>NC_050580.1:138133632-138776892 GCF_011100635.1 Trichosurus vulpecula | reverse complement strand
TCAAGGATGATTCTCTGCCTCTATTCCTTGCAAATATTACATTTATAGACTAGGAAATTGATTTTGGTCACTCTGGAGAGCAATTTAAACCAAAACAGATAATTCCTTCCATCACACTGGTTTAGGGGACTAACCAGAAGATATCATCAATAACAGCAATACCTTTTTCACTCGATGCTAATATTAAGAGATTTCATAACTTTTATCATGTTTGCTAATGTGTTGCCTAAGTAAGACTTGACCCTTGGTTTTGTTTTTTTTTTAAAGGATAAAAATATAGGAACATTGTACCGAGAGCCTTCCTTACTATAAATCTCAATTCATTATTTACAGAAAATCCCCAGGATCCACCCTTCTGTTGGCTTTGCCTTCAGCTTTTGTTACTCATGCCTCATACCTCAGTCACTTCCTACCTGGGTTATGGATAGTTCTCCTTTTGTAATTTGCCTAAAGTTTTCTCCCCTGAAGAGCAAAATACCTTCAAGCAATACACATATTTATTCTAATTTGTGAAAACTGAATCAGATCTCTGATTGAGAATCTAAATCAAAATCACCCTTCTTGATTCCTAAATTGACCATGCATTCAGTCTCATCTTTTGTAATTAAAATCCCCAGGCTCTTTGAGTTTACCTCTTTTTTTTTCTAACCTGCAGGACTAACTGGTGATTTGACTTTAATTCTCCCACTATAATCTAATGAGAGAACCTAGTCTGGAGATAGGAAAGCATCTTGGTTTTTTGATGTGAAACTGTATGAGACCCTGTTATGGTAATTAGGGTGGTATTTTTTTGTTTTCTCTTTTAGAATGCTGAGGTAATCAAGTACCTTTGATGAGTCTTGCCTTGCAAATGTGATGGCAAGCAAAGTGAATTTTTTGTTGTCATTGTTTCAGAAGTGCTTCTTAGCACTAAGAAATCTTTGATTGAATCTTTGAAGACTTGCTTACCTCAAGGGAAGGCCTAGTTCACATGAGTTTGAGAGGCATAGTTGTGATGCCCCTTGACCCTGAGATGTGTATATAAGATCTGAGGTTGGCATTTTGCCTTTGGGAGCACACTCATTGAAAGATTGTTGGTGACGAGACTCTGGGTAAGCCATTGAAGCAGCACCCCCGGCTTTGAAAACCCAGATGTTGGTGCTTGTCTGGCAACTGTGTATTGCTGTGGACAGACTGATTTGTGTTTATTTGCTCTGTTTATATAATGTATGCTTGTAATTTCTGTTTGTATTAGCTCTGAAGTTCAGAGTGCTGGCTTTTCCTTCTGAAATAAGTGAATGATATATGTATGTTTAATTAAAGTAAGATTGTTAACTCTTTAAAGTTGCTTTCCTCAGAAAAGCAGATCAAAGAACCTGTGCTAGCAGCCCTCCTGTGTGCTGGTGTTATTGGTCTTACACAGACACAGTAGCGGCAAGCAGCATTGTTGTTACAGACCCCATGGTATAGCTATGGTACAGTGAGAAAAACTCTATTTGGAGTCAGAGGACCTGTATTTAAATCCTACTTCTGTCATGCAATACCCCCATGACCTCAGACAAGTCACTTAAATTGTTTACCCATTAGATTGTAAGCTTTTGGGGGGGGCAAGAAAATCGGGTTAAGTGACTTGCCCAAGGTCACACAGTTAATAAGCGTCAAGTGTCTGAGACTGGATTTGAACTCAGTTCCTCTTGAGTTCAGGGCCTGTACTCAATCCACTGCTGCCCTTAGATTATAAGTTTCTTGAGGGCAGGGACTGTTTCTTCCCTTTTTTATATCCCCAGTGCTTAGCACAGTAACTGCTACATAGTAGGTACTTAATAAATGTTTATTGATTGGTTCTGCATCTTAAAAATCAGGAGGGTGGGGGGGGGCGGAGCCAAGATGGCAGCTGGTAAGCAGGGAATAGTGTGAGCTCCGTACGGAGACCCTCCAAAAACTTATAAAAAATGGCTCTGAACCAATTCTAAAACGGCAGAACCCACAAAACAGCACAGGGAAGCAGGGCTTCAGCCCAGGACAGCCTGGATGGTCTCTGGGTGAGGTCTATCCCACACGGAGCTCGGAGCTGGGAGCTGGGAACGGAGTGGAGCAGAGCCCAGCCTGAGCGGCGTGGACCATCCAGACCAGAAGCCGGGCAGAGGGGGCCCTAGCGCCCTGATTCAGTGAGCTGCGGCAGTTACGAAACTTCTCAACCCACAAACACCAAAGACTGCGGAGAAGGTTAGTGGGAAAAGCTGCGGGAGTGGAAGGAGTTCACAGTTCGGCTTCCAGCCCCAGGGGCAGCGGAGGTGGGGCATCTACAGTTGCTGCTGCTTCCGGCTCCAGGCCCACCTGGTGGGAGGAATTAAGTGGCAGATCAGAGCAGGGGTGCACAGCCTGCCGAAGATCTAAGCCCAGTTCAGGTTGGGGGTTCTTGGGGAAGGAGCAGTGCTGGTGTGGCAGAGCTGGCACCTCCCCCCCAAACGTGGAACATAGAACTCTGTAATCTACAAGCAGTCATACCCCACTGAAAAACTCAAGGGTCAAGTTAGTTGGCTGGGAATATGGCCAGGCAGCGAAAACACACCGAGATTCAGTCTCAGACTTTGCATTCTTTCTTTGCTGACAAAGAAGACCAGAACATACAGACAGAAGAAATTAATAAAGTCAAAGAGCCTACAACAGAAACCTCCAAGAAAAACAGGAACTGGTCCCAGGCCATGGAAGAGCTCAAAAAGGAGTTGGAAAAGCAAGTTAGAGAAGTAGGAAAAATTGGGAAGAGAAATGAGAAGGATGTGAGAAAACCATGAAAAACAAGTCAATGACTTGCTAAAGGAGACCCCAAAAAATACTGAAAAATACACTGAAGAAAACAACACCTTAAAAAACAGACTAACTCAAATGGCAAAAGAGCTCCAAAAAGCCAATGAGGAGAAGAATGCCTTGAAAGGCAGAATTAGCCAAATGGAAAAGGAGGTCCAAAAGACCACTGAAGAAAATACTACTTTAAAAATTAGATTGGAGCAAGTGGAAGCTAGTGACTTGATGAGAAATCAAGATATTATAAAACAGAACCAAAGGAATGAAAAAATGGAAGACAATGTCAAATATCTCATTGGAAAAACCACTGACCTGGAAAATAGATCTAGGAGAGATAATTTAAAAATTATTGGACTACCTGAAAGCCATGATCAAAAAAAGAGCCTGGATATCATCTTTCAAGAAATTATCAAAGAGAACTGCCCTGATATTCTAGAGCCACAGGGCAAAATAGAAATTGAAAGAATCCATCGGTCGCCTCCTCAAATAGATCCCAAAAAGAAATCTCCCAGGAATATTGTCGCCAAATTCCAGAGCTCTCAGATCAAGGAGAAAATACTGCAAGCAGCCAGAAAGAAACAATTTGAGTATTGTGGAAACCCAATCAGAATAAGCCAAGATCTGGCAGCCTCTACATTAAGAGATTGAAGGGCTTGGAATACGATATTCCGGAGGTCAATGGAGCTAGGATTAAAACCTAGAATCACCTACCCAGCAAAACTGAGTATCATGCTCCAAGGCAAAATATGGATTTTCAATAAAATAGAGGACTTTCAAGCTTTCTCAGTGAAAAGACCAGAACTGAATAGAAAATTTGACTTTCAAACACAAGAATGAGGAGAAGCATGAAAAGGTAATCAAGAAAAAGAACAAGAAAAAGAAATTGCAAGGACCTTAGTAAAGGTGAACTGTTTTGTTGACATTCCTACATGGAAAGATGATGAGTATGATTCATGAGACCTCAGTATTAGGGTAGCTGAAGGGAATATGCATACATATATGTTTATGTATATATATGGGTGAATGTGTATGTATGTATATATCTGTGTGTGTATATATATGTATGTGTATGTGTATATATATATATACATATATATATATATAGAGAGAGAGAGAGAGAGAGAGAGAGAGAGGACACAGGGTGAGTTGAAGATGAAGGGAAGATATCTAAAAGAAATAAAATCAAATTAAGGGATGAGAGAGGAACATACTGAGAGAGGGAAATAAGGAGAAATAGAATGGGGTGGATTATCTCGCATAAAGGAGGCAAGAGCAAGCAGTTCTTTGGGAGGAGGGGAGAGGGCGGATGAGGGGGGAATGAGTGAACATTGCTCTCATCAGATCTGGCCTAAGGAGGGAATACCATACATACCCAATGGGGAATCTTATCCCACAGGAAAGAAGAGGGAAGAAGATAAAAATAAATGGGGGAGGGGATGATGGAGGGGAGGGCTGATGGGGGTGGAGGTAGTCAAAAACAAACACTTTCGAAAGGGGTCAGGGTCAAGGGAGAAAATTCAATAAAGGGTGATGGGTTGGGAAGGAGCAAAATACAGTTAGTCTTTCACAACATGAGTATTGTGGAAGGGTTATACATAATGATACACATGTGGCCTATGTTGAATTGCTTGACTTCTTAGGGAGGGTGGGTGGGAAGGGAAGAGGGGAGAGAATTTGGAGCTCAAAGTTTTAAAAACAGATGTTCAAAAACAAACAGAAATGTTTTTGCATGCAACTAGAAAATAAGATACACAGACAACGGGGTGTAGAAATTTATCTTGCCCTACAAGAAAGGAAGGGAAAAGGCGATGGGAGGGGAGTGGAGTGACAGAGGGGAGTGCTGACTGGGGAACAGGGCAACCAGAATATATGCCATCTTGGAGTGGGTGGGAGGGTAGAAATGGGGAGAAAATTTGTAATTCAAACTCGTGTGAAAATCAATGCTGAAAACTAAATATGTTAAATAAAATAAAAAAAATTAAAAAAAATATCAGGAGGGTGACCTATATCACCTCTAAGATTCCTTCTAGCTCAAAATACAATCCAATGATCCTAACTCTGTGTTAAAGGCTTCCTCATAACGCAAAGGACCCAAGTAATTTTTGTGAAACTATTTCTCTGATTTATCCCTGCAGAGTAAGAACATGAGGAGTGCAATATCTGACACTTGCCAAGATTGACCAACAGGTCCTTTCATAAAAACTCAGGTTCAAAAGATTTCAAAACCTAAGAATTTTATTTGCACAGTAAAAGTCACAATAAGAACTTGAGTCCCAGTCCATAGAAAGTCAAGAGACTTTCTTGCCACCCCCACCAACCTCTTCTGCCACTACATAAGACACTTTCAGTAGACCACCCTCCCGGTAGGGTTTGACAATGTATCCAGGACAATATTGTTCTGCATGGGGTCTCAGCTAGAAGAGTTTGGTCCTCTGAGTTGGTGTTATGTGCTAAACCATGTTTTGGCCAACAACTCTCCTTTTGTTGTTTCCTCACAAATAATCCACTACCTTGCTATTGCTATTCTTTTCCCAGTATGCCACATATCCTCCTCACCATGGTCATTGTCCTTAGGTCTTGGCAGATAATTATGGATATTTCTGTCTCTGTCTTCAGAAATGCCTTGTGGCTCTTTTCTTGTAGATGATGCTAGTTACCTACTTTCCAGGTACCAGCTCTTCAGAAGTTGGCCATGAAGCCTCAGATGACTATATTTTAACTTTTTCATGCCTTCAGGGCACTCCAAGTATCTTTATTCCATGAGTTCTCAAGCAATTTTGTGACATGGATCCTTTGGCAGTCTGGTAAAGCCTGCGAACTCCTTCTCAGAATAACGTTGTTTAAAAATTCAATTTAATTTATTTTTGGTCACATTTTAATTTTTGAACCCTCCCTTCCTCCTCATCCCACACTAAAGAAGGTCACCATTTGATGTGTGTGTGTGTATGTATACATAGATGTGTGTATATATGTGTGTGTAAAACCATGCTATACATACTTTTATTTATCAGTTCTTTCTCCTGAGGTAACCAGCACTTTCCTGCATAGGTCTTTTGTAGTTAATTTGAATATTTGTAATACTCAGAATCGCTTAGTCATTCACAGTAATTAGAATAATGTTTTTAAATGAATAAAACACAAAATATCACAAAGGAAACTAATTATATTGAAATAAAGATGTAATTTTTTCCCCATCCCAGTTCACAAACACCCTGAAATCTAGCCATGGACTTCTTTGAGGTCTATGGACATTAAGTCAAGAACTGCTGCCCTAGTCTATTTAAGACATTTGCTGTCTTATACCTAGATTTGATAGTCCCAACTTTCACACAAAGAATCTCTTCAGTTAGTTTTGGTAATACTTTGATGCTTCTTGGACCCCACAAATGGATTTACATTTTCCACTCTGAGTTGGCTTATGGCAAATACATAGCCATTTTCTTCTCTTTCTCCCAGATAATCTCTTCTTCACATCAGCAGTCTTTTGGAGTTTGGAGAAGAAATTTTGCTTTCTCATTGTTTGTCTTTTCATCTCCTCTCTTCCCCTAGGGTCACTGGCCTAGGTTGTGAAAATTACTTTGCAATGCTTCTCAAAGATCTGCAAAAGGGAAGAAGAGTGAGTAGAACCAATGTTTACTACTAACTGCTCCTAGTATAGGATTTCTAGCCCTGTGATTCAGAGGGAGGGTGGCAGCTCTCACTATACAAGTTACGTGTGAAGAATCACCTCAGGTGGCAGCAGAGTTGGCACATCTGCAAGATTTGCTGACCATGCCAGTCAGTCCCTCAACAAGCATTTATGAAACAGACACTGTGTCCCAGGCATTGTGTTCAGCAGGGATACAAAGAAAGGCAAAAATAGTCCCTTCCCTCAAGGAGCTTACATTCTAATGGGAAGACAACATATAAACAAATAAGTAACTGGAAGACATCTATATATCTATCTGGAGAGAGAGGGGGAGGGGGTTGGGGAGAGAGAGAGAGAATGAGAGAGAGAGAGAGAGGGAGAGAGAGAGAATGAGAGAGAGAGAGAGAGGGAGAGAGAGAGGGACGGAGGGAGGGAGAGAGAGAGGGAGAGAGAGAGGGAGAGGAGAGGGAGAGAGAGTGGGAGAGAGGGAGAGAGAGAGGGTGAGAGGGAGGGAGAGAGGGAGAGGGGGAGGGGGAGGGAGAGAGGGAGAGAGGGAGGGAGGGAGGGAGAGAGGGAGAGAGGGAGAGAGAGAGGGAGAGAGGGAGAGAGGGACGGAGAGAGGGAGAGAGGGGAGAGGAGAGGACAGAGAGAGGGAGAGAGAGAGAGAGAGAGAGAGAGAGAGGGAGAGAGGGAGGGAGAGAGAGAGAGAGGGAGAGAGAGAGAGAGGGAGAGAGGGAGGGAGGGAGAGAGAGAGGGAGAGAGGGAGAGAGAGAGAGAGGGAGAGACTGAGAGGGAGAGAGGGGGAGAGGGAGAGAATGAAGGTAATCAGAAAGAGGAAGGCATTAGCACGTGGGGGAATAGGGAAAGACCTCCTGTAGAAGGTGGTATTTGATTGGAGTCTTGAAGGAACCCAGCACTTCTAAGAGGCAGATATGAAAAGGAAATTTTTTCTAGGCATAACAGACAGCCCCTTAAAAACTACAGTGGGAAATAGAGTGTCATGTATATGGTATGGCATAGCAAGTAGACCAGTGTAGTCGGACCACAGAGTGCTTAGAGGAGAGTTGTGTAAGAAGACTATAAAAGTTCAGTTAAAGAGGTAAAAAGTACCTGCAATAAGGTGTTAGCTGTGTAAAAGAGAAGGGGACATACAGGAGAGATGCTGTAAAGCTGTCAGCCAACAGCTGACACTAGTTCAATGAAGATTTCCAGCATTTACATGACTGTGTTGATAAGTGTTGGTAATTTGGAACCACCATATCTTTTAGTAAAATTGATTCTCCAGCTGCACATGACCCTAACTCTAGCCTCAAATCAGTTTCACCCTTTCTTCAACGGGGCAACTCACATGTGCTCCCTACCTTATTCTCAGATGGATGCAATAAGAATTCATTCAGAGCATATCGGTAAGTGATTAATTCATGCACTTGCCTTTGAATGCTACCTGGTTTCCTTATTTTCTCCCAGTTGATCTTACTTCTTAGTAATTCCTGACCAATTCAGGAATGCTATTTACCATATACTAAAAAAAATTGAATGGCTGTGACATTTCCACATACTTCATTCTTGAGAACAAATAAAACAAAATCAAAATAGGACACATGTGTGTGTATTTCCATATGTTTCTGCAGCTGCATAGACATATCTTCTACAGGGACACCTGACCACGAATTGAGCCACAGGAAGAGACATTGCATTTGGGAAATTGATCATTATTTTCAATATCCACCACCACCACCACCCCAAGCTTTTCCTTGAAACAAAATCTGACCTTTTTCAACACCAATGTTCTTCCAGTAATGCTAAATAGCTATAAATGAGAGAACACCACAATCTCCATGGAATCAAAATAGCATGTTTCCCAAACAGCAATGAAGAGATACATGCAGGGAATAGGTAGGTTGCAGCATATGCTCTGAACAATGAATTACATACAAAAAAATCTTCAAAAAGAGGCATGACTGGGAAAAAAGAGGTGTGCCCATTATCTAGTGAGAGCAAGGGGTGGTAGATGGTAAGTCCCATTACTTCATTGAATCCATATGACACAAAGGGATCCAAAAGAAAGTCTATTAAATGCTGTGTGGAGCTTCTATGGAGGCTCTCTAAGAGGAGATGGACAAGATACACTGATGAGGTGTGGATAGATTGTGGCCCACACCCTTGAAGAGAGCACTCACATTGATGTGATAAACAGATTCATTGTAACACTGCAGTTCACACAAGCAGAATGAATGCATTGCAGCAATCTATTTTTGTAGACAATCCTAAAATCTCTGCATAATTTGATGTCATTAGGTTATCTGTTAAAATGATCAATACTTTAAGACCATGTTATTGAGGGGGAAATTCAAATGGAGAGAGCTTAGTTATCTGGCTCAGGGCCACCCATAAAAGTAAACAAAGAAGCATGCTCATTTTCTGCTTCCTAGTATAGTGGGAAGTTCTCTTAGCTTTCCTGGTTGTTCTAGGCCAGGGATAGGGAAGGAAGGCTCAAGGCAGCCGCTGATCTATTCCTGTCTTGATTGGCCATTGGTACCTTCCCAGTTACATCAACTACTTACTTCCTCCCACCCCAACCTTTCAAACACATGTGCACGTGCACACACATATACACATGCAGTGCATGCACATGTGTCCACATGTGTATGAGCCATACTGATGTAATAAGTCAGCAATCCCTAGCCTTTCTGGAAGTATGTTTGTTGTGAGCTAATGGGAGGCAGGTGGTTTGCAAGCCAAAAGACTTTCAGTAGGCTCTCACCCCATTTTGTACCATACGTAAGGCTTGAGTTGTGAAAGTAGTCCAGGCAGCTGTCATTGAGTGCTTGCTTAAAATTGTTCCTCAAGGGTTGTTGCCTCCCATCTTTGATTCAGAAACATTTCTCTTGGAGCTAATTTTTTTTTATTATTTATGTTGATATGGTCCAGGGCTTCTCTTTGGAAAGCCCACAGCTGCTTTCCAGCCAGCTGGTCTGACAGAGAGTAACTAGATGATCCCTTTTTTGGATCAGCTTATGTTTTCCTATCCCCAAAGGCCTTTCCTTTCCTTTTCAACACCCCTTTTCTCTTCATCCTTTCTATAATCTGAGGTGTCTGAGGGATGTGTACTTTACATCCTATGCTCAGGAATTATAGGTTTGTTCTCTGGTAAACACAGAAATGTGGGCCTGGCTATACCATCTTTCATCTCACTCAGCCTCCAGCCCAAGTTGAAATCAATTCGAATCTAAAGTGAAGGCCACTGAGCCCGGCTTTATTTAGATTCCATTTCATTTCCCCAGAAGGCTAGTTCTCAAGGATAATATAGCCAGGGAACCTAAGTCCATTAGGATGTCTCTGGTGACCTTGGAAAGTAACTCAGAGCCTGCCATTTAAAACTGAATCTGATATTGTGGAAATGTTTGTCCTCTTCCCTTTCTTGAACGCTGAGAGTTTTAGAATACAAGCCAAAAGGAAGTGAGAGGCTCAATTTGGGGAAGGCATATTGAACTTGAGGAGCCTGAATTAGTAATTTAGAAAATTACGTCTTTTAGGACACTCGGTAGTACTCCAGGGAATCAAAATTGACAATTGCGATTCCATCCTTCCCAACTGGATCAGGAGCAACAGAGCAGCAAGGAGAAAAAGGAAAGAGATCATTCTCGACTTCCCATCTGAATAAGACTTCTGTATTCAGAGGCATCACTTTACCGGACATGTTTGCCCTTTACCACAGATGGATTGATACTCTCAAGTTCTGCTGAGATTCCATTTCAGAAAAACTCTTATTCCTAAATTACAAAATTCTGTTCAGCTAGTAAAAATGACCAGCTTTAGAGATAGGATCAACTTGGTTCTTCTAGACTGGAAGAAAGACTGGGTAATACAGTTGGAATAGCGCCAGATTTGGAATTAAAGGACCTGGGTTCAAATCCCAGCTCTGCCACTTACTTTCATGTAAAATTGGGCAAGAAACCTAATCTCTGTGAACCCATTTCCTGATCTATAAAAAAAGAGAATTGGACCAGACAGAAAGAATGAAAGCATTGATTAAGCACCTACTATGTGCTAGGTACTATGCTAAAAGCATTTTAAATATTATCTTATTTGACATTCATGACAACCCTGGGAGGTAGGGTTCTATCATTATTCCTATTTTACAGTTAAGGAAATTGAAGCAGATAGCATGTAAGTGATTTGCTCAGGATCGCGCAGCTAGTATTTGAATTTGAATCCAGTTTTTCCTGACCCCAAACCCTGTGCTCTATCTGCTGTGCCACCTAGCTGCTACATAGGTGGTCTCTTCAAGCTCTTCCAATTCTGTGGTCTATGAATTTCCCTTGGAGGGTAAAACAAAATGCCCCCCTGAAGCCCTCTCTCCACTTTCTACTTTGTAGACAGATGTAAAATTTCCTATTCTTCTATAATGTCTTAGAGGGTCATTCTCCATGGATTGATTACAATTTATCCTCTAAGCCCAAAGGCTGAAAAATCTGGAAGGGTATTCCTTAGCTATGATGTGACTCTCTCAGCATCCTCTTGGAAAACTGTGAGACATATTAAAAGGTGTTTCATTTCTCCAAAGTGATGCTTATGCATTCTGGGAGGCTGAAACTTGATGTGAAAAAATGGGCTAGTACACTAATTGTAGGAAAAAGAGAGACAAGGAACTCACCATGTGGATGCTCATATGACTATACCTTGGAATGGCAGGGGGATGGGGCCGGGAAGGATAAAGAAATAGAGTAAGGGCTGGGAGAAAGCCTAAAGATTATTTGAACCTCTCCATGTGATGCTGTATTTCCGCTTCAGCCATTGACAAAGCATACTTGCGAAGACAACCTTTATTATTCAGCATAATACATTCCTTGTTCACACAGGCCTTTGGATGGGAAAAAATCAACCAAACAAATAAAAACAGATCCTTCCTGAAGAAAGAAAATTGTCCCAACAAGAAAGTGGTCAGAAACTTCTGTCTCCCCCAGAAGCCTGTAAAGACGGGGGTTTATCAGAAAAGTTTAACCAACAGAGAGGGCCACTGGGCAAATGCTTCCTTTTCCACAGCCCTGCTTGTCTTGCTCTCAAGTGACTGCAGTTATCTGACATTCTTGTTAAGATCTGCATTAAGAAGCCCCATGGAAAAGAGCTCTAAGTTAGGGAAATGGGGTTCAAGGGATATAGTGAAGAATTTGCACTGAACATCGCATTTTCCCTATTCCTACAGATACCATTCTTAATGAGAACATTTACTTGGGCTTAAAAGTAAAATGTCAGCAAAAATTTAAAGGAGTCACCATAGTTGCTACCATAAAACAGTAAGACAACTTCAGATTCCCATAGCAAAACTCTTAGGCAAAAAGAGACTGACTAAAGAGAACAAAACAAAACAAAACAAAAAACCAACTTGTTAAACAGCATCAACAACTTCATTACCAAACCCAGATAAAAATTCATGTATCATTTCTGGGTGACTAGTTGTGAGACAGATGATCCATGTTGGGACTTTCCCCAAGGCTTCCAGCCAATTCCTCAGATATTGGCACATTCCCTTAAAAAAAAACAGGGCAAATTCTGAAATGTAGCTTGGAGTTTGGGTCAGAAAAAAGAGTCTCCTGATTTATGCCTTAAACTATTCATGAAAGAATGCTATGTATACAAGATTTGGACTTGCTTCCTAAGCTTTCCAATTTGCAACTCTCTGTTTAATACACAAGCCTTGGGGTCATTCAGTGTGGGGTAAATTATGCTAGAAAAAAAAAAAACCTTGGACACTGTGGGACTTTGAATTTAATTTTTTGGAGAATGCTGGGATGAATTTCCCTTCCAGATGGAATGGTAGATAAATGGGTGGAAAATGAATATGACATAAAGACAAAAGCACAATATAATGTGTTCTTTTTTTCAAAAATGGAATTGAGAGTTTGTGTACAGAAGATTGGAATGAGGGAGTTGGGGAGAGCAGGGCCTGTTATAATTAGGATTGCCTCAAGTAATATTTTCCTTCCCTCTTCCCACAGTCACTTTCTCTTCTACATATACCTTTCTTCTATCCCCCAACATGCTCCATTTAATATGAACATGGGTCAAAATTCCAAACAAAGGGCTTCACATGCCTTAAACATTTTTATCATGCCTGCAATGTTATAAGAGTATGGTTGCAATTTGTGGATTGGATGCCTTGAGATTGGAAAATGTGATGAGGAAGGTTAAGTCATAAGTATAGAAAGCTAGGAAATAAGCTGTCCTTAGTCAAGAAGCAATAGTATTAATGCAAATCATCTCTAGGGTAAGGAGGAGAGTAGTATTACCCTTAGGACTATCTCAGTCTAAATCCATTACCCTCATCACCAAAGCAGGTGGACTGTCTCTTCTCTTTTGGGGTAGGGTTATTGTTCGAATCCCCAAAATATTTATACCCCTTGGTTTGTTTATTTTTCCTTCAAGTTTATCTTTGACTCCACTTTTAACCTTATTATTACCTGAATAAGAATATTGGAGAGGAGGAAGAAGGGAGTAGAAAGTGCCCGAGCTTTCTCAAGAATTTCATGATAACCAGAATCCAGAATTTTCCTCCATAGTTTTTGGCTTCTTGATGCAAACTTCTTCTAGCTGAGAGAGTGTTAGGTAAGCAGGAATATGGAGGTACATTCCCAGGTGATGGTTTCAACTGAAATTCCCCCACTTTGTTCCTATACATCTTCCAAAAGTTATGTCATATACAACAACAATTAATAATGCTTGAGATCAGAAAAGGACGCTTATAGCCCAGTGTCAGTGTGAAAGCTCTTGGTCCTCTCCAATGGATATCACCTGAATCTTCATCAGGTAATCTTCCAAAGCAGCTGTCTATGCTGGTAGATATGCCTAACTGCATGTCTACACACGTAGGCCTTGATCTCCGGGACACGGGAGACAAAAAAAATGGAAGCAAATACCAGAGATGATATAAATCCTTCCATTGTGATCAGTGGGAATCACCTTCCATCTACGGGTGGTCGCATTACTTGCTGCAACTGTGGTGCGCAGAATCCAAGTTTTTAATTTGAGAATAATTCCAGAGATAGGCATATTAATAATGCTCTATTTAAGTCAACAGGTGAGCAGTTCTTTAGTGCCTAGCCTTCTTCATAATACAAAAGTTATTGTTTCCTTTAACTGAATCACTGTCTTTAAAAAAAAAACAAACCTAAGTTTTTGTCTGTACTTGACCACACCTCGGTCCTGGTTGTTATTAAGCAATAATGAAACAAGCTAGTTAAAATACAAACAGTAGTGTGATTAATGACTCGTGTTTTCTGGGTACAGATCAGGACTGTGAAACACAGGCTTTCATTGTGTTGTTTTTCAAGCAACAATTTTGGGGGTGTTCTTGGTTCATTACTGTAACCTGATGAGAAGGTTTTATGTGCATACATTTATGACATGACCAATGTGGGAATTGTTTTGCTTGACTATGCATATTAATTATAAAGGTTGGGTTCTTTCTTTCTCCTTCCTTCCTTCCTTTTCTTCCTTCCTTCCTCCCTTCCACCCAGTGGTAAGGGCAGGAGAGAGACTGGAGAAAGAAAAAATAAATGCATTTTAATAGAAAATAAAATAAAAGTTAAAAAATAAAGTTTTAATGTAATAGTATAAGGGCATCTCTGGTCCCCTTCAGATTTATATTTGTTGATAAACAGTTGTGCACATACACACAGTGAGTTCATTTCTGCTTCCCTTCCCCCACTCTTTTCCTCTCTACTCCATTAGAAGCCTGGAATATGAATAATTCTCCTTGGTTGTCCTTAAGGAGACTTGGGATACTTGAGACTACTGGGGGAAAATTGAGGTGCTTTGTCAAGTTCCTAGACTGGCAGGGAGGGTTTGTTTCTCTGATAGATACGCAGTTGCCTGAGGGAAAGAGGTCATCAGCCTGTCTGAGCCTAGAGCTAGTGATGGAGACACTTTTAAAGATAAACAAGACATGATGTTCTCGATTGCTGCGCAAACTTCTACGGGGCCAGAGGTTGGTGGGAATCAACAGGGCAAGAGAAAACTTCAGATTGGAGGTCCCTTGTCCGGCATTGCATAAGAGCTGGAACAAAGGGAAGACTACATCTGCTGCAGAGATAAGAAAACTAAGAGGTGTTTCTTTCAGCAGTGGTGGAGTGGCACACATGACAGAGAAAGGTCTTCTCTGACAGATGGGGGGCAGTGCTTGAGGAATTACTGGGCAAAAGGGCCAGAAGGACAACATCAGGTGTGAGTCCAAACACACCTGTTAGGTACTGCACCGAACCTTCAAAAGGAAATGCCTGCTAAAAAAACAAAACAAACAAAAACCTGAAAGAGGTGATGCTTCCTATGAGTCCTCCTGAGGGCCTGCATCTGACTAAGTCTTTTTACAGGTCTTTGAGGAGGGAGCTGCTCATTAGAAGGTGTTTTCATTTTCCACAATCTCTGTTGTTAAGTTCTATTATGTTTTCTTTAACCTTTCCATACACCTTTTCTTCCTTGAGTTTTGTGAACTATGTGCTTGCCAGGGGGAATTAGTGACAGCATTGTCATAGACTAAGTTTCCCAGAGCTTCCGTATGGGGATTGTGAACCAGAGGGTTGAGAAATCCCCTATAATGTACCTGGGCCCTTCCTGTTATCTGAGAGCTTCTGGCACAGCGGTTATATAATTCATTTACTTTTTAGACCACTTATGCTAATATGACACTTCTTTACATTTGCATATATATGTATATACATACACAGTACAGTTTACAAATAGTTTTCAGCAATCAATAGGCCCATAGAAATTGTTAGAATTGCAAACATCTTGGACTTAACCATCTTATCAGTGTCATGCTCTGTACCTTCCATCCCAATATTTTTCTAACATTTCCAATTTCATTAGATTTTTTTCTATATTCAGGACATATCTGTAGCAAACACATTTAAGAGTCTCCCTGTACCATACTTCCCAAGATATTCCTAGCAAAATGGAAACCAAACAAAAAGGAAGAGAAAATAAAAATAGTGTACATATTCTCATCAGTCTTAATTTTTACTATTCCTTCCCTACCCTTACTCTCCATTTCTTTTTGAAAGTGGTATGGTGTAGGGAATAGGAAACTGACTTTGAAACCAGAAAGACCTGAGTTTGAGCTCTGCTTCTGATACATGGCTGTGTGAAATGAGGCAAGTCACTTAAATTCCCAGTCTTCTAAACAAATTTCTGAGACTATAAATTACATAGAAGATGCTGACATGCATTAGTAGAGGAAATCTTCCATGTGGAAATTCTCCATACCAATGAAATCTAAGCCCTATTCTATTTCTTTTGAATTTTGAGCACATGAATCTGTGCTTATATTATACATATAATACATATAACATGTAGATTACTACATGTATGTTCTCTCAATTATGAATATGTAACAAATATATATTTGTTATATACTTGACATATAATTTTCAACAGCTTAATGTGTACATTGGCCTGGCATGATACACTCTAGTATTTCATATAAACAAAAACATACAGAAAATTTCCATCATCCTCCTTTCTCCCAGTCTGGAAGTGTATAAGGTTTAGTTTAGTAGGCTGATCAGAAAAGATAATCCTAATATCAAAAGTGGCACTTCATCAGTTTGCCCCTGTTTTGAAATATGTTGGATATTAGACAGCCCTTTAAAGGGCTAATACTAGACATTAACATGGTGGTAAACATTAGCAGTAGCATATGTATCAGAGAGAAAGTTCATAGTGTTAAATAAAGATACTCTTGTTTACACTATCAACTTAGCTGAATGGGAGATGTCAATGAACAGGACTCTTCTTAAACTTCACAAACTTCTACTTGTGACATTAACAGTGAGTTCTGGTAGCTATCCACTAAATTTATACATATTATACAGGCAGTCTGTGATAGCCACATTAATAGTTAACCATCATCATGTGTTTTGTGTCTTATCCTGCCTACTAGAAGGGATCACCATGCCTTCCCTGAATTTTGTGCCTCCCTCTATGTCTAGCACTCTGCACACAGTGGGTACAAATAGTCCCTAGTCCTTTTGTCCTCTATTAGATCTCAATATTTCTTATTTTGACCAAAATAACTCACAGTAATAATGATGTCAGATGTAATTTTCTTTTCATATGTAAGCAGTTTTTATTTAAGGAAAGTAAATTTTAAGTGGCATATAGAAATGATCACTACTTCTATGTTAGAGCACAAATTTAAAAGCCATAATGTGTCTGAGATGGGATTTGGATTCCTGTTTCTAGACTGCTAGCCCAGTATTCTATCATATTGCTTCTGTACTATAGCAAAAGGGATACTATTATGAACAAGCTACAACTTTTTCACCTATTTTTTTTGCAATATTGGAGGTTTTTTGTGCATCCATGCTCCTTTTTTTTTTTAAAAAAAAAGGGGGTGTCTCTCATATGACTAGACAATAAACAAGGGTGACTCACAAAACCTCAGATCTGTGTCCCTTCAAACCATACTCAGTGTGACCAACTGACTTTGGACTTTTATTTACTTTGTGTGTAGTTGTTGACTGAATAACATTTAGAGAGATAAATAAAATATGGGATTAGAAAAAAAACCACCATGGTATAAAGAAATGAGGAACAAAATGCTCTATCCAAAGAAAAACAAACAGGCCCAGTCAGGACTTAGACTTTATCTTCCAACTCTATTGCCTCACTTAGATTAAAGTAAACATATAGGGGATAAAAATGCACAATTTTTTTTAAAGGGCTGAACATCTCGAAAACACTAACCAGTTCCTGGAAGGGCTTCTAGTATTTCCCAGCCCTCTGTTTCAGTTACCAGATGTTTTCCTCATTAAGACCGTCTTAAGGCAGAAATGGGCCCTACCTCATCATTGCTCCACATTAGTAATAGCTCCTAATGGGCCTACAGAATGTCTACTTTCAGTTGTCTTTATTAACATCACATTTAGAAAATCTCACCCACCAATTATTGTACTGGAAAACTATGAATTCTACAGTTACTCTTCTGAGAAGCCCAAGAGAAAAAGTACTACAGAGTGACTAACTATATTTGGTTAGGTAAGTGATAGGAAAATGGCTAGAAACCTCTATGGGGTAGCCATTTTTTTTGTCATAGTAAAGCAAAGCTATTATGATTCGTTATGGGATATGTATGCTGTTGTTTTTTTAAACAGCATTATTATGCATGTGAAGCTATTATAACCAGTTAAAAATGAACAGTCTCCATTGACTTGTTTGTAATAACAAGGAAGGGAGGCCGCCAATGGGCATCTACACTTGCATTACTTCCTTGATCAAATGGCAAACCTTGATGTGTTGGTCTCAGTCACTTCCCAAATAGCCCTTGCAGTGTTTGGGGGCACCCATCAGGATTAATAACAAGGCTATTTAGGGAAGCAGTGTGTAGTTAGACTTTTCCCTTAACGACAAACTGCTGAGAGTAATATTTTTTTCAGGACGAACTATCCATAGAGACTGTAACAAAATTCCTTTTAGTTTAATTGTTAAATTTAATTAGTACATCTGACCAGCACGGAGTACCTTGTAGAATTGTAAAAATGTTGTCATCTTACACAGGAAAAACCACATTTTACCACACCCTCCCTTTAAAGGTTAAAAGCAATACATGATACTTAAACATGTGTTGTTTACTGATCCCTAGCCAGAGGGTGAAGAATGACTGACACATCTGTGCTGAGACCTGACTGGTGGTAGGGTTCAATAAGTCTTTCAATAGACAAGTGTATGTGGGCCAGAGGAGGGTCTCTCCCGTACTTTGCTTTTTGTATCATGAGGCCCTACCTTTGAAAAAGTTATCTCATTTTTTTCATGCTAAATTTGTTCAAAATTATCCAGCATTCCTAATTTCAGGATGAGTTGATGTATTGCAAATATTTTACCACCTGTAACTCTCACAGGAATAATATTTAATGGTTATTGGGTTGGTTTCATATTCACCTTACTGTTCTCCGGAAGGCAAGCTATAGTTTGTATACTGTTATGTTCAGGGAGTCCCTGCTAGTGACCAAGTTTATACTGCTGCCAAATGCAATTAATATGTCTTTTATGCCTATTAGCAGCTGATATTTCTACAACCTCTAAAATTAGCTACATGATTGGGTATTAACCTTTTGAGGCAGAAGGCCATGGTTGCTCCAATAGAGAGCTCTAGCTTTTCTAAACCAATAACAGATAGGATCTGTAGTTTTCAGTTGCTGGAAAGAAACAAATCAACATGTGAAACACTTTTTAAGTATTAAATTTAATTAGGTAAGGATAAATAGGTTTAAAAAAAATGTTACGCAGAACACTTTCCTTAGTATTCAACCATGTCCTATATTAGCAATCTCTTCTCACAATCAGCAAAAGTGGAGGAGGTAATTCTTTAGTTATTTGAACATTTGTTGCACCTCAAAAAGTGACTTTTAATGGCCAAAAACTACACACTAGAAAGGCCAAGGCCAGATTTAAAGATCACTATTCTGTCAGTAATTCATCTCTTCCTTCTTTGTTCTATTGGGTGCCAAATGGAGGGTGAGGTCTAGTTAGGACCTTTGGGAAAAGGGTTACATATACGCTTCTTTACTGAAATTCAATCAAAATATAGAATTAGAGATTTCCTATCCCTTATTTCTTCCAAACTTGGATCATAATAAGCTAATCACAGGTAAGTTGAAACTGGATTGCCACATTTGGAGCCAATGGAGTGTAAGTAAAACAAAAAGGAATGTGTTTTATTCTTGATCCCCAATATCCCCCTGCCCCCCCAACCAAACACACACACACCACACACGCACGCACACGGCACACACACACACACACACTCTCCTATGTATGTTATAGTGGCACAGGAGGCAAGATGATACAGGACTGGATTTAGAGTCCAGACAACCTGGTTTGGAACTTGTCTGTATCATACATTATCTGGGAGGCAGCCTCTCCGGGTTTCACTTTTCTTATCTGTAAATTGAGAGATTGAGCAAGATGGCTTTTGATATCCCGTCTGGCTCTAAAACGATAATCCTATAACTCTTTCCCCTTCAAAGTTTCACAGTGTAATAAAGGACCTGGATTCAAGGGCTGGTAATGTTAATGGAATAGAAGATCTTTCCCACCCATTAATAGGCCTCATTTGGCAGCCCATTAAGGAAAGATTGATTAGGGGAGGCTTATTTATAGGAAGGCTCACACCTTTGCTAATTTCTAATTAGGGCACTGGGTCAGGAGGGTTGTGATGCCCTCTGGCCCTGAAGAAGTGTATATTACTCTGAGGTTAGCATTTGCTTTAGGGCTCACTCATCTGAAGAGTGTTCATGTGATATAGCCAGATGAGACCTCTGGGTAGTCATTAAGGAGTGCCCTACCCCCGCCCCATGTTGATGCTTCTCTTTAAGGTAACTATGTATGTATTGCTTTTGGTCAGACAGTTGGATCTGTCTGTTGATCTGTACTAATTTCTCAGATAGTTAGAAGCCCTGTCTGTTGATCTGTGCTATTTTTCTGCTTGTAATTTCTGCTTGTAATCTCTGTTTGCATTTTCTCTGAAGTTCAGGTTCTTTCCATCAACGGAAAACTACAGATATTCTTTCCTGTTGGTTTAGAAAAGCTAGAGCTCTCTATTGGAGCAACCATGGCCTTCTGCCTCAAAAGGTTAATACCCAATAAACATATATGTGTGTGTATATATATGTGTGTGTGTGTGTGTGGTGTACATATATATTATATATGTTTAATTAAAGTAAGATTGTTGACTCCTTTTAAAGTTATTTTCTTTTAGAAAAGCAGATCAAAGAACCTGTGCTAGCAACCCTCCTGGGTATGCCAGTGTGGTTGTTGTTACAGGGCCTCAGTCTCCTCATCTATAACATTAAGAAAGGGGACCATTAAGTGTGATTTTCCCCTTCAAATATACCATCCCATGTTAAAATACTTACTGGACTAGAGCTCACCAGATCAGCTTGGATTACCTAATAAATACCATGATGCTGGGCTACTAGGTCCTGCATTTATTGTCATTTTTCATTTAGTGCAAATACTGAGTTGGACAACTATTAGAGGTAGGAAAAATAAACCAAAAATGGACAAAACAAGGATCTATAATCTTTTCTTAATGATAAAGAATTAATTTTGATTTTCCCTTAAAGCCTGTGCTTACCAACATTAGGTATAGGCCTGGTCAGGAGACTGCACTTTACTGATGGAAGAAGAAAAAGGAGAACAACAACCTGCCACTGTCTATTGCCAACTGGTCTTACCTGAGTGATTTGAGGAAGAAAGTTGATGGGGGAAGTGTTGGGGTGATTTGGAGATATATCATATAAGGCTTTGGGATCCAGTAGTAAATCATTAATCTACTGATTTGGGAAGAAGGGGAAGATGGACCTAGTAAGAAAGAACAAGAATTATTAAAACAAGGTTAAAAGGATAAGAAAATAGCAGAAAATGTTAGATATCTCATAGTTGTTATGGCAAAAGTTGGCCATGAAAATCTCAAAAATGAGTGCATAAAAGCAGAAATATTATAAACTTTTTTTTACTGATCACAATGCACTAAAAGTAATATTGCATAAAGGGACACTGAAAAAAGTGATTTGGAAAAGAGAGATAACTTGAGAATTATAGGATTAATTGAAATCTATGGCCAAAAAAAAGAATCTGGATATCATACTTCAAGAAATCATTAAAGAAAATTGTTGGGATATATTAGAACATGAGGGCAATGTGAAAAATAGAATACACTGATCCCCTCCTGAAACAAATCCCAAAGGTAAAATTCCCAGGAATATCATTGCAAAAATCCAGCAAAATAAAAAATACAAGTATCTAGAAAGAAAGAATTCAAAAATCAAGGAACCATAAAATCAGGATCTTAATCATAGTCTGAAGCTAAAAAATCAGAGCTGAAAAGGAACTTTGAAATTTAAATGTGTAAGTCAAGAGAAAAATAAAGTAACAACAAATGAAAAAAAATCAGAAGGGTTTTTCTAAGGATGAACTTTACATTTTAAAGAACAAGGAGTATGTTAAAAGGATTCTTTTAGAATCCTGATATCAAGCTTTTGTGACAAAAATTCACTATTTGGCAAAAAACCTGGGAAAACTAGAAAGCAGTCTGGCAGAAACTAATTATAGATCAACATCTCATACCATATACTGAGATAAGATCAAAATAGGTTCATGATTTAGACATAAAGGATGATATCATAAGCAAGTTAGGGGAGCATGGAAATTTTACCTGTAAGAGTTATGGACTAAGGAAGAATTTATGACCAAACAAAAGATAGCAAGCATTATAGGATGTAAAATGAATAATTTTGATTACATTAAATGAAAAAGATTTTGTACAAACAAAACCAATGCAGTCAAAATTAGAAGGAAAGGAAGAAGCTGGGAAAATTTTTAATAAGTTTTTCGAATAAAGGCCTCATTTCTCAAATATATAAAAAAACTGAGTTAAATTTAGAAGAATATAAGCCATTCCCCAATTGATAAATGTTCAAAGGATGTGAACAGGCAGTTTTCAGAAGAAGAAATCAAAGCTATCTATAGTCATATAAAATGTTTTAAACAACTATTGATTAAAGAAATGGAAATTAAAACAATTCTAAAGTACCACCTCACTCCTATCAGATTGGCTAGTATGACAAAAAAAAAAAGAAATGACAAATGCTGGAGGGAATGTGGAAAAATTGGGACATTAACATGCTGTTGGGGGACTTGAATCTGATCCAACCATTCCGGAGAGCAATTGGAACAATATCCAAAGTGCTGTACAACTTTGCATACCCTTTGACCCACTACTTATTCTACTTATTCTGTATCCCAAAGAGATGAAAGAAAAGGGAAAAGGACCTATATGTACAGAATATTTGTAGCAGCTCTTTTTGTGGTGGCAAATAATTGGAAATTGATGGGATGTTCATTAACTGGGTAACAGCTAAACAAGTTATATGATTGTGAAAATATTGTGAAAACACAATACTATTGTGTTATAAGAAATGATGAGAAAGGAAGTTTCAGTAAAACCTGGAAAGACTTACATGAACTGATGCAAAGTGAAGTGAGCAGAACCAGGAGAACATAGTAACAACAATATTGTATGATGATCAATTGTGAATGACTTAGCTATTCTCATCAATACAATAATTCAAGACAGTTCTGAAGGACTTAAGATGAAAAATGTTATCCACTTCCAGTGAAAAAACTGATGGAGTCTGAATGCAGATGGAAGCATAACTTTTTAACTTTCTTTCCATTTCTTTTTTTTTGGAGGGCTGGGGGTCCTGCATTTTCTTTTGGTATAGATTTTGGTATGGAAATACATTCAATTCAAAAAGACTATAGATAGGAACAGGAATAATAGAAAGGGAAACACAAGAGAGAGGGTAGATTCAGGGAAACATTAGTCATGAGCAATATAAACCTTAACCCTGGATAGGTTAAACTGAGAAAATAGTGAAGAGGTTAAAAAAAAAAGATAAGATGCTAACATGAAACAAATAGGAAGAGAGGAGTATAGAGAAGAAAAAGCATAAGAGACTAGAAGGAGGAAAAAAAAAAATTACCATAACTGTGGCTGTGAATGGGAGGAATTAACTATAAAATGGAAAAGGTTGGTGGAATAGATTAGAAAGCAAAATCCAACAATATGCTTTTTACAAGTACAAAATCTCATAGAGAAAGGGTTGGAGGAAAATGTACTATGTTTCAGTTGAGTACAAAAAAGCAGGGGTAGCAGTTATGATTCCAGATATAGGCAACATTAAAAATAGACAAGTAAAAAAGAAAGAGGGAAATTACATTTTGCTGAAATATATAGCTAATTAATTGATTTCAGTATTTAACAAAGGGCACAGTTTCTAAATATTTAAAGGAAGAGCTAAATGAATTACAAGAAATAAAAAATAAATCTATAAATAATAGGGGAATTTAACTCTAACCAAAATACAAACAAGAAAGAAACTAAGGACCAAAATAGAATTTTAGGAAAATTAGAGATGATAGACCTCTGGCAATTTTTGAATGGAAATAGAAAGGGGTATACATATTTCATAGTTGTTATGGCAAAAGTTGGCCATGAAAATCTCAAAAATGAGTGCATAAAAGCAGAAATATTACAAACTTTTTTTTACTGATCACAATGCACTAAAAGTAATATTGCATAAAGGGACACTGAAAAAAGTCTTGAAACACCAACTGGAGACTAAATGACTTAATCCTGAAGATTTGTTGGGTCAAAGAATGAATCAAAGAAATGAAAGAAAATTTCGTAAAAGATAATGACAGTAAGACAGCATTCCAAAATTTCTGAATGCAGCCAAAGCAGTCCTTATGGGAAAATAGATGTCTCTAAACACTTTTATTAACAAAAAAGAGAAAAAAAAACACATCAATGAATTAGGAATTTAACTAAAAATACTAGAAAACAAAATTTAAAAATCTAATTAAACACCAAAATAGAAATTTTGAAAATTAAGAAGATACTGGAAAAATTAAAAACAAAATAAACATTGGATTAACAAATAAAATTAGAAGCTAGTTTTCAAAAATGATAAAATAGATAAACCCTTAAAAAGAAGAAAGAGAAAAACCAAATTACCAGAATAAAAATGGAAAAAGAGAATTTACAATAAATGAAGAAATAAAAGATACAATCAGAAAATATTTTGCTCCACTATATGTCTAAAAGCAAACTTACCCATAATAAATAATATTTTTAAAAATAAAATTTAAAATATGAAATATTCAGATTAACAGAAGAAAATGAGAAAGTAGCCCAACTTCAGAGTAAGAAATCAATCAAGTCACAAATGAACTTCTGGGGCATAGGGAGGAAATTACAAGACAGATCACAAAGCCTAACATTAAGAGAATAATCAATTCCAATATTAGATAAGTTGCTTGGAAAAATAGCAAGAGAAGGAATACTACTAAATTCATTCTTTATCACAGATATGGTTTTAATATATAAACCAGGGGGAATCAAAACAGGAAAAAAAAACCTATAGATCAATGTTCCTAAAGAATATGGAAGCAAAAATGTTAAGTGTTTTATCACATTTTGCTTTATTGTACTTTGCAGATACTGTGTTTTTTACAAATTGAAGGTTTATGGTGGCCCTGCATTGAGCAAGTCTACTGGCACCATTTTTCCAACAGCATGTGCTCACATTATTCCTCTGTGTCACATTTTGGTAATGCTTGCAATATTTCAAACTTTTTCATTATATTACTATTTTCTTTATTATTATATTATGATCTGTGATCAGTGATTTTTGATGTTACTACTGTAATTGTTTTGGGGCTCCACAAACTGCGCCAATATAAGATGGCAAACTTAATTAATAAATGTTGTGTGTTTTTTGACTGCTCCACCAACCAGCTGTTCCTCCTTCTCTGTCCCTCTCCTCAGGCCTCCCTATTCCCTGAGACACAACAGTCATTAAATTAGACCAACTGATAACCCTACAATGGCTTCTGAGCATTCAAGTGAAAGGAAGAACCAATCTATGTGGCAAATTACATTCTTGTCTTATTTTAAGAAATTGCCACAACCACCCCAACCTTCAGCAGTCCACTACCCTAATTGGTTAGCAGCCACCAGTATTGGGGTCTGCCAGCAAAAAGATTGCGACTTCCTGAAGGCTCAGATGATAGCATTTTTTAGCAATAAAATATTTTTAATTTAAGGTACATGCTTTTTTTAGACATAATATTATTGCACACTTCATAGACTAGAGTATGGTATAAATATGACTTTTATATGCATGGGGAAACAAAAAAATTTGTGTGACTCACTTTATTGTGATATTTGCTTGTAAAAATATTATCAAAGAGAGGAAAACAACATATCACAAAGATTAAACACTATTACTAGGTTGGATTTATGCAGAGTTGGTTCACTATTAGGAATATCATAAGCTTAATTAAACACATTAATTACAAAGTTATATGATTATATCAATATATGCAGAAAAGGCTCTGGAAAAATATAATACTTCTTTTTGTTAAAAACACTGGAAAACACAGAATAAATGGACCTTTCCTTAAAATGATGAAAGGCATATAAATTGGATTTAGATCAACTCCTCACAACTTACAAGCTCCAAATGGGTACATGACCTAGATATAAAACAAATCATATCAAATCATGAACTATCATAATCAAATCATATCACAACAAAATAAACTGGGAAAGTATATGAGATCTCTAGATAGGAGAAAAATTCAGGACCTGAGAAGGAATAGAGAGGTTTACAGAAGACAAAATGGATAATTTTGATTAAATAAAGTTTAAAAGTTTTTACACAAAGAAATCTAAAAAGTTAAGATCAAAACGGAAACTATTAACTGGAGGAAAATCTTTGCAGCAAGTTTCTCTAATAAAGGTCTTATTTCCATAAGAAACTGATTCAAATTTACAACAAAAGAGCCATTCACCAACTGATAAATGGTCTAAGCTTATTAACAGGTACTTCTCAAGGGAAGAAACCCAAGCTATCTAAAGCCACATGGAAAAATAAATGCTATGAATCACTATTAATTAGAGAAATGCAAATTAAAGAAATTCTGAAATCCTACCTCACACTCACCTAAGTGGCAAAGTTGACAAGTAAAATGATAAATATGGGAGCAGCTGTGGAGAGCAGAAACGTAGATGCACTGTTGGTGGACCTGTGAATGGATACGACCTTTTTGGAAAGCTATTTGGGATTATCCAAAAATTATTTTTAAATATTATATGCCCATTGACCAAGCTATACCAGTAGTAGGCCTATGCCCAAACAAGATTTTTTAAAAACAGAAAAAAGGTCCTTTAGATACAAAAATATTTATAGCATCTTTGTGTGGGTGGTGGTGGTGGTGGTGGTGGTGGTGGTGGTGGTGGTGGTGGTGGCAGTGGCAGCGGTGGCAGTGGCAGCAAAATACCTGGAAACTAAGGGGATGCCCATCAATTGAGGAATGGAACGGCTGAGTAACTTGCAGTATATGAATTCAATGGAGCACTATTATGTTGTAAGAAATAATTTCAAAAAAGACATGGAAAGACCTATATAAACTGATGCAGAGTGAAGCAAACAGGGACAAAAGGACATTTTATATTATAATATCAACATTATAAAAATGAACAGTTTTTAAAGACTTTTATAAACTAATGAAGAATGAAATGATCAGAACAAGGAGAAAAAAATTATAAAATCACAACAACAGTATAACAAACAAACAACTTTGAAAGCTGTAAGAACTATGATTAAGACAATAACTACTTACGATTACAAAGGACCAATGGGGAAACATGTTATTCATAACAGAGAGGTGATGGATTTAGGATTTAGAATCCTACACAGACAGATACACACATGTTTTGTATACAGCCACTGATGGAACTTGTTTGGTTTCACAATGCCTATTTGTTATAAGAAATTTGTTTTTCTTTCCTTTTTTCCAATGGAGTGGGGATAGGAAGGAAAGAAAGTAGACTTCTGTTAAATTTTTTTTTAAATAGAGTGGTTTGGGGTTACTATAGATGTGAAATGTCGCATGTTTGTTTTCAGATGAGGTCACTGTATTATTAGTTTTACTTAACTATTTTACTTTTGTATAAGATTCTTCTCAGTAACTGGGAGTAATCTGCAAATATTTTTAATGTAAAAAATCAATATAACAACAAAAAGGAAAAGCTTAGATTTCTTCCACACATCTTGGTTAACCAATTACTAGTTATGCTCTCCCTTTAGGCTTACAGTTGTTAGTATTAAATATTTTGAACTGAAAGCATCATCTATTAAATTATGAGGAGGGAATTTGGTAGGGGAGTGACTCAAGAATGCCAATGTAATGTCTATGCCATGTTGTTGCTTTGGAATACATTGTTTTAGTACATAGTGGTTAAATGACTTCCATTTGTACTGTGATAGGCCTGGACATTCTAGCTAGTTGGGTTCTGTTGCTACTTGGTTGTGTGAACTTGTAGGCTTACTCTATGTCTGACTACCAAGTTTTTCTTTTCTTTCCTTTTTCTGGAACTTTTTTTCCAATTAACAACCATTTATTTTCCCATGTTTTTATCCCCCTTAATAGATCAAAGAATAATTTTAAAGCCTTATAACCAATACAGGTGGTCAAGAAAAATAAATTCCTGACTTGGCTGTATCCAAAATTATATGTTCCATTTTTTATCTTGAGTAAACCACCTTTCTCTCAGGAGATGGGTGGCATGTTTCATCATCAGTCCTCTGAAACCCTGTTTGTCCATTGCATCAACTGCGGTTGTTTTGTCTTCACCATGTTGTTGTCACTGTACAAATTATTCTCTGTTTCTGTTCACTTAGTCTGTACCAGTTCAAACAAGTCTTCCAGAGTTTTTCCAATATCATCCCTTTCATCATTATGGTTCAATAATATTCCATTACATTCAAGTACCATAATTTGTTCAGCCATTCCCTAACTAATGGACAACCCCTTCCTTTGTTCATAGTTATTGGCTAATATAAAAAGAGCTGATATAATTATGTATAATATATTTGCTATGTATGTACTTATATGCATATATAAATATATTATACTATAAATATAATATGAATATATTGACACATTGTTTCTTTCTTTGATCTCTTTCAAGTATAGATCTAGTGGTATTGCTGGATCAAAGTGAATGCTTAGCTCAGTGACTTTTGGGGAATAGTTCTAAACTGCTTTCCAGAATGGTTGGACCAGTTCACAGCTCCACCAACAGTGCATTCATGTATCCTATTTTCCCACAATGCTATACCTATGTTTTCTCACTACTTAAAAAATGGGCTCCTTTTTAAAGGTGACTTTGGGATACTCTGAGAAGCTCACTTTATTTGCATATTATTAAATAGGCAAATTGCTGAATTTTTAAAAAAGCAATTAATTGGCTTATTTCAAAACTTTCACTTGTGAATAAGGGACATGTTCTAATTAAAAAGTAATTGAAGAAATATTGTATTGGAAATTACATGAACAAAGATTATATAGTTTGCACAGAAAAAAAGTTACAAAGAAAGCATTTGTATATAATATAAATATAAATAAGCAAAGTAAGAGAGTTTAAACATTGCTATCTGGAGTTTACTTCATATCTTGAAATTAAACATCAGTTATGAATATGAAGAATTCCATAAGAGTGAGGTACATTTTCATATACAAGCCTACTGAATACAGCTAGGTTCCAATTAGTGTGAATAATGAATCCCATGAAGTGGTTGCACTTATTTGAATCTATACTATTCAAAGTTATAATTACATAAAATATGATCATTGGTTACAGCCCAAAGGAAATGTGCAGTGCAGATTTGAATGATGTGACCACTTCATAGGATTCATTACTCACAAAAATTGGGATCTGGCTGTAATACCAAAGCCAAAATAGTATAATAAAGTCCTAGAGCTGAAAAAAGCCTTAGAGATCATCTAGTCCAACCTATACATCTATAAGATGAGGAAACTGAAGTCTGGAGACGTTCGATGCCATACCAAGGTCACATATCTATTTAGTTACCTTGTGCTAGCTTATCTTAATATCAATTTCTTTGTCAAATTGGTCTCTTGAACTAGATGATCTGAAGTCATTACCTTTCCTTCCTACTAACTGGTATTTAAAAGTATGTTAAAAATGTCTATTTGAAAATGTGGCCCAATTATTGCTTTAATTAAAAATAAAACATCTCTTAAAAGTGAGTCCATCCATATTGGTATTTTAGATGATTTTCATCCCTTTTGACTACAAATAACAAATGCCATATGATGGTGCTAGATTTGAACATAAATTAGCATTATAGCACAGTTACATCTCATTTTAACCAATTTCCTGAAAAATTGTGTGCGTCTAGTTTTAGCAAAAAGAAAGGTATGGGAAATACTCTAGAGCAGTTTATCATTTAAAGGAGTTCTGCAGCCTTTTTGTACTCATTGATAGTGAGGAATCCTTTTATAAAGTGAACAATTTGGACGTGTGTGTGTATGTGTGTGTGTGTGTGTGTGTGTGTTTTAAAGCAGGAAGGAGTGAACCAGGTCCTGCCCTCTAGGGACCCAACTAGCCAATTAGAGCAGAAGTCTAGGAATGCTCCTATTTCATCTTGTTCTTTTTCTTGCTCTTCTTCAAAATTTTGAAATTTCTGCTTATTTATTTATATTGTCATTTATTTTTTCTTTTTTAAAAAGCTTGGACAATTTACTTTTTGTCCTGCAGTTTTCACTTATGAAATATAACTGGAAAAATAGGATTCAAAAAAGTCCATTGTGTTTCACATGGAGCTGCTTTACTACACCTTTAAGCCTGAATCACTCTGGTTCTCAACGAATGGCCAATAATAGCCCCCAATGCAAGCCTTTATGGCTCATTGTTTAGGTTCTGATGGCTTGGAAAGAGTGTAAATAGAAATTGTTTTCTATTCTGGCCAGAAACTCTAAGGGTCTCTCCCTCCCAGACTGATAGTTTTGCGATGGTAAATTGGGCCATCTTTTGTTTCAGTTCTTAGTCTTTGAATGGGCAAACTGAGACCTAGGAAAGACCTTAATTTAGAAAGGTCACCCACTTCATCCCAGGTCATCTCCAGTCATCTTGGCTTTTGTTTTGCCACTAGACTTCAATGATTCTGAAGGAGAGAGTAAAGTTGATGACTTTACACAGCTCTGACTCACTTAAGTCCAATTTACACACAAATCAGTACATTACACTTGGGATGTCATTGGTCTTCTTCAAGAGCATACAGTACAACAGCAACAACAACCACCATGTGCCAGGCACTGTCATTGGTTTTGGAGATATAAAGACAAGAAACAGGAGTCCTTGCTTTTATTAGAAGAAACGGCATATATGCAGATAAAGAAATCCAAAAAATATATAAATTCAACATCAGGTTTTGCAAATTGGGGAGCATTAACAACTGAGAGAATCAGGAAAATCCCTCTTAGAAAAATGCCACTTAGCCTTGAAAAACATAGCCGGAACAGGCATAGGTGAGGACAGCCTGTGCCCAGGTATGGAGATGGAGTATGGTATAGATGGGGAACAGCAAGTAAATCAGTTCGACAAGAACTTTAGATTGTTAGAGGAATAATGTGTAATCATCCTGGAAAAATAAATTGGAGTCAGATTATGAAACACTTTAATTGCCAGAGGAGTTTGTATTTTGTCCCAGAGGCAATAAAGAGCCTCAGAGTCTTTTTGAATAAGGGAGAAAACATAGTTAAGTCTGTGTTTTAGAATATCAGTTTGGAAGCTGGTGGGGATTGGAGAAGCAATGCAAGAAGACTATTGAGAAATCTATTGCAATAATTCTTTACAGAGGGTACCTAAAATAGGGTAGGGAGGGTATGAGGGCAGATAAGATTATGGCTTTGAGAAATGTCGCATCAATAAGACTTACCAACTATGTGGAAGGACTGCACATATGTACATACATGGAGGGAGTGCAAGGAGAAGACAAGGAGGACCCCTACCTAGATTAGAAACCTAGGTGCCTGGAAGAACAATGGTGTTCTCCATAGAAATAAGGAAGTTAATATGCCCAAAAGGCTATAAAACTGCATATCCTTTGATCCAGCAATTCCACTTCTAGGGCTGTATTCCAAAGAGATCATAAAAATGAGAAAAGGACCCACATGTACAAAAATATTTATAGAAGTTCTTTTTGTGGTGGCCAAGAATTGGAAATTGGGGAATGGCTGAACAAGTTGTGGTATGTGAATGTAATGGCATGCTTTTGTGCTATGAGAAACGATGAGCAGGCAGACTTCAGAAAAACCTGGAAAGACTTACATGAACTGATGCTGATTGAAGTAAGCAGAACCAGGAGAACATTGTACACAGTAAGCACAATATTGTGCAATGACTAACTTTGATAGACTTACCTACTCCAAGACTCATAATGGAAAATGCTATCCACATCCAGAAAAAGGACTATGGAGTCTGAGTGTAGGTTGAAGCATACTATTTGCTTTCTTTCTTTTTTGTTGTTTCTTCTTTCTCATGGTTCCTCCCATTAGTTCTAATTCTTTTTTACAACCTGACTAATGTGAAAATATATTTAATATGAATGTATATGTAGAGCCTATATCAGATTGTGTGCTGTCTTCGGGTGGGAGGAGGAAGGGAGGAGGAGAAAATTTGAAACTCAAAATCCTACGGAAGTGAATGTTGAATGCTAAAAATAAATAAAACAAAATAAAATAAAAATTTTAAAATACTAGCTGATAAGGGAGGGAAAAGAAGCAAGGAAGTTAAGGATGGTTGGGTTTAGGTGGAAAGATAATGAGTTCTGTTTTGGGACTATTATATTTGAGATGATCATGGGACATGGGACCAGATTTCAGGAGAAAGATGAAGGCTGATAAGGATTAGTAATTTCTGTGATTTCCCTTCTAGCTGTCATGGGGTTTTTAGTTATTATCTAACTCCCTTTCTACTCTTCATGTCAATGTGTTCTGTACCTCATATCAGTATTTTGGAAGACAGAAGATCTGATAGCTGACTCTCTGCTATGCCATGCTATGGTGATGGCATCTTTACAGGCAGCCAAGGCACGTGCTATTTTGCACAAACAGAATCATCTGCCTTCCCCCCTAAGCAGACTAGCACTGTCATTACTAATAGTTAACAAGCATATTATTATTATTTATGGGCTGCTAAACTAGGCAAAGGAACAATAACAGCAGGATAACAGAACTACAGACAACTGGTTTTGACTAGGACTATTTTAAATTAAATACTTATGACAGTTAATTAAAGACATGTATACTTAGAAATAGAAACTGCTCATAATCTGAAGATAGTTCTTTATTTACTTTATTTCCTTTAATGGGTCACATTCAGGACTATAAGAAATTTGATTATTTATGAGATATAATTATAGCTCACATTTATATGGTGCTGTGCCTAATGTATATACATCATTTAATCCTCACAACAACCCTGTGAAATAGGTAGTATAATTATCTCCATTTTACAGATGAATAAAATCCTTTTTTCTTGGTTTCACCTTCATGTAGACAAAATATCCCTATTTTCATGGAGCCTGAGAACTAGAGTACCCCTCAAAGGTCATCTAGTTAAACATTAACTGAAGCATGATTTTCTTCTATCGTATGTCCAGTGACTGTCTAGCCTTTATGCTTGATTGCCTCTAATAACAAAGAACTCACTACCTTCCACAGTAGCCCAATCCATTTTTAGAAAGCTTTGATGGTTAGGAATTTCTTTTTTATACTGAGTATAAACCTATCTCCTTATTGTAACTCATTCACACTGGTCTTAGTTCTGCCCTCTAGTATACAGTGGAAGGAGAGCTAGGCCTGGAGTCAGGAAGACCTGAGTTCAAATCTAGCCTTAGATATTTACTAGCTGTGTAACCTTGACCATGTCACTTAACCATGTCAGTTTCTTCAACTGTGAAATGAAGATCATAATAGCACCTATCTCCCAGGGTGGTTGTGAGGGTCAAATGAGATATTTGTAAAGCATTTAGCACAGTGCCTGGCATGAAGTAGGTGCTGAATAAGTGGTTTTTGCTTTCCTTTTTTCCTTTCCTCTGGTGTCAAGCAAAAGAAGTAAAATCTCCCTTCAAATGTTTGAAGTCCTTCAAATATTTAAGATAGCAATCATGTTTTCTGGAAGCTTTCTCTTGTCTCAATTAAACATCCCTAGTCCTGACACAAAGTTCCTCATATGAGGAAGTTTTGAGTCCTATCAACATATCGATCAACTTTCTTTGATAATATTTTAGATTGTCAAATTCCCTCTTAAAATGTGGTGCCCACAAGTTATCTACCAAGAAGTGAGTGCAGTGGATTATTACTTCTATTATTCTGGGTTCTGTGCTGTTATTCATGTATCCTAACATTACTTACATTGATTTTGGAGTCAACTAAAATCCTGTATTTTAGTCACACTAATAAACCACTGGTGGATCTAAATTTGAAATTATTTGGAAAAAATGTTTGTATTCTTTAACTCAGAAACATAACCACTTAACATATACTCCCAGAAGGTCAAAGATGAGAAAGGTAGAAAGGTCTCATAGATACCAAAATATTCAATGTAGTGCTTTTTGTCAGAATAAAGAATTGGAAACAAAATAGGGGCCTGTCCTTTGAAGAATGACTAAGCAAATTATGGCACATCCATGTAGCAGAGTATTCCTGAGATGTAAGAAATGAAGAATTCACAGAAATGTCAATATGAACTAATGAAGAGTGAGGTAAACAGAATGAAGAAAACAACATATACAATGATCATAACAATGTAAATAGAAAGAGCAATAAAATGAAACTAAACATATACAATTATGATAACTAAACTTACCTGGGAAGACAGAATAAAAGTACCCTTCATTTCTTTCATTGTGAAGCGGGGGACTATGTATATAGAAAGTTCTACGTATTGTAAGACAAAGCTGGTGCTGGTTGTTTTTTCTAATTTTTTTCTATTTTCTAATAATTTTTCTAATAATTATTATTATTATTTTACATAAGAAAGCTTGTTGAGTGAAGTGTACATTAGGAAATAAATGTGGTAGCAAAAAGGTATCGATAGAATAAGTAAATGGATAAATAAATAAAATCTTCCACCATCCATCCATAGGAGCTGCTCTTGTCAGGTCTCCCCCATATTTATACAGTTGATTTTCTGAATCAACTATTTTAGGACTTTACATTTATTCCTATTGAATTTAAGTTGATAGGTTTGCTCCATTTTTCTGGTCCAAGCTCTTTTTGTGCATCCCAATTCATTGACCCCAGTATTAGTGATCCTGCTTAACTAATTTCCCTCATTTTCAAATTTGATAATCATGTAATCAATATTTCCATTTAAGTCATAGATAAAAATTTTGAAACAAAAAGGGTTGAGGACAAAGTTCTCCAGCACAACCCTAGAAGTCTCTGTTTAGATTAAAATCAGCCTATTTAATCAATACTCTTTGGGGTAGTACTTATGTTCAACCAGTTCTCAGTACACTTATTCTATCTAGCCTAAAAGATTTGTCTAGGTATATCTTCTCCCATACATATGAGTTCTCCTTGTACTTTCCCCCTCACTCTCCTAACCACCAGAAACCAATTCCTGCCCCTACCTCCAATACATATGCAGAACATATAGCATCATAATTCAAACTTTTAGGGGCCCAACAGTGTGCAGATTTTAGACTCTGTGGTCAGAATGGCTAGTTTTCATTCTGCTTTTCCCACATTTCTTTTCCCTGTGACTATCTGCTATCTGCAAGAAGATCTTTGGATCTTCTTGTCTTTTCATCATAGCTATTCATATTCAATAGCTTCTTACTTTCTCACTAGTTTAATTCTTGGAAAATCATGAAGTATGTGTAAATTTGGGGAATTTGCTAATTTCCAGATCATTTGTTGTACCTGCTGATGGGCTACTGGATTTTAGTTTTTAAGACTGACTGTTTAAAAAAGAGAGAGACTGAATTTGGTCCAAGCTTTTCTGAGACTCAAACATATTTCAGTTTAACATAAATATTTGTTGAAGGAATTGAATGGATGAATGGCCCCAAATCTAATGAGGAATGAAGGGAATCAAGCTTTGGTGCTAAAAGACTACAGAAAGAGTAAACAAAAAAATCTTTTTAAGATTTCTGGTTTTTGCCTTACTCCTTTGGAAACTTTCTCAGATATTTATGAGTCAAATTGTTGTAAAGCTCCCTTTAGCACTTCTGCATAATTAGGCTATAAACTTGCCTCCCTAAAATTTGAGCTTACTTGAGGATTTGGGAGTATGGTATCTAATGCTATTAGCTTGATGTAATTCTGATGTAATCTCCCTAATATTGATTCTGATGTAATCTCCCTAATGTCAACTGTTAGTGACTAGAGCTCCCAGTTTCATGTAATCAATCAGCTTTTTTACTGAGAATATATAGCAGGAACAAACATGTAAATGTTCTCCCCAGTATGTAGGGGAACATTCTTCTCTACACTATACCTTGGTTTCTTGGAGAATAGACTGGAACTTAAAGCAGTTTCCTCACAGAATTCATTCCACCAAATTCACTTCCAAATGCCGCAAGACCATTGGATGGATGGATGGATGGATGAATGGATGGATAGATGGATAGATGGGACTGCATTTTTGCTACCACTGTCCTGGGACAAGTAGTTTGGTCTTCAGAGCCATAGCTGCTGTTTTGCCAATCTGCTTCCTGTAACTCCTGGCATGGACTCCGGATCCTGGACTTCTTGCTATTCTAAGCTTTTATTATTCTAACCATCTAGTACTCCTTCACCTAAAAGCAAGGAAGGATAGACAGAACAGAGATAGAAGCAACAGCAAGGCCTTGTACTCATAGGCCACATGATGGCTACTGGGGCCACCGAAGACATATGGCAGTCCTTGTCTCTTCACTTGAACACAGCCAGAGGTAAGAGTAAGAGACAATGATTCACTTTGGCCAGCTAGTGCCTTTTGACACCCCAGTTTCAGCTCAATAAGCCACGAGCAATCCACATCTTTACCACATGGTTAGCAGACCAGAACCAGTTATAGTATATCTGCACATGTTCCAAATCAGGGAGCACTACCTTTCCTTTACACTTCTGTAAGTAGTCTTTTCTCATTCCCTTTAATTCTAATATCTTCCTTCTATTGATTATTTCTTATTTATCTTCCATATAGTGTGTTTGTACATAGTTGTTTTCATGTCATCACCCCCATTACACTGTAAGTTCCTTGAGAATAGAGATTGTCTTTTACCTTTCTTTGCACCATCAGCACTTAGCACAATGATTGGCACACAGTAGGTGCTTAGTCAGTGTTTGTTGACTGACTAATATCATTGTACTTTTCCAGAAGCAGGCTCCCAAGCCTCTTTCACATGGGCTGACAGCAGGCAGAGCTTGCTGCCCTGCTTTGAGAATGGAGTTCCATAGGCCAGGCCCCCATTCTTCTTTTTCCACTCTTCCACCAAGTCCTTCACCCTACTCTGGGACTCACTCTCATAAAGTGGGGTTAACATTGAGTAACATGAAAAGGAAAAGAAAATCAAACTTCCCTTCCCAGAAGTTAGGCTAGTACAAGCTTATTTGTCTTCAGACAAATTAGTCCTCACAGCAATTATAGAGCACATGACATTCCCTATAGAGATCAGAAACCTGCTGTCCTTTATTTGGTCTGCTCTTCAGCCTGTTTGGTTTTAGTTTCTAGACACTTTAGTCACCTCATGGAGCAAACAACTAAATTTAAAAGACAGAGAGAGCTAACTGCAGGAAGACACATGAATCCATACATCTGGGGTTCCAAGCTTTCTCTGGTTGTCCTGAGTGTGTTGAGTAGAATGTCTCAACAAGGGAAAACACAAGTGACAATGAGGAATTTCGTAATAACAATTCTCTAGATCTGGACTATAGGGATAATTTAGTCAAACTTCCTCATTTGATAACAAGGAAATGGAGAACCAGAGAGGGCCAGTTAGACAGGGAGTGGCAAAGGTAAGATTGAAGCCTATGTCTTTTGACTTCCAAACAAAAGCTATTTTTACTACATCACATCCCCTCATTGATAAATGTGGGGAATCTGGCAATGACTGTATAGCTGCAGGCATATTACTGACCTCTCTGGGCCTGATCCATTGCCTGGTGGTTTGGGTATGGTAGTCCCTGCTTTCACTCCATGCTCAAAGAAATGGTCTAAGAACAAACGAGCTTGTACTAAAAAATACTTTGAAAAGCTGTAGCTAGAGTGTCTGTTCTGTAGACTATTATTAATATTTCATAGCTTGAGAAGCATTAAAAAACTGCCTATATACACTACTGGGCTGGATACTACACAAATCAATCAATCAGCATTTATCAAGGATCTGCTACATGCCAGGCATTATACTAGGTATTGGGGATAGAAAAACTATAAAAATTTTAAAGTCTATTATGAAGAAAAGTATTCTGATTTAGACTGTGGTCTGGACAATGGCATAATTCAATTACTTTACGCTTCTATTGGAGACACGTGACTAACATTATGTCTTACAGGTAGTCTATAAGAATTTTTATTTTGTGTTTACTTCTGGGAGAAGTGTAGACAATATAAGATTTCACTATCTATTGTTTATTGATTTTTAAAAGATATTTGACTCAAAAGAAAAAAATACAGTCTTAAAGAAACCTCCCGCAGTGTTAAAACTATACAACTCCTCAGCAGATGTACTTAGGGAGATGATATTATTTAGCTACCCACTGAATAATGATAATAATACCTAATACTTACATAACATTTTAAAGTTTGCAAAAGACTTTGCATGTATTGTATCACTTGAGTATTGACATTGAGAGAGCCCTAAAACAGGGAGTCACTGAGGTGCTCACCAGTATGATGAAAGATGTCTTGTGGAATATAAAAAAAGAAAAAGAGACTCCCAATTGGTCATATTTCCCAAATACATTTATTTACAGATAACATCGTACTGATTTTCTTAAACCCTGGAACACTGAAAATTCTCCCCAGTGATAGCCACAGAAATTTGAAAGACATTGGTCTAACTACAGACTCTAGGGAAAAAGCAGATAAAAAATACATATTGCTTAGACATATAGTTGGATAGGCAACCCATCAAATTATTGCATATATTTATATAATATTAAATATTACACCCATGTATAATATGCACATGTATATGGATCTATCTAGTTATCTTCCTTGGACATAGAGTGCAGATGCATAAGCTAGGCCCAGAATTGAATAGGAGGAAGAGACTGCGGTGGGCTGCATTTGGAAGACTGTATAATGCTTTCAATGATTCAAAACTGCTCATTGCACTAAAAAACATCTCTTTAAAACCAATAGCAATCAAAATGTAAAATCACCCATGGGGCAATGAAAAGGCACATAGTAGGTAGATATACTCAACAGCATTTTATTAATGAAGACAATTTAGTAAAAGCAGTATGAAAAAAATTCTCATTTCTGTAACCCAAAAAGGAGGTGTGTCTGCCATCTAGAGAGAATGAGAGGCAACAAATAGACAGTCAATAGACCTCTAAGGTTTTAAAAGAATCCAAGGAAAACCTCTTGCACATTTGGATAAATCCACTGCAGATGATTTATGAAAAGCCAGGGACAAACACCACACAGGATGAGAAGTTGTAGAAATGATGTGGTTGGCTATGTTGATGTGAGTACTTATACCAGAGAAAGCAAAGTTTCAAGTCTGGGGTTTACAATTTGACACATGGAGATGCATCTGAATCTATGCAATAAATAAATCCATGCTATAATGGGGCCCTACTAAATAGATGCTTTATTAATGCCCATTAAAATTTAATTTTAATAGCCTTTTCCTAAAAAAATAGAGCAAGCAAATAATGGTGCTATCAGTTCATCTCAAGAACCCTAATAACTTTCAGGCGTTCTCAGGAGGCTAACCAGTGCTGCCTAATTATAGGCTATTCAGCAAGTACTTATACTGACTCATCAAAGAAGGGCTTCTATAATGCTGCCTGGTGACCAGGTACTTTTTATAACAGAGGGTTTAGATGTATCACGCAGAACCTCATATCTAAGTAGCCTTTTATCTTAATGCAGAAAGGTGCTAGGAATGGAAGACAAAGGAGAATTAAAGACTTAAGGGAGACAGCTCGACTCAGTGGATGAGGCAACCATCTAAAGTTACAGTACCAGAGCTCAGGGGTCTAATACCAGTTGTACTGCTGACTTGTTATGCAATCCTAGACAAGTCACCACTCTTAGTTTAAACCGTGATCCACTCAGGCATACAATAAGAAAAAAATAGTTATAATTAAAGAAGCAATGCAATATTGGGCTTACCTGTCATCCCTGACTGCCTCTCAGCAACGTTGTAAAGAGAAAAATGATAACCATGGCTTATTAGGAAGATCCCTGATCTGGAGGATGGGAGAAACAGTCTCTAACTGGGAATCTTGCAGTGACTGTGCAGCTCTGGGGACTTTACTGACCTATCTGGCTTGATTCATTGCTAGTACTTCGGGGATGGCAGTCCCCTGCTTTCACTGTCTGCTCAAAGAAATGGTCCAAGGACAAATGTGCTTGTACTAGAAAATGCTTTGAAAGGAAGTAGCTAAAGTGTCCGTAGTGTATGCTATTATTAATCCTCACACCTGGGGGAGCATTTATAAACTACCTACATATGCTATCGTGCTAGATTTTGCATAGATCAACCAATCAGTGAATTTAGTGAATACATGTTATATGTCAGGTACTACAGTAGGCACTGGGGACAGAAATATAAAGAATGAAAGTTTCTATTGTCTAGGAGCTCACATTCTAATAGACGGTGATTGAGAACTGAGATGGGGTGCTATAATGAAAGCTGGGGGCCTGACATCCTAGTTCCAGCTCTGCCATGAAATAGTTACGTGACCTCAAACAAGACATTTAACCTCTTTGCCAAATGAGAATACTGGATTAGATGACCCTTAGTGTCCCTTTCAGCCATAAGATTCTATGATTGGATTTGTACAGACTAGGCTGCCCACTAAGATGGTGAAAATGAAGCAGGACAGTTGGTATATGTATAGCTGTATGGGCACTGTTTTTGGTCACAAAATATTAGTCCATTCATCATATAATGATTGTTTAACAGTTTAAACTGTTGACCATTGCCATAGGAAATTGTTTTTAGTTGCTTTTTGGAGAATTTGTAATTAAGATAATTTTTTCACTCTACTTGTCAGATACTCATATTAAAGGAAGATATTTAAAGCCTGGATTATAACTAATGACTAGTCCAAAATGCCAGAATCTTTTTCAGAAGATTGATAATCACTTTGGTCAACTTTTTAGAGTGTGAAAAAGAGGAGAAATTTTTCTACTAGCACCCCACTATTTCAACACTAAAAGTGATTTTCCTAAAGTGCATGTCCAACTACATCACCCCTCCCCTCTACCCACATACACTCAATAAACTCCAGTGACTCCCTATTACCTCCAGGATCAAATATAAAATCTTCTGTTTGGCATTCAAAGCCATTAATAACCTACCATCTATCCTTTCCAGTCTTCTTACACCCTACTTCCTGTTACATAGTCTTCTGTCCAGTGGCACCAGCCTCAGGAAAAAAAAACAGACTTTTGGGGGGGGCAGGGTAAAAAAAGAGAAGGATAAACTGAAGAAAATAGGATTGAGGAAATGGACATTTCATCATCATAACTAAATGTGAATGGAATTAACTCACCCACAAAACAGAAACAGACAGCAGAACGGATTAAAAATTAGAATCAAACAATATGTTATTTATAAGAAATTCACTTCAAACAGAGAGACACGTAGTAAAAAACAAAAGCAGGGGTAGCAATGATAATCACAGACAAAGGAAAAGCAAAAATAAACCTAATTAAAAGAGATCAACAGGGAAATGACATCTTTTTTCTTTCTTTCTTTAATATTTTTTAGTTTTCAACATTGATTTCCACAAGATTTTGAGTTACAAATTTTCTCCCCATTTCTACCCACCCTCACTCCAAGATGGCATATATTCTGATTGCCCTTTTCCCCAGTCTGCTCTCATTTGTCACCCCACTCCCCCGCCATTCCCTTTCCCCTTCCTTTCTTGTAGGGCAAGATAGATTTCTATATCCCACTGCTTGTATATCTTATTTCCCAGTTGCATGTAAAAAAAAAACAACTTTTTTTTTGAGCATTTGCTTTTCGAACTTTGAGTTCCAAGTTTTCTCCCTTCTTCCCTCCCCACCCACCCTCCTTGAGAAGGCAAGCAATTCAACATTGGCCACACATGTATCATTATGCAAAACACTTCCATAACAGTCATGCTGTGAAAGACTAACTATATTTCCCTCCATCCTATCCTGTCCCTTTTATTCAATTTTATCCCCTTGACCCTGGCCCTTTTCAAAAGTGTTTGCTTTTGATTACCTGCTTCCCCACTCTGCCCTCCTTTCTGTCATCTCCTCTCTTTTATCCCCTTCCTTCCCTACTTTCCTCTAGGGTAAGATACCCAATTGAGTATGTATGTTATTCCCTCCTTAAGTCAAGTCTGGTGAAAGCAAGATTCATCCATTTCCTTTCACCTGCCCCTTCTTCCCTTCCAATAGAACTGCTTTTTCTTGCCACTTTTATGTGAGATAATTTACCACTTTCTATCTCTCCCTTTCTCCTTCTCCCAATATATTTCTCTCTCACCCCTTAATTGTATTTATTTATTTATTTTTAGATATCATCCCTTCATATTCAACTCACCCTGTGCTCTTTGTCTATACATATATATATATATATATATATATATTCCCCTGAACTACCCTTATACTTAGTTTCATGAGTTACAAATATCATCTTTCCTTGTAGGAATGTAACCAAAACAGTTCAACTTTAGTAAGTCAGGGAAATGACATCTTGCTAAAAGGCACCATGGACAATGAAGACAATACCAAACATATATGCACCAAATGGCATGGCATGCAAATTATTAAAGTAAAAATTAAATGAGTTACAGGACAAAACAAACAATAAAACTATACTAGTGGGGGACCTCAACTTTCCCCTTTCAGAAGTAGCTAAATCTAACCATAAAATAAACTAAAAAAAAAGTTAAGGAGATGAATAGAATTTTAGAAAAGTTAGATATGATAGAACTCTGGAGAAAACTGAATGAGAATAAAAAGGAGTTCACTTTTTTTTCTCAGATGTATGTGATACCTTCACAAAAATTGACCGTGTTTTAGGGCACAAAAACCTCACAATGAAAAGCAGGAAAGCAGAAATGCACCCTTTTCAGATCATAATATAGTAAGATTATTTTTTTAAAAAGTGGCATTGGAACATAGATTAAAAATTAATTGGAAACTAAATATTCTAATCCTAAAGAATGAGAGGGTCAAAGAACAAATCATGGAAACAATCAATAATTTCATTCAAGAGAATGACAACAATGAGACAACATGCCAAAAATTATGGGATGCAGCCAAAGCAGTATTTATGGGGAAATTTGTATCTCTAAATGCCTATATTAAATAAATTAGGTATACAACAACATAGGAAAAGAACAAATTAAAATTTTTCAGTTAAACACCAAAATGAAAATTCTAAAAATCAAAGGAGAGATTAACAAAAATTGAAAGTAAAAAAAAAACCATTATATTGGATAAATAAAACTAACCGTTGGTTTTATAGGGAAAAAAAACCAAGAAAATAGACAAATCATTGGTTAATTTGTTGTGTTTTCCAAATTTGCTGGCACATTGAGTGCAACACTTTAATAGCATCATCTCTAAGGGTTTTGAATAGCTCAGCTATGAGATACCTATAGGTCATTCAATGGTTAACAAAAGGAGATTTGCTTCTCTTGCTATGGCTAACCAAATCTTTTGTTAACTGTTGAATGACCTATAGATATCACATTTTGTTCCAATATCAAACCTAAACTGCTAGGGGACTGGTGTGAGGCAGGCCTATCCCAAGAACATCTTATCTGAAATCATGATTGCTACCTCTGTTTTTTTTTTAATTCAACTGAAGTAGAATAGATTTTTCTCTAGACCATTGTTTTAATTCTATATGAATCTTTGTGTTTCAAATGGGATGTGTGTTTGTAAATAATATATTGTTGGATTCTGCTATCCTTTTCTGTTTTATTGGTGAATTAATTACATGTACACTGATAGTTACAATTGTTTGTTAATTCTGTATTTTTCTCCTATTTTATTTTCTTCTACTATTGCTTCTTTTGGCAACCCCTACCCCTCCTTACAAAGAAGATGGTAGTGAGAAAGGAATGTGCTCAGAACCAATGTGCTATGCTTGATACTATCTGTACTCCCCTCCACAAACCTTTTCCTCTTTCCCACTCTGAAACTCCAATTACTAATTTTTACCTTATATATTTTTTTTCTTTTTTTTCCTTGTTGCAAATAAAATCAGGTAGACTGAGGCACAAAGTTCCAGACATGATTAGTTTGTTAGTAAAGTACACATTTACTAATAAAGATGGTCAAATGGCTATCTCAGTTACGCCAATGACCTTAAGAAGGAGAGGCACCCTCTTTCTCATGAACATCGAAAAAACAGAAGTTGGTACGTGGGGAAAACAATATGTTTGGTCAAAGGACTGACAGCATCATGGGGGTGGGGATAATATGATTGGTTGGAAGTGTGGAACGTGGCCAGGTAATGACTCCTCCTTCCATCTTGACAATGACCTTGTGGGAATAAATAAAGGTAGATAACAAAGTTCTTCTAATTGTATAGAAACAGCTAGAACAATATATTTCCTGGATTGGCACAACACTGGCTGATAGAGAGAGCAACAGATGACCTGAAATTGAATCAGGATAGTTAATAGTACAGAAGATAACAAGTTTCCCTTTGAATTAAAGTATTTTATGAGAGCACTAAACTTTTAAAAAATAGCTCAGACTTTTTCTTCAATTAAAAATGATTGACTTTTGTATTTACTCAGAATTTTCCTTTAATTAAAAGTGATTGATAGGAAAACTGAATTTTTGCATCTAACAGAGAGGAAGACTGAACCTTTTGAACTCATGAACTTCTTTACTCAGAGACAGAGAAAAGTTCTTAGGTTGTTATAAAAAATACAGAATTGAATTACAGAATAGAATCAATTACTAAATGGAATTAAATATAAAATACAAAATCAATATTTGATTTTCTCACTCTTTTAAAGTGTCTTCTCTAAAGCTCTGAGGTTAGAATTTGTTTTTCTTTTGATTAATTCCTTCCTGAATCTACCGCACCCTTTTTTCCCCTCCCTGTTCCTTCTAGTCTTCCTATTGAGTTGAATGTATTTATATTTAAAATTCTAAGTATTTTCTCCTCTCCTTTGATCAGTTCAGTTAGAAATGAAGCTCGTGTTTCCTCTCCTATCGCCTGCCTCCATGTACATAGTCTATTACTTTTTCACCAAATTATGAGATAATTGTTAACCCCCTCCTTCTTCCTCTAGTACAGAGTTGTAAACATAGCAGTCTGAGTGTAACCAAACCAGATTAAAATGTAATTGGGAAAAATTGAATAAAATAAATAAAAACAATATAATACAGATAATGTTAGTATGTGGCTTTCTTAAGCCCACACATTATAAGATTTAGTGGCCTCTGTTTCTATTTGAGTTTGACACCACTGCTCTAGCATATTCCTTTTCCCCTCCTTTTCTTTTCTTTTCTTCCTTCCTTCCTTCCTTCCTTCCTTCCTTCCTTCCTTCCTTCCTTCCTTCCTTTCTTTCTTTTCTTTTCTTTTCTTTTCTTTCTTCCTCTCTCTCTCTCTCTCTCTTTCTCTCTTTTTCTCCTTCTTTCTCCCTTCCTTCCTTCCTTCCTTCCTTTCACAAAACATAAAAAGATTCCTTATGACTACTCTTGCTGTATTCCACATTCCAGCCTTGGCCACTCACTGTCCACCATTCTGTCCTTGGGTACCTCTGTGTCTCTGGTATTTAGATTGAAAGAGAGGCTAGAGCATGGGACCCGAGGTCAGAAAGACCTGAGCTCAAATCCAATCTTAGACTCCTACTAGCTGTTAATACACCAACTACCCAAGGCAAGGCACTTAACCCTTGTCTGCCTTGGTTCCCTCAACTGTAAAATGGGGATAATAATAGCACTTACCTACCAAGGTTGTTTTAATGATCAAATGAGATAATATTTACAAAGCATTTAGCACAGTGCCAGGCACAAGATGAGTGCTTAATAAATGCTTGTTCCCTTCCTCTTCCCCTTTGCTCGTTTTATTCCTCAAACTTGGAATGGATAATTCATTCCTTTCTCAGATTTCTCTGTTGAAGTTATTACCCTCTTTCAACACCAAATTCATTACTAAGAACTTTCCCATAATTCTCAGATTTCTCATAGCCTTTTTCTTCTAGATTCTTTCTTTGCCCTTATACACTTGTCCTATATCCCTTTATAAAAGTATAAGATTTAGGAGGATAGGGATAGTGTCTTGTTTCATCATTGTAGCCTTAATGTCCTCCACAAAGTTCTATTCTGATTTCTCATCATGACATCGAGGTGACACTAGATTCTCAGAGACTGCCAATGGAGTTCAAATTCTGGCACATTCTACTATGTCAAAAAGCCTACAGGACAAACCTGGACAGTATAGCGACAGACCATATTTGCTTTCCATGGACTGGCCTAGATATGTCTAGAAAGGATTATCAACAGTAGGCAGGCGATTTGGTAATAATTGTTTAGTAATTTTTTTTTGGTCCTTGCAACATATAAAACAAAGAAAGTTATGGGATTGCATTGTTTTGTGTTGCCTTCTTCTACTTCTTCAACAACCATGGTAGAGTGGCAAAAAAAATGGGAGAGAGGGTGCTAAGAATCACGTAATTTTCCATCCTTCAGTGAACATTAACTTAGCTGTTGATACTCAACCTGTGAGGTCCCATATGAGGAACTGAATCAATTGTGATCCTACTGTAAATGAAACCAGAAGACAAAAGGAAGATACAACTAAATGGAAGGCGGGCTGACTGATTCTTCTTGACAAGGCAAATAAAGGAGTTCAAGTTAGTTTTCTTTTGTATGTCCAAAGGCAAGAAGAAACATAATTTTATGGGACATCTAGTTATCTTCTATTGCAAATCTCACTATAAACATTTACAAAAACACCATCATGAAAATTAAGATTTATGTGATAGCAATTGTTACAAAGGATAAGGAAGTATGAAAATTCCATGAAGAACTCAATAAAACCCTCCAAATGAAATCAGCATATTCTCTAATCTTACATACCTTCAAAGCAGATGTGAAAATAAGGTAGAACAGTGAAAAATATGGTTCAAAAATAAGAAACAAGAGAAACCAAAGGTCTGTTAGTGTACAGAAGATTCATATCAACATAGTAACAATGCTTTCTTTGAGATAAAACACAAGTCACAATGAGTACCAAATAAAATCACAAAGAATGATACTGATCATATTTTGGCAAACAGAAAATAACTGGTTACTGATATGGTAATCATTTCTGAATTACCTATGTATGCAGTCAGACAACAGACTTATTAAAGATTAAAATTAATACTAAGTGAGAAAAATAAAAATTAGAGATAGTGAATTAGCATTTATTAAGTGCCTACTTTATGCCAGGTACTCTGCTAAGTAATGAGGGATACAAAAAAAGGCAAAAGACAGTCCCTGCTCTCAAGGAGCTCACAGTCTAAGGAGGGACACAGGAAGAAAACAGCTATGTACAAACAGCAAATATAAAGGGCAAATTTGAGATAATCTTAGAGGGAAGGCACTAAGATTAAGGAGAAATGGGGGAAGGCTTCTTATAGAAGGCAGAACTTTAGTTGAGACTTGAAGGAAGCCAAGGATGCTAGGAGACAGAGATGAGGAAGGGGTCCCAGGTATGGGGGACAGTCAGCGAAAATGACCAGAGTTGGGAGATGGAGTGTCTTATGCTAGGAATAGCAAATAGGCCAGTGTCACTGGATTACAGATTACTTGGTGGCTTGAAGGTGCCAGGTTATGAAAGACTTTAAAAGTCAAACAGAGGATTTTATATTTGATCCTGGAAGCAATAGAGAGCCATTGGAGTTGATTTAATGGGGTGTGGGGGTGAGGTTGACATAGTCAAACTTGCACTTTAGGAATATTAATTTGACAGCTGAGAGGAGAATGGACTAGAATGGGGAAAGATTTGAGTCAAGGAGACCAACCAACAGGCCATTGCAATAGTCCAAGTGTTAGATGATGAGGGCCTGTATCAGGGTGATGGCTTTGTTTGAGAAGAGAAAGGAAATATACAAGAGATGTTACAAAGGTAAAAATGACCCTTGATAACTGAATGAATATGAGGGCATGAGAGAGAATGAGAAACTAAGAATGAAACCTAGGTTGTGACACTTAGTCACCAGGAGGATGCTGGTACCTTCCACAATAATAGGGAAGGTGTTATCAGGCAGAATGTGGTCAGTTCTGGACACCATGGTCTAAGAAGGATGTAGATGTCCAGAGGAAGGCAACCAGGATAGTCAAGGGCCTGGAGTACACAACACATGAAGTTCATTGTATGTAGGGTGTATAATTGGGGCAATTCCAACCCAAGCCATTGAAACAATCTATGTCAAAATATGAAATGAAAAAAGAACAGACATTAACCACCAGAGGTGGGGAACCTGTGGCCTCAAGGCCATGTGTGGCCCTTTAGGTCCTCAAGTGTGGCTCTTTGATTGAATCTAAACTTCCCACAACAATCCCCTTAATAAAAGGATTTGTTCATAAAACTTGGACTCAGTAAAAAGGCCATACTCAAGGGCCTAGAAGGACACACACGGCCTTGAGATTGCAGGTTCCCCACCCCTAACCTAGACTATCATCATTTCCTGATTAGCCAATGAGAAACAGTTGCAATAAGGGGAACAAAAGAGCCTAAAAATCACCTCAGACAGAAAATAAATGTTTTCCCCTTTGGAGAGACACGGCGGCCAGGCACCACCCATTTAGAACAAAAATTAATTTGTAAAATCTTATAGAGAAGGAAGATGGAAGACTGAATAACATCAACTCAGAAAACAGTAAGAAGCAATGGAGAGAAAACGCATTTATAGAATGCTTGGCAAGGGACCATAAGATCCTTGAGGGCAGGGACTGTTTCATTATTGTTTCTATATCCCTAATTCCTCCGTCCTTTGCACATACTCAAATGGATCTATGACGTCACTGACTTACAAGTTCCCTCTAATGATGCAGATGGCAACATATCTATACCTCACAATCCTGTGTAATGTTTGTCATATGCCATACCATAAATTTGCCATGGGAGATCCACCCAACATGCTGGAAACCAATCTTGATATGTCCTGAAATCACAAAGATGCCATTAGAATATTCTGGCTATTATCCCTCACCCTTTCTATGTTACCAGCCTGTCTTTTCTTTCTATCACAGATCTCCTGTTCTCCTTTAAGGTTGCTTATTGCTTATATATTGCAGCCTGATTACACTCACTGTGTACCTTTTATTTGACCTGAGTGATATTTATTTTAAAAATGTATTTTATCCCTGTACCCCTCCCTTTTTTCCCTTCCCAGGCAGCCATCACAGGTAACAAAAAAGAGAAAAAACAAACCTCAAAGCTGATCAATACATTGAAAACCCTGAAAATATATGTAATATTTCATAGCTGTGGACCTCCCACCCATACAAATGAATGGGGGAAATATCTTCTCATATATTTTCTTTGGAGACATGTTTGTTCTTTGTAATTTTGCAACATTCAATTCTGATTATTTTGTGGTGGTTTTCCTTTGACATTGTTGTAGTCACTGTGTATATTGTTTTTTTGGCTCTGTCCACTTCACTGCATCAATTCATGCTCATATGCTCCCTTTATTCACCAAATTCCCTGTTTCTTACAACATAGCAGTATTCCATTACATTCATACACAATTCATTCCCCTTAAATTATTTTGCCACAAAAAGTGATACTATTTTGGTGTATATGAAGAGTTTTTCTTATCAATGACCTCCTTGGGGTATATGCCTAGTAATGGAATCTCTGTATAAAGTGCCATTGAAATTTTAGTTACCCTTTTTTCATAATTCCACCTTGCTGTATCAAATGGTTACATCAATTCATAGTGTGCCAATCTTCCCAGATGTCCTTCAACTTTGACTATTCCCATCTTTTGTTATCTTTGTCAATTTGCTGAGTGAGGTAAGACCTCAGGGTTATTTTGATCTGCATTTCTCTTATTATTAGTAATTTGCAGTATTCTTTCACGTGGTTGCTATAGTTTGTAATTCTTCCTTTTAGAACTATTTGTTGATAGCCTTTAACCACTTACTGCTTTTGGATGGTTGATTTTCAATATACCTGGGAAAACAAACAAACCATTTTCTGAGAAATTCGATAGATATGAAGATTTTTTTCCCCATCTGACCAACTCCCTTAATCCTAAATGCACTAGGTCTGTTTATGCAGAAGTTTTTCAATTTCATGAGATTAAAATTATCTACTTTGTGAAGGATGTTTATTATTTCTGCCTTTTAGCCTTTATTTGCAATATCTTTTCAGCCCAAAATATGGTTAACTTTTTTTTAAAAATTCCACATGATGCTAAGAAATACATATATTCTTTAATAGTTTCATTTAGAAGGCACTATAATTCTTCTCATCCTAGTTTTCTCTAGAAATCTTCAATTCTTTCTTTCCTCCTGTGTTTATCTTTTTGTTAGATTTCTCTAAATCTTAGAGATGGGAGATGGGTAACATACTCCATCAAGAATTCTCTAGAATCATGATTGCCTTGACCAATTTCCCATCCCCTCTTATTTATAAAGAGAGGAAGATAGTGAGAGAAGTGTGCTCAACCCTGGTGTTCTAGATTTGATACAATCTGCTTTTGCCCCTCTGTCCATCTTTTCTTTACCTGGTCCTGAGTCCGATCAAAAATTCTTATTGTTTCTTTCTTTCCTTTGAAATCCCTTTTCTTATTCCACCCTCTTTGGACAGAGATTATTTTGTTTAGGACTAATCTTTCCTTTAACCTTCCCCTTCTCTTATTCTCTCTCCACTTCTCCTCCTGTTTCCCTGTTGAGGGAAATGTATATCTGCACCCAATTGTGTATATATGTATATTTCCCTTCTTTTATCAGTTCATATGAAAGTGAAGTTCCTGTCATCCACTCCCCATGATCCTTCCCTTGTCTGTATACTCTTCTTGTGTACCCAAATTATGTGAGACAATTCTCCTTTACCCCTTTATCCCTGGAAGTTCTGGATTTTGGCCTTGGGAAGGGGGGGTTCTTTCAATAGGTGACTATTGGATTCTATTTTCACTTTGCCCTCTGGCTCTAAAAGATCTATGCCATTTTACTTCAATTTCTTGAAATCTGATGTCTAGGCTTTTTTTGTCATGCCTTTCAGGTAATTCAATTGTTCATAAATTATTTCTTTTTGATCTGTTTTTCAAGTCAGCTGTTTTTGCCATGAGATATTTTACCCTTTCTTTTATTTGTTTAGCCTTTTGATTTTCTTGTAACATATCTTGCTGTCTTATGGAGTCGTGAACTTCTGTTTGGTTCATTGTAATCTTCAAGGAATCTGTTGCTTGGTAAAGATTTTGTATGTCTTATGCCAATCTACTAATTCACTTTCCAATCCTTTCATTCATAGCACTCATTTCTTTTCCAATTTCCCCCCTGTAGGATTATACTCAGTTTTGCTAGGTAGGTTATTCTTGGTTGCAAACCTATATCTTTCATCTTTCTGGAATATCATATTCCAAACTGTCCACCCCTTTTAGTGGTGGCTGTTAAAGCATGTGTGATCTAGGAAAGATTCATTTGTTGTTTTCTAGTACCCATTTCATTTACAAATTCATTTTTAGTTCTTAAAAAAATACAGGTGGAGCCAAAATGGTAGAGTGGAAGCAGGGACCTGATTGGGCTCTCCCCCCAAACCCCTCAAAATACCTGTAAAAAATGACTCTAAAGAAATTCTAGAGCAAGAGAAGCCACAAAATGAGAGTAAAACAGATTTCCAGCCCAAGACAATCTGGAAGGCTGACAGGAAGGGTCTATTGCACCATGCTTAGGGTGGAGCACAGCCCAGCCTGGGCCATGCCTGCAGAGACAGGACTGGAACAGGCCTCAGGGCACTGAATCACTGGCAGCAGTGGCAGTTTCCAGACTTCTCAACCCATAAACGCTAAAGATAGCTTCGAAGGTCAATGGGAAAGGTCTCTCACCTGGGTGAAAGAGGAGCATGGTCATGGTCCAGCCCCAGCTCCAGCTCCAGGGTGGTGGCAGCCTCTGCCACAGTGGCAGCTGCTTCTGGAGCTCTTGGCCTACAGACAGTGGGGGAATCAGTCCTGGGTGCTGGTCCTGAGGTGAGGAGGAGCACTGGTGTGGTGGAGCTTGTGGTGGTTGTGGAGAGGGAATCCTTCTCACAGTTCTAAGGCAGAAAGGAATGCTTGCAGTTGCTTACAGACCAGGGCACAGGCCAGGAGAGGAGTAAACACCTCTCCTTTGATCATATCACTTTGGAAGAACTGAAAATTTATAGGTCCCTAGAAATGTCTCTGAAAATAGCTGCACAAAACCCATGAAGCTTGGGGCAGTATACCCTCCACTTAACAAAGAGCTCAAAAGTCAAGTAATTGGCTGGGAAAATGAGCAAACAGGGGGAAAAATAGAGACTATAGAAGCTTACTTTCTTGGTGAAAAGGTATTTTCTTACATCACTAGTGATGAGGAAGATCAAAGCATACAACCAGAGGAAGACAACAAAGTCAAAGCTCCCACATCCAAAGCCTCCAAGAAAAATATGAAATGGTCTCAGGCCATGGAAGAGCTCAAAAAGGATTTTGAAATTCAAGTTAGAGAAGTAAAGGAAAGAATTGGGAAGAGAAATGAGAGTGATGCAAGAAAATCATGAAAAACAAGTCAACAGCTTGCAAAAGGAGACCCAAAAAATGCTGAAGAAAATAACACCTTTAAAAATAGACTAACCCCAATGGCAAAAGAGGTCCAAAAAGCCAATGAGAAGAAGGCTTTAAAAAGCATAACTGGCCAAATGGAAAAGGAGGTCCAAAAACTCACTGCAGATAATAATTCCTTAAAAATTAGAATGGAGCAAATGGAAGGTAATGACTTTATGAGAAATCAAGAAATTATAAAACAAAACCAAAAGAATGAAAAAATAAAAGACAATGTGAAATATCTCATTGGAAAAACAAGTGACCTGGAAAATAGATCCAGGAGAGATAATTTAAAAATTATTGGACTACCTGAAAGCCATGAAAGCCAAAAATGAGCCTAGACATCATCTTTCAAGAAATTATCAAGGAAAACTGCCTTGATATTCTAGAACCAGAGGGTAAAATAGAAATAGAAAGAATCCACTGATCATCTCCTGAAAGGATCCCAAAAGGAAAACTCCTAAGAGTATTGTAGCCAAATTCCAGAGTTCCTAGGTCAAAGGGAAAATATTACAAGCAGCCAGAAAGAAACAATTCAAGTATTGTGGAAACACAATCAGAATAATACAAGATTTATAGATTTCTAAACTAAAGGATCGGAGGGCTTGGAATATGATATTCCAGAAGTCAAAGGAGGTAGGATTAGAACCAAGAATCACCTATCCAGGAAAACTGAGTATAATACTTCAGGGGGAAAAATGGAATTTCAATGAAATAGAAGACTTCCAAGCATTCTTGTTGAAAAGACTAGAGCTGAATAGAAAATCTGACTTTCAAATACAAGAATCAAGAGAAACATGAAAAGGGAAAAAAGGAAAGAGAATCCATAAGGAACACATTAAAGTTGAACTTGGGCACACATTCCTACATGGAAAGATGATATTTGTAACTCATGAGGCCTTTCTCAGTATTAGCATAGTTAGAGGGAATACGTATATGTATATGTGTGTGTGTAAACAGAGCATACAGAATGAGTTGAATATGAAGGGATGATACCTAAAAAATAAAATTAAATGTTCAGAGGAATATACTGGGAGAAAGAGAGAGGTAGAATATAGTAAATCATCTCATAAGCGGCAAGAAAGATTTTACAATGGAGGGGAAGAGGGGGAAGGTGAGAGAGAATAAGTGAGCCTTACTCTCATTGAATTTGACTTAAAGAGGGAATAACATACCCACTAAATTGGGTGTGGAAATCTATCTTACCCTACAGGAAAGCAGGAGGGAAGGAGATAAGAGAGGGGGGATAGTGGAAGGGATGGCAGATTGGGGGAAGGGGTAATCAGAAGCAAACATTTTTGAGGAGGGACAGGTAAAAGATGAGAAAAGAATAAGTGGAGGGTGGGATGGGATAGAGGGTAATATAGTTAGTCTTTCACAACATGACTGTTAGAGTTTTGCATGACTACACATGTATAACCTATATCAAATTGCTTGCTTTCTCAATGACAGTGGGTGGGGAGGGAGGAAGGGAGAGAATGTGGAACTTAAAGCTTTAAAAATGAATGTTAAAAATTGTTTTTACATTCAACTTGGAAATAAGATATACAGGCAATGGAGTATAGAAATCTATCTTGCCCTACAGGAAAACAGAAGGGGATAAGAGAAGAGGGGGGTGTGTGATAGAAAGCAGGGCAGATTGGAGGAAAGGGGTAATCAGAATGTGCGCTGTCCTGGGGTGGGGGGAAAGGAGAGGTGGGGAGAAAATTTGGAATTCAAAATCTTGTGGAAGTGAATCTTGAAAACTGAAAATAAATTAAAAAAAAAAAACCACACAAACACAATAACAAAAAAAAAAACCAAAACACCTAATCCCTTGGTTCATTTCTTCCAGGAATTTTAGTTGAACTTGTATCCAAGTTGTGTTTTCCTTTGAGGTTTTCCTTATAGATGTTTTGGAGTAATATTTTTTCTATATTTGTACATTAATCATCCCTACCACCACCATAGCTCTTTATGGTAGGAGTTGTTTTGGCTCATTCTTCCAGCCTTACTTCCTGACTTTGGACTGTGCATTAGGGCCACACTCTGTTCACTTTTGGAGATAATGGCTGGGCCTTGCTCACTTCTGTGTCCTCTTGGGTCCTGATGTCACTTTCTGGGATCATTGAATAGTGTATTATTTCAGGATCTCAGGGATAACTCAGGCTAAGGACTTACAAGTTTTCCCTAAGGGGTCTAATCTAGTATAAAGTCTGTGTACTGCTCTCCTGGTCTAAGCACTCTAAGTCTCTTATCTGAGTTGGTCTGAAGAACATGACTATGGCAGTAACCCAGCTGAACTCTACCAACATTCTCCTCCAAACAACTTAAAAATAACACCTCAAATGAAATTCTGCAGCAGCAGGTCCAACAAAAGGTCGGGGGAAGACATTTTTCCAGCCTAAGAAAACTTAGGTCAGCAGAAGAGCTCTGACAGTAGGGTAGGAGCGGCTTAGAGCATACATGGTGGTAGCACAAGTAGTAGGCTTTGGAGGTGGAGGTGGTTGTGACAGTGGCAGCAGCTTCAGAAGCTCTCAGCCCAGAGACAATAAGGGGATTGGACAGCTGTTCAGAAAGAGATTACAGGGGACTCTTTTCTGGCACTGGGTGCAAGACATGGTGCTGTTTGCCAGTTCTTTTGTCTCAGGTCACGGTTCCAAGGATATAGTTTGGGGTCACAGTTCCAAGATGAAAAGGCGTGCTTGTGGTCAATCACAAGGGAGCAGGGATAAGGCCACAGTTCCAAGGCAACAAGGAGAGCTAGTATTTATGGCTGCAGGGGAGCAGGGGCCCTTTTTGGATAAAGACCAGAGTACAACCCAGGAGAACAGTGACCACACCTCTCCCTGGATCGCATCACCTTGGGCACACTGAAAATTTGCAGAACCCCAGAACTAGTTCTGAAGACAGCAGCACAAAAAAGCCTAGAGCTTGAGATAGTGCCTCACCACCTGCATGCGAGCAGAGCCCAACTTTAATATGAAGTTAAAAATTAAGAGATAGGCTGGAAAAATAAGCAAACAACAACAGAATAATTTGACCATAAAAATTTACTACAGTGGCAAGGAACACCAAAACACAAACTTAGAAGAAGACAACAATGTGAAAAGAGATACAAGGAAAGCCTCACCAGCCCAACGAGAATTCCTAAAAAAAAGTAAAAGAAATGAATGGTAGAGGAAAAAAATGAGAAAAGAAATGAGAACGATGCAAGAAAATTATGAAAAGAGAATTAATAGCTTAATAAAGGAAGCACAAAAATACTAAAGGAAATAATACCTTAAAAAGCAGAATAGGCCAAATGGAAAAGGAAGTACACAAATTCACTAAGAAAAGTACTCCTTAAAAAGCAGAGTTAGCCAAATGGAAGAAAATGTACAAAAGCTCACTGAAGAAAATAATTCCTTAAACATTAGAATTGGACAAGTGGAAGATAATGACTCTATGACACATCAAGAAATAAAACAAAGTCAAAAGAATGAAAAAATAAAAGTAAATGTGAAATGTCTAAGTGGAAAAACAATTGATCTGGAAAATAAGTTGAAGAGAGATAATTTAAGAATTATTGGACTGCCTGAAAGCTATGATCAGAAAAATACCCTAGACATCATGTTTCAAGACATTAAGAGTGCCCTGATAGCTTAGATCCAGAAGGAAAAATAGAAATCAAAAGAATCCACTGATCACCTCCTGAATGAGATCCCAAATGAAAACTCCCAGGAATATTATATCCAAATTACAGAGCTCCCAGGTCAAGGGGAAAATATTGAAAGCAATCAGAAACAATTCAAATATGGTAGAGCTACAGTCAGGAATTAAAGGAGTGGAGGTTTTGGAAAGTAATATACAAAAAAACAAAGATGGTAGAATTACAACCAAGAATAAACTACCCAGACAAACTGAGTATAATCCTTCAGGGGAAAAAAATGGATATTTAGTGAAATAGAGGAAGTCTAAGCATTTGTGATGAAAAGATCCAGAGAGGAATAGAAAATCTGATATTCAAACACAAGATTCAATAGAAACATTAAAAGGTAAACATAAAAGAGAAATCACAAGGAACCCAATAAGGTTAAACGGTTTACTATATTCCTATATGGGAAGATATGTAACTTCTCAAAACTTTATCATTAGGGAAATCAAAAAGCGTCTACACAGACAGGGCATGAGTGTGAGTTGCTTTTGTTGGGATGATCTCAAAAAAAAGTGTGGTGGGGAAAACTATCTCACCTGAAAGAATTACACAAGGAAGAGCTTTTACAGTACAAAGGAAAATAGGGAAAACAGGATGGAAAGGAGGTAAGAGAAAGAGAAGAGGTGATAAAAAGGAAGATAGATTAAGGGAGGCAGTGGTCAGAAGCAAAACAGACTTTTGAGGAGGGATAAAGTAAAAAAGAGAGAAAGATAAACAGAAGAAAATAGGATGGAGGGAAATATATAGTAATCATAACTGTGAATTAGAAGTAGAAAGCAGAATAGATTAGAAATCAGAATCCAACAGTATGTTGCTTAAAAGAGACACAGTTGAAATAGAAAGATACAAGAGAGTTAAAATAAGTGGCTGGAGAAGAATCTATCATGCTTCAGCTGCAGTTAAAAAAAAAAGGCAGTGGTAACAATCATGATCTCAGAGCAACAGCAAAAATAGACCTAATTAAAAAAGACAATCAGAGAAACTACATTTTGCTAAAAGATACCGCAAAGATTTTAAAGCAAGTTTCTCCAACAAATGCCTTACTCCTCAGATATATAAGGAACAGAATCGAATTTATAAAAATAAGAGCCATTTTCCTGTTTGTAAGTGCTCCAATGTTATGAACAGGCAGTTTTCAGAAGAAATCAAAGCTATCTTATAGTGATATGAAAAATTATCTAAGTCACTAATAATTAGAGAAATGTAAAGGAAAAAGACCTGTATGTACAAAAATAGTGCACCTCTTTTTGTGTTTGCAAAGAATTGGAAATCAAGGGAATGTCCATCAATTGGGAAACAGCTGAACAAGTTGTGGTAAACAATTGTGATAGACAGAAGGGGTATAGTGTCAGAAAAACCTGGGAAGCCCTATATGAGTCGATATGAAATGAGCAGAGGTAGGACATAACTGTACACAGTAAGAACATTTTAATGATGATTAAATGTGACTTACTCTGATCAGTACAATGATCCAAGACAATCCTGAAGTACTCATGATGGAAAATGCTATCTACCGCCAAGGAGAACTGATGACCTCTGAGTGTAAATTGAAGTATACTTTTCTCACTTTGTTTTTCTTGTTTTGTGACATAACTAATATGGAAATGTTTTGTATGATTTCACATTATAATTGATATAATATTGCTTGCCTTTTCAGTGGGCAGGAGGGAGAGAATGTGGAACTCAAAATTAAAAAGAATGTTAAAATTATTTTAATGATTACAAAGTAAAATAAAGTAGTGTATGTTGATTTAATTTAGAGTGTCTTGAGTTCTTAAGGTTTCTCTGAAAGATGTTGGCATTGGCTAGTTTTTTTTTGACTGGTAGTCAGCTTGAATCCATTTTGCAGGAGATCCCCACTCCCTCATTCCTCCATTCAGACTTCTACATTTCCATAACTGGCTGTAACATAGCTAGAAAGAGTACATTAATATAGGAAGATATCTCTTCTTTGTTTACAAATAGAGAAGCTCTCAAGGCACGTTATCTCTTTAGAAGTTGCCAAGCTCTGGAGCTGATAGTCTGGCTGTGCCACAAGAAATAGCTAGGTGGTGCAATGGCTAGAGCATTGGGACTAGAGTTAGGAAGACCAGAGTTTAAATTCAGCCTCAGACACTTATTAGCTGTGTAACTCTGGGCAAATCACTTTAACCTTTGTCTGCCTCAATAAAATCACATTTGTAAAGGGCTTAGCATATAGTAGGCACTTAATGCTCTTTCCCTTAGAGCAGAGGTTCCCAAACTTAGTTGGCCTACCACCCCCTTTAAAAAAATTACTCAGTGCCCGCGCCCCCCCCAGAAATCTACTTTCTTTAACCCATTAGCCTTTTTTAATTTCCACAATTTCAAAAAATATGAAATATTTTAAATGAAAAATCTTAATTATTGTAAATGTGTGGTTTTTTCCTGCATTGAAATTTTGATGCAACATTGCATCATGTAACCATATAGTATTATATTATAAATAAGTCATTACATGCACATATTCCTGCCAATGCACGCTGGATTTCCTGACAATGTGAGACTTACTCGCCTGCCAATACTTGCTTGTTAAGACCTGTCAGCAGACTTGACCACTGATTGGTTATAACTTGCATTTTGTGTGTTTATTTGGAAAATAATATAATCACGACTTTAACTCTGTTATACAACAGATGAAACATGTACAGTTCTTCAAAATTTTCTTGACTTCTCCTCTTTCCTTCTTTCCTTTTATTTTTATTCAATTTTCCCCAATGACACCAGAAGCTACTACTAGCCCTCCGGATCATTCCAGCGCACCCCCCCCCCGGGGGCGCATTATCACCCACTTTGGGAACTTCTGCTAGAGCATCTTGATTTGTACATGTGATTTGTGTTGGGGATGCATATCCTTCCACTATAATTAATCAAATACCCCTTGGGGTCATGCCATAGTCCTTCAGTGGGCTAAGGAGCACACTCCGGAAAAAAAAAAAACTGCTAACAAGTTTGACTATCATGTCTGCTTAGCAAGGAGATCAAGGTTTTCTGTACTTCCCTTTTTCTGATTAGACCACCACCATCCTTCCACCATCCTTGTGGCGCACCACCTCTGTGACATCATTAACTGCTTTTATTCACCCAACACATCCAAGCAACTGCTAAATCTTGTCATTTCTAGCTAGCTTTACAACTCCCATGTTTGTCCTTTTCTCTCCAGCATGTCTCACTCTGCAGGAAGCTCTGCCCCTGAGGACCTTGTGCCCAATGGCTCTCAAACTGCTTCTCAAAATGCCATTTTTTGTATTATAAGGGTCCAGGCCCAAACCATTTGTCTCTTTCTCTTTCTTCCCCCTCCCCCATCTCCACCCCAACTAACCATTTTCTAGGCCTTCAGGGACTGTGATCCAATGAAAAGGGAAAAGTAAAAGCTGAAAGGCTGGGTCCTTGTCCATATAAATGTGTGGGTGTGTGTATCATGAATAAACATAATTGGAGAGACAATTTTAAAGACAAAATAAAGGTTCTGGTGGGTAGGGAAAAGTATGTTCCTTTCCTATTAGTGATTTGAGGTCAGATCACTCACACAATCACACAAGTTGAATTATTATTTTTTAAAATCATGGGCAATAGAACAAGAGATAACCAATTATCCCTTGAAATACTGCCTTTGTCTAAAACTAAATCTCCCATTTCCTTTATATGCTTTAAAATTAAATTTTTTTTCAATTAATAAGCAGTTATCTCCCTCTTCCCTACTCCCATTAAAAACAAACAAATCCCTTTTAACAAATACATACGACTAACTTTTTTCCTTTTGGTATAACTTTGTCTTCTGGTTTCATTTATGAGATTGATACAAGCAGTTTCCTTCACTAGTATACGCTCTCATTTGGTCACTGGACAGAATGTCTACAGAATTTCAAATGCAAAATGCACACTTACTGAGGATCTAAAACTTGTGATTCTTAGCATACTTTTCTATTCTGCCACCAATATGGTGACATGGAAGGGAATGTGTAGGATTGAGGCTTATTTTAGATTTTTGTGTTTCATGGGTTTTAACAGTCAAATTCTTCACCACACACCCGGCCCATTGGTGATAAACTATTTTGTACCTAGCTAGTTGGCCTTTGAAAGCAGTGTTTGCCTTAATTTAACTATAGCCTTTCAAGCATTATGGCACCTGCTAAAGTTTGCACCTATGTTCATTTCCACAACATGATGAGGGATGAAAAAGACTTTGTGGAGGAATTGTGTATCAGTTTTTGTAATGAACTTGGTAAACTCAATATAACAAATAAATGTCACTGTTAGACATTACAAAATCTGAATGTAATGAAGAAGCAGCAAATTATACACTGCTAATCTGTCACATGTAATGAGAGTCCAAGATATAAGATAAGCCCACACAAAATTATTTCTTAATCAACACTATTATGTCACTCACTTTAAGAACACTCAATAGTACTTACACAGTGTAACACCGTCTTATTTTTATTTCTCCTAGTAGAAGTGGATACCATTAAGAATAATTCACAGGATATTATGCCCACTAAAAAACTAAAGTGTACAGAAGGGCATTTTCTGTTTGTCCCCCATGCCTGGAATGCTCTCCCTTCTCATCTCTACTGCCTTCTCTGGTTTCCATTAAGTCACAACTAAAATTCCATCTATGGTAGGAAGCTATTTCACACCCTTCTTAATTCTATTGCCTCTCTCCCTTAATATGTCCTATTTATCCTGTATACACTTTGTTTATGCCTGTTTGCTTGTTGTCTCCCACATTAGACTGAGCTTGAGTGATAGGACTTTTGTCTCTTTTTCTATCCCTAGCACTTAGCACAATACCTGGCACATAAGAGGTGCTTAATGAATGTAAATGTTTAATGACTGATATTCTCTAATTCAGTGTAGCTGATGAAAAATAAGTGGCATAAAAACTCCAAGCATTTCATGCAGAATCCAGACTACTTTCTGAGGTAAAAAGTGAGCTTTAGTATAAAGTTATCAGCAAACTAAGGGGGTGAATATTTCTGATGCTAATTTTATGCAAGTGTCATCTCCAGTAAATTACTCTTCTGTAATTTTTTTAGGGGGGAGGAAAAGAGAAAAGGAAGGAGCTAGGTGGGAAGAAAACACCGAATACTGACCTAATTTGAAACTACTAGGGAGAAAGAAAATAGCTATTTGCTCCAAAACTAGCAGCAGGAAAGACCAGCGTCTATTTGCCAGATAATATAGGAAGTGTCAACAGATGGATTACCAGTTTCACTCACAGTGTATAGCTATTCATCATATGAGAGCTATCTCCTAGTTTCAATTGAGCGCCATTGTCTAAGCTCAACTGTTATTCTGCTGAAATTTAAATATTCTTATTCACACCAAAAAATGAGTCACTACATTACTTATGACTATTAAAAGGTGATCGCATTTGAAATACATTTGTATTCACTTCAAACCAATTTTCTAATTAAAATTACACCTATAAACCAAAAGAATTTTAAGCCAAAGGAATGTTACTTTTAAGATGCAGAAATGACAAAATGTCAAATACAATATATTTTTTCATTAGAGAGGAATTTTTTCACAATTTTAAGGTGTCATAGCAATACAGGACAAATAATTTGTCTCAATCATTTGTTTATTTGAAATGCATTATCAATCTCCTATATTCATTAATAACTTACCTCTTTGGTACGGAATTGAAATGTAGCACAGATGTGTGAACAGGGCACATTCACAATTAGTATAATAAAAATTATTTATTGAGCACCTACTATGTGCAAGGCACCATTTTCATAAAACAACATGTCAAGAAAGAAAACCAAGGACTGCAGAAAAAGGAATCCAAGGTATTATTTTTTAGGCTACTATTCTCCTACCTTGCCATTTATCCAATGGATAAATTTCTCAAAATCTGCCTTAAGTAAAAACAGTAAAAATTGCTCATTTATCAACAGTATAGTTGAAAGTAAAAGAACATCTATAAAATACACCAATATCTTCTGGTAAATACAAATAATTTTTAATAAACCTCAAGCTATCCTTAGCACAAAATTAGTTGAGTGATAAAGGAAAGTAAATCACTATTTTTCAGGTCTCCATATTTACCACTTAGTCTTGAAACTCAAAATATCTGAATATAAGAGTTTAAAGTCTCTACCAGTACTTAGATTAATGAAAATCATGTTTTAAAACTACACAACTTCTTTCCTTATATTCAAGTGACCCAAGAACATCTTCTATATACTGAGTTTAACCAAACAAGGTAGAGTTACATTTAATTTCATCTTCAACACCCAACTGTATGGGATTTGCAAATGTTTTTATCAAAAAGATAATCTCTTAAGTCAATAGCTGTCAAACCATTTTTATAAACCATCTTTCAGCTGAAAAAACAAATAGGGTACTTACATAACACATGAATAGGACTGAAATTAGACTTCCAAACAACTCGGTAATTTTCCAAATTTGACCCACCTGTTGATCTTCATCAGACAGTTTCAAATATACATTCATGGCTTTCAATAAGCGAGGCATTGAGAAGGTTTGCACGAAGGTGTTTGTTTTTTTAAATTTTTTTAAGCTGATATACTATATAGAATTTCCTTTTCAAGGACATGATGAATCAATAGTTAAGAGTTTCAACTACCCCCCTCCTCTACATTAATCTGTGGTTTGTGAATTCAAAGAGCCAGTTTGCTTCCTTCTCTTTGAAATCTATTAAACTACCTCAAACTAATTAATTTGTCCTAATAGGCCTTTTTTATGTTAAGCAACGTGTGAGCCAAACCTCATCTCCTTTCTGTAAGGCACACATAATACCAGTGGTTGAATTTTCCCCCAAAAGTTTGGTGCCATGTCAACTTTGGTTAAGTATATGAATGTATTTTGACTTTTGGAGATTGCAAATTTCTGGTTTTGAGAGTCATGGCTGGATGATGAAGTTCATTTAAACAAGACTTTAATATCTGATGACTTTATCTACATTAGCAGTGGCTTCTAATATCATGGTTTGACATAATTCCTGGTCAGTCAAAATGCTGATACATGAAAAATGGTTCACTTTTTCTTCATAAAACAGCTGGAAATTAAAATGTTAAAACAAACTAGAAATAAACAGGACAAGGCTCCAATATTTTTTAAACCAGGTTTAAGATTTTTTTTAAATTCAAATTGACCCAAACAAAACTTACATTACAAAGGAAGAACAAAATACATTATGATATAACACACAAGGAGTTACATGGAAGCTAAATTTGTGGGCAAATTGGAAGTTGTTCTTATCTCAATCACATTTTGGGCTAGTGAGCAACTTTGCAGAAAAGTTAGGATTTCAATTTCCTCATGGTCCACTCTGGTAATCAAACTACACATTCTCTTCTCTCTCAGGGTGTGTATGAGAAATGAATCATGCTCCTCTTTGTCCAGATGTGCACTTCTGCTACTGCCAACTCTAGCCAGAACACTTAAATTCTTTAGCTGAAGTGCTGTTCCAAGCATGAGTGATAATGAATTAAAAACCAAAACAGTCAAAAGCCTTTCAAACTAACGAGTATGGACTATAACGTAGTAAATAGTTTAGAAATATGGGAATTAAATAATCTAAAAAACACTCTTACTCTGCTGTACATTTATAAACACAAATATTTACAAAACACTCTGCTTAGTTTTAAAGGATGAGGTTTGCAGTTCATTAATGATCATAATCTTTTACTCGCCTGCGTCTTTGGTGTATTTGCCAAATATATTTTTTAAAGGTTTAGTAATAAGTTAAATAAAGTAGTTTAAAAGAAAACTATGAGGATCAATGAAAATTATAATATGGTCTCAACTTTTTGTAGTCAAGATTTTCTGGTATAATCAAATCAGTTTGTTTTCTAAAAATCCTTGTTCTTTCTATCCAAATTGTGACAACAGAATGGCTCCATGTAAATCAAATTCAAATACAGACTAGCATTTTAATCAATAAATTTGACCAATTACCTAGACAAATTTTAGATACTGTTAAATGTGATATATGATTGGGATTTTATTAACAACAACAAAATAAAGTATTCTTTTTAAGTTACCAGAATAATCAAATTTCAAACAATAAATAATGGAATTATACAATTCTTCATTAAATAGAAATTTCATTTCCAGGAAGACCTCTCATAATTTTTCTGAAGTCACAGCAGCAACACAGAACAAAGAATTTACCTTAATCTGATTTGTTTATCTGGAACTCCCTGACTAAAACTCAGTGTCAGCTTAGAAAATACTGATGTAACTTTTGAATGAAAATGGGGGAAAAAAGTTTTAAACTAAATTAATAAATTAACAATTATGGGGGAAAAATCGTATATTTAAGATAACTAAATTACTGCTCTGGAATGCCAAAAAATTAAAGAGTGCAAGGCTCCCATGCCATTCTACCCTCACCTCGTCATACCTAGGTGCTGCAATTTCCTCAGATTATAGGACTAGACACTGTGACATACACGGAGAGGAACCAGGTGGACTCAGACAATGCAAGTGTCCCTATTTGACCCTTATTAATCCCTGACCTGGGAATCACCTAATGGAATGAGAAGGCAGTTAATTTCAGACTCCTCCTTTATTTAGTACGTGACCTCTCTTTGGAGACCATTTTTGGGAGGCATACAACTTTTTCAGTACAAAAAGCACAGACCAACTCAAATCCCACTATGCCCAAGTGATAACTCTTCAGTCATTACTGAATTAGGCCACTTTTTAACGGGTGTCCTGAAATTGAAAAGCTTTATGAATCATATTATCAATTTCTTCTTTCTACAGGTCTCCATTTTTGAAAACCTGCTCACTGCCTAGGCACAATAGAGTAAGATAATCCTCACTGCCATTGGATATTGTGCATTCACACTAACATTAAGCTTTGTGCTTAAGCTACTACTTCTGGCTCTAGAGAGATAAAGCCAAAGTGGAGGCCTAATTCTGAATTTAGCTACATTTTTCAGTTAAACCATTTCCCTCACATTTTCTGATCTGAAACTAGCAATACAGAAAATAATAACTGCTTCAGCACCTAAGTTTCTGATAACAAACTCATTACCAGTACCTAAAACTGTGAAAAGTCTACAAAAACATTAAGAACAATGACATTCTGAAGCTAATATGATGCCAAAGCATGTGCAGAAAACATTTCCAAGGGCATCATCTCAGATCTTTATGGGTCCCAGAAATCTTGTCAACTGTTAAGACACTTCATCATGTCTTATCATGGTTACAGTGCAAATATGTGCCCGGTCAACTTAGAAAATAAAACCATTCAGGATAGTAATTTTCAAAATATAGGGGAAATTTTGTTACTGTATTATGAATTATGTGGATTTACTACATACGTACCCCACAGACATTTTATTATAATTTAATTGGAAAAAAAACTGAAACCACACCAAATTATTTAACTGTATTAAAGAAAAATGTTTTCATCAAATTCTGGACTATGTTTTTAAAGAGACCTACCAACATGAGTGTGAAATCTATGCTTGGAGTGAAATAAAAGTATGTATCCAGAAAAGATGTTAAAATGAAAACTTCAATCAATGTATTATGGTATGGCAATGCTAAATTAAAGTGGCATTCAGTTCCTACTTTCACGGACATATCTAAGCTGGCTATGGAATGATGAATGTTAAATAAAACAATGTAGAAAATACACCAGAAAGGTTATTGCACCGGAGGCACTGTTTTAGAAACAGAATAGATTAGCTTTATAAAGTTATTTTCTTTCCCATTAACTTTTTTTAAAGAACATATTCAACTAGAGACAAAGAGAAAGTGAGACACAATGTCTCTGTGTAGTGTACTACTGTTATTAAAAACCAAAGTTAAAAACACGAGCACACTAACAGAAAAGCCGAGGTACTAGATTTATGATATCTTAGCTATAGCAATTAGGAAAAGAACTGTATAAAACAGCCAATTTGTATTCATTAAAATGGAATGGGGTGACTGTATTTATTTTAAAATTTCTTATGGCATTTTCCAGCATATCCATGGACCCCCCTGGATAAAACTATACCTCCAAACCTCACTCAGCTTAATAACAACTGCTCAGCTGGTTTACAATACCATGCGTGCCAATGGAAACCATAAACATTCTGAAAAGGGTAAATTCTCCATTCCAAACCTGCACGCTTCATTTAAAAAAAAAAACCAACAACAATAACAACAAACACAACAATTTTCTAAATGCAATATTGTATAGAAAGCTTGGACCTTTTAAACTTGGACCAAGAAACCAAAATTAAGACCTTCTAGCATGTGGTATAAAAAAAAAATCCCTCCCCTACAGTGAAAAACAAACAAAAAACCCGAAAGTGTATACCTGCCTTCTGACTTCACAGCAAATCAGAAATTGCATAGGATATACTTTGTGCAAGGCAACAAGCCTTTTAAGTATCTGGTATATATCTCCTAATCTTGCTCATGATGTCCCACTGATATCAGATATCATCAAATTTGTGTTTTAAGTAGTCTTTCATGACCTTGGCAATTGGTAGTTCATCAAGTAGTTTTAGGTTTTGAAGGCCTATACATTGGCGAATTTTAATTCGGCACAGGTCCTGCAAGTTTCGGGGCTGCCCTAAAAAGAAAATTAGAAAAAGAAAGTTATAAAGCTAAAATCGCAAGATTTAACATGGCACTTCTGGTTTATCTAATAAGGAACAATTTTTCTAATGACTTTTACACAGTCTGTTTTTCTACTACTGATCAACTAACCATACAGAGGCAAAAGCTTAACTGTCTAGTAATTACCTAAAAATCTTATGAGCATTTTTTTCCATTTTCAAATTCTCCCTCCAAAATCAATCTCTCTCTCTCTCTCTCTCTTTCTCTCTCTCTCTCTCTCTCTCACACACACACACACCCACACACACCCACATACACCCACACACCCACACACCCAACAGAGACACAAACAGCAATATATATTTTCTACTGTTGCTCCTAGAACTTCAGTGCTAGGGCTGTGCTGCTCTAAGTGGTGAAATAGGTTCATTGTATCTAGCTGGCTCCAGAACTCCCAACAATACTTCGACCTGGTTGTCCTCTGCCATCATGTACTACAACCAAGAGCAACTTTCCTACCATCACCCATGCTTTTCAACTAGGGCTTAGGGAATGGTAATCAAATCAACACTATCACTGTTTCCAGAAAGGGTGAGTAAACTCACTATCCTGTAACTTCACTTACCATCCCTGTAACTTCCAGACCAAAACACCCTTCCTTAGCTACCACTTCCTAATATACGCTTAGTCCTCCATTAGAATGTAATCATCTTGAGGGAAGAAACTTTTAGTTCTGTATCCTCAGTGTTGAGCTTGGTGCCTGGTGCATGGTAAATGCTTAATTAAAGTGTTTTCATCAGTCATTTTCAGTAACTTCTTCAGTGGAGCACAGCAAAGGTTTCACTGTAAAATAATACAACCTCTATATTGGCAAAGTAAAAAAATCTTCCTTATGAAGGAACAGAGATACTTCATAGACTTCTTGGTCATTTTATTATTTAAGTGATCTTATGCTCTGATAAAATGCTTTCAATGATTTTTAAAATTAGCTAGTTTAGATGAAACGGCATTTGTTTACATTGTAAATCTAAAATGCAGTTTTTGTGAATGAACAATCTTCTCAGATAAAAGTCTCTGCTTTTAAACTAATTCATATAAAATTTGATCTTTATAATTCTATCAGGATAATGGTTAACCTATCCCTGAAAAGGCTTTGCCATTCTGTTGCTGTTATTATGATTAAAAATGTGTCAATATAATATGACATGATATGATAAAATACGTGTGTGTGTGTATATGTATATATACATATATATATGTGTGTGTATGTATGTGTATCTGAGTATGTGAATGTGTATACAACATACAGTGACATTTATCTATAATGATGAGTCACGACAAGAGTTTGAAATAGAGATTAATAAGGGGTAAATGTGTTAGTAATACTGTATATATTTCTACTGTAAAAATTGGTTAAGGCAGACCTCAACTTATGCATGCTCAGCTCACATAAAAATGGCTACCCAAGCACTGTTGACACCTGCCAATGTTTGGAATGTCTACCCTTTGCCTCCTCAACAATAAAGAACCCATTGTTGCCTGGGCTCTCAACCTACCCCCAGTGCTAATGCAAGGCTGACTCTGTGGTAGAAAGGAAAAAAAGCCCTGTTATGACTATCAGTGATATTTATTCAGTCCAAATACTTGGTCTTGTAAAGTAGTACTCTCTCCCTCTCTCACTCCAACCCCCAGCAGCCAAACCAGCTGTGTGTGGCCACAGGAACTATACAAACTCCATATAGTTATCTTCAATTATCGTTACATATCACCTTTATTAGGAGAATACTCTATCACTGTCATTTTCAATAAATGCTTACATAAATTTTTCCCTACCCAGCTAAAAGGATTCTTAAAATCTTCAATTCAAGGTTTACTGCTATATACAGATTATCTGCAATACCTGAAATAAATTGCAAACAGTAATAGAGTAGAAATTAATCCACAAAAGGGGAGATTAAAAACTCCCATTTTTTAAAAAAAATGCAATTTTAGAACCTAAACTATATTTCCTCTCACAGTATGAATCATTTCATTAGAGATGATCAAAGGCTACATTCAAGATTAGTTTATAGAAACTACTACAATAATATATTCAAAGAAGAAAAGGTGAGCTGGTCAAAAGCAAGATATATTGCTATGTATTCTGATGTAATTATGTTCCAGTTGATCTCTGCAAACATCTTTCTTTGCCTTCTCTATGAATATGTGCCTTCTAGGACTGAGTCTCAATAGTAAGATGAGTTAGCTTGCTCTTGGTTTCTTTCCCCCTTAGAAACTGAGTTAAGCCCTTTCTTACTGTTTGGAAATTAATCATTTTTGTTTAAATATCAGAATAACAAGAATGTTTCTTGATGAAGTGCTGGGTTTTTTTTTTGGTTTTGTTTTGTTTTGTTTTGCCACTTGTACAAAAAAAAAACCCCAAACTTCGTTTAAACTTAAACTTCCTTTAAATTAAAGGAAGGGCCAAAGCTGAAGAAATGAAATTATTCCAGGTATTCAGACAACTGTAAGGGTAATTTTGGAATCTTTAATCACCAAGGATACTTTTATAGAACAAGCTCCTTCCTAGGTAAAATGATTGTCCCCACCTTGGAATGTGTAGTCTCTGTCCATATAGTATGTAGTATTAACAATAACAATTTGCATTTTTATAGATCTCTGAGATTTAAAGGTATCTTAAATTAGGGCATTCTATATTTCCCTCCTTGACTTTTTTTGTAGATAGAGATGAGGAAACAAACAAAAGTTTATAGGATGTATCTCAGGTCACATAGTCATAGACATTAGGAATGAAAACTCTGAATGCCTTGCCTCTGAGTTGAATTTATTTGGCAAAATAATTTCCCCTTTTTATCCAACATAGCTTAAAAAATTTCCTTACAGCACTCTAATACAAAAGGACCACTTATATTCACAAGATTATAAGCCTCATAGGACCATAGACTTAGAGCTGGAAGGTACCTTGAAAATGATTAAGTCCAACTCTCTCATTTGACCAAAACATCAGAAAATGCATAAACAAAACAAGTACTCTGCAAAAAAAAACCAAAAAAAACCAAAACAACCCTCTTTTCTTACTGTTGTTACTGTTATTAGTGTACAAAGGAAAATCATCTACTATATTAACTTACAATAATATAAGACAGTGGTATCAAACTCACATAGAAATAGATTCCTTTGGGGGCATATTGACTTAGAAAAGCACAAATTAACATTATTTATGTTGTATTGTACTTTTGTTAAACACTGCCCAGTTACATTTTAATCTGGTTCTGGCTACACTGGGGAATTTTGCTTGTGTCACAAAGTGGACCTCCAAATTTGACACCTCTGCTCTAGGACATAAACTTCTACAAATTTGTAATAATACTTTAAAAATATTTTCACATCTTTCATCTCATTAAATCTTCATAAGAACTCTGTGGGGTCAGATTAGATAGGTTTTACTCTCATCTGAAGATGAAGAAACTGAGGTTCTGCAATGAAAGGATTTCTCTAAGGTCACAGAGCTAATTAATAGTTTTAACATTAGAATTATTAACATTACTAAACAGAATTAGGCAGGAATGTGAGTAAAAACATACAGAAAAAAATTATGGAAGAAAAACTGGCAATAGTTCATTCAGTCAGTCTATGTCTGAACGAACAGAGACTTAAAATGCTATCCCAACAAGTACACTTCAGAAACTTCTGTGTCTGAGTGCATTTGATTGCAATATTATTTAAAGATAAGAAATATTAATCATTGAATATATTGAAATTTACTAAGAAAATCCCAGGAGTTTCAAGAAACACTGTTCACCAACAGCAAGGCATGTTTATTAAGCACATAGTTTATTAAGCACATAGTAGACATTTAATAAATGTTGGTTGAATGAATTTACTACATACACAGAGTATGTAATTTTTTGACCCAGGGCTGTGGTGAATAAAAAAATGAGATAACATATGTAAAGGGCTTTACAAATCTTAAGGTGATTTATAAATGTTAGCTCTTATTATTACATTATTTATAAGTGTTTGAACCCAGAGGTGTGGGAGCTGCGGGCAGGGGAGAGTGAAACAGGAAAAAAGAGTAAAAGAAAATAAGGAAAGGGAAAAGCACAAATATAATTAGGTAACAGGCTTCTTCAGTATCCTAGAATTTCATTCTTATTCTAGTTTGGAAGAGCTCAAATGCCTATAAGACTTTAGAGGCAGAAATGAGCATGAAGAATGACTGCAAAAAGTGTAACTTAAGGATCACATCAATTATTGGATATATACAAAAACTGCAAGGTAATCATACTGAAGAATTTAAATATATTCTGTAACAATTCAAAGGGTTGCTAGCATTTTGATTTTGTAAGAAAACTATCATAATGGGTGGGTATAAAATAGAAGTAAATCAACTCTTATAGGTTCATTACAAACCATGACCATGACCATAATTTCTGGAATTAGAAATTCAAGTCCCCCCACTTTTGATATCCAAATTACAATATTTATAATTGGCTAAAGTTCTTAATTTAGATTAGAAACAATCTCAAAAGTACAGAAAGAGGACAAACATCTGTGATATATAACATTTTAAAAACTGAACCAAGAAAGGTTATGGAGTTTCTGTAATATGAATATAAAAGAAAACTGAACTCTTTACTTCATACAACCTCACTATTGTTAGTTCAAGGACCTTCACTGTAACATAACATCTGGAATAGCCTTCCTGTACCTCTTTGCTTTATCTCACCATCTCATTTTAAAATCCCACCACAAACATGTGTTTTTTCCCTTGTCTGTGACTTGGAATTCCCTTCTCATTTTGCTATTTTGAAACTCTATAATTTCACAGTAACTTAAAATAGTAAAACACCAGAGGTAGTATGAAACAAGTTAAACAAAATCATAACTATGGACAAAGGTAGCTTTTTATCGCTCTTTTTTATTCATAGGGGAATGCAGTGAAAAATCACTGGTTATCTAAAATCAACGCCTAACTTCAATATAATTAATCTTAAATCAGAACACAGTGTTGGCCATAATGAGACCTCTGTCTATAAATCACATTTTCCATAGGCAAATTATTAGACTTGTCTTATATTTTCAAGTTGCACTGAATGACCAACAAATCCCAATAATATGATACATTAAGAATGAAGTTTTTGAGCAAGTATAGAAAGTCACACAAAAGAATAAAAAGATTTAAGGGGAAATCATTTTTTCAATCTGAAATACTCTAAAATCTCATGTTTGATCCATGAGTCTATATTTCATTTCTTCTAAAAGTGATTTTTAAGACTCGACTGAAAAATCTAATGGGGGAATTTGCCTTGAAATATCTGGAGTTGCCTTTAATTTGTACAGTAAATCAAGGGTCCAACAGATAATCTTTCACCAAATAGTTCCAATGTAATGTTGCTTTGATAAATCCCTCTGGTTCTTTTAGCTGATATATCAAGGGAGAGTACTCAAAGGAATGCATGAGTTAATACATTTAAAAGCACTTGGTGTAATGGAGTTTTTGTGCAGTCTTCTAGTTCACATACCTGGCATTTTACTGTATTCGACAATACACAGCACAGACTAAGTTTCACTATCTTGAGTTTAAAAAAAGGAGTGTTGTGATTTTTATTGTTACTTTATGTTTGGTAAAAGGGAAGCTTGAAACGGTTATGCTTCTTCAATTTAAAAGAAGATATAGCTGTAATTAAAACAAAGTTAGAAGTTTAGAGTCACTGCTATCACTGTAAAATATTTTTTTAAGCACCTATGAATGATATTATACTGGGTGCTTTTCAGAATAAACTAGACAGATATTAGTCCCAAATAGGTAAGTTTGCAAAGAAAATATCCTATGACTTGTAACCCATTGAGGGTTTCTGGGACTTTAAAAAGTCCTACCATTTAACTGCTAACTTCTCTTCTACCAGTAACTTTTCTTTTAGGAAAAACATTAGCCTCAATCATTCATGCATAAGAGAAAAATAAAAGTAGGAGAGAATATTATTTATCTTTCATAAATTACAGGAAATCACAGGAAAATGCTACATCAATTAAGGTTCATTAAGATATTAAGAATAAGGCAACCAACCAGCATATAATGCCCATTTGAAGTGTATTTATTATCGACTGGCTGTACACAGTATTCAGATAAACAACAGATAACTATTTTCAGTACATTAAATAATAGAGTAACGAAAATAGCAGGAAAAGTAAGACAAACTTAAACTGAAATACTAGATCTGGCAAATAGGAGTCTCTTAATAAATACTTGTCAAAGGGACATACTTTGAAGCTTGACAGATATAAGGAAAAATAAAAGAAAGTGCTATTTTACATAGCAGGCCATAAATTTAAGGGCTTAGTACCCCCAGAAGCCAGTAATGGCAGGAAATATAAGTGGAGTCATAAGATCTTTGAGTTAAAAGATAACATCTAATCTTACCTCTTCATTTTACAGATGAGAAAACTGAGGTCTAGTGAGGTAAAGTGACTTGCCTAAATTCACATACCAAGGCCGTATAAAGGCAAAAACCAGAAACCTAGTCTGAAGCCAGAGTCCAGTGTCCTTTCCAACTCATCACACTTATGGTGTGATTAAATTTATGAATGACAGAGGCATAAAGAAAGAGCTACAGAGAAAAGATGAGATATTTAAAGCCAATGTCAAGGAAGACACTTATCTAGGTTTCCACAGAAAATCTCTGGAGGTTACCAAAGGCAATAACCTGATGGATCATGAGCTGCCCAGTATGGTCACTCCTATGCTTTTCATGTTTATAAAATGAAATCAAGAGGGTGCTTTGCTAAAGATGACTATTTTTGCTACATCAAAAAAAAGCTCATCTCAAAGACAGGATGTTGGATAACTGAGATTTCACTATAACTTTTTTTACTTCAATATGCTATAATCATACTTTTTCCTCTTCATATTTATCATCAAGAAACTCACAGACACAGAAACTAGACCTGGGATTTTGCTGGAATAAGAAACTACCAGTTGAGGAAACTTCCTCTACCAAATGCAAATGTCAGCATCAACTCTGCAACTTAAAATCTTAGAGAACTGCCTACAGCACTGAGAGGTTAAACGATTTTCCCTGGGTTAAAAAGCCAGTTGTGTGTCTTCTTGGCTGGCTCTCTATCCCATTATGCCACACTGCTTCTCAAGAGGTGATTAACAGATATTAAATTATTAAACACATAGTCACAAGAATTGTAAAGCAAGAAGAAAAGAGACCTTCATCCAAGTCCCTTAATTTTCAGTTGAGGAAATTGGGACCCATATATTGAAAAATAAGTCCCAGGTAAGAAGAAAGTTCCTATATACTCCAAAACCTTTATAGTAGCACTTTTTGAGATAGGAAAGCCACCAATTGGAGAAGAGCTAAATGATTTGTGAATGATAAATGTAATGGAATATTGTTGTGCCATAAGAAATGACAAATATGATGAATACAGAAAAGCATGGAAAGATCTACATGAACTGATGAAGTGAAGCAAGCAGAGCCAAGAAGATAATAATCACAATGACTACAACGATGTAAAGAGAAAGAACCACAAAAAAGTCAAAAGTGAACATTGCCAAAATTACAAAAAGCAAACATGTTTCTAAAGAAGAGATATGAGAAAATACCCATACTCCACCTCTTTGCCAAGGTAGGAGGTCTATGAGTGGTATGCTGCACACATTTTCAGACTTTTTTGATATATATTGATGAGTTGTGTCAATTTTTTTCTTTCTGTGTCTTATTTTTAAACACATTTGTCATATAGGATGTCTCTCTGTGAGGGGATGGGCTATTGGGGAAAATTTTGCTGATTTAAAAAAACAAAAGAAATTAATAAAAATTTAATTTTAACAAGTCCTAGGGTTCTATCCCCAAACTCCATCCATCAATTTGATGAATAAATATGATTTCAGGTTTCTTCCTCTTTGATATACTTTTCTAGAGAACTAGCGTAATTGACTCTAGTAGCTCTGATACTTAGCTGAACAATTTTTAGCTACTTATATTTGCTGAAAGTTTTTTTTAAAAAATGCTTAAACAAGTTTCTGTTTCTTCTAAACAAAATTTATCCTTGAGGCCAGAAATTCTTAAGGAGGTCCAAAGACTCTCAAGGGGTCCATGGATAGATCTTATGGGATCCATGAACTTAGGGAAAAAAAGGATATTTTCACTGATCTGTAACTGAAATTTGGCATTTTCTTCAATTATGAATTTCAAAGACAACATTCTGACAAGGGATACTTAGGCTTCAGATTGCCAAAGGGGTCCAGGACACAAAAAAAGTCGAGAACATTTGCTCCAGGCCATAGGGAGCTAGAGTTTTTAGGTACACATGGTCAGAAGCAATTTACCTTCCTAATTCTCCTTATTTTAACAGTAAAAATACCTGTTGAATGAGAGATAGTTGAAGGATATTATTAATAAATGGCAGTGTGTCTTTCTGGATTTGGTTTGCAAAGGTTAATTCAACAGAGTCTCAAAAATGTGATGTATGAAGAAATGTGACATGAAGGAAAAAAAAAGCAAATATTAAAAAAAAATAGAGTCCATAAAAGAATAAAATGAAAACTTTATAGGAGATATAGCACAGCACAATTCTAAGACTCTAGATCAGGTTAGTTTTATCTGTGACAATACCAAAGTCCTTATCAGTGCTGTAATGAAGACTGCTAGGAAAGTTGCTGAGAGAAGCAGGGTTTGAAATTTCACTCAATACCTTTTTTAACATCATAGCACTAGAGATGAAATGGTCAGGGTTAGACAGGAAGAAAGAAAAAGCTATATCATTGCAAACATATTATTCCAATCCTCTTCAAATTCTAGTTGAGCTCAAATTATTTTATCCAAATAATGACAATGAGGCAGACCAAAATGCCCTTCCTTATGTAGCTGGGCCAGTTTCATTTAATTTTACTGATATTAGCAATAACTTTAACATATGAGATCAAAACACCTTAAACTAACATTTTAAGTTAAAATTACATGTTATGACCAATCACAACATTTAATACCCCTAGGAGAGGGGTAGGGGAGGAGTGGGAATGAAGTGCTACAGTAAAAAGTACCTTTAAAAGTCAAGGTATAAACAGTAATATCTCTGAGCTACCTAAGCAGAGTGGGAGTTGGGTATGACAGGCATGGTGTGGTAGAAAGAGCAATGGGCTTAGAATTAGGAGATCTGGGTTTAAGAACTGGCTTTGCTACTTAATAGCTGTGTGACCTTGGGCAAATCACAACGTTTCTACACTTTAGCTTCCTCATCTGTAAAATGGGGATAATATACTATTAAATTCACAAAGTTGCTGTAAGGAAGATGATATGTAACTTTTGAATTACCATATAAACATAAGCTTTTCAGTCAATAGTTCTGTTGTACTACATGATTAGTAATAAAGGGGCTGGACAAGAGAAAGTGGATCCAAAGCAGACATCCCTATTAGGAAAAACAAAACTGTGTGCTATGCGATTTATTACATATATATATAGATCACACAGATTTTCCTGCAGAGAAGACAGCAAATAGCTAGGCATTCTAAGTATTAGTTCTTTGCTAGTGGCATAATATCATTAAAATATCCAAAGATGATTGGCAAAGCATGGTAATTACATTTCCTATAGAAAGGGAAGAAAGTCAAGATGGATACCACTTGCCTGAAATCAGTAGTAGAGGCAAGATTAGAACTCTAAATTTGATTTTATGTCTCATTTCTGAACCACATGTTGTATCTTTTCTGAAAAAGATACATCTAAATGATTAAGGAGTACAATAATGAATTCACTTATTGAAAAAACCTCTAATTTTTGCTGGAAAAGAAGTAACCATGAAACTGAAGACATCATGAAAACTGATTGAAAATATTTATACTTTAAAAATATCAAATAAACTAATGGAAAGAGCAACAGCAAGGAATGTTTCGTTTGACAGTGCATAGGGTTAAAATGTGATCCACAATGACTGTCGACTGAATAACTCAAATAAGTAGGATTGATTTTTATCACTGCACTAATCCAATGTTTCAATAAACCACTGAATTGTTTTGCAATCATTTAGCCCTGACTTTATTTTACATCCCCATAAAGAGTAAGCATAATATGTTTCAAGAAACTAAGAAACAAATAAATGAAAAAAACTTAGTGTAAATAGTACATACAGCAACAAAATGGTAAAACAAATGTTTTTCATCTGTAATTGCTAGGATGCACAAACTCATGAAATAACTAAATGTGAACTTGTAACATCACTGTTCCTTTAAATATAAGTTCACAATATACAAAACATAATAAACAAGTTTAAAAGATATCTTAATTAAGCATCACAGGCTGCAATATCACTATATCTAGAGAAAAATAATAAAACTCATGTTAATCCCAGCATCAATATCAAATCTATGGAGTCTGAAAAGATAAACCTTATGGCCAATGGGGATTGTTTTCCATTGTTCTAACATGAGCCTTTGTAATTTTCTTGATTCTCCTTCATCCTTCTCTTCCCCTTTCTATTGTACAACTATAGCCATCCCCAACATCAGTAGCAGCATCCATTCCCCTTTAATTTGTCACAGGATGTTTAATGTGATGTGAAGGTAACTTCCTTTGTATTTTGAATGAATAAAGCATTACTTACCAGTCAGGGCTGTTGTGAATGACTGATGCCTGATATTACATGAAGTTTGTAAATGCTTCAAATTCTTAAAAAAAAACACATGCAAAAGTAAAAACAACTGCAATAATACAATGACAATTATAATAAAATATATTACATACTTGTTACTTCTTGTAAGAAATCCAAACAGGGTCGACTATTTCCAGAAATACTTATTGAAACAGCCAATGGGGTCTGTCCTTCATAGTTCCTTGTGTTAGTGTCCGCTCCATAATTATATAACATTCGGGCACAAAGCACATCATCCCTAAGAGCAGACAAGTGTAATGGTGTTTGTCCATCTTCTAAACGACCCAAGTTTGTATCTGCCCCTCTCTGAAGGAACATGCGGCAATATGAGTGATTGCTTTTGATCACAGCATATCGTAACAGGAAACCATTTTGAATGTCGATATTGGCATTGTGATCCAGAAGGATTTTCACACAGCTTGACCTCTCTCGGATAATGGCTAGCTGAAGCGGTGTTGTACCTTTATCACTCAGTGGATCGACCTCAGCCTTGAACTCTAGCAGGAGTCTGACAAATGAGTCCCTACCATAGTGAGCGGCTACATGGAGGGGAGTCCAACCATCATTGCTTTTTGCATTGATAATGTCACTTCTGTATTCAGATTCTAACATCAAGCGTGCAATCCGGGCTCGACCATGCATGGCTGCATAATGAAGAGCAGTGAAGCCTCCAATTAAGTCCTTAACTGTGGGATCAGCTAAAGTTGAAACCAAAACAAAATATGTTAAAAAAAAAAAAAGCAGTAAGAGAAAAAACTACCCTAATGTACATTTTAGAACAAAATTTTAAATCAAAGTTTTTAAATGAACGTATAATATTCTTTTTATTAGTTAAATTAAAATGCATTTTAATGGAAAGCTAGCAAGTTTAACTTAATGGAATGGGGATGACAGATCACATAAGTGTTTGAAAAGGCATCCACAAAACATAGAGCTCCCTGATAGCCACATCCTTTTCTTCTGGTTATTTGAAACCAATTGCTTACATCTCTCTTTTGGCTATTCCAAACCTTCATCTCTAACATGTTTTCCCCTCATTTCAAACTTTTGTTTTATTTTCTCTTGTGCTGCTTCTTAGTCTTAAAAAGAAGCATGTGTAGCAACATCTGCTATTCTAAATTGCGGACGTACTGTGGTCTGGCAGATTGTGTTATTTTAGGGTGTATTAGGTAAAAGTTTCTCTGTGGTCTGTAGGATTTCCAAAGCATGTAAGATATATGTTTTTAAGTGATCTTGATAAAGCATGTTTTCATAAGATGAAAAGTCTGTTTTGAGTTATTATTTTTACAAGAACTTAGGAATTTACAAGAATGTAAGCAGCACATTGTGTGAAAAATTAGAAGAAACTTCAGTAGTGTATATATTCTCATTTTTGAAAATCTTACAAAACTCTTCCTAAATTGACTGACTTAATAAAACTAAGATAAATTATGACCCTGTGCACTCTTTACCTACTGCCATAGCCTGAGACTTTCATCACCTGCCCTAGAACCTTTCTTTAAACCAAAAGGCTGGATCAACAGCTGTTTGTGGCTCTGGTTCCACCAGAATTGCCTGACCAGCTGGCCAAACAAGGGCAATAGCTTCTGCTGTCATCAGACTAAGTAGGTCACTTTGCTGTGCTCATACTTCTATCAGGCTAGCATTTAAATGCAAAAAGCTAAATTTTTCAGTTCAAATGACTTATTAAAATGCTGTTTTATTCATACAAAAGAATTCTTAGTTTACCTTGTTTCATGGAAATACAAGGGGTAAAAAAAAGCATGAAATCTTTTTGAAAAATCATCAACCTTCAAAGTTGTGGAATTAAATATTCGTGTAATGATCAACAAAATGACAAAATAAAAAATACTATCAACGATGGACTCAAATGAATAAGGCAAGTAACGATATATAAAATATTGATATTTGGGAAAGTGAAAATTTTCAATTAAATACATAGTTGTTAACGAGAGCTATAAAACCACAAAGATTTCAAGACAGATTTATAAAAACATACACTGATTTCATTGGCATGAATACTCCCTTCACTGGCACAGGATGCACAAGTAAATTGTTGATGAGCTGTGGAAGTCAAAAAACTTAATCATGTGGTAGTCAACCTTCTCATGAGCAGTCTCTGAACTTAGCCAGTCTAGTCCTCTGACAACAGATACACAGGCTACCTCTAGGCTTGTATTCAAAGCCTTTCCAGCTTTGAAGACCTGACAAAGCCTGTACTGCACTGGCATAACTTTTGAGAAGCCAGGACTGTCTCCATGCCATGAAGAGGTATCAGAGTAAATCGTCAGGGGAAGTTAAAACATACAAAGACCAGAAACAAGAGCATGTGGTTTTTTTTTTCATCCACAGTGATAGCGAGAATATCATGGTCTGCCTTAGAGGTAAGTGACAAAACTGAGAAACTATGTGATTAAAAAATGAAGGCAATCAGATTTTTTTTTTAAAGTATTCTACTGCCACCTCCTGGTGCAAACAGTCATGAGCGGAGCAAACAATGTTCATGGTTTTTTTTTGGCGGGGGGGGGGCTTATTTTGCCCAGCAGAAATACTTCTACTCAGTCAAGTCTGTTTGACATATAAGTAAAGTGCAGCAATGAAGAAAGTGCTACTATGCTTGTCTAAAACAGATAAGCAGTAAGTAGTGAACTCTGAAGGATCTCCCCTCTATTCCTCTAAAAAGAAATGATCCTGCCAAGAAGTTGTCCATTTGTAACCTGTATCTGGACATGCCCCATGCCATCCTATTCATGAAAGTGTTGGATTTTTCCCTTTTCTCCAACTGCTAGTGTGGACAAATTTTAGCTAGATTGTAAAGTATTCTTTAGTGGCCCTTACTTCTACCCGGATTTGTTCCATTTATTAATAAAGTTAGAGGAATGATCCTATAACCGAAACTTGTTTCCTTGTGTGGGGTTTTTTTTCCTATGTTGGATGTTCCTTTTCTTTTCTCTTCCTTACACCTTGCCACTGAATTAACCTAGGTTAAACTCTAGATTTTCAACACATCAAAGAATCACAGAAGGAACCTTAACTTAGCAATCATCTAATTCAAGTCCCTTATTTTACATATGAGGAAAAGTCAACAACACAAACAGCAACATACAACGAAGCTAGTATCAAAGCCATAACTAATACCACAATCTCTTTTATTTCATCCCAGGACTTTTCCCATTATGTTATGCTTATACTATAAAAAAGAGTGGTTTCCTGAGAAATGTTGGATTTTTAAAAGACAGAAGGTATGTAGTTTGGTGGTTGTGTTTAAATGACAGTCTATTACAAACCCTTCAATCTCTAGGTTTTTATGTAAGGATGTATAGCATATATATATATATATCTAGATGTATTTATGCTGAAACTTTTTTTACTAGTTCATAACAACTCCAAAGTTTATGTCATGGATGCTAAATGACATATCTTGAATTTTTAGCTTCCACCAATATATTACATAAAAATAAAACTAATTAGTAAGTTACAGTGATATGTCTTAGTGGTTAATAAATCACTGCTGATGGTATATATAGCCAAATAAATGGTCACAGAGTCTACAGATTATATATTTATGTTTATATACCTAAGGTAAAAACATGAGCTTACTTATTTATAGGTATCTGTAAATATAGCTGTCTTAAAACCTGAATGTCACTAATAAGGTTAATGTCTATTAGTATCGATAGTACTTGAAGGCAAGAGAGGATGATAAGAAAAAAAGTGAGAGGGAAATGAAAAAAAAGGAAAAAAATGGAAGAAAAGAAAAAGGTGTAGTATACTGTCTTGCCCAAATCTACTACAGACACAAGAGTTCCTTCACTATGAAAGAAATCTAGGGGAACAGACTCAATGAACCACCAATGTCTAGGAACACCTAATGTTACTCAGAATTCCTATATAGTTATATGCATATGCGTGTGGGGGGGAGGGACATATCTGTGTGGAGAGCTATAAGGAGTTTAAATTTTTGTTCTTCACTTCTATTTGCAATTTAAAGGCTCCGCCGAGAGAATTCTATTTATGATAAATGCTTGCTGAATGAATTAACCAAATGAGAACAGAGATGTTTTTCCTAAATCTACTGTGTGATTTGCTTTGTATGCTTTTTTCAACTTTAATAGTTTTACTAAGTTTTCTTCCTTTTCCCATTCTACACAGACAACATAAAAACTATATACGTTTCTACTTCTGAAAATCACCACTGCCATTACTAAAGTTATATTCCTAATATGTTAATGTCTCAAAATGCCTAGTGTGCTCCGACAATTTTTTTGTTGTTGTTTAGTCATTCAGTCTGGTGCTTCATGACCTCATGGGCCCTAGCATCCCTTCTATCCTCCACTATCTCCTAAAGTCTGTCCTGCTCCTTGCTTCTATGACACTTTCTATCCATCTTACCCTTTGCTGTCCCCTTCTCCTTTCGCCTTCAATCTTTCCCAACAACAGGGTCTTTTCCTGTAAGTCCGATCTTCTCATTATGTGGTCAAAGTATTTAAGCTTCAGTTTCAGTATTTGTCCTTCCAAAGAATAGTCTGAATTAATTTTGTGGTCAAAGTATTTAAGCTTCAGTTTCAGTATTTGTCCTTCCAAAGAATAGTCTGAATTAATTTCAGTATAGACAGATTTAATTTCCTTGCTGTCCAAGGGACTACTAAAAATCTTTTCCAGCACTACCATTCGAAAGCATTGATTCTGCAGGCCTCAGCTTTTCTTGCAGCCCAACTCTGAAAGCCATACCTTACAAGTGGAAAAACCACAGCTTTGCCTATATGGACCTTTGTTGGCAAGGCAATGTCTCTGCGTTTTAGTCTGCTGTCCAGATTTGCCATAGCTTTCCTTCTTTTAATTTCATTGCTGCAGTCACTGTATCTTTGAGCCTAAGAATAGAAAATCTGACACTCTTCCATTTCTTCTCTATTTGCCAGGAAGTGATAAGCCAGTTGCCAAGATCTTAGGGTTTTCTTTTTTATGTTAAGCTTCAAGTCATCTTTTACACTCCTCTCTTTCATCCTCATCAAGAGGCTTCTTATTTCCTCTTCACTTTCTGCCATAAGGGTGGTATTATCTGTATATCTGAGGTTGATATTTGTCCCAGCAACCTTAATTACAACCTTTGATTCATCCAGCCTGGCACTTCACATAAGGTACTCTGCATATAAGTTAAATAAGGTGACAACATACAGCCTTGTCATATTCCTTTCCCAATCTCAAACAACCAGTTGTTCCATGGTTCGTTCTAACTGTTGCTTCTTGGCCTGCATATAGATTCCTCAAGAGACAAGATGATCCATCTCTTTGAGGACCTGCCACATATTGTTGTGGTCTACAGTCAAAGGCTGTAGTGTAGTTAATGAAGCAGAAGTAGATGCTATCTTTCTGGAACCCTTTTGCTTTCTCCATAATCCAGCAGATGGTGGCAATTTGGTGTCTAGTTCCTCTGCCTCTTCAAAAACCAGTCTGCACTTCTGGCAATTCTTGGTCCACATATTGCTGAATCTTAAGCATAACCTTGCTGGCATATAAGAGAAGCATAACTGTTTGATAATTTGAACATTCTTTGGCATTGTCTTTCTTTGGGACTGGGATGTAAACTGATTTTTTCCAATCCAGTGGCCACTCCTGTGTTTTCCAAATTTGCTGACATACTAAATGCAGCAATTTAACAGCATCATCTTTTAGGATTTTAAATAGCACAGCTGGAATTCCATCACCTCTACTAGCCTTATTGTTAATGTTTCCTAAGGCTCACTTGACTTAATTCTCCAGGATCAGTAACCACACCATGTTAGTTATTGATGATGTTAAGATCTTTTTTGTATAGTTCTTCTATATATTCTTGCCATCTCTTCTACCTCTGTTAAATCTCTACCAACGTTGTCTTTGTCATGCCCATTTTTACACAAAACATTCCCTTTAATTTTCTTAAGAGCTCTCTTGTTGGTCTCATTCTACTGTTTTCTTCTATTTCTTTGAATTGCTCCTTTAAGAAAACCTTATCTCTCCTTGCTATTCTCTGGAATTCTGCATTCAGTTGGGTATATCTTTCCTTTCCTTCTTTCCTCAGCTATTCGAAAAGCTTCATCAGACAGCCATTTTGCTTTCTTGCTCTTCTTTCTCTTTGGGATGTTTTTTGTTGTTGTTTCCTGTACAATATTGTAAACCTCTGTACATAGTTCACTTTTTGTCAGAGTTCTACGCTATGAGCTATCTGTCTTGGGTAACTCTGCATAATATAGCACTGAGCTACTACACAAGCTCCTATGCCACAACAAGGCAGTGATCCAGAAGAGGCATGCAATTTTTTTACCATATTTTAATTTTTGTGTGTGTATCTGTTGTTGTCCAATGATGGCAGTGCAAATATAGCTAATATGAATTATTTTGCTAAAAAACTTATGACTCAATGTACTTGAGTATTAAGGAATCATTTTAGAATAGAACCACAGAGCTTTAGCACTAGAAGCAAATATAAACCTTATTTAGTCTAAAACCTTACATTTAGAGATGAGGAAATTGAGGCTTAGAGGGGTTAAAGGATTGCCCAAGGTCACATATCTATTTGTGAAATCTGATGATCTTTTTTTCAGCCTTTATCCTTTTTGTCTTCTCCACAAGTTTTTGATATTGTTGATACAACACTCCTCCTTTTTGATAATTTTCTTTTTGGGGGATTTTATGATGCCCAACCTAGTTCTCCTGTCTGCTCCCTCTCAGTATCCTTTGCTGGGCCATCATTAGTATCTCACCCCTTTAACTATGGCTGTCCCTGTCCTGGCCCCTCTCCTCTTCTTTCTCTACCTTCTCTTTTGGTGATCTTATCAATTCCCAAGGTTCAGTTACCAGCTTTGCATAAGTGATTCTCAAAATCAATATTGGTCTCTTTATCACTAACTTCTTGATAGTTGCTATTCACAAGCATCATGAATTCAACATGTCCCAAATGAATCTCCATTGTCTAGCAACCCACCCCACTCTAATCCCCCCATTCACAAAAAAAAAAAAAAACAAACCTCAAACCAAAACTTCAAAACCATCTAAATCCTTTTCCTAACTTCCTATTACTACTGAGGTTACCACCATTCCTAGCACAGTGCCTGGTACATAATAGGCATTTAATAAATGTTTATTAATTGATTGATTCTTCAAATTATTCAGGTTTACAACCTAGGAATCACCCTCAAATCTTCCCTCTTTCTCATTTACTATATCGAATTACTTGCTATCAAAAATCTGTTGATTCTGCCTCCACAGCATCCCTCCCATCTGTTTTCTTCTCTCACAGTCACAAACTGAGTTCAAAATTAAAATAGTCTTTTTAAAAACCAGGTCTCACTGCATCACCTCTTGCTCAAAAAATTTCTGTGGCTTTTTACTGCCTCTATGATAAAATATAAACTACTCTGTTTGGCAGTTAAATCCCTTAACAGTTTGGCTCCAGCTTATCTTTCCAGACTTACTTCCCTTTCCAGATATTACTTCCCTTCGTGAATTCTATGTTCTTGCCAAACTAGTCGACTTGCCATTTCCTGAACTTGGCATTCCATCTCTTACCTGCCATGCCTTCTTACATGCTGTCTCATGTACCTGGAACACTCTCCCACTTCCCCTGTCTCCTAGAATCCTAAGCTTCCTTCAAGGCTCATCTCAGGTATCACCTCCCACAGGAAGCCTGTCCCAATCTCTCTGGTTATTAATACTCTCTCCCTTCTCAAATGACCTTGTGTTTACCTGTGTAAATACTTTATCCTTTAAACAGTTAAGAAGAATATAAGCTCTTGAAGGTCATTTTCATTTGGCCATCATATCTCCAGCATCTAGCACAGTGCTTCACAAGTAACTGATATTTAATTTTTGTTGAAATGAGAGAAGAATCCAGAACTGCTGATTTCAGTTCAGTGTTCTTTTAATTATATGACAGTGTTTCTCATCTAACGTTTAAAAAACAAACAAATCTCAATGCTATTAAATAACATGGATTTGGCTAAATAAATAAAAAGATGAGAAAGCACAAGAATTTTACATTTTAGAGAATCCTACCTGGCCACCTTATTTATTTATTTATTAGGAAAATGAGAGAATCTTCCTGGGATAGACAGTGTTTTTTCTTTATATTTAAAATCTTCCTCCTTCATTTTACTTCAGCTTTATTCATCCTAGTCCAACATTCAACTGAGGAGTGGTAGCAAATATTCATCTGCAGAGCCAGAACCTCTTAAATAATTAACATGCAGTTCCTAGCAGTTTTCAATTCAGGTACTTTCCTAAGGCCCACTGTGAGGTTACTTATGCAAACAGATAGGCGGGTTTACAATCGCTAGGAAAGAAAAGATGGGTCCTTTCCTTATGAGGGGGACACAGAGAAGATCTATGGTGCCTCAAGTTGTTAGTCTATTTTAATTGCCCTTGAATCAATCTGCTCTAGATCTAGAAAGATGCTGAAGGGCGGTTCGAGTCCAATCTCTTTCCAGGCCTAGGCCCATCCACCTTTCCACGTATCTAGAGTGCCATTACCAAGCAGTTCTGGATTCTAGTCATGGTGATCAAAGACCATCACAGCAACATTAATTTCAGCACTGACAAGATCACTTATATGTGGGAGAAGGCGGTTAGCAGGAAGAAAAAGGCAGATCTGTAGTAGAAAACAAGAGACAGGAAAGAGTAGGCTGGGGAAACATAGTTTCTCGTTTAAATCTATGGCTAAGGCATACACAATTCTTAAGAATAATCACATCTGATTGTAGCAGGCAATAGAAAGGGTAATAGTAGGACATAGGAGTATTACCTCAGAAGCTAAAGTATATAGGGAACATTTGTGTAGGTCCTCAATATGCCAGACTCTAAGGCATAGAACTTAAGGACGCCAATGATAAGAACATGTTCTAAAGAAAATGGACAACTCTACAAATCACAAAGAGGACAAGTAGTGGGAAAATATGATGACGGAATTATTAAGTCAAATATTAGTATAATTAGCATGGAAAGACTTTGAAGGATAAAGAAAGGATACAAGTTTACATTCTATAAAGTGCATTTCATATGCAGGCATGCAAAAGAGAAAGAGGAGAAGGAAAGAGGAGGGAAAGAGGAGGAGAGGGAGAGACAGAGAGAGAAAGAAAATAATAATACTAGTGGCAAAACCAGAATAGGAACCAATAGGCTATGGTTCCAGTAACAGAAAAGTGAGGTATAAGCAAGAGAGGTAGAGGGAGCAGTAAGACAATAAAAATGCACATGTAAAAACTGTATTGACAGTACACAACCAAATTTCTCAGTTTGTGGCAAGACTAAGTCAATGAATCTACCATTCCTGACCCTTAACCTCCATACCAAAGTCCGGAGATATATTAAAATTGAGAGAATGAGAAGCTCAGAAGAACTATTTTCATATACTTTCTGTGCCTCAGTTTTCTCATCTCTAAAACCAAGTGACTGAATTAAATTATCTTTTTGAGGCTGTTTTCAGAGACTTTTAACACTAACTTTTATTTCATTCATGATCACAGCCACATCAACAATAAGGTCCTCAAATAAAAAAAAAATTGTGCAAATGTCAGAAACAAAGTCTGGCTATACCATTACAGAATATGTTCTATAAATAAAAGTGGGTTATTCCTAATATGCATCTGGTACGCTGAAAAAAAATACATGTGTATGATGTGGCAAAAAGAGCTCTGGATTTAGAACCAAAAGACCCGGGTTTAAACGTCCATTATATAACTGCAGAATCCTGGACTTAACTTCCCAAGGTCTTCATCTGTAAAATTAGGGCTGTGGAAGCATATAAGACTAAGGCTTCTTTTTATGTTATTAAATATTAAGAAAATAATATTTAGACAAGTGTCCTAGTCTGAATAGAAAACCTTATCAATACTTATACAAAATTCCAAGGGCATAATACTCTATTCTGAAGCTCTTCATTTCTTTTGTATAATTGAGGGCAATCAAGTTCAGGGAAGGATCCTCCTGAAAATGGAGAAACTTTTATTGTGTCTATGATGAACAAACAAGGAGTAGAAATGTCTTTGAATCAACTAAAAAAATTATCTCTTGAGAACACCTCTGAAGAGAGTGAAAGGATAAATCCCAAGAGCAAGGGGGCACAGAGGGAATGTCCCCTTGTTATCCAAAGGACATGTCCTTAGTTTTGTCCTGTGCTAAATCAACATATGTGAATGAACACTTACATTGCATACTGGATCTGACTTCTCCCTCTCCCCTTCTCTCTCTCTTTCACTCAGCAACCATGCTTAGATAATTAATAAATTTGTTTCTGACAGACTTGTGTTAATGCTCAAAACACTGAATTTTTCTAGACTAGATGACCTCTAGGTCCTTTCCAGTTCTATATCCTTTAATTTATTTCTCATTATCTACTTTATATGCCATAACCAAGCCAGCTTTAGTTTGTAATTTACAAAGAAAATTCAGACAAGTAGGTGGTACAATACATATCTTTGGGTAAATGACAGAAGTATGAAGAGAATTATAGCGAAAATTAATTTTAGACAAATGAGTCAAAAATAAGACATATTTATGAGGCTTGCAAAAAAAAACTGGGATAAAAAATGTCTAATGGCCTATTATATACTAAATTAAAACCAGATTCTTCTAATGCCTACAAACTAAAACTAAAGGCAATTCTAGGAAAGATAAACAGAAAAACTAAACCAATATCACTATAGAACTAAATTCAAAAAATAATTTATAATGAAACTTAAGAGTTTAACTTGTAAAAGGATCTCTAGTAGGTAGCTGAATCTGAGCAATTATTTGTGGGGAAAAAAATTGTCTAAATGTCTAACTGTGGGAGCAAGGGCCAGTGCTTCTGCTTCTAAAATAAAATAAGCTAGGCAATTGAATAAGGAGTTGTTTAGGAAAGAGACAAAAAGAATTGGCAATGTTATCAAGTGGGATAGCAAAACAGCATACACATTTTGGGGGTACCATTTAAAAAAATCAGGTGCTAATCAGAGCTTAGTAGAATTAGAAAGTAATTGGGAAAAAAATCACTACTAAAGTAGAACATTAAAATATTTTCTAATTACTATGACAAGAAATTCCATGGGCCATATGACTAAAACTATCTTGTAACTAATTTCAAACTTATATTTGGGAGTAAAATTTTGGGGAAACAAAAGGACACTTACCTCCATGTTCAAGAAATACTCGTACACATCTTTCTTTTCCTCTTGCTGCAGAGAAATGAAGCAGGGTCCACCCATTAGCATCTCTGCCATTTGGAGAATAGCCCTGTTCTAACATCTTTCGTACTGTGTGAACATCCCCAGCAGCCACTGCTGCCTGAATCTGTAATTCTTCCTGTAGTTCAGGGTTCCTTCGACAATGGTGGTGTAACATCCTAGCTGAGTCGACTTTTTACAAAAGATTCATTGGGTCATAGGGATTCACCTTCAAATGGAGAACACACAACTCAAAATACTTGGTTCTTTTGATGCTACATTTATAAAATAAGATTAAAGAATTTCAAAATTGTAAAAACTCAAAATCCTTACCAAACAGATAATATATGATCCAATAAGTGAGTATGTAAATTTAAAATAGAGAATTTCAGCAATTTCCCCAAGATTGCATAACAAATAATAAAATGGACTGGATTTGAAACCTAGAATTCCTAAAATGCAAAGTTCTTCCTCCACTTACTGAGTTCTGGCCTTCTGAAACACAACACAAATGACCTTCACATTCAATAATTCTATTACAAAGGATGAATGCCCTGCCCAGCAAAGAGATAGGATAAGATAAATATTTGTACCAGTGGTGGAAGTCGTTTGCAACAGAAAATGATCTGCTAGGTACAAGGTAGCATTAATGAATCACAGGTAACACGCCATTCAAAAATTCTACACCAATCATGATTTATAAAAGAGTATTCCCATAACACAAAAGAAAGACAAATATCCATAGTAGAAGAAAGGCCTAGAATAATAAACAGAAAAGAAAGATCTTTTCAGAAAATGAAATCACTGATAAAGCATTTAATAAACCTTATTGGAAAAGAAGAAGGTTAGTGACAACTTTTATGAGAAGTGCAATAACATTACAAAACAGAACAGTCTATTCACAGGCCAAAACTGTATTTCTGTCTGTATGCTCAGTCTTAACCAAAAACCAATTATTAAAAGAAATAGTGATGATATTTCTATGCAAAGGTTTTCTATTCTACCTGTTTTAATGAATAAAAGACTATTTCACAAGTTAATTCAGGTCAGTATAACCAGATGACAAATGTGCGAGGAGTAAAGTATATTATAAAAAGAGGTTGAAGAAATTCTTATTTAACAATAAGTACTATTTCAATAATGATTTCCTTTTTTCTTAAGGAAAATTAGAACATATATACTTCACAGGTTTTTGGTAGGTATTTTTTTTTCTTTTCTGTCTATTCTTACTTTATCTCAATCTATAACACATCATGTCAATCTAATACATGCTTTATTATCCCGCATTAGTTGTCATATCCTCTTTTTATGTTCTTTCACAAATCCATTTTTCAGAATGATTTTAAAACTACAAATAGAATAGAAAGAATACATCAAGAATCATAATCATACAAAAACTGAGATAGTCCATTAGACTAAATGGTATGGAAGAAAAAAAAAATTCATGAAAGAGCCTAGCATAAGGATAGTCATAGAGTATGTAGCTTAAAACAGTCAACAGAATCACTTTGGAAGCAAACAGAAAGCAGTTAAGTAGCTATATAAAAATAATTAAAATATCGCTAATGCAAACCAATGTGATAGAAAAAAGTAATACTGAATTAATGAATGGGCTGAACTATACTTTAAAAAAAATTAATTTTATTCCTTTTTAAGTACATGAATTGATGATCCCTATAATTACTGCCAATTTGCTCAGGAAAACTTTTCTTTACTCAGAGTGGAAAGATCACAATTTCAAATATTTAAATTAAACTTATGTCGGTTTATTTTTTTTAAAGCATCACTGGCTCTATATTCATGTTGGCTAATAGGGTATGTAATTCAGAGCAACAAGTCTTATAACGACAGATACTTAAAGAAAATTGAGAAATTAGTGACTTTCTGATCTGTTTACTTTTAATATGCTGTTTTTAGTCATTTTGCCCAAATAGATTTTTCCACTGTGACACAAATTACATAAACTCAGTAATTAAAAGTATAAAAATTGACTTAAAAATTTTAAGACATCACATACTATTTTGGAAATCATAGAGAATAATAAAAGAGAAAGTTGAGGCATATCAGCTAGCTGTAATGGAAATAGTGACTAGTTAGGAAATATTTTATCTTGACAACTATCAGCTTTAAATGTTTTTTTAAACCTCTCTGATTTTTATAAGTGAGGTCCTTCATGCAAAAAAGAAATTAAAAAGTACCAAAATGTGTACCTGGCGTATGGAGAGTTACATTTAGTACAAACCAGCTATAGTGAAAGCAAGTAAAAGATTTAGATAAGAAATAAAATGCTGTATAATTATAATAACCAAGCTTGGACTCTAAGAGCAGACGAGAAAATTTATCATTCTCTCTTCTTTGAATAGGTAGAAGACTATGGTTGTATATGCATATATATATAGTCAATCTTCAATATTCATGCATTTAACTTTTGTGACTTCAAGCATTTGTGTGATTTTTATTAGTATCCTCATTTTCACTTTCACATTGGCAACTATGCACATCTATGGCTATGGGTAATAGAGAAAAATAAATGATAGGCACAATTCATGCAAGTTTGTGGAGCAGCTGATATCCTACTGGAATATATTATTTCAAGCTGGTGCATCCTTCACAATCTCCAATGCTAGCCACTAACCATGAAATGTAATGTCAGAGGCGATGTTGAGACCTCACCAGTCTCAGCATCTTCAATGGCAACTAAAATCCCAGCAACCTACCGCTTGGTTTTCAGAGGGCAGTCAAAGGTTTGTGAGTAGAGAGATTTGTGACAGTACAGTATATGGTACAATACCCTTACACCTCCATCTGACACAGTGAAAGGTAAGATTCAGGTTAAAAAATGTTTTAGCTACAAGAATTTTATTTGCTGTACAGTATTTATGGTACTATAGATTTCATGTGTTATAAAAAGTGAATATTGTCTGAAATCAATGTTTTTATTTTATTGAGATATTAGCACAAAAGGTCACAGAATGCTAGGGAATCACTAGCAAGAAAAAATGTTTTGCATGTTACCAATTCTATTTTGTGTACCACACATTTTATGGGTTATTTCATGGTTACTGTGTTAGGAAAAGTGTATATTATGAGAATTAATGTTTTGTTACAAAGAACTTTATGCAGAAAAATGTATTTTTACCAATGTCTAGCAAAAGATTAGTTCTTGGTGGTCGCAGGAACACAGCCGCATTTCACATAGATTCAATGTGTCAACATTCCCATTTTTTTACTTTTGTGCTGTTTTCTAGGAATGTTACACCTGTGAAAATTAAGGATTGAATGTATGTATATATGACTAGAACAATATGTTGGGTCAGTTTTACTGATGTGTTTTTTCTATTTTTATTCATTGTTAAAAGAGACAGTTTTCTGGGGAGGTATGTACTTGGCAGCAGAAGTAATATAAAACCAAAAAATATCAATAATTTTTAAAAAATAAACTAAATTTCTCACAAATATAACTCAGCAAAGGTCAAACTGAACCTATAATCAAAAGATTACCTTATTGAAGAATTTCACTTCTCTTGCTATGTGTGCCAGTGATCATTGTGCTTATAAGGCACAACTTGGGGAATTCTGCTAAATCTGTGTGTCCAGAACACATAGCAAATAAGCTTCTTTTACCTTAAATGAAAAAAAAAAATAGTTGTCACAGGAAAATCTCTTCATAAGACTATACAAAGGCATCTATCTGCAAATTTTACTTTCTAATAAACTCAAATTTCATCACAATTCTCCTATCCACATACGAAAAAAAAGAGTTAAGGCCAATTTTTACAGAAAATCTTTTCATTATGGACTAGAATCTCCAGGTGGTTGAATGTGATATTTTTCCAGGGATATTTTCCCTGGAAAAGCAGTTTCAAAAAATAAATAAATGAGATACTTCTGAGAAATGGATGTAAGTAGGGACACTTCTTTCTCTCTATGTTCAGAACATGTCTTTTGTCTTACTTTACAAGAACCAGTTTTTGACTACCACAGTCCAGACACTGAGGTCCTTACGTGAACTAAACTGCCAACCATTCAAATTCTGCTGCAAAGAGCACGACTCCGATGGGCTGGCCACACTGTTCAAATACAAAACATACACTTGCCAAAAAGACTATTTTATGAAGAACTCACACAGGAAAGCATTCACATGGTGGTCAGAAGAAGTGATGATACAAGGACATTCTCAAGGCCTCTCTTAAGAACTTTGGAAGTGATTATGTGACATGGGAGACACTGGCACAGGACCGCTCAGCATGGCGTGCCCACATCAGAGAAGGTGCTGTGCTCTATGAGCAAAGCAGAATTGAAACAGCTCAAAGGAAATGCAGGATGAGCAAGTTTAGAGTATCCATCCCAAATGTTCACAGGGACCATTTGTGCCCAACCTGTGGTGGTGTATTCAGAGCTTGTATTGGTCTGATCAGCCCAAGTCAGACACACTGAAACTAGCCTCTAGCATATTGATATCATTTTGGTCCTCTTGGAGAATAAAGGACAACAACCAACCAACCAGCAAGAACCAGCTTTTGAAAACCACAGTTGGTCATATGCTCATTCCAAATAAAACTAAAGTGAATATATACATATTCAATAAGTAGATGACTAGGTAAAAAATAAAAGCACTGTTAAAACTGTTACTTGTTTTTTAAAAGAAAATTTAGTATTAAACTTTGGTTCTTGAAAATTTTTTTTTTTTTTTTGAAATTGTCAATGGCATTGCTTCACAACTTTGAAACTGTTATCTTGTTACCTACTGTATACTAAACCATGTGCAGCAAATACAGCAGTTGTGTTTAAGCTGCTACCTTAAGCCATTATGAAATAATTACTCTCCACAAATAGTGAAGTAGAGACCTTTTTATATCAATTAAATCATAACTATTTAGCAAAATAAAAGATAAACTGTATTGACTTCTACTATGCGGAATTGTAACCAAGAAATTATCTGTCTAAAGATTTAAATTTTTTGCGAATTTTATTTAGATCACACTGGAGCCTGTACGGTCATCTTTAAAACAAAAAGATACAGGTTACCCTTATACCTCTTAGTATAGCTGTCAATGTCTGTTGAGCTCATAGGATCACAGAGTTGGAAGGGACCTCAGAGGAAAAGACACAGAAAATAGCCACTATCAATGAAATTAATGGGCAAAGTTGGACTAGAAAAACTTAGCATTCTGATGGTATATTTCTCTGGGCTTTGAGCTCTATCTTGAAATCTTGAATTTCAATTATCTAAGTCAATAAGAGATAGGGCTCCATTAGATGGGCCCTAAGGTCCCTTCCAATTACAATACTATTCATTTTTTCCATATATTTTAACACGTCTCTTGTATATAAAACATCCCAAAGTGGGAACTATTTTAAAACTAAATATATAAAATATTTCTACATTAATAATAATAATGATAATAACAATAGTCAACATTTATATTGGGATTTTAGGTTGGTAAAGTACTTTTACGTAAATGATATCATTTAGTCTTCATAATAACCCATTAAACAAGATATATTATGATTTCCATATGACAGATGATGAAACTAAGTCTAAGCAACATTAAGTGACCTGCCCATGGTCACAAAGCTATCAAGTATATAAAGTAGGATTTTAATCCTGGTCTTCTTGACTCTAATCCCAATATCCTTTGATCTATTTCACCCCAATGCCTCTTACAAATGTACTGATGTATGTACTTAATGTAACGCCACAAAAAGGTGTTTAATTAACACTTCCAATGCTAATTATTGTACAATGCTTTAACCTATAGGGTTTAACAATCTTTATATTAAACTGTGCCCACTTTTTCAGAGAAAATGTCACCAAATGCCTTTTTTTCATAATGTGTTTGGCTGCTTCTGATACCTAGTAGGAGCAGAAACGTTCCAGCATAATCCTAATCCTCATTGCTCCTAAACCTGGCTTCTGCCTACCAATTTCAAGAACAGAAATCAAGGAAGATAGAGGGAGGATGTAAAATATATTTTAGTAGTAGTCATTGTTAATATTGAGATTATACTAATTTATTTGGAAAAGAGGCATAAAGAACACTTATGTGTGAAGCAGTTGGCATTCTATGATTGCCCCTATTACAGCCAGTATTGATCAACTAACCAACGGCGGATTTACTAAGCACTTACTCTATTCTGAGCATGATGATAGATGCTGGATAGTTTACAGTAATTTTCTTTAGGTTATATTTTAATAACATATAATTTTAGGGCAACTCAAATAAATGAAAAAATACTGGCTATTTCCAATATTACTTTTTTTGTACCATGCAAGCTCTATAAATGTTGACCGCATCCTCAATAACAAGAACACCCCACTCTTTGCGTATGCACCGTAAATCAGTCTTTTCAGTTATAGCTTCACACATAGATGGTGATAACTATCATTTAAACCATTTTCAATTGTAAAGGCCAGTGACATGTAACCAGATATATCCCAAATGCCAGAAGTGTAATGCCGATAGTAAATTATGTTAATATTATTTCATCAAGGATCTTCTTCATTTAATTACCTATCTATGTAAATAAAGGGGGGGAGGAGGTTGGGAATGAACACGTTGAAACACTATTAAAATAAGAAGTCAATTCTAAAGATAAGACCTAGGAATGGGTTTGCCTTCTCTCATGAAATACAAGCTTAGGATCTGATAGCACATTCCATGTAAGCTACTAGTCATGATGAAGCCAAAAATAATGATTTTTCTAAATAGCAAATTATGTTTGATTCAACTCTGATACAGATATATTTGATGCAACTCATTTTAAGAGAAAATTCTGAATAATGACAACTTGTCCTTACTGTCAGTGTCACAGAAAACTGTAACTTGTAGCTTAGGTTCAATAACCACAAATATCATTCTATACTTCAAGGCCAAGAAATTAGAAAAAAAAACCAGGTACATTATCAGAAAGACCAGTTGTATAGTAATAAGAAGGGGAAAAAAGAACACTAGATATTTAGGAACTAAACTATAATGAAAAGTAAGGATTGAGAGCCAGAAGACCTGGGTTTCAGTGCTGGTTTGGCCATTTATCTCTGAAGGCCTCAATTTACTCATCCATAAAATGAAGGGTTTGGACTAAACGATCTTTAGGGTTCCTTCCAACTCTGAGAGGCTGTGAGTCTAAATACTGCATATGAATCTAAATTTCAAAGTGTGCAAATTACTGGTATTATTATACAGCTGAAGTAAGTTTTCTCCAGGTTATCTTAAATTGGCAATAATTGTTTACCTTATATCAAAAGAATGTTTAAAAGTTCATTCTAAAAGCTCATTTGTTTCAGCTGACTGAGTCAAAAGAAACCAACCTAATTTTCCATATTGAGGACCCTATTACAAACCTTGTGAATTAAAAAGTTCAAGACATATATATATATACCCCATTTCCATATAGATGGCAAATAAAAATCAAATTTGCTTACAATAAAAATGCCTTGCTCCTAATATTCATAAAACGCCTATATTCTTTAAATGAGAATCACAAAATAATACCAAATAATCACAGCAATTTAAGAAAAACCTTCATTTAATTTAATCATATTAATTTTACAAAATTTGATCCTACAATTAGGAACACATTAATAGTGTTTTACATATAATTTTTACTAAAAAAAAATCCACACATTTTTGATTAGATGATGCAAATGAGAATTGTGCTTTCTGATTTCACACAAACTAGAAACAAGATAACAGCTTGCTCCACAAAAAAAGAAACAAGCATTTCTTTCCCAAGAAAAACAAAATCAGTAATTTCAATGATGATGATTTTCTGAGGAAATATCTATTTAAGACTTGTAAAATTTAAAAAATGGTATGTCTAAATATTTTATGTTCAAATCTATTGTGAAAAATTATGTTGAGATGTAAAATGACTTGTTACTTTTATATAGCCAGTAATTGTATGCAAAATAAATGTGAACATTTTAATGAGAAAGGCAGCTTGCTATACTGATTAGAAAGTTAGCCTTGCAGTCCGCAAGACTTAAGTTTAAATGATGCCTTGGAGACATTCTGATGGCAGGACCCTGGGCAAGTCACTTAATCGCTCAATGTCCCAGGCAATTCTCTATCATTATATGTTACAGAGCAGGTGCAGATCTGCATTGGTAGTGCAAATTTCTCACTAGGAACTTCCTAAAATGATGAAACAGATTCAATTAAAAAATAACAATAAAAATTATCTCCCAATTTTCATTCCAAGGAGACAAATTTATCCATTTAAATCTCTATCCCCTCACAACCCCAAACTTTTTACACTTATTTGTTGAACGGGAATAATTAACACATATCAATCACCCAGAAATTATGAAAAATCCAAATTCTAATTTTCCTAACTTAAAAAAATCATAAATTAGGGACAAAGTAACAGAGGAAAAAAAACCACAAAGCTTCATTTCTAGAGACTTCAATTTAGAATACATTCAATCAATATCATCCATATTACATATGGATTGATATAGATCACAGTTGAACATATCTGTCTAGAATGGAAATGAGTAGGATAAATTTCATTTAAAGAGTTTTATGTGTCAGTGTTTGAAGATACGTTAAGGGGGAAAAAGCTGTGATCACTCCATTCTGGGGATAACTTTAATTTAGAATTAAGAGCTACAAGAATTAGATTTGCTTACATGAGCCATATTTGGCTTTAGATTTTTATGTGTTTACAAACTTCCATAATCACACGAGACTTGAATAAAATGAAATTAAAAAGACGACAATTATAAACATTATTACTATTTTCCGTTGTAGTAAAAAAAATTTGTATAACATGGTAAAGATGCACTGTAATACATCATTCATTAATATGAGGATGGCAAATACTCTCTACAAAATTATAGCCACCTTATGGTTACCAAGGAAGTTGGATGATTCTTTCAAAATGCATTTTTCAAAATAATTTTAAATGTAGCTTTCAAGAGAATTACTGAACTAAAAAAAATCCTTTCAGGATTAAGACATGAACAATAAAGGGCATTTCATTAATTGACTAAAATAATGTTTTTGACACAACCAAGGCTCTCATTTACACTCTCAGACACAAAAGATGTTTAGAACTTTTATCAGTTAAACAACTCATTAGAGGCATACAACAAATTTTAAAAATCAATGAAATAAAAAGGTATAATACGAACAATAAAAAAGATGATGGACTTGCTAAATTGTGGGGTAAGGAGGCAAACCTTCCTTACCTTAGATTTGCACTTTAGTTATAGACTGAATTGTATAACTATCATTTTAAAAAAAACTTCATTATGTCAAATGATCCCTGATTTCACTGGTGCGGGTATTCCTACCAATGTGGATCACAACCCTTCCACGTTTTAAGTGGTCTTCATACTGTTCTTGTGGGCAAATGAGCTTATCACTTGGTGGTCAACCCTCTGGTGATGAACCTCTCCAAATTTAACTAGGACTGTCTTTGAATTACATGTCCTTCCACTTTGATAGCTCCTTCCAGAGCTGTGCTTCACTCACATCACTCCCTTCCAGAAACCAGGATTGTTTGCATACCCTAATGAGGCTTTAGTAGTACTTTAGCAAAGGAATATAAAAAGAACCTTCAGAAGGGAATATGTTCTATTAAATTTAAGCCTGAAACATGCTTAAGTGAGAAAGCTTGCATAACAAAGAGTACTTCGTTTTGATATCAAAAACTAAAGAGTTTAATGGGGAAAATCCTAACATATATACTATCTACAGTTGAAATTTTGACATTTAAATGTGGAAACTTACTCTATAACTTGACTGTACTGTCTAGTTTTATTGAAATGTAGCAATTGTCTTTGTCTTTGATTCTATACATGTCTGTGCCCTCTTCCCACCTCCCCCCACACAAACACATGCAAAAGCATGTGAGTGGGCAAAAGGGACTAAATTAAACTTTCACCAATACAATCTACTTTCATTAGTAAATAGTAACTGTAAAACGTATTCAGTACAGTACACTCTCCCTCTGATAGTCAATTCCCATTAAGGTTCACAGTAGTTATAAACACAACACATCAGAAGGGGAATTATCTTAGAATGACAATGGAAATGCCCATTAATGACACAATTTTTGTTTTCCACAAGGAAGGCACAAGGCCACTGGGTAGTTAGATCAAGCAAAGACTTCCTACTAACTCCCTCTGCTATTAAGTGATGCTTTGTAACTGTAACTAAAAAGGAAACATCCTAAATAATCTGAAATATTAAAAAGATTGTGAAAGTTATTAGAAGTCATTTTATATCCTTAAATGTCATTGTATGACAGAAACATATTGTTCCTTTGGCCAACTCCTACATAAAATTTTCCCTGGCCAATTTTCCTGTTTCTTTCTCCCAGTGTATGGGCTGTATAAATGCCTGAATTTACCTCTCAATCACTTTCAATAAATGGAGGATTTTTTAAATTCCTTTACTAGCTTTTAAAATAATAGCAGCACATTTTCTGCAAAATTTTTACATTTAAAAAGGCCAACTGTGGAGACTGCCAAAATTAAGTCCCATATTTCTAATCAGACCATGGCCTAAGATAAATCTAACCAAGTTTAATACTAAACAAGAGAGAATCAACTGTTGTCAAAATATTGTGAGATGTAACAATTCTTTGTTAAGTCCTGAAATGCATTACGTTTCACTTTGATAATAATTTCAAGGTCCATTATCTATTCTACACTTCAAATTTCAAGTTATCAAAAAAGAGTGAAAATAATTATTTCTCTATATGCTGTGTTCACAAAATTAATGTCTGCAAGTAATTAAAAGTATAAAGATTAATTTCATATATAACAGTAATCAATACATTTTCTAGGACTTATTTTCTAGGATTATTCTACATCGATTTTCAAACTATTTATTAGCGTCCTCCAAATTTCATGGGTTGATAACTTTGAAGATAAGGAAGGAATGGAGCTAGTCTGGTGGTAAATACGGAGGAAAAAAAAACTATAAATCACAGTTTACTTAAAAACTATAGTTACTCAGAACTAACGAGCAAAGCAATTTATTTGTGAAATTCCTATGGGTGTAGTAATAAAATGGCACAGGTCTCAAAGCTGCAAAGCAAGGTGAAAGTGAGGTATAAGAAATGATGGCACAAACCACAGAAAAACACCGTATAGAGTAGGGAAAACACAGTCCCTGGGGCAAGGAAGTTATTGAATGCTCAGGGTTAGGAAACAGCCAGTGTTTCTGTTTTGCTGGGGTGGGCAGAGGGGATTGTGAATATTCCCTCGGTTCTACCCTAAAAATAAAGCACTGACTATAGAGACAGGCGGCAGTGGGGGGAGGCAGTAACTAAGTGGGGGAGGGGAAGATTATTATGATTACCTTTGTACTGGAAGCTGAGCCCACTTTCACTGCCTCTCCATGGGTAAATGGCAGAAGGAATCTTCCTGTTTTTAGATCTCTGGAAAAAAACCAACCAAACAAACAAACAAGCAAGCAGGACTCAGTTAGTGCAATGTCCGAGCGGAGAGAGTGCGAAGAGGAAAGGAAGCTGAGGTTAGGTAAAAAGGGCAAAGGACCGAAGAGTGAGAGGGAAGGGGGAATGACTCCCTCCGCTCCTCGCCACCCCCGGGACATAACTGACTTTTTTACCTTTTTTCCCTCAGCTGTTTCTTCTCCTCCTTTCAGCCGCTACCACAGCCACCAACTTCTCCATTTAAAAAAAAAATCACCTCAGGGCCAAATCACTTGGTGTTTCCAATTCTTCTCAGCGCCTCCGTCTCAGCCCGGCGAGCATCAAGACAGCGGAGGGGGTGGAGGGAATCCTAATTTAGGGGAACCTCAAGGCAGGGGGGTGGGGGAGGGAGGAAGTCCCGGTCAGGAAAAAGGGGGGAGATCCAGTTAGGGTGCTCAGGGCAGGGGGTTGCCGATGTCAGGGGCAGGAGCGCCGCAGTTGTAGGGGGACCGGGAAGGTCTCTGGGCAGGAAGAAATCACCTCATGCAGGGTCTGAAGGTGCCGGAGGCGGGAAGGTGCCGGCCAGGGGGCTCAAGGCAGGGGGCTTTCTGGGTGCACTTTGCACAGGGCCACCCCCGCCCCCCTTCAGCACTTTGGGGTCACAGGGAAGGGACCAACCCCCCACCAACCAATCAGCTGCCTCACAGGGGACTGAGCCTGGAGCCGTAAACCAGGTCTGAGGTGGGTGGGGGTGGGGGTGGCTTGGTTGGTTGGTTGGTTTCTTCTCTCCGCCTTCTCCCCGCTCCCCCACCCCCCCTCCTCTGCCGTAAAGCCACATGCGCGTTCGCGACAGTTGGAAGAGGCGTGCCTTTCTGCGCCAGGACCCGTCTTCGATTGGCTCCGCTCCCCGCTCCCCTCACGGCTTCTCCACTCCCTTCCAGACTCCGCCCCTAGAGAGAGGACTCGAGGAAGTTGCTAAGCGACGACAGCCCGAGGGAGGGGTCTCTGCGCATGCGGTGGGCGGAGACTAGAGGGGCATACGAATCTCTTCGAACTACGGTGCCCCGGAGGTAGGGACGGAGTAGTGTCCCTGGGATCCCTGGTCCACTTGGATCCAGAGCGTGAAGGCGGGGCTGCTTCTGCGGGACTCCTGGGCCGATAAAAACTGTGACGTGATGGAAGGAGTGGAGGACGCCGGCGAGTAGGGGAATCTTCGCCAAGGAGTTTTTGAGACTGACGGAAGGGGATGGGGCTGAATGGGGGAGGGTGAAAGGGAGAGTAGGCCCGGGAGGCTGGGGGGTGGGGGTGGGGGTGGGACGGGACAGGTGACGGCGGCTGCCCCAACCCGGAGGTCTGGGAGCCCCGCAGCCCCTCCCGGCTCCTCAGCCCGGCTGCACTTCCATGCTGGGCTGAAAGCTACTTCCCCATGGGGGGCGGGGCGGCGCGGCGCTGGGAGGAGCGGTCGTAGCCTTTCCAGCTCCGAGCTCTGCACGTGCGTTTCGAAAAGCTTAAGGAACTAAAGTGTGAGTTCTCCCGGGTTCAGGGGCCGGCACCGATCAACTTCTTTCTCTTAAATACGCCTAAAAAGTCGTGACTCTTAAAAAGAAGCTAGACGTTTGTAAAATTGATATATTATTTGATCCACCTACTTCTCTGTGTTTTTGTGGGGAAAGCGTTTTGTGAATGATAAAGATCCAAGTCAATCTAAGCCCGTGATCTATTACTAAATTGCATATTTTGCTACTTTACTATAGCGGGGGAAATCGGACTAATTAATGGACTACTGTATGGAAAAAAAAGACAACCGTGCCTTAAGGAGTGAATAACATTCGTTTAATTTTAGGGAATAACTTATTTGTGTTTCACTTAGCAACTATACCTTCTAAAGATGTTGCCAAATGGCTGGCATGTTTATGCTATTGTTTTGCTTACTGAATCTTTCCAAATGAAAAAAATTTTGGAAAAGTAAGCCTTAATACGGTGTGAAGTCTCTACAAGCTTTGAGTCAGGAACCCTTGAGCACACACCAGATCATCACAAATTTGTGAGGTCCAAATTAACGAAATTTTACTTTCTTCTAAATAATTTATAATGTATTCACAATGCAGTACAGTACAAGCATGTATTAGGCATAGTGGGCTTCCCCTCTTTTCTCCCCCACCCCCAATTTTGCGAGACCACTAGTCTTTCTACTTTGTGTAGAGTGAAAAAGTTGGATGACAAGTCCTGAACTTTCAGGCTTTCAATCTTGTGATCCTAGGACTGCACAGAGGGTCTCTTCACAGCCTCAAACAAGACATTTCTTAGGAGACCAAACATAGAAATCCAAGTATAACATTCTTAATTTTAGAAAAATCTTGCTTAAACTGAATGTAGTTCAATATTTCAGTGAAGTAGCATGTATTAACCACCTACTATGTGCCAGGTGCTGTGCTAAACACTGGGGATCCAAATAAAGGCAAAAAACAGTACCTGCTCTAAAGAAGCTTAGTTTCATTTCCTAAATTCTGTGAAACTGGCCTGCCTCAATTTCTTGCTAGTTCATAACAAATTGAAACTTGAACTTTTTAGAGCAGGATGGCTAGAGATTTGGGAATGTAAAATTGTTAAGACTGTTGAGAGTCTAATATTCTTTCTCAATCCACATATCCTGAAATCCTTCAAGTCAATCAAGATTTATAAGCACTTATTATGTGCAATAGGTAGCCTATACAGTGCTGGGCCTGGAGTCAGAAAGACTCATCTTCCTGAGTCCAAATCTAGCCTCAGACATTTAGGAGCTGTGTGACCCTGGGCAAGTGACTTGACCCTGTTTGCCTCAGTTCCCCAGATATAAAATGAACTGGAGAAAGAAGAAAATGGCAAACCACTCCGATATCTTTGCCAGGAAAACACCAAATGGGGTCGCGAAGAGTCAGACATGACTGAAAAGCTGCTGAATGACATTGTACAAGACACCCATTGAATTTCCACTGCAGTGCTTCATTGTTTCAGGAGAGGTGATTCTTAGTCCTCAAATGTTATGCTGCAAAGTGCAGGCCACAATAAATCTTGCTAAGCTGAAAAGGCCATGAGTATGGGCATGGACCCTATATGTCTGTTCTCCAAGGTCCAGCCTAGCTAACTAAGTTTAGGGTCCCTTCACCAAAGGATTGGAAAGAAAATGAAGTTTGTTTATTTTTGGCTTCAGCAATCCATTGAACCATGTCTGAGCAACACCAGATTGTGATCTCCATTGTTGCAGTATGCGCCCTTGAAATAGATTTGGAAGTACTCAAATAAGTATGTAAAAAACGATTATGCTGGGAATGTACAGATGAAAGGACCTCTGTCATCAAAAAGTTGACAGTCCATTTTGTGTGTGTGTGTGTGTGTGTGTGTGTGTGTGTGTAAATGAATATAAGACTAAATGGGATGTCTTAAGCACATAGTGGAGTTCTAGACTGTGCCGTAAGAAAATGTTAGGGTAAAAAGATAGACTTTTGTTTCAGAGAGAAACTTAAAAACATTGTGTTATTTTTCAAAGTCACTCCAGCCTACTGTCCTGTTCCCAGGGAGTTCTAGAACTAGATCATTGACGAGTTGAGGTGGCTGTTCAAGATACATGTACTGGTGGTTTATCTACACAGCTGAATTATAGCCTGCACAATAGGCATTCTTCATCTGCTTGTTCCCTGCCCCATCCCCCCAGATCAGTAGCCCAAACTCTTGATAATAAAGATCAGTTAGGAAGCTGTGAAGCCTGCCTTGGCTTGATGTAGTTAACAAAATGTCACATACAAAGAAGACTGGAGTACCTTACTACCTACCTATATTGTTGTTTAATCATTTGAGTTTCTCTTCATGATTCCATTTGGGGTTTTCCTGGCAAAGATCCTGGAGTAGTTTGCCATTTTCTTCTCTAGCTCATCTTACAGATGAGGAAACTGAGGCAAACAGGATTAACTGACTTGCCCAGGGTCACAGCTAATAAATATCTGAGACTGGATTTGAACTGTGTGTGCATGTATGTGTGTGTGTGTGTGCACGCTTATATTTTTGTTTCCCTTTAAACTTAGCCTTTAATATAAAGTTTGTTGAGTTAATAAATTTTTAAAGCTTATACTTTTCGGTGGTGCATAGTTTCTCAATATCCTTAATAACTTTTTTTATATTATACTATTGACTTCACAGGCAGAGTATTTCAAAATGAATCATTCCATTTGAGGAATCTACATTGATAGTAAAACTGATTGTTTTACTCCTGGAATGGAGTACTTGAAAGGTGATCTACTACAAACCATTTATTACAAGTGAGATTACTGTGACCCAGAAAAGGTAGGTGACTTGCCCAGGGTTGCTGAGCTAGCTGTTGATACGCAGACTTTCTGATTCTGTCTAGTGCCTTGCTACTACATACTGCTTCTTCTGCTCATTACCTTGAAGTTAAAATGGTCTTCCAAACAGTCAGAATGTCATCTTTAATGTGACCACAGACCATACTATTTATTCGTCCAGAATTAAAATTTAAAAGTACATATCATCAAAACTTAATTTTCTTTATTATCTAACAACTGTGTATTTAAATGCCTGTCATGTGGTACAGTGGGGCAGCTAAGTGGCATAGTGGTTAGAGTGCTGGGCATGCAGTCAGGAAGACTCATCCAAATTCGCCCTCAGACGTTTACTAGTTGTGTGGCGCTCTGCAGATCACTAAACCCTGCTTGCCTCAGTTCCTCATCTGTAAAAGGAGCTGGAGAAAGAAATAGCAAACCACTATAGTGTCTTTGCCAAGAAAACCCCAAATGGGGTCACAAAGAGTTGGACACGACTGCTGCTGTTTGTTCTCGAAGAGGACCATAATGTGCAAGAGAATTGGATTTAAGTGAGGGAGGGCTGTGCAATGTGACCAGCCTCACTTTTCTCCAGTGGAGCCATGTGGGTCCAGGGGCCGGATGTGAATCAGGACAACTGGAGATGGCCCAGGATACATTTGGCCTTTTCAAGCTAAGGTCTTGGTTTGGCTGAGCCCATTTAGTGATTAAGTCTTTAAAAAAAATGAAGCAAAGAATGGCCTCTTTAAAAAAAATAGATCTGTTCGGCAAGTCACTTAACCCCAGTTGCCCTGCCTCCCCCCCCATAAAAAAACAGATCTGAGAGGAGAAGACCCTCAGGGTTTCTGGCCAAAACGGAAACAACTGTTGTTTGCTTTCCTTCTGAGAACATTTGGGCTCAAACTGACCTAGTAGGGCTTGGTCTAGGACCAGAGCGATTTGGGGTTAAGGCGGGACAGGACTGAAACCACTGAACAGTATGCAAAGTAGGACTTTTCTCCTCCCTCCCCCCTGCTCCCACCCTTTTTGGTTCATTCTAAATTTGATAATAGCTTCTCCCTACTCTATATTTTTTAAAGAAACATTTCTGCAGAATGATTTTTAACCAAGGATCATTTGTTTTTACCATTTCCCGTTCATTTTAGACAAATAGAAAATTTGAATGGAAACAATAATTAAGCACGTTTGCAAAGTAATTGGGAATAAATTTTATGAGACCTTGGATCATAAAGCTGTGCCTCAATTTTGAGTTTAATTCTTGAATGATAAAAAGACTTTATAGCCTAAGATAATTTGGTTTTGTTATTAATATATGCTAGCAATGAATAAACAGAACCTGAAACAAGACAGGAGTAGGCTGTCAAATTCTGATTTCTCTAAATCATCTCTTATTTCATTAAGAATGCAGAGGTCTGGTGAAATGCATGAAATCCATTTTCGTAGTTAGCTGAGGTACAGTAATGTAATGACTACATTACATTGTCCCAAATTGTTCACTGCATATTTTGTTGTTGTTCAGTCATTCACTTGTGTCCGACTCTTTGTGACCCTGCATGGAGTTTTTTTGGCAAAGATAGTGGAGTGGTTGGCCCTTTCCTTCTCTAGTTAGTGGTTAGCCAAATTGAAATTAAGTGATTTGCCCTGGGTCACACAGCTAGTGTGTATCTGAGGTGGGATTTGAACTCAGATCTTCATGACCCCGGGCCCAGCACTCTATCCACTGAGCCATCTAGCTGCCTTCATTACATTGTCCCAGATTATTAACTGTGTATACATATTCATTTTAAATATTACGTACTCTACAATTTTTTTTCTGCTGCAGCGTTTCTGTTATTTTGGGGGGGGAGGTGTTTTAGGATGATTAGCAAGTCTTTCATTGCCACATAACTAGAAGTTGATGTTTTTAATTCAGGAGATTTTTTCTAACAATGATTAATACAATTTTGTCTTTAAGAAATCATTTAGCAAAATGTAATTTAGCCAATGCCCAACATTAGACTGTGAAACTATTTTTAGTAGAAGTCTAAATAAGATTTCTAAAAATATGAACATTTAAAATTTGTCTGTCTAGAATGATAGCATTATGTCATTCCATATAGAAGTAGGTAATTTCTAGTGTTCTGGCTTATAGTGAAATTCAAGTAACTACTGATTCTCTAGGAACAAAATTGTTTCATACTTTTTTAAAAATAAGAAAAACTTCATAAATCATATGAAAAAGCCACATAAATTTAGAACTGTATTAGGGGAAAGAACCTTTCTGCACAAGTTCTCTTTTCCTGCAACCATAGAGTAGAGGTTAAATCTAAGACGTTTTTCTTCTGTACCCAACATCTTCATGCATATCTTGGGCACATCTTGCCTTGTTCATATTCATCAAACCCATGAAGCCAGGTTTTTTTAAATCTAAAAGAAATCCACCATTACATAGCTGCATAGTCCACTTTACCCATGTCTGAAGATTTATACCTTTTTTCTGTATTTTAAGTTCCATTATGTCTCTGTCAAGAAGTGAGGGAGGTGTTTCATCTTTATTCTTTGAACGTGTGGTTTATCATTGCGTTGATAGAGCTCTAAAGTCTTTCAAAGTTTTTTTCTCTATGATATTATCATTGTATGAATTGTTTTCCTTGTTCTATACACTTTGTTCTATATCAGTTAACAAAAGTCTTCCCAGTTGCCTCTGAAATTGTCCATTTTATTATTTCTTATGGCATGATAATGCCCCTTTACATTTATGTGCCACAATTTATTTAGCCATTCCCCAATAGCAGGACAGCCCCTTAGTTTCCAATTTTGGGCTACCATGAAGAAAGTTACTATAATATAGATAGTTCCCTTTTCTCTTTCTTTGATTTGTTTGGGGTTATAGGCCTAGAAGTCATTTAGCTAGGTACAAGGATATGAGCAGTATGGTAAATTTATGGGCCTAGTTCCAAATTGCTTTCCAAAATCACTGGACCAATTCAGAGATTGACCAACAATGCACTAATTGTACCTATTCTTCCACAGCCCCTCCATTGTTTCTTTTTTGTTGTTGTAATTTTTGCCGGTTTAATTGGTATAAGGTAGAACTTCAAAGTTGCCTTAATATACATTTCTCTAATTATTAGAGGTAAATAGCATTTTCTCATGTGATTATTGATAACTTGGGTTTCTTCCTTTAAAAATTTTGTGTTTGTATCCTTTCAACATTTGTATTTTGGGGAGTGGCTCTTAGTTTTATAAATTTGAAGTTGTATTGGTTCCAGTCTTTTATGTTCAACTGGAGATTAATTTTTTGTGATCATTTCACACAGAAGCAAGTAAGCATTTGCATTTTAAAGCTTCTGGTTGTGAAATAAAAGCTTGTTTCTGATCCTTAAAGGAATCTCAGACTTTTGAAGCCAGATTCTGAGATTAGACTCCCAAACCCCGCTGGGTATACTGGTACAATCTACCTGAAGTTACCTCTTAATTAATCCTTTTAAGATTACTTGAGGTTCTAGAGGTGAGGTGAGTTGAGAAAATCCATTGTATGGCAGTACAATAGGAAGGAGCTCTCTGGTCTTGAAATCCTCAGTTTTAATTCCAGCACAGAACTTGCTGGATATATGACTCTGGGCAGGTTACTTCAGTTTCTTCTTTTGTAAGTGGTCCTCATAGCCTTATGTAAATCTTAGTGGTTATCTTTCAGATACTTTTTCTTCCTCTTTTCTCCCCTTCTCCCTCAGGTCAGTAAGGATGCTTAGGTGAAATTAACCCAGGGACCTTCTGACAGTAGAGGAGCATGGGCCTAGGAAGGGAAGATTTACAAGGATGATCAGACTGTGGAGCAGCAGGTATCACAACAGCTTCTTCTGTGAGTGGGGGGGCATGACTTTGGTGAGGTCACCAGAAATATACACCTTCTAGGAGGGAGCATTCAGGGAATATTTTGAACCAAATACTGAAGGAAGTAGGTGGGAATTCCATGAGGGTTTAGTCCAGGGGACACTTGTGTCTACATTATTGTGTAGGTTGATTTGGAACTGACTGAATGATTGGAACTTACTGTATTCAGTAAAGTGTTGTAAGGCCTTATCCTTCATAATATTTTTGTCACTTACTTGGACGAAGGCACAGGTGATGTGCTTAATTTGTGAAGGAGATGAAGCTAAGAGGGAACTAACATGTGGGTGATGGAAGTGGGATCGCAGACAGTCTCAAAAGGATAGAGTAAGGGGTTGACTCATAAGAAGATGAAATTTAATAGTATTTATATAAGGTCTTTTGGCAGCAGGTGAATAGTTTCTAAACCTCCTTACCCCTTTTCCTTTCCTGAGAATTTAAGGATCCCTATTCTCTACCTATCCTAATTTTAATATAACTTCCATCTAAATCTCTCATCCTTCCCCAAGATTTACAAATATTTTTTCAGCATATTATACTTTATTTTATTCACTGTTATAGAATTTAAAAATTTTGTCTTGAAATGTGTCTCTTGTATCTTTTCTATCTCTGCTTATGACATTTTTGATGGAAAAAAAATCATTGGAATACAACCTGTTCATTAATAGAGGCATTACTTTATATAGGATCATCTACTGAAAGGGAACATAAAGATCATCTAGTCTAACCCCTTAGTTTTACAGATGAGGAAACTGAGACCCAGAGAGGTTAAGTGACTTGCCCAAAGTCATATGGGTAGCATATAACAGAGGCAAAATTTATATCCATGTTCTCCGACTTGAGATCTCATATTTCTTTCCCTATGTTTATCCCATTTCCCTACAGTTATCAAATTTCATTTTTCCTAATTGGCATCATAATGTTTTTTATTTCTGAAATTATCAGTGAACAAAAAATTATTAGGCATTTCAGAAAGGAATCAGCTATTTTGTTTGGCTGAATATAAGACATAGATTACTTGTAGCCCATCATTTGATACTTTTGGAATTACATTGATGTGACAATGTTGTCTTCCCAGTGAACAAATTGTACTTTTAAGAGATCTGCCCTTCTCAGATATCTTTTCTGTTTTATCTTTTTTTTTTCCTGAGGAAAATACATATTTTTATACCTATTGAAAATTTCCATTCTGATTCACTTGAGGTTTAGCAATCTTGTTAAATAATAAAATCTTAATTAGCTTAAATTTTTATTGAAATGCAGACACAAAATGGTGTTCTAGATCTGTATAGTTGAAGGTATCCCACTTAAGGATAAAACTTAAGTTCTTGGTCACATGCATCCATTTAAAAACCACTGATTTTTTTGCATTTTGTGAAGAACTTGTGAGGTATGTCATCTTCATATGGATAGCTCTGCTTTATAAATTGAAGTTTCTGAAAGAGATGCCTCTTAAAACACTCAGAATAAAGCTTTAGTTGATTGACTTAAAAAATCTTAGGGCTAAAGGACTATAGTCATTGTCCCATCCAACTCTTTTATTTTATAGGTAAAGAAATCAGGGCATAATGAAAGGAAGTCACTTGCTCAAAGTTCCCTTGCTGGTTAGTGACAGAGCTAGGACAGTGACATTGAAGATCAGATCTCTAGTCTTTCCACCACACTGACAAGACTTTGTTAAATGGGTAGGTAATGAGAAATATATATTTGGTTCTTAGCCCTGCTGCTTACAAAGCTGTATGACTGGAGACAAGGCTCTTATCTTTTCTGAACTTCAGTTTTCTCTTCTGTAAAACAGAGATAATCATGAAGAATGTGGTTTGACCCTCTGATTATTTGTGTTTAGCAAGGCATGAAATCTTATAATATATGCTTATAATATCTCCATGACATTGCTGTCATGGAGATGATATTTCTGCTCACAGGTGATAGATTTCTTCAAGTTCAGGAATATTGCCTCCTAAACAAGATCCAGTACCCCACTAAAGAGTTTGGCCTGACTATCCACATAGGGAAAAAAACGTGGATAAAGAATACCTCTTGTAGGGGCAGCTAGGTGGCGCAGTGAGTAGAGCACCGGCCCTGGAGTCAGGAGGACCTGAGCTCAAATGCGGCCTCAGACACTTGACACATATACTACCTGTGTGACCTTGGGCAAGTCACTTAACCCCAATTGCCCTGCCCTCCCCCCCCAAAAAAAAACCAATACCTCTCGTGTAGACTTTGATGCATTTAAATAGACACAACTAAAGAATAAGAAATTAGCATATGTATTTTAGACAATCCCTTCACCTGGGCAGTGAACTGGTCCCAGATTTGAACAGGATTAGATGAGTAGATTATATTGCCTTATTGTAGAATTCTTGTAATAGTCCCAGACTTCTCTTTGAAACAAAGGCCCATCTTTTTTAGGTGGTGATACATGGCTACAAGTCATAACACTAATTTCCAAAGAAATGGAATTGAAAACCACCCAGAGATCAGCGGAGAAGGGTGTGGTGAATTTGAACAGTCCAAAAGATATTTTGAGTAAGGAATTAGTCAAAAGAAACAACGTTAAAGAAAGGCATAGGAATTTTTGATGGGAAAAAAAAAATGGGCTGCTCATGTGTTAAGAATGATGGGTAATTAGTGAACCTTTATTGTCAGGTAAATTCAAGAAAAGCTACCAGCACATATGTGGTGAATTTATGGGAGGACATGAACAGTCAGGATGAGCAGGACTGGATGGGTTGCAATTTGTGATACTGGAGGAAATAACCCACCTCAGTGATATCACAGATCTCTTGCATTACCTAACTCAGAACTGAGAATCAGATGCAAGTAAAGTACTTTGTAAACTTTAAAATGCTATAGAAATGTAAGTTATTGTTCAGGATTTTATAGTAAGTACCCTTTTTAGCACTATACTATAAGTATAGGTGTAGATGATAAAGGAAGCTAGTCTGAAATTATGTTAACCCTGGGTCATTAACAAATCTTAGATTGGGAGTAGACTTTAGTTGTCATCTAATCATTCTTCCCCTGTGTTCTTCCACTTACTGTCTTGCATCTCTCTCCCTTTATTCAGTTTCCTAACAGTCCTGAGAGGTTATCTATAACCTATGCTCAAACACCTTCAGGGATGGGAAGCCTCTAACTCAGAAGTCAGTCTGTTCACAGTGTATTATACACATTAAGTGCTCAGTAAATTAGCTATCCTAACTGGATCATTTTTGATCCTGATTATCAGTCAGTGTATTTGCTATCTTTAGTTTTGTGTAATCTGCAGATCTGATAAACATGCTTTCTATGGCCTCATCTAAATCATTAATTAAAATGTTAAATAAGTCAGATCCAAGGATCATAGTAAGAACTAGATATACAAGACAGGCTGCTGTTGAGGGTACAACAGTACAGTTGTACGTCAACATTTGTAGGGGTTAGGGATTCAAGACCTCCCTGAATGGGAAAAACTGTGAATATAGGCTCCACTCCCAAACTTCTATTTTTAATAATTCTGATCATATTTGTTTAACACATAAAACAAGCAAAACAACGCGCTGCTGTACCTATAAAAAAACTTGCAGTTTCTGTGCAAGAGAGAGATTAGTGTCTTGTGCACTATGTGGACTCTTCCCAGCTGCCAGTAGAGCTACAGGAACTGCTTCACAGATTTCTTTCTACAAAAAATGCAGCATGCAGTGAGACAAAGAGGAAGCATTCCTGAAGAGAGTGCTTAGCCTTGAGGCCGCATGTGGCCCTGTAGGTCCTCAAGGGTGGCCCTTTGACTGAATCTAAACTTCACAGAACAAATCCCCTTAATAAAAGGGTTTGTTCTGTAAAACTTGGACTCAGTCAAAAGGCAACACCCAGGAACCTAGAAGGCCCCATGTGGCCTGGAGGTCACAGGTTCACCACCCCGGCTTAGCCTGTAGTTTAATGCACTGAAACTTTTTAACAGAATTTAACTTCATAATAAATTTATGTGTGTATATTTATGGATGGGTTAATAATAGATTAATAATATACATATTTATACATTTATGACTTAGTAGATTTTTTTTTTTAGTTTTCTTTACAGCTGCGCGTTGTTTGTGATTTTCTGCAGTACACCGCAGCTCTCCAAAAATTCCCATTTAATTATCAAGGGATGAATATACCGGATCTTAGCTAAGAACCTTAGGTTATTTAGCTCAGTTAACACCTCAGCAGAAATTCCCACCTATAATATCCTTAACATCTAGCCTGAAGACTTTTAGTGATGGAGATTTCTATGGGGGAGGAGAGGGTCGTAATGAGAAATCTTTTTAAATGTTACTTTTTATAAATGCCCAAAAAGGCAGTGTTATATAATGGATAAGGAACAGGCCTTCAAAGTCAGGAAGACACAGGCTCAAGTCTTTCCTCTGACACATGCTATGTGTTTGATCATGGGCAAGACACTTAACCTCTTGGTGCCTCCAAGCAATTTTTAAAGTCTATATAGGCAAGTTGAAACTGCATTAATAAGGAGAAAAATTCCACATCAGTGAAATCACAGGTGCAAGCTTAATGCTCTTTGCCCCAATGTTTACTTTTTAATTCCAAAAAATTCTATTTTCTATGGCATATGAGTATTTTGCATTAAGTAATGGCATAGGTCCTGTTTCAGTAAAGTCTTAAAACCTGTAGTAGACAATAATACAAAACCCTGTTTTCAGAAGCTGAGAGTACACTGATTTTTAAACTGCTTAACGACAGATGTTTTGGCCCAGCTCTGCCAAGCACATGCTTTGTGGTGTACCATTCATTAGAGATCTTCTAGCCTGAAATGAATCAAAATTTTTAGGTATGGTTGTCCAACCACTTAAGAACCCATTTAACTGTATTAATGAGCCACATTTCTTTTGTCCATAAAGAAATCATGAAAGGCTATCAGATGTCTTACAGAGATTGATATGCTGTGTTAGTCTTCAACTCCTCATCATCCATCTTCCCACTTACCCAGTCAGTTGCCAAGTCTTGTTTCAAAATACATAACATCTAGTTCTACTCAAAACCACCACCTTACTTTAGTATCTCATTGCCTCTTAGTTATTGTAATGGCCTCATCTTTGGTCTCTCCCCGCCCCCCCCTTATGTCAATCCCCACTCCAGTGTATCTTCTACATTGCCACCAAAGTGATTTTCCTTAAGTATAGATCTGACTATGTTGCTCCTTTGTGCTCCAGTGGCTCTCTAAAGTCCTTCACAACCTGACTCCAACCTGTCCTTCCTGCCTCATACACTACTCTCTCTCCTGTATTTTTTAGGCTAACCAAACTGGCTTTCTCTCTGTTTCTGAAACCATGCTATACTTCCATCTTTTTATGCCGTTGTACTGGCCTGTGCCAGGAACACATTCTGTCCCTACTTCCACCTCATGGAGAATAATGCTAAAGTACATCTGGAAAGGGAGGTTGAAGCCAGATTATAGAGAATTTTACTTAAATACAAGGACAAGTAGTTTATATTTTGTTGTGCTTCCCTCCTTTAAGGAGCTACCAAAGGGTTTTATAGCAAGGATGTGAGTGATGTGGTCAGCCCTCTGCCTTAGGATGATGATTTTTGCACCTGTGTACAGGATAGATTGGAGAAGCAAAAGATAATAATTTGAAGGCAGTTACAATAGTTGAAATGAGAGATGATGAAGACCTGAAACCTGAGTTAGGGGTTAGGGGAATAGGGGGAGCAGATATAAGAGATGTTGTAAAGGTAGAATCAGACAGGACTTGGATGGGGATTCAGTTGAATGGTTACATGGAGATGAGGGTGAGGGAGAGGGAAGAGTGAACAGTGACTCCATGGGTGAGAACTTGCATGACTAGGAAGTAATTTAGAAGTTCCTTTGGAACTGCAGGATATTTTGTGTAGGTCACAAATTTGAAATTACTTTATAATGGCTAGATGTTTCCTTATATTTTCTTTTAGACTTTAGCTAATGCTGTTTGCTTCATCCTTTTTAAAATGAAGTTTCTCCTTGATGGAAAAGATGAAAGTAAGTAGGGGTAGAGCGATCCAACTCATCTCTTAACATTGTGTCATTTTCCCTAAGCAAGTCCCAGATTTGAAGTGTCTGGGTTCAATTTAGTCCTATATTTGACGAGTCCAAGTCCCATTACTTGCTCTGTTAATACCTGTATGACCTTAAACATGTAAGACCTGGATCTTAGTTCCTCATCTGTAAAATGAGGGGTTGGACTAAATGAAGTCTTAAGGACATTTCCAGTTCTAGCTCTGGTCCTATTCTACACATAGCTTTAAGAAAGAACTGTTTTCTGTCTTTAGCTTTCTTTTACAAGCCCATCCTAAGCATTAACATCATAAGTTCCTTATAGATTTATGTCATATTTCTGTGATCGTTCTTAGTATTCTTTTGCATTTTGTTCATAGTCTTTTGAAAGAGGATTTTAAACTTTATAAAAACTGAATTTTTTTTTTCTTTTTAAAAATGGATTGTATATTTCCAGAAGAGATTAATTAAAGGTTCTGAATACTCCTTCTTCCTACTTTACTTTTCTTGTCAGTGAGACTACCATTCACCCAGGCTTTGATGCGGTTATTTTTGATCTTTCCCTCACTCCTTTCTCTCATATCCAGTTAGTTATCAATAAAATCCCAATATTTATTAAGCACCTATTATGGTAAAAGCATTGTTTCATGTCCTCTAGAGACAACTTTGGTAGTATCTCTGTCATTCACCCTGTCTATTCCCATAGTTGCCACTTTGCTTAAGGACCTTATTCCTTCCTTCTGGGACTGTAGCCTCCACTCTGCCTGCTGTAATCCACCATTTGTTGGATTCCTCTTTGCTTGAAATCAATCTTTTCTGCTTGGCATTGAATGTCTCCACAACCTGACCACCTCCCTGTCTTTCTAACGTTATCTTATGCTACTGAGACAGCTCGAGGGTACAGTCAATAGAGTGCTGGATCTGGAGTCAGGATGCCCTGAGTTCAAATTTGACCTCAGCTACTTACTAGCTGTGTGACCCTGGGCAAGTCACTTTAGCCTGTTTGCCTCAGTTTCTCTTTTGTAAATTGGAGATAAGAGTAACAGCTACCTACCCAGGGTGGTTATGAGGTACTGTTTCTGAAAGTTCTTAGCACAGTACCTGGTACATGGTAGACACTATATACATGCTAATGCCTTCCCTACTTTCTTCCACATACTCTTTCTGCAGCTAAACATACCTGTACTTTTTTCCTGTTGTTCCCTGTGCTGAGAACTACCTTCTGCTTTTCATGCTTGCCTGGTCTGTTGTATCCTTTAAAGCAGTGGAGTTAAATTCAAGTAGAAATGAGAGCTACTAAGCCATACATGAGGATCCCTGTGAGCCACATAGTACCTTAATTTTAAAATGTGCTATCTACATTTTAATATGGTTTTATTTGTTTTGTTCAGTATTTCCCAGTTACACTGTAGGTGGTAGTGTTGCGGTTGTACATCTGCCACCTCTGCTTTAAAACATTTATATACACCTTTTAAAGCCACCTGAAATGCTACCTCAAAGTTTAAAAGAAAAAAAAATCACAACTTGAGAGTTGGAAGGTACCAACTATAACTCCAAATTCCTACTATAGTTTACCTGACAAACAGTTATCTAGCATCTTGAAGATGTCCAATGAAGGGAATGTACCTGTTCAGAATTAATTCTTTCTAGGTAGAAGTGACCTTTGTCCACTTGAACATTGTGTAGCATTTGCCTTGGTCCTTGCTTACGTGTTTAGATGATTTGTTTTACCTGTGTGTCATCTCCTTACTAGATAGTGAGTTACTTTAGTTCAAGAATTGTGTTTTAGCTAAATGTTTTATTTCTCCTGGTGTCTAACAGAGTGTAATGCATGCAGTAGACAATTAATTAATATCTGCCAAATCAAATTGACTTTATTTCAACCATAATTTTCATTTAAAGATGTTAATTTAAAAAAAAGGTGTTAATTATAGTTGATTATAAACTTATTTGAGTTATTCCACTTAAAAAGTCATTAAAGATGCCAGGGTTTATGTTGCTATTAAAAAGTTTTTATATGATTTTTTTTTATTGCATGTCATCAGTTTTAAAAGTAAATTAAGCGATTGAATAGAAAGAGCTGAGTTTGTATTATTAGAAATGAAGCTTTTAATGCTGTTGTATTTGTTTTTATTTTTATGTATATTTGAAGGAATATTCTGCTTGTTTTTAGGTTGGACAAATAACATCTTGGGAAAAAAATGGAAACTTCCTATCAAGTTTTAGAACAATTGCATAAGAAGATACTTCTTGGAGGTCTACTTGAAAATGACAGCCAAGAATATGCATTTTATCTCAATCTGCCTTTTTCAGCCCAAGATTTATCCACATCAAATTTCCTGAAGTGGCCATGTGTTCATCGTGGTAACCAAGCTAGTTCTGTCAGCATGGATGCTACTCCCAGTCCTGTAGCATCAATAGATTTGAAAATGAATTTTCAAGTTAGTAATCCCAGAGATATAATGCTCCTTCAATTAACAGTCATCAAGATGATGATAACCAAAATACTATCTAAAAAAGTGGAATTCAGTATAAAAGAGAAGTATACTGATATAATTGAAATTCTTTTAAAGCCATATGAACTGGAATCTAAACTGGTAAGTTTTTTAAAATTCAAAAATATTAATGTCAAATTTGAGCATTTAAAATTCAGATTTTTATGATATGAATATTTGCTTTTATACAGATCAGCACATTCCACGGTTCTGATAAGTTGTTATCTCATATGGCTGCAAAGTGTCTTGCCTCACTGTTATATTTACAACTAAGAGAAAAGGTGAGTATAGAAAATTGTTACCAAAGGATGTATTTCTTTTAAAAATAAACTTGCTTAAAAATCACTGAAGTGATTATTTTGAGGTTTTTTTTTTTTTCATTTTAAACAGGGCTTCTTAAACCTTTTCCACTCAGGACCCCTTCATCCCAAACTGGGGTCACAACCCACAATTTAAGAAGTACTGATAAAATTTTATTCTCTAAGTCCTCTGATTAGAACTACATTGTGCTAAATAACATTCTAACAATATAAACCTGAGAGTAAAGAATTAGAATCCAAAAACTCTTGAATAGATCACTATTATAAAGTTTAGTGTAAGTATGTAAATTAGTGTAAATTTTTAAGAATAGCCTTTAACATAGTTCCCCCTGCCATATTTATCTATATATAAATATACATACATACACATATATACTATACACAAACAAGTTCAGCTTCATTTCTTCTTTTATGGTTTCACTTCTACTTCACAAATAAACAAATAGTGATTAATATCACATATTGGTTTGAATAATATTAGGATATGTAATTTCAGCCTCTTCAGCTTCCTTTTTTTTTCATAGAATTCTAAAACTGGGTGGGAATATCATTTGGTATAAATATTTTATAGGGAATTTTGATTATGTAAAAATAAAGTCTTTTTCACAAATAAAACCAATGCAGCTAAAATTAGAATAACTGATAAATGGGGAAAAAAATCTTTTTTTGCAGGGCGGGAGAATCTTTCAAGGAGAAATTAGAGAGGAAATATTTAACAAGGAAAAAAAATCTTTGCAGCAGATTTCTCTGGTAACAGTAAAATTTCCCAGCTGCATAAGAAACTGATTGAAATTCAAAAGAATAAAGGTTATTCTCCAAACGATAAATAGTCAAATGATATGAACTGGCAACTTTCTATGGAAGATATAAAACATTAGCCATGTTAAAAAAAGCTAATAATTCGAAAAATTCAAATTAAAACAACTCTGGAGTTTTACCTTGCTTTCATCCCACTGGCAAAGATGATAAAAAAGGAAAATGACAAATGAAGGGATTCTAGTAGAACAGCCAAATTAATACTCTGTTGGTGAAGCAATGAATTGATTTAGTCATTCTGAAAAGCAGTTTGAAACTGTTCTCAAAAAGTCAATATGCTGTGTGCCATTTGAACTATTTATACCACTACTGGGCCTGTATCCTAGAGGGATCAAAGAAAAAGGAAAGGGGTCTACATGTACAAAAATACTCATAACAGCTATTTGTGGTAGCAAAGAACAGGACACCAAGAGGATGCCTTTCACATGGAGAAGTGGTTGAACAGATTATGCTATATTGATGTAATAGAATAATATTGTGCTGTAAAAAATTATAAAAGAGTGGTTTCAAAGAAACCTAGGAAGATTTGTTTGAACTGATGTAAGCAGAACTAGGAGAACAATTTATACAATAACAATGACATTTTAAAGGCAAACAATACAGTGGCCAAACACAATTCCAGAGGTCCCATGATAATATATTTTATTATAAAGTGTGCTATCTACCTCCTTAAAGAGGTGAGGTATTCAATTTAGAGTGAGACATTTTCAGTCATGGCCATTGTGAAAATTTGTTTTCCCTGACTTTGCATTTTAAAGCATTATTTTCCCACGGCAAGAGCAGGAGGGAGAGAAAAGAAATTTTTGTTGAAGAAAATGTTAAAATTTTAAAATGCTTATATAGAATTAAATTCGTATCATGAAGAATAATTGATTTGTGGTAGAATTTAAAACATAACATTCCTTTTTTTTTCTTTTTTCTTATAGGCTATGGTAAATAAAACATGGACAGCTTTTTGTTTAAAAACTCTTTCTGACTACCCTGAAAGTAATACAATTTCGTATTGTCTCTGGACTCTTACAGCTGTAATAAAAGAAATATTGAAGGCTACATGTTTACAGAGAGCAGGTGCCAGTTTTGACATAATTAAATATCATTGCCACTGGAGGTTCATGCTTATAATATAGAATTCTGTTCTGTATAGTATATAGTCTATATAACAGGTAATTCTATATAATAAATAATAAATAACATATTCTATATGATATAAAATTCTATTTCACAAGTACCCATCTATCTCTCAAATAGGAAGGATAGGCTTTCCCCACAATATTTTTGAAAGTCCTAAAGTAATTGGTTAACTTTTAAAATAAGTTTGTATTTTTGAAGTAGAAATTGAAGTTTTTGATTATTATGTAACTATGACCTTTAGATTATATATTATAAATTCAGAGCTAGAAGAGAGTGTCTAATCCAGCTGCCTCATTCTATAATAGAGAAAATTGACACTCAGGTTAAATAACTTGTTCAGATCTCACAGGTAATAATTGTAAGAGGCAGGATTTGAGTCTCAAAATCTGAATCCCCTGATGACCAGGCTGTTGTTTTTTGCTACACCACATAACCTTCAAGTTCAGGTTTCCCCCCCTCCCTCCTTTTATAAGTTCTAACCTTAAGAATACTTTATACTTACATTTTTATCTTATTCCAGTTTACATCCTGTTTTTCTACTAAGTAGCTTTCCATATAAGTCTTTAAGGTCCTCATAGATGCTTTTATCTTAGAAATTGCTGGCTATTTTGCTTTTCTTATGATTTTGGTTATGACAAATATAAAATCAGTCTTAAAATTGTGTTTAAAAATATTAATATGTGTGTTTAATTGTGCTTTAATCACATAGTCATCTATGTCTAATTTATAATTACTTTTTTATTGTTTCAGAAATATTGAAGCAGTTTTTGACATCTTTTGATTTTCTTTTTGAAGCCTTCTACTGTTCAGTTTTTTCTCAGCATTTTGAAAACTACCAAGATACATCACTAAATCCCAAAATTACAAATTTCTTGATTTGTTTTTTGGATTTGCTTGAAATTCTTATAGCCTCCAGAATTCACTTGAAGTTGTATCTTACTTGCCAGAGGATTTTTTATTTGAAAATATTTTGTGCTTTGGACATTATGACCTGGCCTATTCACTCTTTAGTCAAAAAGAAGTTCATCATCCTTCTTAAAAGATGTCTGCTACATAAAGTGGGTGAGGATGTCTTAAGTACTTCCCCTCCCCCTTTAGTTGAACAAGATCCTTATTTAGATATGGACCTGTCAGCTTTGGGTAATGCCTTTTTGCAAGCTGTGAATTTGGGATGGTTGAAGCAGTTATCTTTTAGTGGAAAACCCAGCCACTTTGGAGGCAGTGAAGTTCAACCTGGAAATAGAAGTCTTGTCCCTGACGTCGTTACCCTCAGAGCATCCAGTTTGGTTTTACTGAAATCCTTAGAAATCAAGGTGCATATGTGTATGTCAGCAAATGAAGTAAAAGGTAATTTGTCAGTTTGCCCCCTCCACCCTCCAAGAAGAGTGATACATGATCTTACCAGTTATTTTCAAAGTTTGAAGCTCTATTAAATCTTTACAATTTGAACCAATGAGATTTTCCTCAAACTTATGTAAATGACTGTTAAGTTTTTATAATTTTTCATACATAAATTAATGCATTTATATATAAATAAGTTCGTGTAACTGGTTGTTTTCATTTAATTCTAAATGAGCTTATTCTGCAGCTACCATTTTATGGACTAAATTTATTTTAGAGAAAATAGTTATTATTATAAACAATATAGTAAGTGGCTGGTTATCTGTGAACAGAATGACCAACAAAATTAATTTATTGTCACATAAGCATTGTATTTTTATAATAACTCTGTATAAAAGAATGACACTTAAAAAAAGTTTATACATAAAAATTAGAAATAGACCTGACCAGTGACATATTTTCTAAAGAAATGGCTGCATGAAATCTTCAGTTATTCATATCTCTTGGAGAGTTATTATGGAGGATCCTTGGTTGCATATAGAGAATTTTTGGTTGAATTGGCTAGTTAATTTATTAATTTATTATGTTGCATTTTGATGACCTATCAAATGAAGACCATCTAAATTCTGACATTTCAGTTTAGGTGTAAAAAAGATTCCTTGGTTTTACTTGAGCAAAACCACAGGATATAAGCCTTACCTGAAGGGAATAGTAATTCTGTGCTAAAGTTTCCCACCAGGATGTTGTTTACAACAAATTAAAAGCCTTACAAGTTTATCTTTGATATTTCTACTCTTTCATTCCAGAAAGATTTCTATTTCATATGCAGTCCTAAGTTAGAACACTAGGTGGCATATGCTATGTAATTTTAGAGTGTAATTGCAGTTAAAAAATTGCAGTTTCAAGTTTTAGTGATATTTTATTAGTACTTTTTATGGTATACTTCTTTTTAAAAAGAATTTTTTAAAAGGTACTTGTTTTTCTATGTAATAAGGCTTCAGCTATTTATATCATATCTTTAATTGGTTAGTAATTTTTGAATTTAATATAATTCATATTTCCACTATAGAACTTGTTATAATTATCTTTTATACATATTCTACTCATCAATTTAAATTTAACAAAAACCTACTTGAAAAAAATTGTCCTCATCCATAGTTTCCTATAGTAAACTATTGATTTATAAGAAATATTTTTGTAGTTAAGTGTTTAAACGAATAATTTTATTTTGTATTGACCATTTAAAACTTAGTTTTGCCTTCTTGAGATAACATGAGAAAAATTAAAAAAATATTTCTATTCTTGAGAAGATTGTGTTTTTTAAAAAATTTTATATAAAGAAACAATACTTCAGTATTGCTTGTATTTTAATTATTTTGGGGATTTTTTTTTTAAGCTGAATTACAGAAATTCATGTCTCAGTTACTGACCTTCTTAAAACAGCATCTTCAGTCCTCCCTGAAATTGCATCATCACTGTGAATGGCTCTCTAAAATCTTTATAGAACAAGACGATGACATGCTGGAGGCTGCAAAAGCATCATTAAGCATTTATCTAAAGCTTACTAGGTTGGTATCATGTTTATTAGTTAACCCAATAAAAATATTTTAAAGTAATTATTGTACTAGTAAATCCCAGGAAAATGAGAATACTTTAATAGTTGCTTTTAAAGTATTTATTACTTTTTTTTTTTTACTAGAACAAACCCTAAAACTGTGCTTTCCCATTGTTTATTCATACTTTCTGATGGGGCCCAATTTTATACACACACATTAACAGAATGAATTTCAGTCCTCACGATGAAAACTTGACTGACTGAGGCAGCTTTATAAGTGGCACAGCAAAAAAAGTACTGAGTCAAGACACCCAGATTCTAGTCTTGATTCTTCTTCTAAGTTACTGTGTTACCTAAGTCAAATAATTTATCTTCTCTGGGCTTTAATATTTCATTTATAAAGTGGAAAAATTGTGCAAAATGCTCTAGAGGATTTCTTCTAGTTCTAAAGTTCTATAATTTTCATTAATAAGAAATACTACTTGCTTTAAAAACGATCTTTATATTTGTAGGTGTAAGTATACACTTGCAAGTAACCAAACTATCCCTTTTGAATTTTATTTTTATTTTCTTTTACAAATGATTTTGGGATGATGTCTTCATAAAGTCAGTATGGATAGTTGATTATGAAATTACAGATGACCTTTTATACTGGTTCTGCTTCTGCTTTGTTTGAAACCAGAAAGCATTTTCTTTATTTCCATTTCTTTTCTTGGCTAGTGAGAAAGATTACTTATTAATGATCTTAAGTGAAATTTTTTGCTGCTAGTACTTACTTGTATTATGACATTGCTGGCAGCATTTGTTATGAGACTAAATGTTTATTAGGGCCAAATTTTCAAAGGATTTTAATCAAGAACATAAATTCCTCTGTGACTTGAGTTAGGCTAAGGGTCATATATGAATCCAGTTTGGAAATGTATACAACTTTTAGAACTTACTTAGTTATATTAAAATTGGTTTCTTATTCCCTCACAATGAAGGAGATATTTCTAAATTGGATTTGATTTTGCATAAATTTAAATTTTTTTCATATGAAATAGCTGCCCTGTGAACTTTAGATGTTCACTTTGTCATGGTCACACTGAATGTATTAAGTATCTTTCTTTTTTCATTTTGGTTGTCTTTTTGGATCAGACTATTAAGTATATTGGAAAAGGATGGTTTTTTGAAGTCTATTTGCTTTGAAAATAATTGGTAGTTGAGCTGATATTTAATCTGGATTGTATAACTACATTTATTTACAGAGCATGGAATGAAGCTGCTAAGGGCATGACCCAAGAAAAAGAAACTTGGGACCATCAGACACATGAAAATGGCTTTAATCCTCACTGTATTTTCTTATTTCTCTTAAAAAATATTGGGTTTGATGCAACAGTTCTCCTTGACTTTTTAATTTCATCAGAAACTTGCTTTCTTGAATACTTTGTTAGGTATTTAAAACTGCTTCAAGGAGAGAGGAACAATTTTTCAAATGTTTGTAAGTTATTCGATGCAGCAGAATTACGAAATGGTGTTCATATTTTCAGTATTGTCACATCGCACATTGAAGAAAGAAGCAGCAACCAGGCTACTTATCAGCCTCTTTTTTGTGGTACAAATCGTTATGCTCTTTTACCCTTGGCTTCTGACTCTACTACTTCTGGAACAAATATGGAACAGAAAGACACCGAGACTGTGAAGTCGAAGCAACCCAACTTACTGATATGCATTGATAATACATCTTCACCAGGGGCTTCTCAAAGCCTGGTCAATTATGACAGCTCAGAAGATTCTGAAGAGGAGTCAGTGGAAGAAGAATGTTTATCAAACATTAAACAGACTTCTTTAAACCATCAAGACATTACAAAGATAAGGGAAACTGTCAGTGTGACTGGAGAAAAGAACCAGAGTTACCTGGAATCTACTGCCAGCCTTCTAGATCCAAAAGAATCTTCTACTTTGTCATCTTTTGGTTGTGAAGCAGCTACAAATAGTATTGCCTCCCAAATTGTAATATCTTATAAAACATTTAAATGCTTGAAAGAGCTAGAAAAGGCAATTTCCCGTTTGCATAGGAGACATCTTTTTCCATATAATCCTTCGGCATTATTGAAATTGTTAAAACACATTGATGCAATAAATAAGACTAAATAAAAATCTGCTGGGTTTTTTATCCATTTTGAGAAGCCTAGCCCCTTTGACTCTTCTTGGTGTCACCACTCCCCTACTCAGACTGAATCTCAGCATTATTATTTCAGTTGTGACTCTGTCAGCTTCTCTTGCCCTCCTGCCATACCGTGGTCCCCTTGTTCACCTCCTGCTTTAAGAGCTGAATGTTGCTGGAGAAAGGTATAAAATAGTGCTGTTCTATTCCAAAACAAATTAATGCTATTTAATCTCCGATCCTTAATTTGGCTTTAAAAATCATATTCATCTTCAGTTGGCTTACTATCACTTTCCTCACTGCATTTGTTATAGACTTATTCCACTTTCATCTGTCCCCTTTTTACTCACTGCAGGTAACTTTGTTTTTCCCTGTGGTTTGACAACACAGGCCATTCGACATAAGTGCCCTCAACTTCCATCCGTCCTGGCTCAATTTTTTTTTTTGTCTTTTCCTCCCCTTTTCAAAGGAAGGAATAAAGCTAACTGACCCATGGTATCCATTATCTCATTCTTTCTCACCTTTTCCAGGTGTTTGCTTCATTGATTTATTTTCTTTCTTATTTTTAACCTTTATTTTAAACCTTTAACAACTCACCATACCTTGAACGAGAGACTCTGGCATGTACTAATAAATCTCTTAACTCATAGTTGTACCTTCAGTGTCTTTCACCTTGTAATCCATCCTGTACATTGTTGCTGATTGATTTTCTTTAATGCAAGCTCTGATAATGTCATATATAACCTCCATACCAAGAAACCTTTGGTTTCCTGCTGCTTACTGAATCAAGTACTGATTCTTTGGCTGAGGCTACATAATTTCCATCCTTTCTGCTCGTCTCCTGCTATTCCCCATCATACACAGTAGGGTTAGAAATGACTCCTTTCCATTCCCCTAAATGCTAAATCTTTCTTTGCCTTTTTGTCTTTACTTACAGTACTGCTCTTTGCCCTTTCTCCACAGCTCTGCTAGCCTAATTCATACTCATTGTTTAGGACCAAGCTCAAAGGCCACCTCCATGAAGCATTCCTTCAGATATCCAAATTTGAAATAATTTTCCTCTAAAGTACTTATTATTACACTTTCACATTGTGTTGTTTAAAAGTTGTACAGTAGAGGGCGGAGCCAAGATGGCGGCTGGTAAGCACGGACTAGAGTGAGCTCCGTACCCGAGTCCCTCCAAAAACCTATAAAAATGGCTCTGAACCAATTCTAGAACGGCAGAACCCACAGAACAGCAGAGGGAAGCAGGGCTCCAGCCCAGGACAGCCCGGATAGTCTCTGGGTGAGCTCTATTCCACACGGAGCTGGGAGCTGGGAGCTGGGAGCTGGGAACGGAGTGGAGCAGAGCCCAGCCTGAGCGGCGTGGACGATCCAGTCCAGAAGCCGGGCGGAGGGGGCCCTAGCGCCCTGAATACGTGAGCAGTTACCAGACCCCTCGACCCACAAACACCAAAGACTGTGGAGAAGGTTAGTGGGAAAAGCTGCGGGAGTGGAAGGAGTTCGCGGTTCGGCTTCCAGCCCCGGGGGCAGCGGAGGTGGGGCAGCTACAGCTGTTGTTACTTCCGGCTCCAGGCCCACCTGGTGGGGGGAATTAAGTGGCGGATCACAGCAGGGGTGCACAGCCTGCCGAAGATCTGAGCCCAGTCTGGACTGGGGGTCCTTGGGGAAGGAGGAGTGCGGCTCTGACAGAGCTGGCACCCCCCCCCAAACGTAGAACATAGAACTCTGTAATCTACAAGCAGTCATACCCCACTGAAAAACTCAAGGGTCAAGTTAGTTGGTTGGGAATATGGCCAGGACGCGAAAACGCGCCCAGATTCAGTCTCAGACTTTGGATTCTTTCTTTGGTGACAAAGAAGACCAAAACATACAGCCTAAAGAAGACAGCAAAGTCATAGAGCCTACAACCAAAGCCTCCAAGAAAAACATGAACTGGCCCCAGACCATAGAAGAACTCAAAAAGGATTTGGAAAAGCAAGTTAGAGAAGTAGAGGAAAAATTGGGAAGAGAAATAAGAAGGATGCGAGAAAACCATGAAAAACAAGTCAATGACTTGCTAAAGGAGACCCAAAAAAATACTGAAAAATACACTGAAGAAAACAACACCTTACAAAATAGACTAACTCAAATGGCAAAAGAGCTCCAAAAAGCCAATGAGGAGAAGAATTCCTTGAAAGGCAGAATTAGCCAAATGGAAAAGGAGGTCCAAAAGACCACTGAAGAAAATACTACTTTAAAAATTAGATTGGAGCAAGTGGAAGCTAGTGACTTTATGAGAAATCAGGATATTATAAAACAGAACCAGAGGAATGAAAAAATGGAAGACAATGTGAAATATCTCCTTGGAAAAACCACTGACCTAGAAAATAGATCCAGGAGAGATAATTTAAAAATTATTGGCCTACCTGAAAGCCATGATCAAAAAAAGAGCCTAGATACCATCTTTCAGGAAATTATCAAGGAGAACTGCCCTGATATTCTAGAGCCACAGGGCAAAATAGAAATTGAAAGAATCCATCGATCGCCTCCGCAAATAGATCCCAAAAAGAAATCTCCTAGGAATATTGTTGCCAAATTCCAGAGCTCCCAGATCAAGGAGAAAATACTGCAAGCAGCCAGAAAGAAACAATTTGAATATTGTGGAAACCCAATCAGAATAACCCAAGATCTGGCAGCTTCTACATTAAGAGATCGAAGGGCTTGGAATGCGATATTCCGGAGGTCAATGGAGCTAGGATTAAAACCTAGAATCACCTACCCAGCAAAACTAAGTATCATGTTCCAAGGCAAATATGGACTTTCAATAAAATGGAGGACTTTCAAGCTTTCTCAGTGAAAAGACCAGAACTGAATAGAAAATTTGACTTTCAAACACAAGAATCAAGAGAAGCATGAAAAGGTAATCAAGAAACGGAAATTGCAAGGGACTTACTAAAGTTGAACTGTTTTGTTTACATTCCTACATGGAAAGATGATGAGTATGATTCATGAGACCTCAGTATTAGGGTAGTTGAAGGGAATATGCATATATATATATATATGCATATATATATGTTTATGTATATATATAAGTGAATGTGTATGTATGCATGTATCTATGTGTATATGTATGTATGTGTATGTATGTGTATATATATATATATGTAAAAGAGAGAGAGCAGACACAGGGTGAGTTGAGGATGAAGGGAAGATAGCTAAAAGAAATAAAATGAAATTAAGGGATGAGAGAGTAACTTACTGAGAGAGGGAGATAGGGAGAGATAGAATGGGGTGGATTATCTCCCATAAAGGTGGCAAGAGGAAGCAGTTCTAGGAGAGGAGGGGAGTGGGCAGGTGAGGGGGGAATGAGTGAACCTTGCTCTCATCAGATTTGGCCTGAGGGGGAATACCATACATACTCAGTTGGGTATCTTACCCCACAGGAAAGAAGAGGGAGGAAGATAAAAAAAAAAAAATAAAAGGCAGGGGGATGATGGAGTGGAGGGCAGATGGGGGTGGAGGTAATCAAAACAAACACTTTGGAAAGGGGACAGGGTCAAGGAAGAAAATTCAATAAAGCGGGATGGGTTGGGAAGGAGCAAAATGTAGTTAGCCTTTCACAACATGAATATTGTGGAAGGGTTATACATAATAATACATGTGTGGCCTAGGTTGAATTGCTCAACTTCTTAGGGAGGGTGGGTGGGAAGGGAAGAGGGAAGGGAATTTGGAACTCAAAGTTTTAAAATCAGATGTTCAAAAACAAAAAAACTTTTTGTATGCAACTAAAAAATAAGATACACAGGCAATGGGGCGTAGAAATTTATCTTGCCCTACAAGAAAGGAAGGGAAAAGGGGATGAGAGGGGAGGGGGGTGATAGAGGGGAGGGCTGACTGGGGAACAGGGCAACCAGAATATACGCCATCTTGGAGTGGGGGGGGAGGGCAGAAATGGGGAAAAAATTTGTAATCCAAACTGTTGTGAAAATCAATGCTGAAAACCAAATATGTTAAATAAATAAATTGCATTAAAAAAAATAATTATATGCTAAAAAATAAATAAATAAATAACACCTTTAACAAAAAAAAAAAAAGTTGTACAGTAAAACAAGCTTCTTGAGATCCCTCCCTGTTTCATTTTTCCTTTATGTCCCCAGTGCCTAGCACAATGCCTTATATACATTGGTATTTAATAAATGTATATTGAATTAAATTTAGTTGAGTTATTTACATCTTTACATTTCCCCTTAAAATGTAAGTTCTATTAAGACAGAGATATTGTCCTCCATAGGACCTAGCACTGTGCCTTGCACATATATATGTTCAATATGTGTTAATTTATAAGGAATCTGACCTCCAAATGGAATTTTATTTTCAAGAGATCTTAATCTTATTAGAGGATTAATCTTTTTAAGATGTAATTTTAAAAAAAAACCTAACTGTGTAGCTTAAATCAGAGCTTTGTGCATTACTGGAGCCTTACTTAACTAACAAACAGCCTGATAACCACAATAGAGCTTATAATGATTTTCATAAGCAGATAGAAATTTTGCTTGTGAATTTAATTTTGATAATGCTAAGACTTCTAATAAGTTTTTAATTTTAATTTTCAATTAACATTTTTATTTCCCTCTCATTTACCTCCAATGAGGTGAGATGGGAAAGATATGTATAGTCAAGCAAAACCAATTTCCACGTTGGCTGTATCCAAAAATACGTGTCTCAATCTGCATCTTGAATTCATCACTTATCTGTAAGGAGGTGGATAGCAGAATCATAATCAGTCAATAAGAATGTATTGTTTACTATATTGAGGGTGCTATATTCTGCTAAGTTCTTGGAATATAAAGGAAAGATGATCCTTGTTCTCAAGGAGCTCACAGTCTAATGTAAGAGACAACATGAAAACAATTATGTACTAACAAGACATATACAGGACAAAGTTAGGGGTAGCCAAAAGAGGAAAGGCACATTAAAGAGGAGGCTTGGGAGAGGATTTTCATAGAAGGTGGGGTTTTAGCTAGCATCCAAAGGAATCTAGAAAAGCTAGGAAGTAGAGATGAAGAGGGAATTCCTGCATAGGAGACAGCCAGTGAAAATGTCTCATGCGGAGATGGGAATGTCCTATACAAGGAACAAAAAGCCAGTGTCTGAATTTCAGACCACTTGAGGGATGAGTAAGGAAGATTGGAAAAATAGGGGACCAGGTCAAGAAAGGCGTTCAAACTCCAGTTTGCATTTGATTCTGTCTGTGATAGCGAGCCCCCGGAATTTTAATAGGGAAGTCATATGTTCAGATCTATGCTTTAGGAAGATCTATTTAACAGCTGAGTGGAAGATGGACTGGAATAAGTAGAAAATTGAAGCAGGGAGAACAACTAGCAGGCTATTGTGGTAGTCCAGCTGTGGTCATGAGGGCCTGTACCAGAGTGGTGGCAGTGTGAGAAAAGACAAGGGGGCACATAGAAGATATTTTAAAGGTAAAATTGACAGGACTAGGGAGTAGATTGGACTTGGGAGAGAAAACTAGAAGTTGAGGGTGACACTTAGGTTGAGATACTGGATGACTGGGAGGATGGTGATACTGTCAACAGTAATAGGGAAATTTGGAAGAGGGAAAGGTTGAAGATAGGTTTTGGACATGTTGAGTTTGACAGGTCATCTAATTGAGATACTGGACATTTTGAGGTAGTCTGGAGATAAGTCAGTGTTAGCTAAATTGATCCGAGAATCATTAGCATAGAGATGATTGTTAAATCCATGGAAACTGATGAGATCACTGGAGAAGAGAAGAGGGCTCAGCATAGAACCCTGTGGCACACACACCCTTAGTGGGTGTGACCTTGACAAAGATCCAGTAAAGGAGACAGCAGCAGTTAGATAGAAGGTAAATTGGCATATAGTAGGGTCAAAAAGCCAAGAGAAGGGAAAGAGGGTAATGAGCATTGTCAAAGGCTTTAGAGAGGTGAAGAAGGATGAAGACCGATTGCGGAGGTTGGAAACCACATTAGAGAGAGTGAAAAGGAAGGGAGGCATTGATTGTGGATAGCTTCAAGGAATTTAGCCACAAAATGGCAGAGAAATGTAAGAAGATACTTTGCGTGTGGCTGAATCAAGTGAGTTTTTCAAGAATGGTGGAGATGTAAACTTGTTTGTAGGCAGTAGGGAAGCTGCCAGTAGATAGGGAAATCCCAAAGATGAATGCAGGAATGGGGAAGCTAGAGGGAGCAATCTTCTGGAAAAGACAGGATGATTTTTTTTTCATTCCCCTTGCCAGCAAGCCAGGCCAGGTGTTTGCTTCCCAGCCTAGCAGAAATAGTGCGGGATAGGCACTTAGAGAATAAAAGCACCAGGTAAGGAGACTGACCTGATGGAATGGTGTTTCTACCCTTTCCCTGCGGGCAGGAAGAAGCCAGGCAAATATCCTGGAGGTGGGAAGAGGCTCAGCAAGAAGACTAGAATGGGGGGGGGGGGGAGGGAGGGGGCGGAGCCAAGATGGCCACATGAAAACAGCCTCTTACTGGAGCTCTCTCACAACTTCTGTCAGATCCCTATAAAAAAGTGAATTTGAGCAGATTTGAGAGAGTTAGAAACCTCGAGCAGTCTGAGTGAGGCAAATTTCCCAGCCAGGAGTGTCTGAAAGACCGAAGGAACTAATCTGTGGGCTAGGAGAGTGCTTGGCGTGCAGAGCTGCTCCAGATGGCACCAAAACCCCTGGCCAGCAAACCCACATGGGAGACAGGCCGGGAGAAAACCGGGCGCCCGAAACCAGCGGAGATCCCCAGACCTCCCAAAACAGGATGGCACTCTATGCAAGCTACAAGAAGGCAGTGCAACGCCACCAACTGTGAGATACCAACTCCTGAGGCTTGCAGCCCAAAGGTATGGAATGCAGGTTCTTGAACTTCCGGGAGACATAATGGCCAGGTAAATGGCTCTAATCCCTCCCCTCCCCACCCAGAGAATTCCTGGGGAAAAAAAAAAAACACTGGAATAGAGGAGACAGAAGTGGGGTTTCAGTGGCTGAGTAGTGGGAGTACCTGAGTCCCAGAGGAGCAGAGCCAGCAGGGGTTGACACCAGGAGCTCAGATGTACTCTTGCTCCCCCAGGGGAAGTGCCAGACACCCAGCTCAAACAACAAAGAGCTGAGACCATTGCTGAAGAGCAACAGTGCTGGAGAACAACCCCAGGGGAAGAGGAGATTTTGGGCAGCCAGACCCCCTCCCCCACACCTCAGGAAACTGAAAGCTATAATTCACAAAGCCAACAACTAGACTCACAATCCCCAGAATAAGAAAGCTGGGACAGAGAGCCCTGAGCCCCAAAAGCAGAAATTTATTGTAAAGCCAGGAAAAGGCTAACCAACATGAAGAACACAAAAAAACCGAGGACCATTGATTCTTTTTATGGAGACAGGCATGATCAAAATACCAATTTGGAAGAAGATAACAATGACACTATACCCACATCTGATACCTCAAAAGGTAGTGTGAAGTGGTCTCAAGTCCCAAAAGCATTACTGGAAGAGCTAAAGGAGGATTTTAAAAACCAAATTAGGGAGGTAAAAGAAAAAATGGAAAAAAATGGAAAAATTGGAAAAAAATCCACTGATGAAATCAAGTCCCTAAAGAATAAGATTGGCGAAATGGCTATGTAGATTCAGAATCTAAATAGAGAAAATAACACCCTGAGAGGTAAAATCAACCAAGTGGAAAAGGAGACTCAAAAGCACAATGAGGAAAATTAGAGTTGAGCAAGTGGAAGCTAATGACTCTATGAGGCATCAAAAAGTAGTAAAACAAAATGTAAAGAATGAAAAAATAGAAAAAAATGTGAAATACCTGATTGGGAAAACAACTGACCTGGAAAATAGATCCAGGAGAGACAATTTAAGAGTTATTGGTCTACTGGAAATCCATGATGAAGAAAAGAGCCTTGACAGTATCTTTGAAGAAATTATCAAAGACAACTGCCCAGAGGTCCTAGAACCAGAGGGCAAAATAGTCATTGAAAGAATTCACCGATCACCCCCTAAAAGAGATCCCAAACTGAAAACTCCAAGAAATATTATAGCCAAATTTCAGAATTACAAAATCAAGGAGAAAATACTGGAAGCAGCCAAAAAGAAACAATTCAAATATCGTGGAACTACAGTCAGGATCACGCAGGATCTTTCAGCTTCCACTTTAAAAGACAGGAGAAACTGGAATATGATATTCCGAAGGCAAAGGAGCTGGGACTACAACCAAGGATCAACTACCCAGCAAAATTAAGCATAATTTTTCAGGGAAGGAGATTCAACAAAATAAGGGAATTCCAGACCTTCCTGGTGAAAAGGCCGGAACTCAATGGTAAATTTGATTTCCAAATACAAAACTCAAGAGAGATATAAAAAGGTAAACGGGGAAAAACCCACACAAACCTTACTACTCAATAAGGGCAAATTATTTGCATCTTTATATAGAATTATATCGTCTTATGTATGTTTTATATGTATACATATATATCAATCTTGAGAATAGTACAGCTATTATGACAATTGAAAGGAATACACATAGACTGTGAATGTCTGTAAAAAAATAACATATAAGGATAAAAAACATAATTAAGAGATGTAAAGGGAGGGCTTTGAGAGAAGTAGTAAGGAGGTAGTAGAAAAGGGTAAATTACACCAAATGAAAAGGCACAAAAACACATTTTAGTAGAGGGAAAGAAGGGAGGGAGAAGAGCAGTATTTGATCTTTACTGTCATCTGATCCGGTTCAAGAAGGGAATAACATACCCTGATAAGTATAGAAATCTTAAGTTGTCCTACAGGAAGTAGGAGAGGAAAGGGGGAAAAAAGGGAGAGGGGTGGTCAGAAGGGAGGGGAGAAGTAGCAAGTGGGAAATGGTAAGACAAGGGAGGGGAATCAAGAGGGAGGGTAAACTGAGGAAGGCAGCAGTCAAAAGCAAAACTTTATTGAGGAGTGGAAGGGGAAAGGGAGAAATAAAAGCATAAATGGAAGAAATAGGATGGAGAAAAAGACACAGCTAGAAATCATAACTGTGAACGTGAATGGGATGAACTCTCCCATAAAACGGAAGCAGATAGCAGAATGGATTGAAAACCATAATCCTACAATATGCTGTTTACAAGAAACACATTTGAAAGAGGGGGATGCACACAGGGTAAAGGTAAAAGGCTGGAGTAAAATATATTGTGCCTCAGCTAAAGTAAAAAAAGCAGATGTAGCAATCCTAATCTCAGACAAAGCAAAAGTAAAGATAGATTTAATTAAAAGAGATAAGGAAGGACACTACATCCTGCTAAAAGGCACGACAAACAATGAAGCAATATCATTGCTTAACATTTATGCACCAAATGGTATGGCATGCAGATTCTTAGAGGAGAGGTTAAGGGAGTTACAGGAAGAAATAGACAGCAAAACTATAATATTGGGAGACCTCAACCTTCCCCTTTCTGATCTTGATAAATCTAACCTTAAAATAAATAAGAAAGAAGTTAAGGAAGTGAACAGAATTTTAGAAAAGGCAGATATGATAGACCTCTGGAGAAAACTAAATGGGGATAAAAAGGAATATACTTTCTTCTCGGTGGTATATGGCGCATACTCAAAAATTGACCATGTCCTAGGGCATAAAAACCTCAGTCCAGTGCAGAAAGGCAGAAGTAGTCAAACCATACTTTTCAGATCATGATGCAATAAAAATTATTTGTAACAAAGAACCATGGAAAAATAAGCTAAAAATTAATTGGAAACTAAATAATCTAATTCTAAAGAATGAGTGGGCCAAAGAACAAATCAGAGAAACAATAACTTCATTCAAGAGAATGGCAATAATGAAACAACATACCAAAACTCATGGGATGCAGCAAAAGCAGTTCTTAGGGGAAGTTTTATATCTCTAAATGCTTACATGAATAAAATAGGGAAAAAGGAGATCAGTGATTTGGGCATACAACTGAAAAAGCTAGAAAAAGAACAAATTGAAAATCCCCAATTAAATACCAAATTAGAAATACTGAAAATCAAAGGAGAGATTAATAAAATTGAAATCAAGAAAACTATTGAATTAATAAATAAAACAAAGAGCTGGTTTTATGAAAAAACCAATAAAATTGATAAACCTTTGGGCAATTTGATTAAAAAAAAAGAAAGAAGAAAATCAAATTACCTGTATCAAAAATGAAAAGTGTGAGTTCACCTTTAATGAAGAGGAAATCAAAACAATAATTAGGAATTATTTTGCCCAATTGTATGCCCATAAATTTGACAACCTTAGAGATATGGATGAATATCTACAAAAACATAAATTGCCCAGGTTAACAGAAAAGGAAGTAAAATTTCTAAACAACCCCATCTCAGAAAAAGAAGTTGAGCATGCCATCAATGAGCTCCCTGGGAAAAAATCTCCAGGGCCAGATGGTTTTACATTTGAATTCTATCAAACATTTAAAGAACAACTAATTCCTGTACTTTGTAGACTATTTGGGAAAATGGGTGAAGAAGGAGTCCTACCAAACTCTTTTTATGACACAAATATGGTACTAATGCCCAAACCAGGTAGAGTCAAAACAGAGAAAGAATATTATAGACCAATTTCCCTAATGAATATTGATGCAAAAATTTTAAATAAAATTTTAGCAAAAATATTGCAGCAACTTATCACCAGAATAACACATTACAACCAGGTAGGATTTATTCCAGGAATGCAAGGCTGGTTCAATATTAGGAAAACTATTAGCATAATTGACCATATCAACAACAAAACTAGCAGAAACCATATGATCATCTCAATAGACACAGAAAAAGCCTTTGACAAAATACAACACCCATTCCTATTAAAAACACTAGAAAGCATAGGAATAAATGGAACCTTCCTTAAAATTGTAAATAGCATCTACCTAAAACCATCAACAAGCATTATTTGTAGTGGGGATAAGCTAGATGCATTCCCAATAAGATCAGGGGTGAAACAAGGATGTCCATTATCACCCCTACTACTCAATTTGGTACTAGAAACGTTAGCTGCAGCAATAAGAGAAGAAAAAGAAATTGAAGGAATTAGAATAGGCAAAGAAGAAGCTAAATTATCACTTTTTGCAGATGATATGATGATTTACTTAGGTAATCCTAGAGAATCAAGTAAAAAACTACTTGAAATAATAAACAACTTCAGCAAAGTTGCGGGATATTAAATAAATCCACATAAATCCTCAGCATTCCTATACATTACTAACAAAGCCCAACAGCAAGAGATAGAGAAATTCCATTCAAAGTTACTGTAGACACTATAAAATATTTGGGAGTTTATCTGCCAAGACAAACCCAGGGCCTATTAATTCACATAATTATGAAACACTTTCCATGTGAATAAAGTCAGATCTAAATAAATAGAATGATATCAGTTGCTCATGGTTAGGCTGAGCTAATATAATAAAAATGACAATTTTACCTAAATCTGTCTATTCAGTGCCATACCAATTGAACTACCAAAAATTATTTTACGGAGCTGGATAAAATAATAACAAAATTCATCTGGAAGAACAAGAGGTCTAGAATATCTAGGATATTAATGAAAAGAAATGCTAGAGAAGGTGGCCTAGCCATACCAGATATTAAACTGTACTATAGAGCAGCAGTCATCAAAACTACCTGGTACTGGCTAAGAAACAGAGTTGTGGATCAGTGGAATAGGATAGGTACACAAGATGGAGAAGTCAACGACTGTAGCAATCTCCTCTTTGATAAACCCAAAGAGGCCAGCTTCTGGGCTAAGAAAGTCAAAATGGGTTCATGATTGAGGAATAAAGGCTGAAACTATAAGCAATTTGGGAGAGCAAGGAATAGTTTGCTTATCAGATTTATGGAAAAGAAAAGAATTCATGACCCAGCAAGAGATAGAGAGCATTACAAAATGCAAAATGGATAATTTTGATTATGTTAAATTGAAGTGTTTTTGTACAAAAAAAGCCAATGCAACAAAGATTAGGAGGAAGGCAGAAAATTGGGAGAAAATCTTTACAACTAGTGTCACTGATAAAGGCCTCATTTCCAAAATATACAGGGAACTGAACCAAATATATAGGAATATAAGTCATTCCCCAATTGAGAAATAGTCAAAGGATATGAACAGACAGTTTTCAGAGGAAAAAATTAAAGATATCTGTAGGCATATGAAAAAATGCTCTAAATCACTACTGATTAGAGAAATGCAAATCAAAACAACTCTCAGATACCATCTCTGTCCTATCAGATTGGCTAAAATAACAAAACAGGAAAATGATAAATGCTGGAGAGGATGTGGGAAATTTGGAACATTGTTACATTGCTGGTGGAGTTGTGAACAGATCCAGTCATTTTGGAGAGCAATTTGGAACTATGCCCAAAGGACTATAAAAATGTTCATACCCTTTGACCCAGCAATACCACTTCTAGGGTTGTATCCCAAAGAGATCACACAAGTGGGAAAAGGACCCATATGTACAAAAATATTTATAGCGGCTCTTTTTGTGGTAGCTAATCAAAGGGATGCCCATCAATTGGGGAATGGCTGAGCAAGCTGTGGTATATGAAGGTAATGGAATACTATTGTGCTATAAGAAATCGGGAAGATATGGACTTCATAACAACTTGGAAAAACCTACACGACATAATGCTGAGTGAGCGGAGCAGAGCCAGGAGAACATTATGCACAACCACAAATCTATGGATTCTGTGAGGACTAACCCTGACAGACTTTGCTCTTCTCAGCAACACAATGTGCAGAGACAGCTCCAAAGGGTTCATGATGGAGAGTGCTATCTACATCCAGAGAAAGAACTATGAAGTATGAATGCAGATCAAGGCATATTTCATGCTCGCCTTTTTCTCCCCTGCCCCCCCTTTTTTTTCTCTCTTTTGTATTTGTTTTTGGGTTGTGGTTTTTTGGGGGTTTTTTTTTGGTTCTGTTTCTTCTTTCTCATGATTCATTCCATTGGTCATAATCCTTCTCCACAATTTGACTAATATGTAAATTAATTCAATGCGAAGTTATACATGGAAGTTATATGGAATTCCATGCTGTCTTGGGGAGAGAGGAAAGAAAATCCAGAACTCAAAATTATGTAGAACCGTGGGTTGCAAACTAAAAATAAAAAATAAAAAATAAAAAAAAAGAAGACTAGAATGGTGTTTCTTTACCCTGCAGTCAGGAAGAGGCCAAGAGAGGAAACCGGCTTTCCCAGTACTGATGCCCCCTGGGGAATCATTGTTGATCATTGCCTCAGTCAGATTTCTCAAATCTTTTGAAATTGTTTGCCTTTACAGTGTTGTTATTATGCAAATTAGTCTCCAGATGCTGTTTACTTCACTTTGCATCATGTCAAACAACCAGGTTTCTCTGAAATCATCCCTTACCATAATTTTTTCAACCGTTTCCCCAATTGGGTTTCCAGTCCTTTGCTGACACACACAAAAAGCTGTTATAAGTATGTTTGTGTGTGCGTGTGTGTCTGGTTTTCTTCTTTTTTGATCCCTTTGGGGTATAGGCCTAGTAGTGGAAAAGCTGGGTCAAAGAGTATGCACAGTTTATTATCATTTGGGATATAGTTCCAAATTGCTTTTCTGAATGGCTGGACCAGTTCACAGCTTTGCCAACAGTGCATTAATATGTTTGTTCTGGAACCTTTCCAATATTTGTCATTTTCCTTTTTTGTCATTTCTGCCAATCAGATGGGTGTGAGGTGGAACCTTAGAGTTGGGAAGCTAGACTTAAGAACTAGATATGATAGAAAATCATGCCTGCATTTTATGTTACAGATATTACATTGAAAGTTAGAAACTCAGGAGTTCTCAGTCATTGAATCTAGCTCTTTATGTGTCATTTTGCTTTTATTTGTTTGTGAAAGAGAATTGCCTTAACAGCACTAAATTCTAATGGAATATAAAGTCAAAATATAGCAAGGATTGAGTTATTTACTGATGAAAAGTAGAATCATAATCTCAGAGGTACATTTAGTGCTTATGCTTTATACCCTCCCATGTTCTAAAATAAACTTTTATCAGTATTAATCGTTTACAATTTCATATGAATTCATCACTTCATTAAGATTTTTTTTTCATTCCTGTTGATAACATTCTATTTCCTCTGAAAATAACTGAACACAAAATTCTTTAAATTTAAATTCCAAATGAATTTTATCTTTTATGCTTAAGATTGAGCCTGGATCTGAAATTTTTCAGAATTAAAAATATTTTTTTTTGCTTTTTTTTTTTTTTTTTTACTTCAAATGGAGTGTCCTAACATTTGTGAGGAACACAAAACCATTAAGAGGAGTGTCAAGTTAATTCATATTGTTCCTTTTCCTGCTCTATTATTTCATGGAAAAGTTTAGGCATCCATACAACTAAGTTTGAAAAAACAGTCTGCCTAATGATTGAAGCCTGTGGAATTTTAAAACATGATCCTACATTAAAAATGAAAATAGCCAGTTTATAGAAGTGGTGATACAGAACAGATTGCTAGGATAATTGTAACATTTGTGCTTCTTAGGTACTTAAGGTTCTCTGCTTTCATTCTCATTTTTCATTTGAGACATATTATGTGAATACTATATAACATTGCATATGTACATGCTTTTAAAATCATGCAATAAATTATAAAGGCAGGAACATTTTTCTAAGTCTATTTTTTTTTCATTTGACAGGGGTAATCAAAAAACCCTAAAATTTCTCTAATCACATATTTTGGTGTGTTTTCCCCCTTATTCAAGAAAATGGTCTATATGGTCTGCTAATGTAAACCTGAGTTATAATTTTTTACTTTTCCACTAAGTTGCGATACTTAGATGCTTTTTCCGCCTTGTACATTTGAGGATAAAATGCTTCCTTCCCCCCAACCCCCCACTTTTTTTAGCAGTAGAGAATTTTTTTTAAAAAAGACATTTTACATTTTATCAGTTTTTAGGAAGGTAATCTTTTATTAGATGAAAGAATTATAACCTTTAAAATACTCACAGCTTTTAATATATAAATGCATACAGAGAAGGAAAGATGGCTTGTGAGTTTTAAAAAAAAAAAATTGGCAATAGCGTATTCCCCCACTTCATGGGTGGTTTTTATTATAAATTAATAGTGTATGAATCGTTGGAACTAGAATGCCATTTGACAGTAATCAAGTTTTATAAATTCAACTTGATTCTCTCGAAGCTTTTGTCAGTATTTTAAGACATTGGAAGATCTTAATGTTAGTATTTGGGATTTATGGATACTGTGACGTTTGATAAAAGGCACAATGGGTAGAATGCTAGACTTGGAGCCAGGAAGACCTAGGTTCAGGGCCCGCCTCTAACACATACTGACTATGTGACCCAGGCAAGTTCCTTAACTCTCAGTGCTCTCTAGGCAGTAAGTTGCAGAGAAGGTGCTTAGAGACATTGGTAGAAGCTTCCTCTTGTGGAAGTTCTTTTTACAAATGAAATCATAGCTTCTAACTCTCTATCCCTGACATAGACCACACATTTCCTAAAGGGGCTATTTACTCACTGATTTTTTTGTGCTGCATTCCTGTTTGCATGGTGATATTTCTTTGAAAAATATAATAAAAAGTAAATGATCATTGTTACTTATATTGCTCATTAATAGTACAAGGATGGCAGGAATATACATCCCAGAGATTTGTCATTCCATTAATTTCAGGTCAGTGGTGACACATTTCCACTGTAGTAGGTTAGATACACAAACACAGCATGCCATTCAAAACATTGATATGCAAAGCAGATGGTGGTAGAATTCTTTTGTGCAGGATGAATCTATCTCATTGGGTCTATTGGATGTGAACAAGTTGGGTAAAAATATCAAGGGAAAAGAACATGAATCAATCAACAAGCATCTATTATTTACTTACTGTGTGCAAATGGCACTATGCTATGGGCTGGAGAAAAAAAAGGGGGGGGGAATAGTCTATTCCCTTAAGGACCTTACACATTAATGAGGGAGACAGCATGTACATATATAGGTATATATAAGCTACTTACAGAGTGATCACAAGGTCATTTTAGAGGGTCAGGCAAAAAAAAATTTTAAATGTGCTAAAACCAAGAGGGACTAAGAATGTAAAATAAAATGGCAGAGTTGGAATGGGCTTTGAAACATAGTACATGAAATAGAACTGGAAGGGAATTTGGTATTCTTGACATTCGATAACAGTATTAAATCCTTAATTATAGATATAAGAACAATGAGATTCAAACAGTTTGAGAAAATGACATAGTAAATAGTAAAGTCAGAATTCAAACTCGCATCTTCTGACATATCATCCAAGATGCCTTCATCCTTCATTGGCACAGGAGTCAAAGAAAATCAAGGTTCTAGTTCCTGCCACTGATAACATGTGATTTTAGACAAATCATGTCATATGTTTCTGTTTTGACTTGTTTTTAGGGAAAAAAAAGGGTTACCTGAGATACCTGTTCTTAAAGACTATAGAAAAAAAATGAGCTACGTTTTCCCTGGTGCCCAAGTCTTTCCCTGGTAAAAAGCAAAACATAAGCACTTGAGCATGTTGATTTTTTTAAGGCCATTAGAAGATATCCTTAATGCATTAGAGATAATTTGAGAAGTAATTTAAGCATCAAAATGCATACAGTGTTTGGGGGAACTGTTGGAACTCGTAAAGAGATAATTAGATTATTTTAGAGCATTTTGTGCTGAGTGTCTTGTAAATATTCAGTAGAATAGAAGAATGCTATGGGTACAGAAATAGCCTATGTTAAATATTTACTGAAAAGTACATGATATTTGTAGGGCAGAAAATTATCTTTGCCCTAGTTCGTTCAATATTTTGCTTTTTTTTTAACATATTGCTAAGATGGTATGTTCTTAGGCATCTGTACCTCCACATTATATCTATGTCTTTGTTGAAATAAAACGAAGGGAATGACAGAATTGTTCCAAGAAGTGAGATCAAGTCACTACAGTATTTGCAGATTATGGAAGCTGTGAGCCACAGTTTTTATTGTGCCAGTATGATTCATGGGTTATTCTGACTGTTGCCATGTGTGTCCATACTAGGATCTTTGAATACACTGTTCATGATGAAAATTAGAAATGAAGTTTTACAGTTAAGAAGTATATAATAAATTCAGTGTTCTTTTTTCTTAAATACAATCTATATCAACAATTTTATGTTGCTTTTAAAGAAGCATAGAGACCTCACAGTAAGTGTGGTTTTAAAGACAAAAGGGTTTTTTTTCTAACCCCTTCAGCACTTATTGTTTTTACTGCTCTATTAGTACCTTATATACTATGGTTATTCTCTAATTGTATTAACAAACTGATTACTATAATTGTAAAATGTTGATATAATACTGTTTTTTACTAATTATTACATGCCTACCCTTTTCTCCTCAACTATTCTGTGAGTTCCTTGTGGAATACTTCCTAACATAGGAGGAGAAATGTAGTCATTCAAAAATCTTCCTGAAATCTTGATCAGTAGGAAGATGATAGAGAAACACCACTTCTTCCCTACTCCTGTCTTAAGCATGTGTTGTAAATGCCTCTTGGCTTACTGCTTCTTATCTCTCCGTACACATTTCCATTATGTATATGTGTCTCTTCTAAAATTTTTATACATTTAGTAGGTTCATGGGTCCTCTTGTCTATTTAGTTCAATGTTAGAAATATTTTATAGGATTTTAGCTTTAGAGTTGTAGGAGACTTAAGAGATCTTCTAGTCCAATCCCTATTATTTATAGTTGTTCTATAGAATCAGAGAAATTTTAGATATAGAAGAGAGTTCAGTGACCCATACCCAAAGGGAGTCCCTACTATATCCTTGAAGTGGTTATCCAGACCCTTTTGAAGAGCTCCAGTGGGGGGAATCCAATACCCTCAAAATAGCCCATTCCACTTTTGGTCAGCTCTAATTGTTGGGAAATTTCTTCTTGAAACCAAGCCTACTTTTTCCCCCTGTAATTTCTATCCATTAATTCAGGTACCGTACAGTATAGCCAACTGGAACAAGTTTAATATGTCTTCTACATGATAGCTCTTTGAATATTTGAACACAGTTCTAATGGACTTCTTTTTTCTGGGATACAAGTTTCTAGTCCCTTAATATGACATGGTTGTGCTCTGAATGTTCTTCATTTTAACAATGCCCTTTCTAAACTGTGGCCCTCAGAACTTAATGCAGTATTCCACCTGTGGTCTAACCACAATGGTAAGAACCCCTGAAGGGCAAGAATTTTTTCACTTTTTTTTTGTCCCCTCACCGCTTAGCACAATGTCTGGCACAAAGTAGGTATTTAAAAATGCTTGTTGAGTGAATGATCAGTATAGAAGGATTATCATCTGCCTATTCCTAGAAGTTATAACTTTTAATGCAACTCAAGATCACATTAGCTTTTTTGGGTGCCATATTATACTGATGACTCCTGTTGAGTTTATAGTACCCTAACCCCCAAGATTTTTTTTCTGAAAACCTTTCTCTCTAACCATGTCTCCCCCATCTTGTACTTTTAAAGTTATTTTCTGAGCCCCAGTAAAAGACTTTAAATTCATGTTGATTGAGTTTCATCTTCTTAGAGTCAGCTCAGTGATTTAGTTTATCAAGATTATTTTGGATCCTGTCATCCAGTATGCTAATTATCTGTTTTGTCTCACCTACAAATTGGATAATCACTGATGAGGAAATCTGATGTTCAGGTTGGTTAAGAAACTTGCCTATCATCCCTCATGAAATAATTAAGAGGATTCAAAACTGTGTTCTCTGGCTCTGGAACAATGACACCATGGTGCCCCAAAATTACTTGTCATCTATTGAATTGAATTAAATTTTAATTGTGGGTGTATTGTGTTTTTCTATGTGTATTTCTGTGTACCTTCTGTCAGCCTTAGTTTCCACATCTGAAAAACAAAGGTAGTAATAGCATCTATTTCCCAGGGTAGTTGTGAGAATAAAGTGAGATGACAGTTGTTAAGCACTTTGCAAACCTCAAAGCACTTTACCTCTCTCCAGGCTGTCTTGCTGACTCAACTCCACAGGACTCTCTCTACCTATACCATAAAAACCTGTCATCCTGATACCTGTACTACACTCATTGGAAATACCCTCAGCCTCTGAGGCCTTTCCCTCTGATGGGCTGGTTCCTTCCAGGACCTCCAGTTTAAGAAGGGGTCCCAGGATAGCCATGTGTTCATTTCTCTCCAGGATGCACTGCCAACTCATTTTCACAGGACTTTCTCTACTAAGTCTCAGTGCTGGGTATCTTCATCCCTCTCACCTCCAACCACCATTTTCAGCTCCCTTTTGTGTGTTGTTTTTCCCATTAGAATGTAAATTCCTTGAGGTCGGGGCTGTCTCTGTTTGTATTTGTACACCCAAGGCTAATCACAGTGAGTGTCCAGCACATAACATTCAATACATGCTTGTTGACTGACATATATGGTAGGTTTGTAGGTACGCATGTTAATTTTTGTTAATATATATGTATTTGTGTCCCCAACACCTAACACAGTGCTTGGCACACAGTAGATGCTCAGTAAATGCCCATTGATTGTTTTTGGCAGCATTACTATAACTCTGTTGTATAACTTGCAATGTTTTGTTTCTGTAAAAATACTTTGCCAGAAGCATTTAATGAGTACCTGCCATGTAGGTTTAAAGAATCATATTAAGTACTATATAATATGGCTTAAAAATAGTGTATGTAGTTCTTAACCTCTCAAAGCTTATACTTTAGTTAGGGAATGAACATTATACAACTGAAGTAACCTGAGATCAGTTACAAAGCGTGTCGATATCCTATTAAGTATTAAACAGTGAAAGGATTTTGTCCATGTGGCTACTGCTCCCACAAACACACGTCATAACCTCTCTATAGATTGATAGTGTATGAGAATTGTAATGGTTGGGAAATTCATCACCTTGTGGCCAACTTGAACTTATCTAAACTGGTCTTTAGGCATCAGACATATTGTCCATTAGTCGGCTTGAAGCTGACTACTTGAATCCTCTTTGTGGACTGGTATTTGAAACTACCCAAGGATCAAAGTGGAGCTAGAATTAACAAGGAAGAGTTTTCTAGCCTAAGCAATAATTGATTTGTCTCAATAACTCCCCCTCCCCACACACATTTACACCACCACCCTACATGACTACACATTATGTCATAGAAATATTTTACAGTTTCACATACTATCTTGTATTCCACATGGTATGTGAAAATGTGTGTGTGTGTGTGTGTGTGTGTGGTTTAGAATTTTTTAAATGGAAGGAATACATGAATATGCGCAGGAGAAATTGAATAGACCACCTTGGAGCCCCAGCTTATGTCATGTGTATCATAATGGCCATAAAACCAAAAACCTCCCAGACACTGAGTCCGGATGACACGACCACAATGGTGGAATGGAACAACCACTGCATTGAGTCAAAAGACTGAGGTTCAAATTTAGTTACTACTATTTACAACCTATGTGATACTGAGCAAATCACAACCTCTTTGTCCCTGAATTTTCCCATCTATAAACTGAGGACATTGATGAAATGGTTTCAGAGGTAGGCAGATCTTTTCCAACCCCAAATCAGCAATCCTATGAAGCAAATGGAAACCAAAATGAGAACAGATCACTTACTAGTTATTAAGTTGTAATCTTTAGGGGGCAGAAGTTATGTTAGGGGCTGAATAATTGTAATAGTTCTGTATACTGTACTAGTATGATTCCTTGAATAGAGGAGGTGATTAAGTTACTAAAGTGGTCTTTGTGTGTAGTTTTAAAAAGTTTCACTGATGCATTTTGTTTATATGTTACAAACATTCATAGATTAGTCCCACTCCTGTTTCAAAAGAACTCGTAACAAAACAAGTAAAACTAACTATGTAGTCACCTTATCTGAAAGTGTATACTACATTCCACATAGATAGCATACTCTCCCACCTTTTTTTTAAAGTTGTCTTCTTAATTAATAGAAATGTATTTTCTTTCCAGTTTCTATGACACTGGGAAGAAAAAAGAAAAGAAAAACAAATTCCTAGTAACAAATATGCACAAACAAAACAAATGTCTTCTTTGGCTGTGTACATATGTATGTATACACATATATGTGCACATTCCATAGAAATTGCTATTTGTCTTTTATTTTCAAAGAGGACCAGTGACATCATGGGAAAATGTCTTGACTTGTGCATGAATTGGATTTAAGTGAGACAGAGTTGGGCAAAGTTGTTAGCCTCACTCACCCTTCCAGAGTCATTGAAGTGCAATGGCAACACGAAAGTCAGGATGACTGGTGATGGCCCAGGATATAGTGGATGACCTTGGCATCTTCAATGTCTGACCAAGCTATAAGTGCTCCACAGCACCTGCTTCAGCTGCCTTCGTGGCCATTGTGATAGATTATTCTCATCAACCCATTCTACCAGGGCAAGTCTTCATGTGCTTGGGCTAGACTTCCCCTAATTCAGCCACTAGTTTGAGGCCTGTTGGTTATGCTCAACCTGGCTTACCCACCTGCCGAGATAGTTTACTGCAGTGTGGCCACTGTGCATGCTACAGCTTCTTGAAGCCAATAGTGAGAAATAGGTGGCAGATGGACACCAAAAATGGATGAACAAGCCTGAAAAGACCTAAGCAAGCCCTCACACTGGAGGTCCTAGTCCTCCTTGAACACTCCATATTTTATAGACATATAAATATGTATAATATATATAATTATATATACACATATGTCTCATTGCCTGTGTAAATCATTCTATAATATGTCTATTGCAATATATCACCTTAGTTTTTTTTTTCTGTGAATGGTCTGAGACCTTGGAATTTAATTATTGTATATGTTTCATCTATTTTGTGTATGTGCGTGTATGTATGTGTGTGCAGAAATTACCTGCCCCCTATATTCTGAGAGAGAACTCTTTTTTATGTAGCTTATGCTAAAACATATGAAAAGACATATAGATTCTGTTCAAATCAGGATTTCTTCTCAAGAAAGTGATCATTTAGGTGGGTTTTTTTTTTTTTTTTTTTGCAGATGGACTCTTTTCTGATGTCTTTTTGAAGCATGGGATGTGAGAAACTCTCTTGCTTCTAATCCCCTTATTTTCCCACATTAGTCAGTTCTGGCTGCCAGCCACTGCCTTCAAACTTAAACCCACCTATATTTGAAGATGAAGTCTGTCCCTGGCCAGAAAGTATGCGGATTCTGTTGACTCCCAAAGTTTTCACTTCAGCAACAAACTCTGTCCTTTTACTGGTCCTCTTTGCCCATCCCCAGGCTCTTTTCTTATTTCCCAGTTTCCTACCCTGAATTCCCGATCCCAGCTGATGTGTCTTCCATAATCTGTACCTTGCCAACCCCAACCTGCTTTCCTGTTTCTCCCTACCTTACCTGACCATCTTGGACTTGAACATTTGTTTGTCTACTTAGCAGATCCCTCCTACTCTTCTAGTGTCTGCTTTTAGCTTTCTCTAGTCAACTTTGTCCCTTTGTGACCCAAACCCTGGAATGAAATGGGAAGAATAGTAGCTCCTGCTTTGTAGGAATGTTACCAAAATAAATATCACATACTTAAAACTATCATGAAAGTTATAATCTGTTGGAACTTTTATGATTGTAACAAGCTCCCTTAAAAGTGATTAAAAATCTTATAAAATATGCTTCATAAAATGTACTGGAAAAGGATTATAAGTGCCTATCATTTTGAGTCTAAATGCTAGTTTCTGTTGACAAGGCAGTGTCAAGTTTTTACAAATTTTTACCAATTTTTCTTCTTTAAACCAAATTTATTAGTGAAATTTGAGCAACTGGCGTTTCTCATTTAAGCATTTAAAACTGGCGTTTTCTATTCTTTGTCTTTAGACTGTGTTCATTGGTAAACTATTAGAGGAAATTAAAAGTAAAGAGAGGTTTAACGAGACAAGTACAGCCCAATGAGAAGTGTATGAATCAAGCTTGCCAATGTGGGCGTATAACATCAGCCAAGCAACATGCATCAACTTGCTGAGGGTTTTCCTCTTTGGAAAAGCACCTCTAAATATTCTAAGCCTCTGGTTGCATTTCGTCTTCAGGCATGAGAAGAGGGAAAATGGGCACAGAGAGGTGGTCCATCCAAAAGAAATGCTCTTACACTTATATACCCTTGGCCTAGACTGTGAATTTGAAATCCTCAAGAGTAAAAATGAATGAATTAATGGATGAAAAAGTGTTCATTAAATGCTTACTGTGTGCCAAGCACTGTTTATGTCATCATTCAATTAGGTCCTGGTTTTTTTTTAAATCTTACTATCTGCATGATGGTTATATTTTGGAGCCAAGAAGGTAAAAAGAAAAATGGATTATATATCTCTGTAATAAAAAAGGGAAGATTAAAGTAAAGCTTTTTTCCATTTGCTTTATTAAGTTAAAGTAATTTAAACAAATTTCATGGAAATAAGTATCATTAAAGGGAGCAAATTTTCTATTTTGTTCTTTTTGCTGCTTAGCTTATAGTTCAACCAGTGGTAATGGTGGTGTTTTTCAATACGATATGAGTTCTCTGAACACTCCCAGAAATATACACAGTGCTATATAGTTGTCAAACCAGCTCATACAATGCGGTTGTAGACTGTATTTCAAGTTTCTTTCTCTCCTTTTCTCCCTTTTATTGCAACCAACCCACCCTGTTTAGCTGCTGACTAATGATTATGTGTACAAAAATGCTCCGAAGTCTAGGGTATTTAGTGCACTTTAAAATTTGGGGTCTGAACTTCAGTTTTCTCTTTTCAAATTGGTGAAACAGGAAGCAATTATCTGTGAGAACTCAAAACTTCACCCAGTCCCTTTTCATCGCGTCACTAATTGCTCTCAGTCAGAAATCTTGACTTGCAACTTTAGAGGGTGCGTCCCCAGAGAATTTCAAAGCTCAGAGATGAGGTGTGTTGATCTCTATTGAGAATGAAGCTGGCATGAATGCTGGAAATCCATGTCTCCGACGGCTTTTTTGCTAGTGAGGTGCATCATTGTGGACTGAAGTTTCAGAAAGGTAGGAGACTCTTTTATATGCTGTCAGCTAAGCAACAATAGTGGGAGAACTTTTAAACCTCACTAGGCCTGATTATCTTTTGTCTGAGAGTAATGACTGGAATTTTAATATCTTTTAGCCCAGTGTAGGGATAGATTTGGAAAGGAAGAAGTGAATATAAAGATATGTTCACCCCTGATTTTACCTTGAAAGACTTATTAGTACCTTATAACGAGGTTGAGTCAAAATGTTTACTCCCAAACTGCTTTATTCCCCCTTCCTTATGTCTTGGGGCCCAAAACTGATCCTTTAAAAGATCTAGAAGCTTTGGTTTGTATAATGATATAATGTTGAACAAACTGTTCATAAGAGACTCATTTATCAGGAAGTCTTTAATTCAAGTAATATGAAAAAGGCTGTAAGTTTCAAAGTTTCATGGGAAATTATTTTAAAGTACTTTTGAACACTTACAAATCAGAATTGGAAAGGACTGACTCAAATTAAAAATAACAAGTGTTTCTGATCATTTAGGAGGAAAAAGCTGATTCTGCCTTAAGGGATAGAACATAAGACGCCATGCTTGGAAGAATTGCATGCTGGTTGTCAGTGCCACCAAACTGCCCACCTTGTGGTCTTAGAGAAAGTAAAACATTTCCCCTGTTTCTTAGCAACTGTTGAATACGAGGATATTCTCTTGGAAATTTTTATTTTCAGAAACATCATACATATGGCACAGCACAAAGACTATAGAAATTTGAGACTTATCAGATTAAGGACTTTTTACTCATTAATCATTTTCAATGAACTTTCCTACCATTAGAGAAGAATTTATGTTTTGTGATTCAGGTTTTTATTTCTCCTTTTTATTTTTTAAGAACTTTTCAAGATATAAGAACTTCTACTCTGGGGTTGATCTATAGAACTACTGGACAAAGGGGTGAGTTCTTTAAAGGGAATGTTGGACTATGTTCACTTATTTAGAAATTCAAAACTTTTCCTCCTTATACCTTGTCACCACAAAATCATTTCTTCCTTTTCCTAAGTAGAAATTGCTTTAATTTATTTTTTATTGGATTGTTTAGAAAGCATTTCCTATATCTATCCCATCCCTTTAACCCCTCTTCAATTTCTTTGTATCTATAGAAATTTCTGGACCTATCTAATAATATTCAAATGCCTAGTATTTCAGTTCCTCTCTAGTGCCAATCTAATATTTGCTATTAGCATCTTGTACAATAGGGCAGGTAGGTGGTACAGTGAATACAGTGCCTGACCTGGAGTCAAGAACACTCATCTTCCTAAGTTCAAATCTGGCCTCAGACAGTGTGACCATGGGCAAGTCACTTAACCCTGTTTGCCTTAGTTCCTCATTTATAAAATGAGCTGGAGAAGAAAATGGAAAACCACTCCAGTATCTTTCTCAAGAAAACCCCAAATGAGTTCACAAAAAGTCAGACAAAACTGAAAATGACTGAAAAAACTCTTGTGAAATTCTAGGACATATATTTTGCTGAGCAATTTTTGTTTTCATAGGGAACAGCTTATGGTAAGACAAAATAGGTAGTAGATTGAAGGCTAGACTGAGAATCAGGAAGACGTGGATTAAAATTCCCTCTCTAATATCTACTATCTGTGTTATCAGAAGCAAGTAAATCAGTTACTATTTCTAAACCTCTGTTTCCTCATTTATGAGATGGAGATAATAATACTTATTGTACCTATATCACAGAGTTTCTGTGATGCTCAAATGAGATGATTTAAAGGGCTTTGCAAACTTTAAAATGTGATATCTATATGTGATTGTTTATTTCTATAATACTAATTATATTAATATTAATGTTCAGTTGTCTGGGATGCTCAGGGGTTGAGAGACTTACCTAGGGCCATACAGCCAGTCTATGTCAGAGGCAGATCTTGAACCTAGGTCTTTCTGATTGAGACTAGCTCTTCATTCCCTAGACTAAGCTTTTAGGACAGGAACCAAAGACAATAATAGCCTTATACTTGGAATCAGGAAAAATGTATTTAAGGCCAGGCTCTGTTAGTTACTGCTTGGGTGATCTTCTGAACCCTTGACATCATTGAATCTTAGTTTCCCCATTTGTAAAATTGGGATGATATTTTTGGGGTGGTTATGAAAAAAATCAATCTCCAAACCTTAAAATGTACATGAATGTAGGCTATTCTCATGCTTGTGAGGAATGTGCCAACAAGGTTCTACAGCAACTTATTCCTTTTGTGAAACTAAGAGTGTGGCAAGTATTTATCCAGAGCTCCAGGCTTCTCTGGAATAGGCTTTAGAATTTCCCTGCCTCCCGGACCTGGATTTAGGAGTCCTGTCACATGGTTAGACATTCAGATAATATGCCTTGGTATAAAGATAAATTTGAAACAAAAGTGTTTGTCTAGCCTTTGCCTGAAGTCAGGCCAGATTAGTGGCCCAGTAAATCTCATGGCTGGTGTGCTTCTGTGAATAATCCCAAACTTTGAACCTTGCAGTATTACAGATGAGGGGACAAATAGAGGGCTCTTCACTCTGGAGTTAAGTGGAATACTGCTTATTTTCTTTTTATCCACTCCCCTCCAGAGCATGTACATTGACCTTCTATTAGTCCCACAAAATAGGAGTTTGTGGTTTTCCAGGCCCTTCTGTTTATGTATCCATTGGCTCTGGGGCTCAGGATTAACTAAAAATGTTTTTTATGTTTAAGACCTTAGAAAGATGGGCAATTGTCAATTTTGGGTCCTTGGCTACAAAGCAATGATACTGATTGCTACAAGCCATAGATAAGAACCAGTACCACTACTTTATAGTCATACTTGTATATTGCCTTAAAATCATTCCTTTATCAGTGTTGTTGAGGGTACAGGCATATCATAAAACTCAAGACCTAATTAAAATAAAATAGAGTTTACTTTTAAAATCTCTAATAGCTTTTAGTTGGGGGTTGGGGTAGAAAGGAAGCAAGATAGATTAAGGATCCAGAAGTTTAAAACGCAATTGTATATGGAGCCTGAATTTTCAACAGAGATTTCTAGTGATGGTGGACATGTTGGGTTAAAAATGGCCTTTAGCAACCATGAAGTTTGTGAAATAGTTAAATTATTTCCAAAACTTATTATTAAAACCAATAAAGCTGGGAAGTCAGTCGGCAAAAGGAAGACAGTTTTGTCTTAGGGGAGCCCTTGACTCTAGTGCAGCTGGAGAAAAACTATTCTTTTCTAAAGTTTCTGGCATTTAATTTGAAATTGCCTGGTCCTTTCATAGTCATGTGCTATGCAAATTTTCAGCTAAAGTAAAGGGTTTGAGCTTTAATCCAACCTTTTCTTCTCATTAAGTTTATAGGCCTAACTACTAGACAAAAGGCTGAGAAGGGTATTTGTCCCAGGTCCTAGTGATTAGTAGGATTTGGTTTCTAAGTCAAATAACCTGTAGCTAAAGTTATGTTTTACAGTACCTCTTTTCTGATGAAAAGTTTATATTTTATTTTCCATTGAGTTATTCAGCAGAGTATCTAACAGGAGAGAATCTCTTTCAGATACATGACAAAAATAAATCCACAAATCAAGGTATTGGCACCCCCAAATCCCACCATGATGTTTAATATTGACAAAAAATCTTGTAAAATTTATAGCAGTTAAGCATATATTTCAGTTATATAAAGAGTAAGGACACTCTACCCAAGGATAAAGATTAGTTCACTTTTATTTATTGATTGATTGGTCTTGACCTGAGATTTCCCAGGTATGGGAACCTCTCTTTGCCAATGTACTAGGTCAGCACTTGATCTTCAATTTATTGCCTTAAAGAGTTGTCTTGGAGATTGAGGATCTAAGAGGCATATCCAGGGTTATGCAGCCTTGGGCTTTGAACCCGAGTGTTCTATCTCTAGTCAGTCAATAAGGATTTCCTTAAGTGCATGCTATGTGCCAGTCACTACATTAAGCAATGGATGAAAAAGTAAAAATAAATAAAAAGGGCAAAACCAGCCCTTTTTTTCAAGGAGTTTGTATTTTAAGTCAAGTTGTCTCAGCTTAATATATCAATGTTAAAGCATTTTAAATTGAATGCTTAGTTATCATTAATTATAATCATTCTTTCTAAAATTCATGTCCATTTCCCCCACCCCCTCCTTGGATAGGACCTTGTAGACTTCTGTGTGTCTTCTCATTGAAAGAAAGTGCTAGAATAATTACTAGTTTATTGATTAATTATGACAGAGGGTAAAACAATGAACAAAGCCTACCTCTTACTTAGCCATTAGTCATTTTTACTGAAATAGTAAAAAAATAAAATCCTGAAAGTATTTTCACTCACAGTGCTAATTACTGAAAATCATTTAACAGCTAGTTAGTTGCTCTTCAAATGATTAAACTTTAAAAATTCTACAATACAAAGTCTATATTGCTAATATTACTTGCTAGTAATTTAGTCTTCTTTAATCAGCTTTACATTAGAGGCATACATTTTCTTCTTAGGGTCCATGTTGGGGAGAAAACTTTTAACAGGGACGATACTATAATGAATCCCCAAGAATTTTATCAATGGCTAGATAATAAGATGGCATCCAAAACAGTCTTTTCAGCTTGCATTCCACAACCTCCTTGTCTATAATAAATAGTATTATAAGGACATATCAGGATATCAGTAGATAATATCTATAAAATAGTGTATGCTTGTCTTTAGTGTATTGTTTCAAAGATTGAGTTACAACATGCCACAACACTATAACACTTAGTAATTCAGAATACAAATTAGATGTGAATTGTTGATAAGGCTTAAGACTTTACTTATTCTGTAAGTTACTTATGCTTGCTGTTATGATCATTTGGGGTGAGGCAGTTGTGAAGCCAGTGAGAGACCAAACTTGTGATTTCATTGGTCTAGGGAAGTCCTGATAAGGAAATTTCCTCTACCAATAGGATTATCACCCTTATATTTACTTATAAGATTTAATTTCTTTTATTGCATCTATTAGGATTTAAACAATTCTTTTCCCTTTTTTCTTTTACAGTTATGTTTGAAAATAAATGAGAAGATAAATATATGTAAAGTGTTTTGAGTTCCTTGGTAGAAAGGCACTATATACATTCAAGGTAATTATGGTGTAATTTTATTTTTGTTATATATTGTATCTGCCAAATGTCTGCTGTTAGTAAAACGGAAAGTTTTGTGCGTCTCCTGGAATTTGGCAATCTTAGTTTAAAAGACACAATTATAATTGAATGTCATCAAAGGGATATTTAGGGTCAAGACTACTTCGTAATATATAGGATTTAGAGCTTTGGGGAACCTTGGAGATGATCTAGTCATATTCTTCCTCCCTTTCATTTTATAAGGGAGAACTGAGGCCCAGAGAGGTTAAATGTAACTTTTCTGAGATTACACAGCTAGTGATAAAGCCAAGATATGAATCCTTACAAATTCATTTTTATTTAATTCTTTTTTAATCTAGCGATAATGGGTGGTAATTTTAAAGTGTCACTACCAGGGGGCACATGGCCCCACAATCTTGGATGTTATCTGTCACATCTATCCTTGCTCCTTTCTCCTCTCCTCCCAACCTATTCTTTTAATTGTAATGAAGATGGTTTTGCCTTGAAGAATTTTAGCTTTCATCTTAGAGAGGGAGAGAGAGAGAGAGAGAGAGAGAGAGAGAGAGAGAGAGAGAGAGAGAGAGACTTTCTCAGGCATAATTTCTCCTACTTTTGAGAACTATGAAGGAGAAAAAAAGGAATAAGAAGCACACCCACCCTCCCCTCCTCAACCTGGAAAGGGAGCAAGCTGAATATTCTTGCCTCCTTTATTCCATTAAAGAAAATCCCACTGAATGTGTGTGTGTATACATACATACACACACACACACACACATAAAGGTCTCAAGTACTCTATACTATGTAATTAATACTTCCACTTGGATTATTAAAAATCCAAGGTTATACTATTTTTTTGTTCAGCCTCTTCTAGAGAGACCAATTCTCCATCATTCTAGGGGAAAGTCAGAACACTAGCCCGTGAGTGGAGGGAGGAATCACTTTGACAGAGAGTCCTAACAACAAGGGTTTGCAGCAAGGTTCCTTTGGATGCATGTGATGAACTCCACTTTTGCTTTTTTCTATTTTCCACTTAAAAGTTGACCATGAATTTATCAGTGGTCATTTTCATACACAAAATGTCATATGAATGAATATGATTGAATTAAAGGGAAAAAAATTGACCGAGTGTAGAAAACATTCAGTGAATCTTAGTCAAGAAAGATTTCAATATGATTCAATTTACTAGCCTTCAATTCCCAAACTAAATTCAACAGAGACATAATTTAAAAATCACATTAGTATATTTGCAAAAGTTTCCCCCAGAAAAGGTAGCTGACAATATATTAGATTTGGGGTTGGCCCAGGAAATATTTTCTATTTTTGTTTTTAGTTTTGCATGTGTAGGCATCTCTCAAAAATGCAATAGGAGATAATCAGAGAAAGAATGGAGTTTTTAAAGAGCACAGAAAATAACATAGGATCACAATTCTCGATAGAGCTGGGAGGTACCTCAAGAGTCCATCTCTGAGACCAATTTCCTCATTTTAGTGCTGAGCAAACTGAAATTGTGACTTGCCCTGGTGACTCAGATAATAAATGTCAGAAGTAAAATTTGATCCAGATCCTCTGATTTAAGAACCATTGTGTTTTCTATGATACCAAATGTATTGTCAGTAAATGCTAGAGGCTGGGTAATTTTAGCAGGTGGAGGAGAACCAGCAGCTGTTATGACCCATAGAAAAATAAATCATTCAATTTGGCTGCTGGTGGTGGTGGTGAAACAATAGAAAAATAAACCATCCGGTTTGGTTGGTGGTGGTGGTATGTGTGTGTGGGGGGGTGGGGAACAGAGCAATATTACAATAGGTGCCCAATCTCTCTATCACCCCCTTCCCCACAACCCTCTCAGCATTGTACTGATGAATCCTCAGCCCAGATCGAGGAGTACTAATAATTGTTTGTGTTTTCCCACACCTCCCTCTTTCCCCACCCTCTCAACTTCCAATGACACTATTCCTCATCGCCATCTGCATATTACTAGGACTTTTGTCACTATGTATTTCTCTTCCTCCTCACAAAGATGGCTCATTTTCTGAGGGAAGCAGAATTTGCAACAGGAAACTCTGATCTAGCATATTATTTAAATGAATAAATAAAAATATTAAAATGTTGGGCTTGCCTTAATCAGAAGGATTTGGTAATCTCATTTCCTTTGCTGAAAGTTACAGTTCGTGTTCACCTCTGGAGGAGGTGTGGCTTGAAGTTGTCTTTTTTTTTTTTTTTTGCTGAAATGACAAAACAAAATTGATTTCATGCCCTCTCCTGGTTCTCATTGAGTCCAGAAAATTGTTCCTTTTGACAAAGTCCAATGATATTTCTTTCCCCCTGTGAAAGGAGCACATTAGGAAAAAAAAATATCTATTATCCTTTAGAAATTAAAGTAATTTATTTTCTCAGAAAACTTGCACAAAATAGCTGTCCTCTCATTCATGGCTTGACCAACTAGATGAGGGAGAAATGTAGGCCCAGCTCTGTATTCTGTGGAGAAATAGTAAAGACCATTCAATTTCTACATGACCTCCCTGCTTTCCTATAAAAGTGCTGTTTAGGGGAATGAAGTAGGACCAATTATTCATAGTTCAGTATCTGAGCTATTATTCACACCTCAGCTACACAGGCACTGGAGTCTCCATTCTGAAATAAAGATAGCATCATAGTATTTTCAGCTGGAAAAGACAGGGCTTGAGAGGTCCTGTTGTCTATCATGCCCTGCCTCCTCACTTTATAGATAAGGAAACTAAAGTTCAGAGAGGAAAAACTAACTTGCCCTCCATTGTTGTACAAGTAAATATCAGGGCCCTGGTTTAAACCCTAGTCTTCCGACTCCATGTTCAGTATTATTTTTCTTTATGCCACCCTAAATGATATCACTTTAGTCTTTCCTAGGTCTAACACTTTCAGGTTTTGCAACCTTGTGTGAAATACAGGTATTAAAATGATAATCACTGACATTTATATGACGTCTTAAAGTTTACAAAGTGATTTCCTAATAAAATTCTGTGAAACTGTACTGGTATACCTGTTTTTCTAGTGAGGAAACTGAGGCATAGAGAAGTTAAGTGACTTGGCTTTTTATGTAGACTTTCTTCTCTCCCCCTGTGAAAATCCTTGCCTCAGTCATTAAATGAGAGGCTGATATGCCTTATACTGAATTCCATTTCACATTTAATAGTTTTATAGTGAGGTACTACTGTGTTACCAGTAATCTATTTTAGCTATATGGACTGAAAATATCTTATCAAACTCACCATTTACTGCCATCCTATTTATATATGAGTCTTATGGTTGTATTTACTGCACTGTGTGAATATTGATAAAATACATATTGTCTCTTTCATTTGTTTACAAGTGCTCCACAAACATGTATCCCTTGGAACTCCATTTTATAGAGAAAGCTGATAAGTTGAGTAAATGACTTGCCTGAAGTTGGACAGTCAATGATAGAGCTGGTTGTTGAATTCTGGGCCAGTCCCAAGACCACTAGTGCCCGAGGAAAATGATAATAACAGGGTAATTTGTGAAGCAAAGTATATGACTCATTAAAAGAGAAGTGATTGCAAAGTTCCAGTTAAGATGATTATAGTGTTAATATTCATCATAAAGAAGATTGATGATGATGCTAGTTGGGTCAGAATTTCCTAATATTACAACACTATTGGTTAGATAAGCAGAGATATTGGTTTTATACTTAGTAGCTTCCCCCCACAAAAAAGTTTTGGTTCTTTACTGGAGAGATTGCTTTTAGCTGTAAAATAGTGTTAGAATTAATTCATATATTTTGAAGCTTTACCATAATTTCCCACTCAATCATATTTGACTTCCTTTCTTTAAGCCCTGGGTTTAATATTCCTCTACAGAGTTCTTGTTTGTCAAGCCTTGCTTCTCATCTTCAGCATTTCAGTTAAACCTGTTTTTCCACAAGAAGCTGACAATTAACCAGTTTTTCTACATAAATAAAACTTCCTTGGTATCTTATCTCATTCTTCTTGGTCTTGAGCCTTTATCTTTTCAGTCTCTACCAACTCTTTAGTATTGTGACTTGAACCGAGGTCAATTAGATTAAAGATTGTGGTTACTTGGGCATTTTTCAGTCATGTCTGACTCTTTGTGACTTCATTTGAGTTTTTCTTGGCAAAGATATAGGAGTGGTTTGCCATTTTCTTCTCTCATTCATTTTACAGATGAGGAAACTGAGGCAAACAGGGCTAAGTGACTTGTCAAGGGTCAGACAGCTAGTAAGTGTCTGGGGCCAGATTTTAACTCTGGAAGATGGGTCTTCCTTATTCCAGGCCTGGCACTCTATCCAGTGCACCACCTAGCTGTCCAGATTAAAGGTGGGGCCTCAGAAAGAGGAATCCTATTTTGGTTAAACTCGTGACCTTTGGTTATACTTACTTAACATTTCATTTTGATTACCATCATTATCCAAAGGTAGAACATCTATCTCAGTTGTTCTGTCTACCTGTTAGCTGACACACTCTCTCCCACCTCTCTCCCCCTCCCTCCCCTGCCACCACCATTAGCGTTTAAAGTATTCTGATTGCTAGTTATATATATAAAACAGGGATGACATAAGAATTTTATGTAGGTGGAAAGATTGCTCTACTGCGTTTTTGTCATTGCTGTGATGATTTTTTACTGTGTAAGACTATCTATGAAGAATTTACCTTTTTATGGCGTGGTCTGAGGGAGATGACAGTACTGTGCCTGGAGCATAGCAGGTGCTGAATAAGTATCTGTTTATTGATTGAAAGAAAAGCCATAAGTACAGACCTAGTGATTGACTGTGTGTTTTATCTGAACAAAAGTTTAGCAAGGTTTGGAAAAGCTCTTCACCAGAAGATTGGCCATAACAACTTTTGGAGACAGTTTACTAAGGTGTGGAGGGGCTGCAAGCTGCATCAGTGAAATCATAGATATTTTGACATAACAAAATACTAGTATGGCCTAAAGCAGCTAAGACTAAGGGAAAAATCATTTCAATTTAATATGTGATGGTTAATGATGGTAGCATGCACAGTGGCAAGAATCCTGGATCAAGAGACCTAGATTCTAATTCTAGTTCTGCCACTAAGTACTTAGGTGACCCAGAACAAAGAACTTTGTGCTTCATTTATATGATCTGTAGAATTAGGGCACTGAACTAAATTAGCTTTATGTTTTCTAACACTTGTAAAATGGTGTGATTATATTATTTTAAGCAAACTTTCTTTTGCGAACTCTTGACCCATGAGTGTTTGGATCATCATAAAATAAATGACTTAATTTTAGGCCTGGAGGGGCTATCACAAAGTCATTTAGATCCTTCCATTGCAATAATGACCCATTTTTCTTAGGAACAAGATTTAGATAAGTCATATGATACATTACAGACCATATATTAAAAAATTTGTTTCAGGAAAAAAAGTTAGCAAATAGCTTATATCGATTAATTTTTTTTTCATTTTTAGAACTTGTGTGATTTGGGTGTCCTACCTTTAGATCTCTCCACTAACATTGGGAATTTTTCTTTTTGAAAGGTGGGGGAACATGTGTGGTTTAGTAGGAAATATGATTTTGTTACTTCAGCTGGTTTTCATACCAATCTCAGATTTGCTCAGTTAGTTTTAGACATCAAAACTTGATAGAGCTGGGTGTTAGACAAGCCAGACAGAGTCTCTGTAGGCACAATTATAGAATTCCTATGCTTGAAAAATGGTTGGAACCAGTCCTAAATGAGGACAGCAGGTGGTTAACCGCCATCTGAGCAGGCTTGGAACCGCTCTGGGAAATAATTTACTTAGAGAAACATCTCTGCGTGGGAAATCTTTGGTAAACAACAATGGATAGTAATTTTGCCCTGTGCTCTTCTAGGAACTAAAGTTCATTAGCTCAGTATTTATTTTAGGAAAGACTATTTGGATGATAGCCCAGATAAGGGATTATTGGGCAAGTTTTCTTTTTAAAAAATAAAGAAACACTGCTCTGGAAAGAAAAGCATCAGGCAGTGAAGTGTGCTTAACATAATGTCTGGCATATAGTAGATACTAATAAATGTTTATTGATTGACTGAATGAAACTTAGGAGTAACTGTTGTGGCTTTGGCCACATCCAGATGCCAAATGCTTCATCAGCATTTTTCTTTCTTTTTGATAATCATATTTTCAAGATCAAACCTCTCCCCCAAATAAAAATAAAAGACAAAACCTTGGAGATAGGGTAGAGGGCTAGCTATAACCCATTGGTGATTTATAGATTTGTTATGACAATGGTTAGTCATGACTTTGGGAGCCCAATTCTAAGAGAATAAAGGGATAGAGTCAATCCTAACCACTAATCCTAAATTAATTTTACTTTTCTCAATAAGAACAGCCTGAAAGGTTTGAAGTAAGGTAACAAAGAGCAATAGAATCACCGTAAAGTCTTTATGGTATCTCTAGGGATCAAAAATGGTACCAGAAGGGACAAATCACAGGAACTCTCCTCCCTTCCACCCCCCTTTTTACTTTCTATCTTTAGAAATCAGTTTTATTCCTCTCATATATTTGGTCTTTTATATCTCCCTGAGATTGCAATTCCAACATATAAACATTAGGATTGTTGCAGGACTCAATTACCAAAAGATAATATTAATAAGGAATAGAAGTTCAGTGGCACTTGATAAACTGAGTTGTGCTAATACCACAGAATGAATTCCCATAATGCCAGTCACTGCAGAATCTCTAGTGAAATCAAACTGCTAGATAACCTGCTGGGAAAAGTTGTTTTGTTTTTTCTTTAAATTTATAATCAGAGAACAATAGAGATTATTGGTGTTATTCCTCTTTTGTCTTCTTCCCTTAGAAAGCCTTTCTGACAGTTTTCACATAGTAGTTGTAATGCTTTCTTATGAGCATGCTGCAGTTGTTTGATATTCTCTAGATCTATATTAAATTCCTTTGTAAAAGTAAATAAAGATGCTAGATGTAATACCAAAATGCTTTAAGACTTCTACGTATCTGTGATTTCATTGTTATGGGTACACCCTTTAATATTACAAATTTTAACCCATCCATACCTCCTGATCCTGTGCCATTCTTGTCCATGATTTTTAATCAAATGAAAAACAGTTTACTACATGCCAGGCACTGTGCTAACTGCTGAAGATATAAATATCTAAAAAAAGAAAGAGAGGACCTACCTTCAAGGAGTCTACAAGCTAATGTGGGGAGACAAAACAAAAAAGGAAGCTGAAAAGCAGGGTGAGGTGGACTGGGTAAGGGGTGAAGAGAGGGGAAGAAGGTATTGGATAAGGAGACGTTGCGGAGAAGTCAGAGAAGTCACAGAGTAGTGCAGTCAGGTGAAAAAAAGAAATGTTTTGAGCTGAACTCTCTTCTTAAATGGAGGTTTGGAGTTCGTGACTTCAACTTCCAACCAGAGAGGCAGATGGTGGTGATGAAGTGGAGGATCAAGGCTGAGATCTAACTGGCGGATAAGGGCATCCAAATAATGAGACTTGGTGCTGCTGTATTTCTGGGACACAGTGGAGAATTCAGTCTGTGAAGTCCTAAAGTAGTATAGACATAGGAAAAGTGCTAGGAGTCTTTTAAGTTTCTTGACATTGTATGGGTACCATTGTAGTACACAGGCTGTCCATCTAGTATTCTTCATTTTTACTAAATGTCTGGTCCACCTATCATACTTTTTTTCCCCATGTAATTATTTTATTTTTAAAAAATATATATTTCAGGGCAGCTAGGTGGTGCAATGAGTAGAGCACCAGCCCTGGAGTCAGGAGGACCTGAGCTCGAATCCAGCCTCAGACACTTGACATACTTACTAGCTGTGTGACCTTGGGCAAGTCACCTAACCTCAATTGCCCTGCCTTCCCACTCCAATATATATATATATATATATATTTTCCATTTACTTCATTAAATATTTCCCAATTGCATTTAAAATTATTTTTAATTCATTAAAAAAATTTTTGAGTTCCAAATTCTTTTCTTTTCACACCTCCTTCACCCGTTGAGAAGGCAAGCAGTATGTCAATTATACATATAAAGTCATGCAAAACATATTAGCCAATTGCAAAGAAAGGACACATTTAAATACTTCTGCTTTTCTGCTTCTAAGGTCTAGGAGAGGAAAGCTGAGGTCCCTCAGTAGTATAGTTTTACTGTCTATTTCCTCCTGTAATTCATTTAACTTTGAATTTAACATAGAATTTGGATGCTATGCCATTTGGTGCATATGTGTTTAGTATTGATAGTACTTCATTGTCTTTGGTACCTCTTAGCAAAATGTAGTTTTCCTGTTTATCTCTTTGACTTAGGTCTATTTTTGCTTTTGCTTTGTCTATGATTGTGATTGTGACCCTTGCCTTTTTTACTTCACCTAAGCATAATAGATTCTGATCCAGCCACTTATTTTAACATTTTGTGTGTTTCTTTGTTTCTAGTGAGTTTCTTATAAACAGCATATTGTTGCATTCTAGTTTCTAATCCATTCTGCTAGGCACTTCCATTTTTATGGGTGAATTCATCTCATTCACATTCATGGTTATGATTATTAACTGTGCATTTCCCTCTATCTTATTTTCCTATGTTTTTCCTTCTCTCTCTCTCTCTTTATCTCTGTGTTTTAGTTCTGGTCACTACCTTCCTTTATCTGCCCTTCCTTTTGTCACCCCCATTTTATCTTTTTCCTTTCCTCTTCTACTTCCCTGTTGGGTAAGATAGATTTCTATATCCAATTGGGTGTGCGTAGATATTTTTCCTTCTTTGAACTAATTCAGATGAGGGTGAGGTTCAAGCATTACCCTCCACCCTACCATATTCCCTTCTGTAAAAGCTTTTCCTTGTGTACCTTTTTTTTATGTGAGTTAATTTTTCCTATACTTCCTCTTTCCCCCTTCTCTCAGTTCATGTCTTTCTCTCCTATCCTTTTTTTTTTTTAAGATTATCCCAACATAATTAACTCACTCCCATTCCCTCTGTGTAGACTCTTTCTAATTGGCCTAACAATGATAAAGGTCTTAGGATTTATATGCATCATCTTCCCATATAGGAAAGCAAACAGTTTAATCTCTCTCAGGAGTTCTCTTTCATGTTTACTTTTTTTAGGCTTCTCTTGTGTCTTCTATTTGAAAGCCAAATTTATCAGCTCTGGTCTTTTCATCAGGAATGCTTGAAAGTCCTCTATTTCGTTAAATATCTACTTTCCCCCTAGAATGATTATACTCAGTTTTGCTGGTAGGTTATTTTGGTTATAATCTTAGATCTTTCGCCTTCCCAAATATAAATTCCAAGCCCTCCACTCCTTTAATGTTGTACCTGCTAAATCTTGTGTCATTCTGACTATCGCTTCGTGATATTTGAATGCTATCTCTTTGGCTGCTAGAAGTATTTTCTCTTCAACCTGGGATCTCTGGAATTTGGCTATAATATTCCTGGGTATTTTCATTTTGGAATATCTTTCAGGTGTTGAGCTGTGGATTCTTTCAATTTCTATTTTACCCTCTGGTTCTAGGATATTGGCAGTTTTCCTTGAGAATTTCTTGAAATATGATGTCTAGGTTCTGTCTTTGATTATCGCTTTCAGCTAGGCCAATAATTCTTAAATTATCTCTCCTCAATCTATTTTCCAGGTGAGTTGTTTTTCCAATGAGAATTTTCCTTTTCTTCTTCTTTTTCAAAAAGATTATTTTGACTTTGTTTTATTGTTTGTTGATGTCTCATGGAATCCTTAGCTTCCACTTATCTAATTCTAATTTTTAAAGAAATATTTTCTTCAGTGAGCTTTTGTACTTCTTTTTCCATTTGGCCAATATTGTTTTTTAAGGAATTGTTTTCATCTGTGAAGTTTTGCACCTTCTTTTCTATTTGATTAATTCTGTTTTTTAAGGAAGTATTTTCTTTAGTATTTTTGTGCCTCTTTGACCAATCTGTTAGTTGTTTTTTTTTCGTAATTTTCTTCTCTTGCTCTTATTTCTTTAACCCAATTTTTACTCTAACATTCTGATTTTGAAAATTAATTTTAGCTCTTCCAGTAATTTTTGTTGGGCTTGCATCGAATTCAAAATTTTTTCTTTGAGGCTTTGCTTGTAGCTGTTTTGACTTTGCTGTCTTCTTCTGAGTTTGTGCCTTGATCTTCGGTGTCACTATAGCAGATTTTTATACAGACAGCCCTCACTTTCTGTAAATTTGAATTATGCAAATTCTGCTCCCCAAGGACAAGCAGCAGGACCCATGCAGTCTAGGTCAGGGCTGTCCAACATTAGGTTTTTATTGAAACAATAGACAATATATTTTGATTTGCCATTTTAGTGAGAGCCCTGCAGTAGCTCAGCTTCCTTTAATAAAGCATTCATGTAGATTTCTGTGCTTGTAGGCGGGCTGCATAAATCACAGGCCACATTCTGGACAGCCCTGGTCTAGGCACTGAAGTTGCTCTGTCTATGGGGGCCCCAGCCACTGAAGCTTGGCTGTCAAGTGTAGAACCCAGAAGGAGAGGAGTCCCCAAACTCCCTGAGGGGAGAGGAGGTCTCCAGAACAGTTCACTTATATTAAGTGAGAACTGTCTGTGGTCAGGTTCTATTTTTGGTGTTTGCTCATTTTTCCAGACTTTTTTTTTTTTTTAATTTTAAACTCTGTGTTAAAGTTGGGCTCTGTTCCTGGGGTGGATGGGTAGAGAAGAGTAGAGCACACTCTCAAGCTTCAGGCTTTTTTGCACTGCTGTTTTCAGATCTAGTTCTGGGAGTTTGGAAGTTTTTGGTGTTTCTGAACAGGGTGTGATCCGGGAAAAGGTACGGTCACTGCTTTCCTGGTCCTTACCCAAGAAAGGTCCCTTACTGCTCCTCAGAGCCCCTGTTCCCTTTAAACCGGAAGTGATACTGCTCCTCAGAGCCCTTGTTCCCTTTAAACCGGAAGTGATACTGCTCCTCAGCCCCTGTTCTTTTGAAATCAGAAGTGATACTGCTCCTCAGGGCCTCTGTTCCCTTTCAACTGGAAGTGATACTGTTCTTCAGAGCCCCTGTTCTTTTGGTACCGGAAATGGTACTGCTCCTCAACCCCTGTTCCCTTTAAACCGGAAGTGATATTACTTCTCAGAGCCCCTGTCCTTTTGAAACCGGAAGTGATACTGTTCCTCAGAGCCCCTGTTCCCTTGGTACCACAAAGGATACTGTTGCTCACAGTCTCTGATCCCTTGTGACTGAAAGTGATTCTGGTCCTCAGAGCCCCTGCTCTCTCTTGAATGAAAGTGCTCCTCTTCACCCTCGAACTGTGATCAGGAAGTGGGTATAGGCAATGGAGTTGCCAAACAGCTTCTGCTCCTGCACCAAGTGCTAGCACAGGGGTCCCCTGTAATCTCTTTCAGACCAGTTGCCAGGTCCTCTTACTGTTTCTGGCTTGAGACCTGCTGAAGCTGCTGCTGCTGCTTCTGTTGCCAACACCTGGCCCCACCACTGCTGTTACATCCTGGCAGGCTCTGGGCCTGCCTCTACCCTCATGTCACAAATCTCTTCTTCTGATCTAAGTCAGCTAGGGCTTGAAGAATGTCTCACTCTGACCTTTTGTTGGCTCTGCCAATTCGATAGGATGCTTTATTTTAAAGTTGTTTGGGGGGTCAGATTAGAAGAACTCAGCTGACTGCTTCCTCTACTTTGTCATCTTGGCCCTGCTTCCCCAGAAATTACCTCTGGTCATATATTTCTAGTTTCTGAAATACTGTCTAGCTTGCTCTCTATCTCCTAGTCAGTTCTGAACCCAGCTAATTGTCATCTACAGTATCTGTTCAAGATATATGTCCTGATGGACCCACTTTATGGGCTATCTCCCTGACTGCCTGTCTGGACAATAGGCATTCTTCATTATTTACTTTTTCCTGTGTGGATAGTTTGGTCTAATGCTTCTGAATGATTATGGATCTCATTTAGGAGGCTCTGCAAGATCCTGGGGCTTGATGTAGTTGGCACTAACATGCAGTAACAGAAACATCTGGGGGCCCTAACTATTCTTTCATTTGAACTCCATAGCAGTGGCAAGCACTTTTTGGCAGATATTTATATCCTTCTTTCATATCTTACTTGATATTTATATTAAGGGGTTTCTCAAACTATATTATCTCCATTGTTACATTTTTTCAGGAATCTTTTGAGATTGTATTATATCCATAGGCCCTTGCCAAAGGCTTGGGAAACATAAGAGTCTTTAAGATGGTACTACAAAATTATTACGGTCTTTGTCTTGTTTCTGTAAGGAATGTTAAGTGCTTATCGAGTTGGATTTCGATTTGGCATAGGTCTTCAAATTGTTCATGTACAACAAATAGCTGATAATATTCATCCTCATGTTTTCTATTAAATTAATGAACACTGCTATTTATTTGAACTCTTAAAGTCAGTTCTGAAGAAAGTCAAATAGATTCAGTGAGTTTTCACTGAGGTTCGGTAAAATAAAATGGTTTTGGCCTGTTATAAATTAGATAGCTCTTTAGACTCATATAGTATCTTTCCTTTCAATAGGATATCCATTTCCCTTGCCTTGCTTCTGAGTGAACTTTTACATTGTTCGAAAGTCCCAGTAGCTCTGAACCTAAGAACACCATCTTGCCTGTTCTATACCCATTTTTATAAAGTAGGTGGTCAGATCCCACAATCCTCCTAGTTTTCTCATGCCTTCCAAATGATTAGGTAATTTGAACATTGAAAGAAAATGTATATGAATGCAAGAGTTTCTTTCTTTCTCTTTTATTTCCTTCAGCTTGGCCAATTATACCTGACTCCTCTTGTCTTCTGAGCCTACTTCATCTCAGTACCTCCTCCCAGAGGATATTTTCTTTAGCACATATGGAAACAAACCAGCTATTAGACTATTCTGTAGTTCACTGTAATTCCAGTCTGGTCTAAAATTCTTCACTGAAAACTCAAGTTTCTTATTTTTATTCCCTTTGAAAAAAACATTATTTCCAATTGCTAATAAATTCTCAATTGAAATAATCTGACTTCTTCAGTTTTAGCTTTTAAGTTCATGTTCGAAAGTGGCTATAGGCCTTCTGCCTTTGACTTCATCAACTTTTAAAATTTTGCATCCATTGAGTCAGAAAGTAATGAGTCATAAAAATCCATGCTGGCTAGGTTTTCTCTCTGCAAGCTAATAGCAGATGGAAGTTGAGAAAGTTAGGCTTAACCATTCACTAGCATTAGCAGGTGGCCAAACACAGCTGTGTCTGTGATGCCACCATCACAATCACTGCTTCCTCAAAGGAAGCATAAATTAACTAGAGATAAGCTATTTTACTTAGTTGTTTCTCTTCAAAAAAGCAGGTGCAGTCATAGTATAGTACTTAGACAACCTAATGGGAAAAAACTTTAAATGGAGAAAAAAATATTAGGCTGAGGGGAATTGGAAAGGAAGGAAATAAAAATGTGTTTACAGCAAAGAAAATACTAAATAGGTTTGTGAATTATGTCGATGGGTGATTTTATAGCCAAACACCAAACCAAAACAAAAAACCTTAGAGTTGGGCTGTAAGAATGAAAATGAGAGAATGGTGATGATTTTAGCTTGTAAGTCTAAGAGGTTCCTGAGGGCAGTGTCAGAAGTAGTGAATTGTTTATGACTTAGCAGGTAAATGGAACAACTGAGGTCATTGAGTTACAGGGCCATAGTGAACCCTTAGGTTTACTTTGTTGCAATAAGTTTTGTCAGACTTTTAAAAATGTATGTATCTCTCCATCTTGGTATTTATAAATGGCTTATCTCTCTAGCTAGACATTGCTAAAGTGTTGTGGCATAATGGCACAAGCAATTGGCACAAAGTTCCTTGATGACCTTGTTTCCAACATAAGTTCCATATCTTGATAACATCTTGCCTTCTTCTAAGGCTTTCCTGGGGATCAGTCACCTCTCTGGCACTTAGCAGTCCAGCAGACCTACATAATGTCAGCTGGTGCCACTGGCAAGCCTGAAGCATAGGTGTGGGAGTAGGAAGAGGGAGGAAAAAGGAAGGAAGTAGAAACAAAGACATGTCAAGAGAAGGAAGTGGTAGAATGCCACCAGCAGTCTCCTTACTTCCCACTCCTGGGAAACAAAATGAAGTTGTTTTCGGTATGATTCATATTTCGAAGGAGAATCCTCAGAAGAAGCTCCTCAGCTAAATTTAGGGCTCAGGGAACTGAATTGGTTTAGACATTGGAAGTGGGAGGAGACTTTAGAGGGTGAGCTAGCCTACTTCTCTTGTTTTACATAGGAGTAGCAGAACCTTTCACCCAACCAAGGATGAAGAGGTGACAGGATCAGTAGGGGGCAACAAATAGAAGATCTGGAGTGCTAAAACCAGCAAAGGAGCTATTACACCAAGGATAGCAGCCTGTTTCCTCACTAATGACGCTGAATGGAAAGAAAAACAAGGGAGCATGCATGTCCCAATTCCACTTACTTTGCCCTTACAGTTTAACCTTCTTCAGTGGGATGAACTAGGTGCAGGTGGCGAAAGTTTCAGTAAGGCTGATTTAGACTTCATGTGACAAAAATTTTCCTAACCATTAGCACTATACCGAAGTATAACAAATTGCCTTGGCTAGGGTTGCCCCATACTAGAGGTCTTTGAGAAAAAGCTGGATGAACACGTGTTATGTTGCAGAGGGCATTCCTGTTTAGGCACCATTTTGGACCAGGTTTCCTTTGAGGTCCCTACCAACTTTGAGATTCTGTAATTATGTTACTAATTCTCAACTTGAGAGAGACACAGGATGCTAGGAGGGAAGAGGCAGGCTGGGTTACCTCTCTATGATCAGTGGAGAGAGGATTTTTACTTTAAGTTATATATGGGACATCTTTATTCTCAGGGTATTGTCATGATCTCTTAAAAGAAGTGGTGGCTTAGGTTTTCCCTCAAGACTTGTTCTTTTATCAAGATGTTGCCACAGTCGTGAGCCAACCCATAGTCATTTATGCTTTGAAAGTAAATCGGTCTTACGAGGTAGATGTATGGAGGTAGAGGATAGATGGAGGTTGGGAAAAGTAGTGGTGATAAGGGATAATGAAGAAGTTTCTCAGTTGAAATTTGGTAGTAGATAGGGGAAGAAAGTTGTTGTTGTGGTTTTCTGAAGCAATTTGAACAACATTCCTGAAAGAGGCTACAAAGAATTTCTGAGTTTTTATCCCATCTTCTATTATATGTCTTTTGTTGTGTGTTAAAATTGCAGCAGCTTTCATATTTCTATTCACAGTCTGAATACAAAAAAAAACCCCAGCTATTTAGTATAGTAACCTATAGAGTATCTTCATAGACTATTTTTAAAGTAAGGCTTTATATTTGACACAAACTTTAGCATTCAGGAGTTCATTATAATGGCGCCTGCTAGAGCCATTGGACTTCAAGGTCTGTAAGCAGTTTTGTCATAAACCTGGACTTCCAGCAGTTTATGGCTTCCAGTAAAATGTTTTGCTTTAGGCTGAAATCTTATGTAAAAGGACTCTGACCAGAAATAATTGTTCCTTTATTTACATGTTTTCAGAAGAAAAAAATAGGTTATTTCTTAGTTGTGCTTTCTTGGCATTAAAAATTAAATGGTTGAGTTAATGTTTCATGGTGCCTACTGTGAGTAGTGATTTTCGAATGTAGTGTCTGGTTTTTTCAATGAATACAGACACATACATACATATATATAATTAATATAATCAATATGAGCTATTCTTGACACTATTAGCTGAGTAAAAGTTCTGCCTGTTGACTCCCAAATACACCCTTGTGAAAAAGACTGACTTTAATTATAATTTTCTATCCCACCTGGAATTTCATTTCTATAGAGAAAGTACAATTTTTATACCTATTTGTATGATAGTTATTTAATCATTCTTTAATTTAATAGTAAAAATACTCATATATTTTCTGTAATTCACCCAATTCTATCCCCACTGGAGCTCATGAGTAGAAATATAAAATTGATTGATCAATAGATAAGCGCACAGGAGCCAGTAACATATTGAGGCATATTCTCTGTGTATAAGAAGCTTGACAATCTTTCTCTTGGTGCCTAGTGAAGTTCTGATGTGACTTAAGAGTATTCTTGATCCAAGGTCACTTTCCAAAGCATAAGGTCACCAGGGTTTATTTATCTCATAGGGTTGTTGTGAGGAAACAGTTTTATAAACTGTAAAATACTAGATAAATGGGAGTTATTTGAGCTGTAAGTGTAACATGTAAGCTTACTAGGTAATATGTGAGAGAGAGCATGGTGTAGTGGATAGAGAGTTCTCCACAGACCAGTAGGTCTGGGTTCAAGTCTATCTATGGCACATGCTGGTAGTGTGACTCTGGGGAAGTCACTTTTAATGCTCTGGTAACTCTCTGAGACAATAAATTACAGAAAAAGTACTAACTTGTAGAGGTAATTTCTTTATCCAAGAATTCTCTATACCATTGAAATAATGAGTTCATAAAGTTCCAGTCTAGTTGATAATATCAACTTAGATCTGTGTGAGAAGGGACTTATATCTAGTGCACAGCGTTTGATATGAACTTGTTTTTTTCTTATGGTATTAACTTCTAATTCTTTTTCTCCTTCCTTAGAATGTTTCAAACAATTAAAGACTGGTTCTGGTTGGAAAAATTGTGGCTTCCTCCCACAATGAAATGGTCAGATTTTGAAGATCATGACGGACTTGTCTTTGTAAAGTCTTCTCATTTATATATAACAGTTCCCTGTGCTTTCCTCTTGTTGATCATCAGATACTTTTTTGAAAGGTAAGTTGCATGTAAGTGTGTTTTGTTTCCTCCGTCCACTTATTTTCTTTATCTAAAAAAGGTAATCATTAATTTTCTGAAGAAGCAATTTTAGGAAAGTTTATGAATTAAAATGGCATCAGTCTATAAATTGAGGAAGAAGGGAAAACTGGCCAAAATTTAAAATAGTAATAATAATAATAACTAGCATTTATGTAGTTGTTTAAGATTTGCAAAGCACTTTACATTTTATCTCATTTGATCCTTATGACACTGCTGTGAAGTAGGTGCTGTTATTACCTCCATTTTATAGATGAGAAAACTGAGGCTGAAGGAGGTTAAATAACTTGCAGATCACACAGTTATTAAATACGTGAGGCATGATTTGAACTCAGGCTTCCTTACTACAAGTACAGTGCTCTATCCATTCTCCCTCCTAGCTACTTAAATCAAATGGCATTTTGTCCATAAAATCCAATTTTATATTTATTTTACAGCAAAGGAAGACACCTTTTATATGAGATATATATGTATATACACACACACACACACACACATATATATATATATATATAAATAACATCATTATTAGTTTACATTTTTTCAGGCATTTTAAACCATTCACTATTGTTTAAATCAGTTTAATATTATTTACTACATGTAAATATATTGAAATAGAGCCTCATTTTTCTGTTTTAGCCTGAATTTATACAACCCCTCTTCTTTATATAAGGTGACCAGATGATCTAGATGCTTGGATCATTAGTGTTTTCTCCAGCGAGAGTCCCAGTTCTGTCCCAAATTCTGTCTTCTTGCTCAGCATCCATTCAGTTTCAGAACTGAAAATTAGGGCCCCTCTTAGATTATCAGGAATCTGGAGACACAAATTGGGAAGGGAGATAAAGTGACTAAAAAGGTGATGTAATCATTTAAGAGTGCTTTCCCTCAACCTTCAGTTACACATTTGAAGGACTGCTGGGTTAGCATTTCCAATTAGTATGCCCTGACCCTTCCATGCCTTATAAGAACCACTTTAGTATGTAATGAGAATAGCTATAATAATAGCAAGAATTTTTATAGCTCTTTATGATTTGCAAAGTGCTTTACAAATATGATTTCATTTTCTCTTCACAACAGCCCTGGGAGATAAATACTGTTTTTATTCCAGGTGAGGAAACTGAGGCAGACAGAGCTTAAATGACTTGGCCAGATTTGCACGGCTAGTTGTTAAGTGTCTGAGTAAGGTCCTCTTGACCCCAGGTCTAGTATTCTATTCATCTAACTGTCCAATATGCCCGGGTTTAAGGGCAATTTAAGAGGTACATAAGTTCAAGGGCTCACAAAATAAACAAATTAACCCATGTAAAAATATAGACCGTGAGGTTCCAAGCAAAAATATCTGGAAGAGCTGCTTTACCTTTTGTTAGTTATACACCATTTCCATGAAACGATAAAAGGAGGGCAGCCAGCAATCCCTCTATCTTTAATAATTGTTTGTTCTCCTTCATTGTCAAAAAGCTAATCTTTATCCAATTAAAAGGATTCATTGTTTAAAAGAGAGGGTCTGTGTTCTCAGAAAAGGCTTGTGGGATTGAGTTCTACAGAAGCAATTCCTGAATTGCCTTGTAGGATGGGACTGAATGGAGATCTGTGTATTTCATAGTTATTAAAACATAAGAAGACTTTTTTTTTCTGGGAAATTTGCTTTAAAAGACCCAAACCTTAAATACACCCACACCCACACCCGCGCCCGCGCGCACACACACACACACACCTATACTTTTGAACCTCCTATTGTATACGTACATGTGTGTGTATATATTATGTGTGTAATAGAAGGTTCAAATGTATATTTATATATATATGCATGTATATACATATTTGTACATGCATATACAGATATGCACAATATATACGTATATTTTTGTGGGTGTGGTAGAGTGAAGACTCCCCAAATTCAGTAATATCCTTCGCCTTCCCCCCTTTTTTTCTCTCTCTCCATGGAAATATTTAAAGAAAGCTCTGGATTCCTAGCTCCAGTGCAGCAAGGGCAAGAACAGCCCTGTGATATGGTTCTGCAAGAACAACCTCGAAACAATTAATCAAGTGTTTATTAATCACCCACTGTGCGCTAGACACAGGCCTAGGAGAAGGGACCACTTTCCTGTAATTGGCTCTGATCATAGGATCATACGATAGTAGACTTAGAATTGTAAAGGAAATTTAGAAGCTACGTAGTTTAACTCTTTCACTTTACAGGTAAGGAAATTGAGGTACAACGAGATTAAACACCGCTCTACAGGGACACAGACAGCTAGCATCAAACTCAGTATTTGAACCCCGTTCTTCTAATTCCAGAGTCAATTCCACATTCAGGCTGGCTGCATTCCAACTCCAAATTTAGTGGATTTTTTCCCTAATATTTTATGCAGCTTCAAATAGGGCTCCATATTAGAGTCAATGGTCTAATTATTCAATTTCTTCTTTTCTTCTTCTTCCCTCCCACCAGTCACCTTCTGTTGTTATCTTTACTCTTTGTACCATATAGTAGACACTTAATAATTGCTTATTGACCTACATTATTCATAGCCACACTCTCTCTACTTAACCTTTTCTGCCTCCCATTGGCTAACCTGAAATTGGGTTACTTTGAAATTATGCCACCACATTTTTCTTTTTTTATATTTTTTCCCAATTATATGTAAAACAATTTTTTTTAAATTTGACAAATGTTTAACTTTTTTTTTACAATATGCGACATTTATTTATTTTTTGTGTTTTTTCCTCTTAATAATTATTTTATTATTTTTAGCTTTCAACATTGATTTCCACAAGATTTTGAGTTACAAATTTTCTCCTCATTTCTACCCTCCCCCCACCCCAAGATGGCATATATTCTGATTTCCCTGTTCCCCAGTCAGCCTTCCCTTCTGTCGCCACACTCCCCCCATCTCCTTTCCCCTTACTTTCTTGTAGGGCAGGATAGATTTCTATGCCCCATTCCCTATATGTCTTATTTCTCAGTTGCATGCAAAACCAACGTTTTTTTTTGAGCATCTGCTTTTAAAACTTTGAGTTCCAAATTCTCTTCCCTCTTCCCTTCCCACACACCCTGCCTATGAAGGCAATTCAATATAGGCCACACATGTATCATTATGTAAAACACTTCCATAATACTCATGTTGTAAAAGACTATATTTCCCTCCATCATATCCTGTCCCCCTTTATTCAATTTTCTCCCTTGATGCTGTCCCTTTTCAAAAGTGTTGGTTTTGATTACCTCCTCCCCCATCTGCCCTCCCTTCTATCATCCCCCCTTTTTATCCCCTTCCCCCCACTTTCCTGTGTATTGTGGAAACACAATCAGGATAACACAAGATCTAGCAGCTTCTACATTAAGGGATCAAAGGGCTTGGAATATGATATTCTGGAGGTCAAAAGAGTTAGGAATAAAATCAAGAATCACCTACTGAGCAAAACTGAGTATCATGCTCCAAGGCAAAATATGGATTTTCAATAAAATAGAGGACTTTCAAGCTTTCTCAGTGAAAATACCAGAGCTGAATAGAAAATATGACTTTCAAACACAAGAATCAAGAGAAGCATGAAAAGGTAAACAAGAAAGAGAAATCATAAGGGACTTACAAAAGTGGAACTTTTTGTTTACATTCCTACATGGAAAGATGATGTGTGTAATTCATGAGACCTTTCTCAGTATTACGGTAGTTGAAGGGAACATATACATACATACATACATATACATACATATATATACACACACACACACACACACACACACACACACACACACACACACACACATATATAAACAGAGGACACAGGATGAGTTGAATATGAAGCGGCAATATCTAAAAAAAAATAAAATTAAGGGATGAGAGAGGAATATATTAAGAGAAGGAGAAAGTGATAGATAGAATGTGGTAAATTATCTTACATAAAAGTGGCAAGAAAAAGTAGTTCTGTTGGAAGGGAAGAGGTGGCAGGTTGAGGGGGAATGAGTGAATCCTGCTCTCATCAGATTTGACCTGAGGAGGGAATAACATACACACTCAATCAGGTATCTTACCCCTCAGGAAAGTAGGTCAAAGTAGTTGACTAGGAACATGGTCAGGCAGTGAAGAAGGACGCAGACTCAGACTCAGACATGGACTCAGACTTTGGAATCTTTCTTTGGTGACAAAGAAGACCAAAACATACAGCCAGAAGAAGTCAACAAAGTCAAAGAGCCTATATCAAAAGCCTCCAAGAAAAGCACGAACTGGTCTCAGGCCATGGAAGAGCTCAAAAAGGATTTGGAAAAACAAGTTAGAGAAGTAGAGGAAAAATTGGGAAGAGAAATGAGAATGATGTGAGAAAACCATGAAAAACAAGTCAATGACTTGCTAAAGGAGACCCAAAAAAACACTGAAAAAAATATTGAAGAAAACAACAGCTTAAAAAATAGACTAACTCAAATGGCAAAAGAGCTCCAAAAAGCCAATGAGGAGAAGAATGCCTTGAAAGGCAGAATTAGCCAAATGGAAAAGGAGATCCAAAAGACCACTGAAGAAAATACTACCTTAAAAATTAGATTGGAGCAAGTGGAAGCTAGTGACTTTATGAGAAATCAAGATATTATAAAATAGAACCAAAGGAATGAAAAAGTAGAAGACAATGTGAAATATGTCATTGGAACAACCACTGACCTGGAAAATAGATCCAGGAAAGATAATTTAAAAATTATTGGACTGCCTGAAAGCCATGATCAAAAAAAGAGACTAGACATCATCTTTCAAGAAATTATCAAGGAGAACTGCCCTGATATTCTAGAGCCAGAGGGTAAAATAGAAATTGAAAGAATCCACAGATCATCTCCTCAAAAAGATCCCAAAAAGAAAACTCCTAGGAATATTGTTGCCAAATTCCAGAGCTCCCAGATCAAGGAGAAAATACTGCAAGCAGCCAGAAAGAAACAATTTGAGTATTGTGGAAAAACAATCAGGATAACACAGAGTCTGGGAGCTTCCACATTAAGGGACCGAAGGGCTTGGAATATGATATTCTGGAGGTCAATGGAGCTAGGATTAAAACCAAGAATCACCTACCCACCAAAACTGAGTATCATGCTCCAAGGCAAAATACGGATTTTCAATAAAATAGAGGACTTTCAAGCTTTCTCAGTGAACAGACCAGAGCTGAATAGAAAATTTGACTTTCAAACACAAGAATCATGAGAAGCATGAAAAGGTAAACAAGAAAGAGAAATCATAAGGGACTTACTAAAGTTGAACTGTTTTGTTTACATTCCTACATGGAAAGATGATGTGTATGATTCATGAAACTTCAGTGTCATAGTAGCTGAACGGAATAATCAAATTAAGGGATAAGAGAGGAATATATTGAGAGAGGGAGAAAGGGAGAGATAGAATGGGGTAAATCGTCTCACATAAAAGTGGCAAGAAAAAGCAGTTCTGTAGGAAGGGAAGAGGGGGTAGGTGAGGAGGAATGAGTAAATCTTGCTGTCATCAGATTTGGCCTGAGGAGGGAATACCATACACACTCAATTGGGTATCTTACCCCACAGGAAAGAAGGAGGAAGAAGATAAAAAAGGGGGGACAATAGAAGGGAGGGCAGACAGGGGAGGAGGTAATCAAAAACACTTTCGAAAAGGGACAGGGTCAAGGGAGAAAATTCAATAAGTGGGGATAGGTTAGGAAGGAGCAAAATATAGTTAATCTTTTACAACATGAGTATTGTGGAAGGGTTTTACATAATGATACACATGTGGCCTATGCTGAATTGCTTACCTTCTTATGGAGGGTGGCTGGGGAGGGAAGAGGGGAGAGAATTTGAACTCAAAGTTTTAAAAACAGACGTTCAAAAACAAAAAAAAAGTTTTTTCATGCAACTAGGAAATAAGATACATAGTACACAGGCAATGGGACACAGAAATTTATCTTACCCTACAAGAGAAGAAGGGAAAGGGGGATGGGAGGAGAGTGGGGTGACAGAAGGGAGGGCTGACTGGGGAACAGGGCAACCAGAATATATGCTATCTTGGAGTGGGTGGGAGGGTAGAAATGGGGAGAAAATTCCTAATTCAAACTCTTGTGAAAATCAATGCTGAAAACTAAATATATTAAATAAATAAAAAAAAATGTCAGAAAAACTTTACTTGGTTCAAATCTGGCCCTAGACATTTACCAGCTATATGACCCTAGGCAAGTGAATTAATCTGTTTGCCTCAGTTTCCTCATCAGGAAAATGGGGATAATTATAGCATCAGCTTCCCAGAGTTGTAGTGAGAATAAGATGATATTTGCAAAGTCCCATATTAAAAGTTCTCCTCCTCCTCCTCCTCCTCCTCTTCATTATTAGTTGTATCATTCTATTTGAATTTAAGATTCTTGAGGGCAGGGACTGTCTCACTTTTTAATTTGTATCCTGAGGCCAATTACAGGGCCCAGCACACAATCAGCACTTAAGAAATTCCTTTGTATTTACTCAATCAGCTAGGTGGGGTGGTTGATGAAGTGCTGGCTTTAGAGAAGAGAAGACCTAAATTCGAGGTCTGCTTCAGATGCTTAACTCTGTGACCTTGGGTAAGTCACTTAATCACTGCCTGCCTCAGCTTCCTCATCTATAAAGTGGGGACAATAGCATTTACCTTACTGGGTTAATTATGAGGATTATATGAGATACTATCTGTGAAAAGCTTTGCAAATCTTAAAAGTCCTAAATGAATGTCAGCTCTTGCCAGTGGATGCTCATTCTTTCCCTGTGATGAGGTAGATTCTCCACTGCCACTTCCCTGTCTCAACTAATTAAAGGTGTGTTACTTTAAAAAAAAAAAGTATGCTTCAATCTGCGTTCAGATTCCTTTAGTTCTTCCCCTGGATATGGATAGCATTTCTCACCATAAGTCCTTTGGAATGTTTTGGAACACTGTATTGCCGAGTCTTTCACAGTTCATCATCACAGTGTTGATGTTACTTTGTACACTATTCTCCTCGTTCTGCTCATTTCGCTTTGCATCAGTTCATGTAAGTCTTTCCAGATTTTTCTGAGAGTATCCTCCTTGTTATTTTTTATAGTACAGTAGTATTCCATCACAATCATATACCACAACTTGTTCAGCCATTCCCCAATTAATGGGAATCCCTTTAATTTCCAATTCTTTGCCACCACTAAGAGTTGCTATAAATATTTGTGTGCTTGTAGATCTTTTTCCTTTTTGTTTTTTATCTTTTTGGGAAACAGACAATAGCAGTGGTATTGCTAGGTCAAAGGGTATTCATGGTTTTATACTCATTTGGGCATAGTTCTATCTATCTATCTATCTATCTATCTATCTATCTATCTATCTATTTATCTATCTACCTATCTATACCTATCTATATCACAGATACTTTTTCTTTTTTTTTTCCAGTTCTGAATTCTTTTCCTCACCTCCTTTCCACGCCCCACCCCCCAAGTTAGAAGGCAAGAAAAATAAAACCTATTACACAAAATGATATTCTTAAAGCATTGCTCTGACCATTTCACTATTCTTCTCAAGGAGATTCAGTACTTCCTTTTGCTTCTAGAATCAAATACAAGCATCTATGTTTGGTATTTGAAGCCCGTTGCACAGTGCCTGGCATATAGTGAGCTCTTGATAAAGTTTTTGACTGATTGACTGTCTGTCTGAGTTTAGGCTATTTTTCTAGTCTTCGTATCTATTACTACTTTTCATACTCCCTCTCACAAGTTGCTAAATCTTGCCGTTTTTACCTCTACAATGTCTTTCAGATCTGACCTCTCCTCTCTGCTCACACAGTCGCTTCTCACCTAGATGATTGCAATAGCCTCCTAATTGGTCTCTCTGTCTCACATCTCTCCTCTTTCGGATTCATCCTACACATCAAACAAAGATGATTTTCCTTTCCAGTGACACCTTTCAGATAACTCAGGCACGGTCATTTAAATGAAAAAGACTTTCTTGATTCCCCTCCCCACCCCAACTGCTAGTTAAATCCCTCTCAAACTTCCTTACATTTAACTAGTTTATATTTATTTATTCTCTTTATGTTTATTCTATATATAATCATATACATATATATTCTATATATAATCATATACATATATATGTATATACTTATCTCTCCCACTAGAATGGAATCTCCTTACTGCAGGGATTATTTCATTCTTTGGACTTGTATCCAGCATAATGCCTTACACATAATTGATGCTCGATAAATACTAATCATTTGGTTGATTGATTGATTGTTTGGGTCACACAATCTACCCTCCATCCCATCTCCCAGCTCCCTACTTTTGCAGCCTGACTCCCTTCCTGGAATGCCTTTCTTCCTCACCTCTGACTATATTCCTAACCTTCTTAGAAAGCTTGGTCCAAGCCTCTCAGGCCCTTCCTAATAACCCTGCCTCTCCCCCATTATATCACATTTACTTTGTTTAGATTTTGTACCTACTTATTGTTGTGTCTCCCAATAGAGTATAAGCTTTTGAGAGGAAGGGCTGGTTTGTTTTTGCTTTGTATCTCAGCACCTAGCAAAGAGCTTGGCACATAGTGGGGACTTAATAAATGCCTTTGTCAATGAATTAACTTAGTAGAATGTGAATACATAGCCATATAAATATATTATAGAAATTGTAGTATATTCATATCATTCTTAACCACAGAATAACCTCCAAAACCACATTTTATTTTTGTAGGCTTTTTTAGTTCCTAATGTATATTTATGATAGAAAAAAAATGAAATAGAACACGATATTGTTATAGTTTTCCAATCCTTTCATCATAAGAATGCTATTTTCAGTTCTTAACTGAACTCTTAACTCTGGGTATATTCAGTGAACAAGAAGAAAATTGCCTTTTATTATTATTTTGGTCTGACTATAATTTTCACTGAGTTAAGAGGACCTGTGGTTTCATTAGCAAGATAGAATAGTGAAAAGACCAATACTTGAATTTGGAGCGTTCAAATCCCAGCTCTGTTACTTACTATCTGTATGACCTTGGGCAAGTCAATTAACTTCTCTGGACTTTAGTCTTATCTGCAAAATGAGAGGGTTGGACTCCATCATACAGTAGAAAGAACGTTGGAATTGGAGCCAGAGGACCAGGGTTCAAATCTAAGCCTGGCCATTTACTAATTCCATGACCTCAGGCAAGTCAATTGAGTTTCAGATTCCTTTATAAAATGAGGAGATTGGACTTGATGGTCTTTGGTAGCTATTGTTTAGGTGTCCTTTTTAGGTCTAAATCTATGATCCTATGAATTTTAACATACACATATGTTTTCTTATGCCAACAGCTCAGAACTGGGTATGGTATGCCTATCTTATGTTATCACGCAGTGAACTTGGCTGTAAATCTTTTGCATTTTTTGGCTTTATCTTATATGTTTTTCATTTTTGCTCATGTTTCCTGAAAATTAAATTTCTTGCAGGGGGGCAACAATTAATTTTATTATGTCATCATTAAGGTGACAGTGTCGATTTAGTCTGGCTCCTCCTTCATTTAAGAGGCATCAGATAAGATTTTGCCAGTCCCAGAGATATATATTTTACAGAATAAATTTCTTAATTGGAAAATTCGAGATTCTTTTTATAAGCAGACACTTATTTTGCAAATTTTGCTGCCTAATTCCTCCAAGGAATGGATGAAATAGTTGGAATTGTTAAAAATCAACTTAACCCTTTGTTTGAAAGTTGTTAAATTTTGCCTTGCTTAGTAATTTTCAAGGATGTTTTAGTTTGTTTTTACATGCTGCTGAATTTCCAATTTTTAGCTAACAGTATAAGGGCCATTTCCAAGGAAATTTTGACTTATTTGGAAATTTGATGGCATATAAATTTTAGCAAATAGTTTTGTGAGTTCTCTGGTCTAATTTTGCTAGTCCCAGACATGTAAGAAACTGAACTAAATGACTGAATGTTTATTCCCAACTGAACCTTCTATCATTCAACATAATAGATCCTAACCTGCAGACAAAATTGTAGGAAAGAAACTTGCCACTTAAAAATACTGGAATCACACAGAATTTGGAATAGTAACATACCGAACTGGTTGCATTTAAGCCCTTATCAACGAATGTAACTTTCTGGGAATAGAACAGTTATTTATTTTAATTACTGGGAGTGAAGAGAGTAAAATTGCAAGAAGCAATGTAACCATTTATTTTAATTCCTAGACTTGGATATAAACACATTTTGATTGCCACAAACTGCATTTTAAAATTGTGTTTAGTGTTTTAATGGGTTTTTTCCCCTTTTTAAGCTACTGCCTTTGTGCAAGTCCTGAAATGTTTCTTTCTCTGTACTTCTGCTATACAGATGTTTGATCCAGATGAAGTCAGCAATAATACAAATAAATGACCAGCCTTTTGGTAGAATCAGAAAATTACAGTTCCACTTTGAGGGCTAAGCTCTTTAATTTCTCTTCTTTTATATTCTTACAGGTTTATTGCCACACCTCTAGCAAAGACTTTGGGCGTAAACAAGAAAATCCCAGAGAAGGTTCAGCATAATCCTGTCTTAGAGCATTTTTTCATCCAGTCCACCAGGCATCCTTCCCAAGTAAGCATATTAATTCTTAGTAGATAGCTTTTGGATTAGAAAACCTCAGACTTACTGTTTTAATCAGGCATCCATAGTTTACCTCATCTGCTTAAAGAATCTGTTCCAGTTGACCTGCAAATGATTTGATTCATTTGGACTCATTTCATTATCCTGCTGACAGGGCACACAGCATCCAAAACAAAATAAAAAATGATAGATAAATACTAATGGTTGATTTAACATAAAGGAATCAATATTTAAGGTCGATATCTTTAATAGTAAGAGGATAAGTTATATTCATCAAAAGGGGATATCCCTAAAACAAAATTAACTGGAAGTTATCCAAGATTTCATGCCTTTGATTTGCAGTGATGCCACACAAGCTCATCTGAACTCTGAACCAGACCTCTTATGATATAGGTCTGGTGACTTCATTAATAGTGGAAGAAATCCATAATTCTGGAGGTGACTGACTCTACTGATCAACCCCAATGAAGTATAGTTCAGACAGAGTAACTTCAAGAATGTATTTTGACTTGTCTTACAAGTCCTCATGTAAATCTGGATGATGATAAGACAGGTCTTGAGCCAACACCCTTGGTCTTTAAGCAAGATTGACTTGTTTTGATCATAAAGTGACATGCTGAGGGGTAAATAACCTGGCAAGTCTGGGACAATTTCCTCCACCAATTTGCTCTGGGATATCCTTAATGCCCTGAACCATCCTTTTATTTTGATTGTTTGTTTGAGGTGATACGGTGCATTGGTGATGGTTTGGTTTCCAGTTCATGTATTCCTTAAACTCTACTAATGTGAATGAAAATATGTTGTTAAAAATTAATATATGCTGACTTTTCTGTGTTTTGCTAATGCTGTTGGCAATACTTCTTTACCTGAGTATTATGAGCCGCAGAAATTTTTCCTTTAAGTTGAGTGACAGGTATTAGTTACAGTGTTTTGTTGAGTCATTTTTCAGTCATGTCTGACTCTTACTGACCCCATTTGGGGTTTTATTGGCAAAGATACTGGAATCGTTTGCCATTTCCTTCTCCAGCTCATTTTTTATGTGAGGAAACTGAAGCAAACAGAATTTAGTGACTTGCCCAGGGTCATACAGCTAGCTTACTAGCCTGTCTGAGACTAGATTTGAACTCATAAAGATGAGTCCTCCTGATTCCAAGCCCAGTGATCTAACCACCTGCCAGCTGCTCTGGTTAAGGTGTTAAGTCATTATAAACGCCAAGATTGGCTCATTCAAAGGTTTCGTGTATGGAGTTCATCGAAAAGTATAAGGCAGTCTCTTAATATATCATCAATAAATTGGCAAATATACATAAAATTGAAGCAACATGGAGCATCCTAGCAATATAAACAACAATTTCCTCATCAGACTATTGATTTTTAAACATAAAATTTAACTCAGAACAAAGATTGATGGTGATGGAAAGATACATGCTTTCACTAGCCCTACAAGTTCATCGAAGTTCTTTATTGACTGCAAAAAGATATAGCCTATTGTTAGGTACCCCACACATCGGTTTAGAGTCTTCTATCTTGCAGAAGCATATTCAATGTAAAAATTTCAATTATCGAGCTAACTGATATCAGTAAGAGTAGCTGTTATATCTGTATCACTATACAGTTCAATGTTTACAAACCCTTTTACATGCATTTTCTTATTTGATTCCTGCAACAACCCTATGAGGTAAATGCTTTTATTATTCACATTTTACAAATGAGGAAGTTGAGGTTGAAAGGGATTAAATGACTTACCCAGGTTGTCATTGCTAGTCAGTGTCAAAGGTAAAATTTGCCCTCAAGTATTTCCAAATCCACATCCAACACTCTGTCACATTTTTTATTAGCATGGTGTATAGGGACCATTCTAAACAGAGGTCTACTCAGGTTCCAGGGAATGAAGCCATACTGCCTGCATGTGCATGTTGGATTGGTATCAGTGACAGATAAGGGTCAAGTCTTCTACAAAACAATGGCATATGTGTATCTACTGAAAGACTAAAGCCTCTCAGTGGCATGGAAGGATTCCTTGACTTCTTGAAAGCTACTGCAGTGGAATATCAGCCGAACTCTAGCTAATTTTGCCATACTGGAAAGGCTTTTAGAGAATGGTCTGGCAACAAGAGACTGTACTTTCCAAGGAATAGTCTAACTAAGACTGGAGAAGCTCATTACCAGCAAGTTGGCCCTGGAAATGATGAAATATGGTCATGGCAACCCTGTGAAGCAAAAGAAAAATGTCTAGTTTGTTTTCTTTTTCATCTTTTTAGTCCATCTGATTCAAGTAGCCTAAGCCAAGTAGAGGTGATTCACTTAAGTTTATCATAGCTAAAACCAACAAATTTCAACAATGAAAACTGGTGGAGATTTTTGTTTGTTTGTTTTGTTGGAAAGTGACAATTTCTATGTTTAATTTTAATAGCTGTAGACCATGGAAATAGTATCATCTAATGAGAGCACAGTTTTAGTATGTGTCACGAGACCTATGAAAGTGTCCTATTCTGATTCTATGGCTAGCTTTAGGTCATTCTTAGTATGAAAAGGAAAAATGATTTCTAGGAAGGGCATGATAATTGGTCTATTATGTAGGTGGGGTGTTAATACTTGATTACAAAACAAGGCAAACTAGAGGCCAGAATCACCCAAGTCATAATCTATCCTGAAATTATGAAATAACCAACTTGTTCTTACCTCAAGCATGATTCTAACCTTCTGGGTGTTTGGCTTCTCATTTTTAATTGGGGGCTATACAAAATATCAATTTCATCTTTTTGTTATTACAAATGGTCATGTGATCAGTCATATTAATTGAATGTAATTATATATCTTTTAAGAGGAAAAAAGAACCAAGTAACATGTATAAAGTGGAGACTATTTCAGAGGTGGATTCCTTTTTAGGGGCCTGAACCCATTTGGAACTTTAAAAACTCAATTGGTCATAATTTTAACATAAGATATGAAAGGAAATATCATATTATCAGACATTTGCTCTACTTACATGACTTGAAACTATACACCAACTCTAAAACAAGTTACTCAAGATATTGAATTATGAGTAAATCTTGTATGTTACACTCTTAGAATGTGATTTGAATAAATGATAAATATATTTACTATCAAAAAAGAAAAAAATTTTACCCAAAGGAAAACTTTGCAAATCGGCGGAATTAACCACTTAATAATTAGAGAAAATCTTTTCAAAAAGAGCATTCTGTTTATTGAATTACTGAATTTTAGAGCTATGTGTGACTTTAGGCATTATCCAGCCCAATCCCTTCATTTTACAGTAGGAAATAGAATCAGAGGGATCATCATTTTATTAGGTCACACAGCTGGAAGAGCCAGTTATAGAACCTGAATTCTCATTCTCTTTCCATTATACAATATGATTCTTATCAGTAAAGAAAAAAAAACACATACACACAGGATAGATAGTAAAATTAAGATAGTATAGTAGTGTTTACTGTACACAGTCTAAATTATTTGACAGGTCAGCATGATTTAATATAGCTCTAAATAGTACCATAAGTAATAGAATGAGACTTAGGTCCTATAACTTGAATTATAGTGATTTGAATAATATTATGTTGGAAGTAACTCACTAGTTCCATAGTCCTAGAGAAGACTGATGAGTGGTAAAAATGAAGGACAGAGATAAACAGAGTACCATCAAGACTATGTATTGATATATCGTATATATCATTCAAGATGTGCTATGGAAACAGTTGCTCTACCATCCCAATAAGGTGACAAAGGGCTAATTGAGATCACCAACTTACGTTGTGAAATCAAGGCGTTATTTCTGTTGTATCAGACCATAACCTATGTATATTGGTTAGTAAAAAATTACCATAGTTTTATACCATTGGAATTTAGGAAAATAGTATATAATAACCCAATACTTTATAATAAATGTCCGTCAACATATTCACACATGTTATCAAAAAGAGATTCAAAGTACTTCTGCATATCAGCTTGGAAAAGATTATGTAGATAAAACTGTCAAATTTATAGGAAGGGGAATGCAAGGTTATTTGTTGGGTATGACTGAAAATTTTGTTGTGATGATTCAGGATAGAATTATTACCCCTAAAAAGTATTGCATACATATAATGATGAAAAGTTTGGCAATACGTACAGATTGTGTATGATGTGGCTTTGTGACTAGTGACAGTGGAACAAAGTATGCTTCACTTTGGCTACCATGGATTACACTCATATAAATAATAATATTATAATAATAATACTAAAATCATACATAGCAGCCAGTCCTCAAATATGACTTCATAAATTAACACAGTATTGAACACATATCGACCGAAGAAACACAGCATATATGTATGTAGAGGTATATGTGCATAGATATATGTGTAATGTGTATGTACATTAATGTAACTACTTCCAGATGTATTGGGATAGTGCCATAATAACAAACCAGCAATCCTAGCCAGCAGATCAAATATTCTGCTATTTGATAAAACTAATAATGCAGTGGAACTTATTGGGCTAGCAGTTTTACTTTGTAAAAACATCAAAAAACCTATATCCCTTCTCCCCAAACCAACAAAATCCCCTCAACCTCCAAACCATAAATGTGCTGCCCTGGTAAAGAAGTTAAGGCAAATGTGGAATTAATAGTGGCTAGCATTTATATAAGGCTTTAAGATTTGCATATTACCACATTTGATCTTCGAAGAAATCCTGTTGCTTGGGGCCACACAGGTGATATGTCTGAGAGAGGATTTAAATTCAGTTCTCCTTGGGTTCAAATCCAGCACTGCATCCACTACTCTAAATATTGGTCTCAAATGAGAGAACCTAAAAATGAAGAAGGTTATCTTGAAGACTAAGGTGATTTCATGTATGGATATGTAAGGGCGTCATAGTTGTACTCTTATTGTGGTGTCAGTTCAAAAGTCTCTTTCTCCTCCTCTTCCTATCTATTTCTTGTTTGGCATGGAGAGGAAATGGGTGAAGTGGATTCCACGCTTCTGTCCAGCTGCCTTGGTACTGCAGAGTTCAGAGAAACTATTCAAGAGAAAACTGAACACAGTTCCCAGATATGTCTTTCCATACTTCCTTGTATGCTTCATAGGGATAGGTATGAGGACTAGATCTGTGCTTTTACTGGTTAGAAAACTCTCAGGCAGGGAAATCCTTTCTACCAATGCAGGTCATCATCTTCTGTGTAGTTTATAATCTTTTTTTCATGTTCATTTGCATTTACCTTTTTATTTTTCTCTTGACTCCCATATTTGTATTTCAGATTTTCTTCTATTTTTTAATTAAATTTTATTTTACCAGAACACAAATACAAAGTAGAGAAAAGAAACAAAAGCATATCATAAACTTAAATATTGAAACTTAAATATAAAGCAAGCAAGAAAAAAAAGCATGTCATGTGCATAGCAGAACATAGGAGAGGATTCAAAATATGTAACAATAAATTTTCATTTCAAGAAAGCCTGTATGATAAATAATACACCTGTGTGTAGTTTATAATCTTGGAGAGCTGCCAAGAACACTAAGAGATTAAGTGACTTGCTCAGGGTCATAATCCAGTATGTCAGAGGTAGGATTTGAATCCAAGTCTTCCTGGTTCTTAAACCAGCTCTCCATCTACTATGCCACACTGACTCTCTTTGTATGCTCCAAATTAATCATTTTTATTTCACTATATTAAATTAGCATACTCTATATACCAATATTAAATATTGTCATAATTGAACATATAAGTTGGTTTAATTTTTTGTTATTACAAATAAAGCAGCTCTGAATAGTTTTTGTACAGTTATGTTTTGGGGATAGGATTTTAGGTGTGGTTTGAAAGATAGGATCCATTTTTTGCTTTTATTCCATATTTACATGTTGCTGTCCAAAGTGTTTCTTCTAGTCTGCAGTACTAACAACAGTTTCCCCGTAGCATTGACAATATCTTACCCCCATCCCAAGTTTGGCAGTTTTAAAGTGATATCTTAAGGTTGTCTTGATTTGCATTTTCTTGATTATTAGGGAATTTGAGCAACCTCTCATATGGTTATTAAAGTTGTATTTCTCCCTTTATGAATTGTCTATTAACTTTCCACTGGAAAGTATGTATTATTAGTCTTATAGATTTCTGTATATATTCTGGATGTCCCACCTTTATCTGGCATATTTGCTGCAAATATTTTTGCAATGTTTTAAGCTACATAAATTTTGTGTAATAATCCAACATGATTTTATATATTCATGTTATTCCAGACACTAAGTCATTTTCTTATAGTAGCACATATTTCTCTTTCCCAAAAGAGAAGTAGGAATTAATTTCATCATTGAAATTATTTGGGAGTGGTTTAGAAATGTATCATATGTTACTGATTAGGTATGAAAACAAATGATCAATATTGGTTTGAGTTGGCCCCAAGTTAATTTCCAGAATTGTTGAAAAGTATGGTATAATAAAAGGAATATTGGACCAAGAGTTAAGAGTTTTAGGACCAGATGTGCCACTAACTAACTATGACTTCTTGGAAAGAACATAGTGTATTAAAGAGAATAGGAAATTTTTACTAAAGACATCAAGGTTTAAGTCCTGGCTCAAACTTACTAGCCCTGACTGAAGACAGGTTATATAATCTTTCATCCTCGGTTTAAGAGAGACAACAAGGTATAAGAAAAAGAATGTTGTATTTGGAGCCAGAGGACCTGAATTCAAATCCCATCTCTATCATGTAACTTTGGGCAAGTCACTTAACCCCTCTGTGCCCAAGTTTCCTCATCTATAACATGAGGGAGTTGAACTAGATGACCTCTGAGGCCCTTCTGATTTCTAAATCATTTAAACTTTCAAGGCTTTAGTTTTCTCATCTGTAAATGAGAGGGTTGAACTAAATAATGTCGAAGTCCTTTATAGCTTTAAATTTCTGTTCATTGGGTTTCAATAACAGGATCTGTGAAGGGGTAATTGAGCATCAATAATTTCTAAGTGTTTCTTTAAGTTTTAAAAAATTCTTATTCTAAGCATACATACCTCTTAATTATTTTCACTAACATGTGAAAATGGTACATATATTTTTTTAAAAAATTATATGATCTTCTAATAATTTATATTTGCCTTTGTAGTGGATGGCTTTTTCTGTGTTTTGTTATTTTTTTCTCCTAATACTTCTTTTAACTTGCTGTAGAAAACGGTACTTTAGTTTTAAGAATTCTATGAATCTTCTTGTGCCAAAAGTGTCAATATTTTTTGTTTGTCCAATTACCCTCTGTTTAATTTGCACAAATATTTCAAAGATCTATGATTTAATTGATGTGGGCATTCCTTCAACAATGCAATTCATAACCTCTCTATAACTTAGGAGACAGTTTTTAAAAGTTGCTGTGACTGAAAAATTTGTCACTTTTTGGCAAATATGACTCTGAAATAAGAAAAAAATCCTCCCACTAAACTCAAACTCAAAACCTTTCCAGGCTTTTTATCACTTTCCAGATCATGCATTACACTGATAACCTTTGAGAGCCAGGGTCGCTAGTATCCCAAGATGCATTGGATGAGTACTTTAATGGAAATACAAAACTGCCAATTGTCTACCTGGCTTTCGTGGCACAGTTTTTTATGGTTTTAAAACTATGGCAAACTCAGATTTGCATTCCAGCATGTATATTGTTAGAAATTACTATTGGTTTATAGATGGCAGGTCTTGAAGGAATATCTTATTTCTGAGAATCTCATAGAAGTTTGTTTCAAGTACAATCAGCATTAACTTAAAAAAAATTTTGAGCTCATAGCTCAAAGTGTCTGCCTTAAGGTCATGCAGAAAATTGCTAATATAGTTTCCCTTAGTTCCACTACAATGACTAACATTTGGTCCTGATTCTTCTTTTTTAAAAAATAATATTTTATTTTTCCAGTGCATGTAAAGATAATTTTTAACATTGATTTTAAAAAAATTTTAGTTCCAAAATTTCCTCCTGCTTCCCCTCTTTCCTCCCTTCCTGAGACAGTAAGCAATCTGATATGAAACATATAAAACATATTTCCATGTTAGTCATGTTGTGAAAGAAGAAACAGACCAAAAGAACACACACACACACACAAAAGTGAAAAATAGTATGCATTAATCTGCATTCAGACTCCATCAGTTCTGTCTCTGGAAGTGGATAGCATTTTTCGTCGTGAGTCCTTTGGAATTGTCTTGGTTCACTATCTTGCTGAGAATAGTGAAGTCATTCACAATTCATCATTATAACAATATTGCTGTTACTATGTACAATGTTTTCCTGGTCCTGTTCACTTCACTTTGTATCAATTCAAGTGTAAGTTTTTGCAGGTTTTTCTGAAATCATCCTGTTTGTCATTTCTTATACCACAATAGTATTCCATTATAATCATATACCACAATTTGTTCAGCCATTCCCCAATTGGTGGGCATCCCCGCAATTTCCAATTCTTTGACATCACAGAGAGAGCTCCTATAAATATTTTTGCACAAAATTTTTGGTCTACTGCTTCTTGATTGCCCTCTATATGCATTTATTATTGATTAGTCATTCATATGTTTGTTCTGTCCCTTTGCAGAATGATCTATATGGTCTAGCAAAGAAGTGTAACCAGACTGTACAGCAGGTTGAAATATGGTTTAAGAGACGGCGTAATCAAGAAAGGCCTTGCAGACTAAAGAAATTCCAGGAAGCTTGGTAAGAAGGAAGCTAGAAGCATGAATAGTTTTGTAGTTTTGTGCACATGTGCATAACCTAAAGTTTCGGATATTATCCACACAATTTTTTTTCAATCAGTTCATCTATTCAAGGGGTCGATGCTTACTCTGTTTGCTAACTTATAATTTAGAACTTCATTATCTTTTTTGCAGCTGCAACGCAGATTGTATGAGGGAAGTTCGATTTTCCCTTCAGAATATAGTTTAGGATGACATCTACTATTGTCTGAATCAGATATTTAACGTGTCATCTCCATGTAGATTGAGAAAACTTACTGTGTCATATTTGAACAGGACAGTCAGGTTGGGCTAGGGCCTCAAGCTGAATTCTTGCGACAATAGGTTTTGATAGTTTACTAGGGCAGTATTTTAATAGTTTACCAGGGAAGATTTCTTTTTCTCAGTTGGGCATGGCTACTTCTATGCAAAATGTCATTGTATTTCAGAATACCTCAGCTCTTAAAGGTATGGACACTAGTACCCATACAAAAGTGAGATACAAAAGACATTACTTTTCATTTTTTCCCTTTACTTTGGTCCCAAACTTTTCCTTCTTGTAAAGAAAAATTGTTGACATCTTTTGTTTTTAAATTATCCTCATTTTTTCAATAAATCTCTTCCCCACCAGAGAGCTATCGTTTATAATAAAGAAAAAAAAAGATGTTTAGCAAAACTAACCATCACATAACCTAGTCTCATATTATTTTCAATTTTCCATATTTATACCCCATCCCTTCCCATCCCCACTCTTGCAAAGAAAAGAGGACAAATGTATCCTCATAACTATTCTTCAGACATAAGCTTGATCATTGTAATTACACAATGTTCAGTTTTGATTTTGTTTCGGTTTTTTATTTCCATTTACATTATTGTAATAATTACATATGTTATTTAACTAATTCTGCTTGCTTTACTTTGTATCTGTTCCTATGAATCTTCCCTCTGATATCAACATATTCATGTTGGCTATTTCTTACAGTGCAATCATATTCTATACATTAATGTACCATAATTTGTTTAGCCATTCCAAAATTGATGGGGAATTCTACTTTTTCCCAGGTCTTTGCTACTACAAAAAGGATTACTGTAAATATTTTGATGAATATGGGCCTTTCTTTTTATTTTTGAATTTCTTGGGTCATATGCTTAGTGGAGAGATATCTGGGTCAAAAGGTATGACATTTTAGTTACTTCTTTAGCATAATTCCAAATGGTCCAGACATTTTTTTCAATTAGATTGATGTTGGATCTCAAAAATATTTTTTCAGCTCTCTTACTTTTCTACATTAATGATATGAATAATTGTGATGCAGGGTAAAGTTTAGAGGAATATTCCTAAATATGCCTCTTGAAATAAGGTCTCATTTCTCAGCGTGCCATGATGCCAAGACTAATTCATATTTCATTTTCCACTTTTGACTTGAAAAACAGAGTCTAGTTTGTTTCTTAACTCATTTTTGCTATTTGAAACACTTGTTCTCACCTCTTGAATTCTACTACACATGCCACTTGGCTCTGAACCAATGTCTAGAATGTTACTGCAAAATATTATGAAGTAGAGTTTTCCCCAGGAACTGGTACTGGGGTGCACGATTCCTTGTTATTCTTCATGGCAAAGATGACTCTTATTTTTTTTTCTACTGGACAGGTGCTATTTCTACATCTGAGCCCAGAATTAATGCACTCATCTTATGATAAATTCTTATTTAGAGAGAGCATAGTGAGAACATCTTCAATTACCCTTTTCAGTTAAATTTTTTCATGTTATCAACCATTTATTTTTTTTCCCTCACATACTCTCACCATACTGAAAAAAAAGAGAGAAACAAAAAATCCTTAAAATTATCTGTTCATATTCTTTGATCATTTGGGGAAATAGCTCTTATTCTTATAAATTTGAATCAGTTCCTTATATATCTTGAAAATGAGATCTTTAGCAGAGAAACTTGCTCCAAGTTTCCCAGTCATCTATTTCCCTTCTAATCTTAGCTGCATTGGATTTATTTGAATACAACTTTTAAAAAGTTTATGCCACCAAAATTGTCCATTTTATTTTCTGAGATCCTCTTTTATTTTGGCACAAATCTTTCTATCTATACATCTGAGAGGTAATTTCTTCCTTATTCTTCTAATGTTTATTATGGAGCCTTTTATTTTTTTTTGGGGGGGGGGTTAAATCTTATTTTTTTCCATACCTTATTATTTAATATTTTTTAGTTTTCAGCATTGATTGCCACAAGATTTTGAGTTACAAATTTTCTCCCCATTTCTACCCTCCACCCCACTCCAAGATGGCATATATTCTGATTACCCCATTCCTCAGTGAGCCCTCCCTTCTATCTCCTCACTCCCCCTCTCCCCCCATCCATTTTCCCCTTACTTTCTTGTATGGCATGATAGATTTCTATGCCCCATTGCCTGTATATCTTATTTCCCAGCTGCATGGAAAAACACCTTTCTTTTTGATCATCTGCTTTTAAAGCTTTGAGTTCCAAATTCTCTCCCCTCTTCCCTCTCTACCCACTCTCCCTAAGAAGGCAAGCAATTCAACATGGGCCACATGCGTATCATTGTGCAAAACATTCCCATAAATAGTCATGTTGTGAAAGACTAACTGTATTTCCCTCCATCATATCCTGTCTCCCTTTATTTAATTTTCTCCCTTGATCCTGTCCCTTTTTAAAAGTGTTTGCTTTTGATTACTTCTTCCCCCTATCTGTCCTCCCTTCTATCATCCCCTCTTTTTTATCCCCTTCCACCTACTTTCATGTGGGGTAAGATACCCAATTGAGTGTGTATGTTATTCCCTCCTCAGGTCAAATCACTCATTCCCCCTCACCTGCTCCCTCTTGCCTTCCAGTGAACTACTTTTTCTTGCCACTTCTATGTGAGATAATTTACCCCATTCTATCTCTCCCTTTCTCCCTCTCTCATCCCCTAATTTTATTTTATTATTAATTTTTAGGTATCATCCCTTCATATTCAACTCACCCTGTGTGCTCTGTCTATATATATGTATATTCCCTTCAACTACCCTGACACTAAGAAAGGTCTCATGAATCATATACATCATCTTTCCATGTAAAGTTCAACTTTAGTTAAAGTCCCTTATGATTTCTCTTTCTTGTTTACCTTTTCATGCTTCTCTTGATTCTTGTGTTTGAAAGTCAAATTTTCTATTCAGCTCTGGTCTTTTCACTGAGAAAGCTTGAAAGTCCTCTATTTTATTGAAAATCCATATTTTGCCTTGGAGCATGATACTCAGTTTTGCTGGGTAGGTGATTTCTTGGTTTTAATCCTAACTCCTTTGACCTCCAGAATATCATATTCCAAGCACTTTGATCCCTTAATGTAGAAGCTGCTAGATCTTGTATTATCCTGATTGTGTTTCCACATTACTCAAATTGTTTCTTTCTGGCTGCTTGCAGTATTTTCTCCTTGATCTGGGAACTCTGGAATTTGTCTGTAATATTCCTAGGAGTTTTCTTTTTGGCATCTTTTTGAGGAGACAATCTGTGGATTCTTTCAATTTCTATTTTACCTTCTGGCTCTAGAATATCAGGGCAATTTTCCTTGATAATTTCTTGAAAGATGATGTCTAGGCTCTTTTTTTTGATCATGGCTTTCAGGTAGTCCAATAATTTTAAAATTCTCTCTCCTGGATCTATTTTCTAGGTCAGTGGTTTTTCCAATGAGATATTTCACATTGTCTTCCACTTTTTCATTCCTTTGGTTCTGTTTTATAATATCTTGATTTCTCATAAAGTCACTAGCTTCCACTTGCTCCAGTCTAATTTTTAAGATGGTATTTTCTTCAGTGGTCTTTTGGACCTCCTTTTCCATTTGGGTAATTCTGCCTTTCAAGGCATTCTTCTCCTCATTGGCTTTTTGGAGCTCTTTTGCCATTTGAGTTAGTCTATTTTTTAAGTTGTTATTTTCTTCAGTATTTTTTGGGGTCCCCTTTAGCAAGTCTTTGACTTGTTTTTTATGGTTTTCTCACATCACTCTCATTTCACTTCCCAATTTTTCCTCTACTTCTCTTACTTGCTTTTCCAAATCCTTTTTGAGATCTTCCATGGGCTGAGACCAATTCATATTTTTCTTGGAGGCTTTTGATGTAGGCTCTTTGACTTTGTTGACTTCTTCTGGCTGTACGTTTTGGTCTTCTTTGTCACCAAAGAAAGATTCCAAAATCTGAGTCTGAATCTGAGACCATTTTTGCTGCCTGGCCGTGTTCCCAGCCAACTACTTGACCCTTGAGCTTTTTGTTTGGGGAATGGCTGCTTGTAGAGTAGAGAGTACTTTGTCCCAAGTTTGAGGGGCTGTGCTGCTATTTTCAGAGCTACATCTGGTGCTCTGGAAGCAGCCCCAGAGCTGCACCGCTTCCACACCCCTGGGGCTAGGGCAGACTGTGCACTCTTTTCACCCCTTTCCAGTAGTCTTTCCACGAACCTTCTCTGTTGGCTTTGCTATGTGTGGGTTGAAAAGTCTGGTAACTGTCGCAGCTCACTGATTCACGGCGCTCCACCCTGTTCTGCCCGGCTCCCAGTCTGGTTGGTCCTGGCGCAGCCCACACTGGGCTGTGTTCCACTCCATGCAAGATAGACCCTTCCCAGTGACCATCCAGGCTTTCCTGGGCTGCAGCCCTGCTTCCCTCTGGTATTTTCTGGGTACTGCAGCTCTAGAATTTGTTCAGAGCCATTTTTACAGGTGTTTGGAGGTATCTGGGGGCAAACTTAAGCAAGTCCCTGTTTTCCAGCTGCCATCTTGGTTCCGCCCCTCTATGGAACCTTTTATAACTAGATCATGTGTTTATTTGGAGTTTATCTAGGTATATGGTATGGACTCTAAACCTAATTTGTCCCAGACTTTGTTCAGTTTTTTCAGCAGTTTTTGCAAAAGGTTGAAGTATTACCCCAGTCAGTGGGGTCTTTGGGTTTATCAAGTACCAGGCTGGCAGGTTTGTCTGCTTTGGTAAATCATTTACCTAATCTCTTCCTCTGGTTGATCTCTGTATTTTTAACCAGTACCAATGTTTTTATTATTATTATTTTGTAGTATAGCTTGATATCTGGTATTTTTAGGTCTTCTTCTTCCCCATTCCTTTTCATTGTTTCTCTGGATATTCTTCACCTTTTGTTCCTTCAGATAAACTCTGTAGTCTGGCAAACTTAAATACTCAGGGAGCGCAATTTGAGAACAGTATTGCCAATGGATTTTTACACACTGTATCTTCTTCTGAAAGTTGATGGCTTCTGCAGAACTCTGATTAGAAAACAAAACTTCCAGTTATGCTTACCAATTAATCACTTGTCTTTCATTGAATACCTATTAAATACTCAGTTCATGGATGGAGATGAAATTGTATAAGACATGGTCTCTGCTCTAAGATTATAGTCTAATAGCAAGATATTAAACTAAGACAAATAATAATGTTTACATAGTCCAGGACTATGTAAAATGGTTTGATATGGGCTAAAAGTATTGCAGGAGTCCCTTTGTTCAACAGATTATTTATTAAATACTTGTTGCTTACACTTATTTGGAGGTAGGACTTGAGCTGGGCCTTGAAGCACAGGTAGAATTTGGATGATGGGAAGGACAACATATCCCACATGAGGGGAATATAAGTACAGGAGTGGAAATGACTTTGATGGGCTTATAGAATCAATAGGTAGCAAACATTTATCAAGCACCGTGTTCCAGGCATTGTGCTAAGCTGGAGATATAAAAAAAAAAGAGGCAAAATAAAAGTCCTTGCCTCCAAGGACCTCACAATCTAAAGCAGGAGTGGGGAACCTACAGCCTCAAGGTCTCATATGGTCTTCTAAGTTCTTGAGTGCTGCCTTTTGTCTGAGTCCAAGTTTTATAGAACAAATCTTTTTATTAAGGGGATTTATTCTGTGAAGTTTGGATTCAGTCAAAGGGCTGCACTTGAGGATCTAAAAGACCACATGTGGCCTCAAGGCTGAAGGTTCCCCACCTACCATAAGAAGATTGGTCAGATTAGAGTGGAGGGTTCAGGTAGTCAAAAATGAAGCTGGATATGTAGGGTCAAAATCCTCTTGTTTGGAAAAAGTTGGGAAGAAAGAGTACTGTTCTAAGTAAAGATTTATACTAATGTACTAAGTAAGGGATTGAAAACAGGAAAAGAAAGTAAAGATTTATATCAGACCCTCTAAGCTAGATAACAATGAAGAAATTTGCATATGGCGATTTATTTATCACTGCTACTCATGGTCCTGTGTACTTTGTACAATCATTTAAAGATTTTTACTAATCAACTGACCCATAATTTTAAAAAAAATCATGCTATCATTACTTCATTTGATCAGTTATTGAGTATAGTGATACAGAAATCATTTATATATGGGTATACAGCCCTTTTGAATTTTTTTGCAACCATATTTCTTTTTTTTTAAAAGCATTTTGTTATGAACTTATTTTTAAATAACATTAAGTCAATTATACATACTTTGAAAACCATGTACATTTTACATTTAGAATCATTTACATCAGAAAATGAACTTAATATGCACATCACCTTACTAACACCTAGACAACTAAGTGGCTCAGTGGATGAAGTGTTGGGCTTGGATTCAGAGAGACTTGAGTTCAAGAAAGAGGGTACATAGGAGGGAAAGGATGAAGGTAGGAAAAGAAAAAAAGGAAGGTAGGTAGGAAGGAAAGAAGGAAGGTAAGTAGGAAAGAAGGAAAGGGAAAAAGAAGGGGAGGAAGAAAGATTGGGAAGGAGGCAGGGAGGAAAGGAGAGAGGGAGGGAAGAAATGGAAAGAAGGAGAGGAGGAAGGAGGAAGGGAAGGTACACAAGAATTTATTATGTGCTAAGCACTTTATAAATATTATCTTATTTGATCCTCATAACTGCCCTGGGAGATAGGTGCTATTCCTATTCCTATTTCGCAATTGAAGAAACTGAAGCATACAGAGGTTAAGTGTCTTGCCCAAGGTCACACAGCTAGTGAATGTTGGAGGCTGAATTTAAGAAAGTCTTTTTGATTTGGCTCAGTGCTCTTTCCAAAAGTACCACCTAGCTGCCTCTAGAGATATGGGGTGGGGGTGGGGGAGAAGAAGGGGGAAAGGGATTTAGGGGAGGGGGGTAAGGTTGGACGGGGAAGAGATAAGAAAAATGTTGCAAATGGGGTTGATGTTACTAACTCCAGGGGATACAGGCAACCACTACAACTCGTACCATCAGGCACCAGGTCACTAGGTCCCTCTGCTTTACTCTTGCCTAGTCACCAGTTTATTTCACTCAGATTGCCATCCTTAGCACCTCAGCTCCAGTCTTGTCCTCCGCAGTCATTCAATAAACATTAAGTAAACACCTACTATGTGCCAGGCACTGAGCTAAGCTCTAGGATACAAATAAAGGTAAATATCCCTGCTCCTAAGGGGCAGCGCTTTCCTCTCCCCAAACTGTCTGCCTGATGTACAGGTTTCTGAGGGGTAGTCTCTCTTTTCCTTTGCACAAGTTGGTTCACGATCACCAACAATTACGGGAATTTGCAGGGTGATTAGTAGCGTCTGCCCAGTCCATTAACAAATCTCTATGGTAACAACTCAAGGGAATAGGCCAGCCCGAGTTAAATTTGTAAAATGAGAAAATTGGACTAAATGACCTAAAGTCTCTTTCTGCTTTCAATTGTAGGATGCGACCATTAAGTAGGTATCTCTTGACTTCTTAACATATACTCACAAAAGAGCAGGAATTTTTCCATCGTGTCAGGGCAGGTTCAGTCTTGAATTGCATTTTTCTTCTTCAGTTTTCTGGATAATCCCAAGGCATTCCTCATTTTAATCCGAAGTTTTGTTTTGTTTCAGTTAGCCTTGACTTGGCTAAACATTTATTCCTTTCAAGTAAACGTTTCCATTGAAGTCAAGTCAATAAACATTGATTAAGCACCTGCTATGAGCCAGGCACTGTATGAAGTGCTGGAATATCTAGAAAAAGATATTCATTGCAGAAGCACACTGTGATTTCAAAATCAATACATTCAGAGTCAGTATTATTAAACGAATCAAAAGGACTGGGAACAGTCTTTTTCCAGACCTATATCTTCCCATCCTCAGTCAGCTATATTCCACTGACAAACCATTTGTGATTCTGTCAAGGTCATCTCTCAATGTTAATTTTCCTCATTTTGCCCTTTTCCCACTACCAGCCTCTTAAAGATTCAATCTCCCAGATACTTTTGGCTTTTCCAGAAAAAAATCCAATTTTTTCTTCTAATTTAGTCTTATACTAATAAATATAGGAAAATTACATTTAACTCTTTTGAGGCAACCAAATAGATATGATACTGAAAATTATGACCTTGTTATGATTCTTGCCTAGTAAAGGTTATTCTTTCACATTATACTCTCTCATACCAGCCAGATTTTTCTTATTTATTCCAACCCTAGTTGGAATAAATAAGAAAAATACATAGAAATGTTCTATGAATGCAAGTTCATTTCATAAGCAAGTGCAAAAGTAAGTTGAGACAGTTTTGAGACCTCATTTGGAAACTTTTAGATAGTTATCCTTTGGGATATTTTCTTGATCCTATGATGTGAATAATTGGACCTTATAATTTTTCTCTTGTGGAAGCAGGAAATGAGGGATAAGACTGTATTTTAGATTTCCCTGGAAGAAGTAGGTTATATGTGAAGAAAGTTTTCATTAAAAAAACTGCTTTGGGTATATAATGTAAAAATGATATCATTGGCTAAGTCAAAAATCTTTTAAATGAATATGTTCTTATCACTCCTTGTTAGGTAGAAAATATCTCCTTCTTCTATTACTTTTACAAAGAAAGCATCAGTCTAGAAAGACAGTTAGACACGTACCTAAAAGAGCCAGTTTGATAATGTAAAGAATGTTTGGAGGACCTCCATTCAAAAGTCTCCTTTTTGTTACTAGCTTAGTTGCTTTGGGAAAATTACTTAACCTCCCTGGGCCTCAGTTTTCTCATCTCTAAAATTAAAGTGCTAGGCCACATGGCGTCTGAGATCCCTTCTGTCTCTAGGTTTATGATCTTATGATCCTGGGAACTGAATTCTAGTTTTAGCTCAATCCCTAACAAGCAGTATGATCTTGGGATCATAGATGTAGAACTGGAAGCAACCTCTTGAAATCATTTAGTCCAACTTCTTCATTTTATTGATGTGGAAACTGAGTTCAAGAGGGATTGTACCTTGACCAAATTCATGCAGACAGAAATAAGTAGTAGGGCTAGTATCTGAACCCACATCCTCTGAATCTGAACAAAGTAGTCTTTTCAGCATGCTATGGCGCTACCTCTGTTTTCTCATATGAAAAATGCAAGGATTGGACTAGGTGGATCTTGAAGGTTCCTTCTAGGGCTAACATTACATAATTCTCTGAATGAATACTTTCCTTTATTTTGGCAGCTGGAGATTTACATTTTATTTATTCTTAACTATTGCTGGCATTGGATTTCTATATGATGTAAGTTACCTTTTTAATATCTTTTGTTAGACTCTAGTCTTTTAAAACGTCTTGCCTATGAGTTTATTATGATGTAATAGTGTCAGTAAGGTAAACAACTTTGAAAAGCATTTTATTGAGATTCTTACGATAAAATTAATCATGTTGTACTTTGAGTTAATGTATGATTTCATTGATGTGGGTACTTCCTCCAAGATGTAGATCATCATCCATCCAGGCCTTCCTTAGGAGGGCTGATATAGAATTAGCATTAATTATTTCAGAAGTAACTTCTTTTAAATTGCATTTTAGGAACAGTTATACCCTTTGTAATATGGTTCTTTAAACAGAATTGTTGGCTATGTTAGTAATAGTTTATTATATATGATAGATATGCATATATGCATATGTATGTGTGTACATATATATATGTATATATATACATATATATGTGTGTGTGTATATATATATATATATAAATATATATATGGAGAGAGAGAGAGAGAGAGAGAGAGAGAGAGAGAGAGAGAGAGAGAGAGAGAGAGAGAGAGAGAAAAGAATATTACAAAATGTATCAGATATTTCAGTGCTACCAAATTACTTAGAGCACTTAGCACAGTGCCTGGTGCCTTGCATTTAATTAGTTAAGTACTTAAATGTTTATTGAATTTTAAAAAAAATATTGCCTTTTCTGATAAAAGATTCCATTTGTGCATAGTTAATTTGTTTCCCTCTCCCTCCTTTCTATATTTAGAAACCTTGGCTTTATGATCTGTGGGAGGTTTGGAATGGCTATCCAAAGCAGGTAAGCCTAACTCTTTTAGTATTGTAAAACAAAAACAGCCTTGGGCAAACCTGGAAAACTGGCAAAGTTAGTCTTTAATCCTGTAATATCCCTTTTCCCCTAAGGCATACCCTAAGGCCTGCATGTTGCCCCTTGATTGACTCGGGCTTCTGTTTGGAGGGCCCCACCAGCATTAAAATTGTCTCTAGCTTTCCCTGTTTCTTCCCACATTATTTAGTTTCTTGGACGCTTGACTAGGTAACAATGAATATTAATAAGTTAATCAAATAAATTAACCCGTGTTAATATATAACATATAATGTCTTAACTCAGAAGGTTCTTAAGGTGTAGCTCTAATTGTGGGAACCAAAGATGCTGATACCAGATGAATAGAAGAAATATTCTTGGTCAGATGAACATTGCTAAATCCCTCAAATTATGCTACGTAGGCGACTGCCTACTCTGCTCTTGAATGGGGCTGACCCCAGTGACCTTTTAGCAGATGTTCTTGAGAGACATTGTGGCACAGTAGAAAGAACACTGACTGGAGAGTCATAGGACTTGAGTTCAAATTCTGATTCTGACATTTAAATACCTATGAGATTTTGGGCAAGCCATACAACTTCTTTGGGACTATTTTCTCATCTGTAAAATGAAAGAGCCACACTAAATGACTTCTGATATCCTTTTTAAAGCTCTCTATGATTCTATAATTTTATAATATTAGGCTTTAAAGAATGCCTAGTGTCTCATGGACTTTTAGTCAGAAAACATTCCATAATGTTAATAAGTTAATCACTGCAAATTTGGGAAGGGTAAGCAGGGATGCCACCTTACTTAACACACATGCTTTTGACCTTAGATAATAGATTTCATAAGGTAGCTTTTAATAATTACTTAATAAATTACAATTAACAAAGACAGACTTTAATTTTTTAAATACTTATCCCTTATAAAAGCAGTCTGTTTCTGAATTCCACAGATAACACCATTAAACAAATGCTTTTATATATAAAAAAGTAATGAACATTTTCTTTTTCTTAGCCATTACTACCATCTCAGTACTGGTACTACGTTTTAGAGATGAGTTTTTATTGGTCCCTGCTGTTTAGACTTGGTTCCGATGTCAAGAGAAAGGCAAGTATCACATGTAAAACTTCTTTATTAGTGTCTTCAAAACCTCTAATTTAAAATTTATGTTTCAGGACATCTTCAGTTTCATTGCTTCTCTGCATATTACAGTAGTAGAGTGTACTACTAATTATACTCTGTTAGTTATCTTTCTTCTTTTGGTAAAGATTTGATAGGGAACTGATTGTGGTCCAACTACTGTAGCAATTCTAACTTTGAAGCTCTACCCCTCATCAGTGGAAATATGGGCATGAGGTTTTCCATTCCTATTGGCTTGAGTCTTTAATATCATAATTTCAAAAGGCAGAATGTTATTGACTAACTATGAAAGCACACTCTCTAGAGCTGGTCATAATCATATATTTATTTCATGATTATCTTTGAATTAGTCATAGTACTTTCCAATTACTTGGGAAAAACTTTCTGATCCTTCAGAAATCCTTGTGGGAATAACTGTCAAGTATCACTATCTTCACTTTACTGGCAGAGAAATTTAATCATAGAGATGTTAAATTATTTCTTAAGGTCAGTCAGTGGTTCTTCTTTAGAACCATTCAGTTTCCTAGTTCTTACTCATGAACCTACCAAACTGTACATATTTGGTCATACAAGCACTCCATCTGACTGAGAATATTGTAGATTCAGATCACATCTACAATCTAGGGTTGTATGTCATGTGCTACACCCAAAAGAGAAAGTGGATTTGCATATCACTAATATTTAAGCAAATGTTAAGGAACACTAAGAATAGTTAGAGATCAGGAAGGAAAAATCTTAACCATCTATGTGGTGTTTGATTGTGGGAGTATGCTTTCATTTTCCTGTCACTAAGAGAATGGTTGTTGTAGTGAACTGGGAAAAATAAAAACCTGTAAGAATGAACCCTGAGAAGACTGTATGTTGATATTGTTTAACTATGTTTCCAATATTTATAACAAAGGACGATTCCCTAAGTGGGTGATAGAGAAATGAATGTGATATAAAAACAATAGGCAGCATTTTTTAAAAAAAGAGCTGTATGTCCAAAAACATTTCTTCTTCCATTAACTCAAGCTTTTGTCCATTTCTTATGCATACTGCTGTAGGTACATATTTCTCTAGACTTAAAATACATTAAAATTTTTGTCATAAGTTTCATTTATTCAAGAGTCTAATTGAAGAATCCTCTTAAAAGCAGCAACAAGTGTATCACATGGATAAATCATAAAATGATGTGCCTAGTACATTTTTTGCAATTAGTTTTGTGATGGTCTATTTCCATTTCATTTATTTTAAGAGGAATTGGGTACCTTCAAATAAAAACATAAATGTGTGTTATGTGTGAGATAATGAAACAGCAATGCTTTATAATCATTAACGTACTATATACATGTGAACAATTAATTTATGTGTGCATAAATATGTATATATACACACATATAACCCATATATATATATATACACACACACATTATATGCACATTTTGATGGATTTCCTTGGTATGGCCAGGCTCTCAATTGATTTACGTCATAAACCCTTCTGTACCTTCTCATTTTATATAATCCCTTTTTTCATATTTTCTCATTACTTCTCCATAAAGAGTCTACCCAATATACTAAAAATCTACCTATTAACTAATCTTAGGGATACCAGTTAATGTATTTGTGTGGGGGTATGTATAGATAGAGAGAAAGATAACTATATTCTAGAATTCTTAGTGTAGCTTTAAAGTTTAAAATCACAGGAAGACTTTTGGAACAATAAATGTGTATGTATGTATATGAACATATATATATGTATATATATATGCGCATATGTGTGTGTACATACGTGTAACATTAAAGTGACATTCATATATACATTGATAAAAGTTGATAATCTGTATTTATATGTATATGCATACATATATACCTATAGATACATGCCCAGTGTTCTAAGCAGTGGAATAATATGATGATAATGACCTTTCCTAGGTGATTAATTGCTTGTCAGTGTTGAAATTTCTTTATCTATCTATTTATTTGCTTAGGATTTTCTAGCCCATGTCATCCATCATCTGGCTGCTTTAAGTTTAATGAGCTTCTCTTGGTGCACTAATTATATTCGTAGTGGGACATTGGTGATGCTCGTCCATGATGTTGCTGACATTTGGCTTGAGGTAAAAATTTGAAATTTTAAACAAATATGACTTCTTGAATTTTTATTCCCAACAGAATATTGCTTATGAGCTTCTTCTCAGTTCTTCATTTTTATTCTTATTCAGTCCTAGACACAGTACTTCCAAGAATTTTGAACTCTTTTCTTTAGTTTCATAGATGCAGATAGACAAAAGCAAGGAAGATAATTTGGAAGAGGTTTCATTTTGGTTTTCAGTTTGAGTTCAGAGGCAACATGTTACATGGAAAAGAATGCTTGATCTAGAGTCAAAAAACCTGGATTCATCTCCTAGGTAGTCCTCTTAATACCTATATGATCTTTGGCAAGTCATTTAGTCTTTCTGGGCCTCAGTTTCCTCATCTGTAAAATGGGAGGGTTGAACTAGATTCACTATGGTATCCTTTCTAGCTCCTATCATCTTGAGACTGCACTTGTGTAAGGTTCATGCCTTTGGCAGAAAGCTAATGATACTGCTTGGGAGTAAAATGATGTTTCAAATTGGGAGACTTAAATTCCAAACCATTTCTTTAAGGCTTAAATGACACTCCAGAAAGTCTTTCACAGCTTCCTTTCCATCTTTCTTTTCCTTACCTTTTTTCTTACTTCCTTTTCCTGACTGTAACAACAGTGTTATTTGTAGGTACTGTGGCTGTGTAAGACCAATAACACCAACACACAGGAGGGCTGCTAGCATAGGTTCTTTTTCTGCTTTTCTAAGGAAAGCAACTTTAAGGGGTTAACAGTCTTACTTTAATTAAACATACATACATCATTCACTTAGTTCAGGGGAAAAAGTCAGCACCCTGAACTTTCAGAGAAAATACAAACAGAAATTACAAACAGGAATTACAAGCAGAGAGAATAACAGAAACCAACAGACAGGCTTCTATCTGTCTCACCAAATCATAATACACAATTACCAGAGATAAAAGCACCAATATCTGGGTTTTCAAAGCTGGGGGTGGAGGTGGAGGCTCTTAACGGCTACGCAGAGTCTTGTCTGGCCAAACCATGTAACCACTCTTCCAATGAGTGAAACCCCCAAAACAAAATGCCAACCTCAGAGCATATATACCCTTCTTCAGGGTTAGAGGGTGTCACAATCATGTGACTCAAAGCCACGTGACCTAGGCCTCCCTGTGACTTAAGCAGGTCATCAGAGACTCCCAATTCAGTCAAACACTCTTGATTGAAACAAAGGCAAGACTCAGTCAAAGGCACTTGATCACCTTAGAGGAGAAGCACTCAAACAAAAAACAGCGAAAAGTCCCACCCTGCTTGCCATTACACTGGTTTCTATTCCCTTTTATCTGGGGTAGATATAGGAATAGAATGGAAGGAAAGAAACTTTCTAAATCTCCATATGGTTTGCTTCTCTCAGGTTTTCCAAAGTTTTTTTTGAAGTTCCTTGTGTTAAAGAATCTACCGAGGTTTTTCCGTCTTGCAAACTCAGTTTTCTTTCCCCCTCCTTCACATAATCATTTCTGAAGATAGCTATGGTGATTATATAATGACCTTAATCTTCTGAGAACTTCTAATACTTCAGAACCATACAATGATAAAATTTTTAGATTTATATAAAGCTTCATTTTAATGATCATGGAGAACAGTAGATCTGAAGTGTACTTTAACTCTAATTCTTGGTTGGAGTTGAAGAAGAGGATTTCTGCACCTTTTGAATGCCCTAAGTGCAAATCTTACTTTCTCCCTGCCACCTACCCACACCCCAACTGCTATTTCTTAAGGAGAGTGTGATATTAATACCCTGGGAAGGAAACATTATAATGAAAGCTCTCTCCTATTGATGCAGTGGAGAGACTTAGATCTGGAAACAAAGGACCTGGGTCAGTAACTCTGAGCCCAAAACAACTCTGCCTTTTACTACATATTTGATCTTGGGCAAGTCATAACTTCTCTGGGTCTTAGTTTCTACAATTTAAAGTGAATCTTGTATAAATAATAGGAAAGAGACCAGTGTCATTAGATTGCTAAGTGTGTGATGGGGGAAGGTGGGAGTGTATGGAAATGGAATGAAAAAATGGAATGGAAATGGAATGGAATGGAAGAATGGAAAAAGTAGGAGGGGTCTAGATTGTGAAGGGCTTTGAATGCCAAGTAGATTTTATATTTGATCCCGTGTTTCAGCAATCTGGCTAGCAGCTGTTGTAGGGGTGAAGAGACCAACACAAGCCCAACAACAAGCATGCTGCCAAAGCCTAGGTTCTTTTGATCTGCTTTACTAAGGAAAGCAACGTTAAGGGGTTAACAAGCTTATTTTAATCAAGCATACAAATGTCACTCACTTAGTTCAGGGGAAAAAGCCAGCACCCTGAACTTCAGAGCAAAATACAAACAAAATACAAACATCGACAGACAGACCTTGTCTGATTCAAATGCCAATATATAGTTACCAGAGTTTAACAAAGTCCCAACATCCAGGTTTACAAGCTGGAGGGCTCTTAGCTACAGCTGCCCAGAGTCTCTGCATCATTGAGCCACCAACAGTGAGAGCCCTGAGAAAATATCTCTGTCTTCTCTTCTTATACCATTTCAGACATCATCAACTGGCATCTGAATGACCAGAACTTAGGCTTCTACTATTGGCTCTTGAGTTAGCACCTCCCCTTAGTACCCTGGGAGCTTCACACCCACATAGGCTTAGAACCTAATTGGGGTTTGGGCCTGGGGCTTAGCACCTAGCAAGACTCAATGAAATACACTGAATTAATCAAAGGAAACAAAAGCCAAACTCCTCAAGGGCACACAAGTGCTAAGAGCCCATTTTGCTTACCAGCACATCCTGGAAGTGCTAGAATGCCACTGGAGTTTTATTGAATGGTGGGTAGAGTGGTGACATGGTCAGAATTGTATTTTAGGAAGATTAATTTAACATCTAAATGGAAGATGGACTAAAGTGGGAAGAGACTTGTGGTGGAGCTCACCCAGACTATTCCAATAATTCAGTTGTGACATGATGAAGGGCTGCACTAGCGTGGTGATACTGTTATAGGAGAGAATATATAGAGAATAATAGATTAGTTATGAGAGGGCTGAGAAAAAGTGAAGAGTCAAGGGTGATGCCTGGGCTGAGAATAATTATGTCTTCCACAATAATAGGGAAGTTCAGAAGGGGGATGATTTTGGGAAAAGATAATGAATTCAGTTTTTGACATATTGAGTTTAAGATATCTACAGGATACCCATGTTGAGGTGTCTAACTGGCAGTGGGAGATGCAAATCTGTAGGTTAAGAAAGAGGTTAGGGCTTAATGAGTAGATCTAAGAAACATCAACACAGAGATGATAATTGAATCAGAATTGAATAAGATCAAAATGAAATAGTAGAGAGAGGGAAGAGAAGAAGGCCTAGGATGGGGTCCTGGGGAACACCCATCATGACTGTTATTAAGATTCAGCAAAGAAGCCTAAGATGGAATAGACAAATACGGAGAGAACTAGGATAGTGTAGTGTCATGGGAACCTAGAGAGAAGATTAAATCAAAAAGAAAAATAGATCGTTGGTAACTTTGGTGAGAGCAGTTTTGGTTGAATGATGTTATTAAGAAGAGTGTTTCCAGATACATCTTTAGTCTTCATTAAAATATATTAATGATGAACACAGTGAATACAGTCAACTTGCTTCAAATGACTTCAAATTGAATATTGATTGATCTGTGGTACATTTCAATTAGTAGTCAGCTAGATTTATTTAAGGGCTATTTACATTATTACATAGAAAATATTAGCTGAATTAGAAATTGTTTCTAAATTGTGTATAAGCTCAACAAGCATACAAACAAATCTTTTTTTCTCATACTGTATATGCATAAGAAAAGCAACGGCTTAGCAATATAAATGATATGTTAAATTTCCCATGTTTTTCTGCAAATGTAGCCATACATGTTAAAATTCCTCTCCCTTTTCTTCCTTTATCCATCAAATCCTTTAATTATCTCTCTACACTTGCCTAAAAAAAGATCATCCTCACAAGAATTTCAAAATTATGTACTGCTCTGTTATTTCTAAACTTACTGATTAACATGTTTTCAACTTATCTACTGAAATAACAGGTTTATTATCTTAATGGAGGAGACTTAGACCCTGGGACAAGGAATATGCTTTATGCCTGACATGGTCACTTCCTCCCATTGTGGCTTTGGTAGATCACTTAATGCTTCATTTTCCATTCCACAACTGTCAAATGGAGCTGTTAATAATACCACAGGGAATACATTGTGAAGTTAAGTTGATTAATATTTGAAAAGGTTTTGAGGCCCATGGTTGTCAAGAAGAGAAATGTTATAATGCTCAGAGTCCTTTTATGGATAAACTATGACAAAGTTTCACTTTGTCAGTGACTATAAATAGTTCTTTATTGAAAAGCATAAGATTTCTTTTAAAAAAGAATCACTAAGCACATATTTTATAAAAATTTACTGATAACAGAAACAACAAATGACTAGAGGAATCATAGTAGATCCATAGACTCATAGGACTAAAAGGATCCTTAAAAGATAATCTGATTCAATTCCCTAATCTAGGGAAGGAAACATTTTACTATCCAATGCATGCCTTGTTTTTAAGGTCCTTCAAGGATAGAGATTACAGACCTTCCCTGGATAATTTTTTAAAAAATCGCCAATTGACTTATGGCATTATAACTGTTACAGTTTTTGCCTCTGTTTGGACCCTCATAGAGATAGAGCTCCTCTAGTCTTAAGGACTTGCCTCAAATGAAATCTGATTAGCTTTCATATACCTGAAGACAATATTTTCTAAGCCTTCTTTTATTTTGGTTAAACAACCTTAGTTACTGTAATTCTTCCTCTGAGGACCTCTTGTATACCTGTTTAAATATTTCTGATATAATTTCTTTAATACTTCTACATATCTTTTAAATAATAGTTATATTTAACCTAATATATTAAACCCCAGGAGCCCCTAAAACTTTAGAACCATATAATGATAAATTGTTTAGATTTATATAAAGTTTCATTTTAGTGATCTTGGAGAGCAGTAGATCTGAAGTGTACTTCAGTCCTATTTCTTGGTTTGAACTTGAAGAAGAGGATTTCTGCACCTTTTGAATGCCTTCAGTGTAAATCTTACTTCCCCCCACCCCCCATTTGCTATTTCCTAAGGAGAATGAAATAGTAATGCCCTGGGAAGGGAACGTTATAATAAAAGTTCACTCCTATTGGAAGATAGCATGGTGCAATGGAGAGAGTTAGACCTAATACTTTAAAAAGGGCCTGATAAATACCAGATAAATTAGAAGGGTTGTTTCTTTGTACTCGTACAAAGTTCTTGTTAGTACATTCTTGCCAGTCCTAATTCTGCTTCATGACAATGCTATATTGCTTACATATTTGTTCTGCTATGATTCCTTCCACATTCTTATGCATATCTCAGTCTAATTCCAATCCCTTCCACCCCCTCCACGTCTGTCCCTCCAAACTCATTTCTCTTTTTATTATACCCTTCCCCCAACTCATGCATATTAGCCTCCTAAAAGATCTAAGAGTTTACTATTTATTTATTTTTTGCAAAATGCCAATCCCATGGTCTGCGCCATTTTCTTACTTTGTTTATATGCAAGTGATAAAATCCAAATCCTTACTCTTCAAATATGTTACCTATTTGAATTAATCTAAACTCTGAAGGTCTCTTTTTCTGGCTCATGCTATCCCTGTATTAAGATAAGCTGTACTCTAGCTGTCTCTACCCTCTGTAGTCTTCCTCTGTTCCTCCTCCAAGTATGAAAGCCCAGCCTACTTCCTGAAACCAGCAGATACTGTATTTCCCCATGTGTAAGACGCACCTTAATTTTGGGGCCTGAAATTTGAAAAAAAGATGTATTACACTGAGTTATTGAACTCAAGTTTTATTCATCTGCTCATGGCTTTCAGGCATCTTTTGGGCAAGTCTGGTGGGTGTACACATGCTTGGTCCATTCTGTTTCATGAACCTGAAGCACCAGTTGTGTCCTCTTTTGAAATCAGCAACTTCTTTTTCATCAGCAATTCTTCTTGCCTCAGGCTGAACCATCTTTGTGGACACAGGAATTCCAATTGCCCTTTGCTCTTCAATCCATATCTTCAGTTCCTTCTCTAAATCAGGCCATTTTGCTGACTTGCCTCTCATGGCCTTCTGCCATGGTGTTTTCAGTAGGGTTTCCTCTTCCCGTTGCCAGTCTCAGATTGTTTTCTCAGTTGGAGGAGGACCAAACTTATGTTCAGCAGCACGATTTCCATTCACTTTTGCAAACTGGATCACTTTTAACTTGAATTCAGCACTGTACAAAAATATTTTCTGAGCCATTCCTGGCCAGAACGTGGCAAAACGTAACCTAATATACTGGTAACAAACAATGAGCACAAAGACAACAAGCACAAAAAAGCAGGAAATGCAAGTAAAAAAAAATCTATAACCAGTGTATAAGATGCACCCAGTTTTTAGACCCCAAATTTTTCAAAAAGGGGTGCATCTTATACATGGGGAAATACAGTAGATCAGAAGAAAAATCAATTCAGATGTTAGCCACCAATATATCAAATGCAATAATGGGTAGAAGTGATTGAAATGGCTGCCAAACAGTAACATGAATGAGCCTTGAATGAATGAACTACAGCACATTAACTTTCCTTCTACGCTAAGGGACTTAGCAAGAGTTCTTTCCAGTAAGTGCAATGCACATGAATAGCATGTGTCAACATAAGACAAATGAGAACAAACCAATTTTTGAGGGTCGATTTCAGTAAGCAGTAGGGCCATGAAGAATACTACCTCACTCCAGCCACAGTGGGAAGAGCGCTGATGGCAGGATGTTGTAAGCACGCCTATAATCCCTGATTCTGGAGAAGTTGAGGCTGATGGTTTGCTTGAGCTCAGAAGTTCTGAGCTGCAGTGGGCTAAGCAGATGAGGTGTTTGCACCAAATCTCCCACGAATATAATGAGCTGGGAAGTGGACTGGGAGGTGGTATGGGGCTGCCTAAGGAGAGGGAAGCTGGCCCGGGTTGGAAATGGAGCAGGTCAAAGCTCCTGTGCTGATCACCCATGAATGGCTGCTGTATTTGTTGCCTGAGCAAGGTAGGGAGACCCAAGAAAGGAAGGAAGGAGGGAGGGAAGGAGGAAAAAAAGAAAGAAGGAAGGAAAAAGGGAAGAAGGAAAGAATGAGGGAGGGAAGAAAGAAAAGAAGGAAAGAGGGAAAGAAGGAGGAAAGGAAGGAAGGAAAAAAGAAAGGAAGGGGGAAGGAAGGCTGTCTATCTCTGGAGTTGGGGACTTGGCTCTACTTCTGCTTCTAATGCTATCTATATGACCTTGAGAAGATCACTTAATGCCCTAGGGCATCAGTTTTCTGATCTATATAATGAGAGAATTAGACTAGATAGTCTGGGAGGTCCATACTAGCTCTCTAATTCTATGTCCTGTGCCTGTTGTAACCTATTTAATTACTGTCAGGCCCACCCACCGTATCATTTTTCTCTTAACATCTTTTGGCTTCTTTCTATGTTGAATGGAGATATTCAGTGCATAAGTTAAATTATTCTAAAGCTGCTTCCAACTGTTCTTGAAAGTTTGTCTGTTTACTTGTTTCTGAATGAATTCTCTCTTTTTTTTTTCAGTCTGCTAAAATGTTTTCTTATGCTGGATGGAAGCGAACATGTAATATTCTATTTTTCATCTTTGCTGCTGTATTCTTTATTACCCGCCTAATAATTTTCCCCTTCCGGTAAGTAGGCCAAGGTTATTTGCTATCATATTTTTGTGGAATTTAGTTTTCCTGTCCTTAAATTTGCTGAGGTAGCTTATAGCAGGATGTTAAAGTCAAAGAACTGTATCACCTTTCTTTTCCTAACAGAATGTTGATCTGTAGCTATAAGGACAAAATGTATGAAACAAAATGGAAGGAAAAGTATGAAGGAGTCTTTTATTCATTATGGAAGCAATTTCCATTGTAGAACCCTTCCCACCATGCCCCCACACAACCTACACACCTCAAGCCATTGCGAAAAAAGAAAACACACTTGGCATTCCAGTGTAAGAGATACAAAATGGAAGTATAGTTGAGGAGTGACAGAAATTGGGAGCACTAAAATAGAAAGTACGTTAGCAAAAGAATTTGTTATAGCCAGTTCTTATGTTCACTCTAGATGTTCTCCCTTAATGAACATGAATCTGTCTGCGAATCTTATAGATTCTCCATCTGCTCAGATTGGAACATCAGCATATTTTCACAAGAGGCATTTGCCATTGGTCATAGATATAACTGATTCGTTATCTTGACCCAGCCACAAAGCTCGTCTGCATAGGGATCATTGCCAAAGGGGGAACTGTTCACCTAAGCGTATATATATGGAAAGGTAAATGGAAATTGGGAAAACTAATATTAGGATTGGCAGAGAAGAATCAGTATCTCATCTCTCTTGAAAGCCTTTCCTCTCATAAATATACCTCTACGTGTGTATCTTGGCATAAATCAAAAAGACATAATATTAGTAAAGAAGCCACAGGTGCTTTGGAGAGAACCACCCAAAACCATATTTTTGGTCTAGCACGTATTTTCTTCCAGCCCAAATGTCACGTAATCTTAGCAGATAGATCAATGCTGTTGTTAGGTTTTAATATTTAGCTGGTAGGACTGTAGTTCAAGGACACTGACTTGCCACAAAGGACTAATTCTAATTGGACATTAGTTAGCTTTGGATGTTTTCTGTAACACTATAGCCTATAGCCACTGAATAGAGGAGCCAGACATCAGGATGATAGGAGCACTGTCCCTCCCTCCTCCACAAGCTCTCTTCCCTCAGTGAACCAGAAGTGTTTTGTTAATTATTCTTAGGTATTTTGATCATGGTAGACATTTTCTTTAGGGGTTTAGAGGAAACTAGAGTTCAGTCTAGAGTCAAATTTGGCACACCTGTTTTAAGTAATAGGATAGGAGAACAAAATCCTATTTGGATGAAGACAAAATGAATTTTAATGAAATTTATGCTTTTAAAGTGACACAAAATTCAGAAAATGTCTGAGCTTCATTGTCAAATCTCTTACTGGTTAAGATATGGTTTTGGAGAGTCTCACATTTGACCTATATGTTTAGATTAGTGCTTATTGTAACACAAATGATGTTACCTTAACAGTAACTTTGATTTTAACTAATGCAGAAGGTATTAGCATTCTACTGTTGTTTATGATGAATAAGTGTATTTAGCCATGTTCATAAGAAAAGATTTGTAACTAGCATCTATCTATATATCTGTATATACATACGTGTGTATGTGTGTGTGTGTGTGTGTGTGTGTGTGTGTGTGTGTGTGTGTATGTGTGTGTCCCTTGGTATTAAATCCTATACTTTTAAGCCCCAGATATCTATAAGGGCTCAGCCACTTACTATGGTTTCTGGGCTTCAAGTTGAGTTAGTAAGATGTGATCTGGCATGTTTTCAGCTCTTACTTGCTTAAGAGCCTGTTTCAGAGTGCAATTCTCTTCAATTCTTGCTGAGCTTTCTGGGAGTTTAATCTCTATGAAATAGACTTTGAAGTCTCAACTGATCTACAGATTTCTTCTTGTTGAAGTCCACTGAGCCTTACTCATTACTAAGCTGAGAAAGTATTTCATCTGACTGTAGAAGTTTTATTTTTATTTTTTATATGATTATTCAGATTTATTGAGTTTACCATATAGATCCTTGTGATGAAACCCTTTATTATGGTACTGGTTTAGCCTCTCTAGACTCAGACTGCACCAGCGATAGTTTAGTAATATTGCAGGAATTTTGTCATTGCAGAAATAATAAAAACCAAGAAAAGGAGGATTAAAAAAACAAAAAAAAACCAAATAATTTTGCACACCCTTTCATGCTAAGTTCTAGGATTGGGTGGGGACCGCCAGAATACAACTCCTTTAAATTTTTTTTGTTAGATTTTTTTATTTTTAGTTTACAACACTTAGTTCTACATGTTCTTGAATTTCAAATTTTCTTCCCTTCCCTCCCATCCCCCCTGCCCCCCACAAGTCGGCATGCAGTCTGACATAGTTTCTACATAAACCTTCCCATTAAACTTATTTACACAATAGTCAAGCTGCAAAGAAGAATTATGACCAATGGAATGAGTCATGAGAGAGAAGAAACAAAACCAAAAAAGAGAGCAAATAGTTTGCCTCAATCTGCTTTGAGATTCCACAGTTCTTTCTCTGGATGTGCATAGCTTTTTCCATCATGAGTTCTTTGGAGCTGTCTCTGAGCCTTGCATTGCTGAGGAGAGCCAAGTCTATCAAAGTTAGTCATCACAGAATCAGTATGTCTGTGGTTGTGTACGATGTTCTCCTGGTTCTGCTCCTCTCAGCATCATATCACATAGGTCATTCCAGGTTATTATGAAGTCTGTATCTTCCCCATTTCTTATAGCACAATAGTATTCCATTACATTCATATACCACAACTTGTTCATCCATTCCCCAATTGATGGGCATTCCCTTGATTTCCAATTCTTTGCCACTACAAAAAGAGCTGCTATAAATATTTTTGTACATACAGGTCCCTTTCCGACTTGTGTGATCTCTTTGGGATATAGCCCTAGGAGTGGTATTGCTGGGTCAAAGGGTATGCACATTTTTATAGCCCTTTGGGCATAGTTGCAAATTGCTCTCCAGAATGGATGGATCTGTTCACAGTTCCACCAACAATGTAACAATGTTCCAATTTTCCCACATCCTCTCCAGCATTTATCATTTTCCTGTTTTGTCATTTTAGCCAATCTGACAGGAGAGATGTGGTACCTAAGAGTTGTTTTGATTTGCATTTCTCTAATCAAATAGTGATTTAGAGCATTTTTTCATATGCCTATAGATATCTTTAATTTCTTCCTCTGAGAACTGCCTGTTCATATCCTTTGACCATTTCTCAATTGGGTGACTGTAGAAATTTTAGACCAGTCAACATACTATAATATAGATGCTTCAACATGCTTCAATATAGAAGGTTCAACATGTTATAATCCTAGAGTTTTCTAGTCAGTACCTCTTGGTAGGCTTTTTTCCACTGTGGAGCAATGAGCAAGACTAATTATTATATTTTTTCCACTGATCTGTGGCTTTGTAGTTTATACACAATTGCATTGATCACTGCAAAAAGAGAATTATTTTCTCCTCCTTTGTTAGCTTGGTCCCACACTTAGGTATAAAATGAACTTTGTAGCTCCATATATCATTTTGGGGCAGTTCATCTGGGAGAATTCATTTTGGGGGCACTTATGGTGGACATTTTAGAGGGAATCTGCAATGTGGTATTTGATTCCCTATCCCAGCCCCAATAATATGGAAAGAGGGGTGCAGGATGAGAAAATACTGACCAGTTGACCAGTGCTTGTGCCTAATTTAAATTGTTCTTGGGGACCCATAGCCCTGAAAAAACAAATAAAAATTAAATATTGTTCCATAAAATAACATTTTATTTGTTTTTTCCTCTCCTTCCTTTTCTAAACCCTCTTCACTTCTACCGTACTTTAATTTTCTCTCACATGTCTCCCTCTTCTCTGTGTGCATGCTGGTTTCCCTTTCTTTCTTCTCTTTCCCTTACTAGCAACCATACCATTTAGTTGGTCCTCAAAATAAATAAAAATTCCTTGCATTGTTTTTCTAAAAGTTCTTGGCCCTAACAGTATCAGGCATAAAGGCAATTATTTTAATTGAATTACCTAGTAGCCTAATTTCCTCATAACATTCTATTCATTAATTAACTTGTATACTTTGAAGGGGGAGGGATTTTTATCTATGCTTTTGTATCATGGAAACAATATCAAGCAATCATAGTGTGAAAAAACTCCATCCAAGCTGTTCCTCTGACTCTGGGCAATGTTGCTCTATAAATATCGAAGACAGAATTATTTAACCTATTCTTTAAAAAGTTTGATACTCTTCATGAATTTTGTAGTTTAAATTTTTTTAACATCTAAACTATAGCCTTTTGGGTAGCAATTATAGCCCATTTTTTGTACTCTTAGGGATGTAAGACAGTTAGATACCTTTCTCATTTTAATTATTCATGCATTTGTAGACTGTTACATATGTTCTGTGCTCTCCATATGTTGCTAAAAATTTTAAATTGGTTCCAAGTCCATTAATAGTTAGGGGAGTAAGTACAGTGGAAAAGGCACTGGATTTGCACTCACATTAAGTAGCCTCTGCTACTTGATACCTGTGTGACCATTAACAAGTCATTTCAGTTCTCTGGCCTCAATTTCCTCATCTGCAAGATGAGGAGGTCAGACTAGGTGGTCTCTAAGGACCCTCCCTGATGTCCAGATTTGCCATAACTTTCCTTTTCCAATTGGAAAAAAAATTAACATTCATTTTTTAAAACGACTTGAGACAAGGAGGCATTAAGGCTATTGAAATAATCCAGGCATGAGGTAATGATGGTCCACACCAGGATTGTGTAAACTGAGAGAAGAGGATGCATATAAAATGCTGTGTAGGTCATTTCAACAAGACTTGGTAATGTATTAGATGAGTATAAGTGAAGAGTCAAAGATGATCCCTAGGCTGTAAGCCTGGGTTATTGGGAGGGCAATTGTGTCCTAGAAAATAATTGCAAAGTTGGGAAGAAGGGTGAGTTTAGGTAGAAAAATCAGAAGTTCTCTTTTGGATATGTTGAGTTTTAGATGTTTATAGGACATCTAATTTGAGATATTGAAGAGGCAGTTGGGAATGTGGGACTGTAGCTCAGGAGAGAAGTTAGACCTGGATATATAGATCTTGGAATTGTATGCATAGCCATGATAGTTGAACTCATGGGAACTGACATTACCAAATGAGATAATAGAAAACAAACAAAGAGGCCCCAGGAGAGAGCCTTGATCCTAACCTCTCTCAATAAAATAATGGGTGTCTCCACACCCTATGTTCTTCTAAATTTGGGAAAGGAGGGGTAAACAACAATATAATAATATTCCATCAACCTAGAAGTAAGACTTCTGGCAACCAAAATCTTCTAGAAATAAGCCAGAACAGGGATGGGAGTGGACTTTCTGTCTGAATCTCTAGATTTAAATCAATAATCTCATTTTACATAAAATTTTAAAAAATTATTTGTCTTAATTATATATAAAAACACTTTTAACATTCATTTTTAAAAACTTTGAGTTCCAAATTTTCTCTTTCCCTCCCATTCCTCCCCTTACTTAAGAAGGCAAGCAATTTGATATAGATTATGTATCATATACAATTCTAATAAACTCAGTTATCTGGTTTCTAACCCCACTGTAGATTAGAGGCAACAAATGAAAGAGGGAGGGGGACTGTTAGATGGAGAGCTGAGAAAGGACAGTTCTTAGCAGTTGATAGAGACTCATGCCTCACTAGCCCCTAAGGCATCACTGCATTACAACTTCCCCCCAAAAGTATTCTACTTTAACTTACCTTCCAGGATTCTGGAAGTAAGTGTCATTTCCTTTGTTACTTGCTAGGAAAAGGAGTATGGGAATAATGTTTCCTGTTGAATGTATGCTAGGAATAGAGAGGTGATGAGAGTTTTTTGTGTGTCTGGGAGGAAAATGGTGCTTATTTTCTTATTCCAAATATATAAAAGAAATTGCCTAGGATTTTTAAAGGGGGTGGGGAGGGGAAGGGAAGACATTTCTCTTGTGACAAATTTCTCATTTTCTATTTTGTTTTTTAGGATTTTATACTGCACATTGGTTATACCTCTACAGTACCTTAAGCCTTTCTTTTCATACATTTTCCTCAATGTGCAACTCTTGATCCTGCAAGTCCTTCATCTCTACTGGGGTTACTATATTCTGAAAATTCTTGGAAAATATTTAATGCAACAGGTAAGTTATCTTCCTTCCAAATTTCATAGCCTGCTGTTGTTATAGTACAATTTTTAAAAAAATGTCAGTGTTGTGGAAGAAATAACTTCTCTTTGAGTTCATGTGATAGGTAAGTGCTGCTGAAATAAATCTATCACAATGCAGAAATTATAAATATAAGAAAAACCTAGATTTTATTATTTTGCTTGAGCATAGGTTCAAATTTCAATAAAAAAAACTGAGCCCCTATTAGGATTTTTAGCAAAGTGTTTTATAGACAAAATTCCATCAGAGTGACAGAGAACTCAGGGCTTTAGTCAGAGTTGGAATTAGGCTTGGAGGTAAAATCTTGTACATTTCACTTAGGCCATAAATGTTGAAGAAAAGACAGATTCACAATCCTTTACTTCCTTCGATGTCATAAAAATTGAATACACTAAATTAAGCAGTTGTAATCTCATACATCCCCTATGGAAACAAACCTAGCTAAGCAGATTCTTTGGGTAAAATAAGTCAGGTTACAGATTAAACACTGAGTTTGCAAAATCCTACACTTAAAAAACTACAAGGCTATCTTTTAAAGAAGTCACAATGGACTAATTGAGAGGAAGGGATTTACATGTCATGAAGTTGGTGTCAGGAAAATTCTCCCACAAATAAAGTATTTTGGGGAGGCTATTAAGATGCTGCATTCTTTTCTTTTTCTTATTTGACTTCATATCTCAGGAATGTCAAGAGTCTTTTTTAAATGCTATTATTATTCCATGAGTTGGACTTTGGTCAGGAGAGGTTAATATTAACAGAAGACAGGATTTCAGTTAACCAAAAGTTGCAGACAGAAAGGCCCTGAGTTCTGAATAATAAAAATCAATAAAAGAAAATAAAAAATTCCCATTGCATCAGGAAAAACAACAGGGAACAAACTCTTTTAGTTTAATTGCATTTTCTAGTTAATTATCAGTTAAGGAAAAACCCTTTTTCCTCATCCTTTAGAGCAGTAATCTTCTAAAGTGTAGAAGCATCATACACAAACAAAATCTAAAAAATGTTTTTAAGAAACCACTTGGATTACAAAGCAAGTCATCATTATAATTTCTTTAAGAGTCAAAATTCTTTGCCACCCTTGTGGTAATTTCTTTTTCAGGTTTCTTAACCAAAGGTAGGGCCCTTATTGTATTTGCTGTTTTTCCATTTCACCCAGTAGCTGGGATGATCCACTTTTTTTGAACTGAAATTTCGCAGTTCCAACTGATATACTCTATTTATTGAAATCATTTTTGTATAAACTTCAGGAGGCTGTTAATGGACTTTTGTCCGTATTAAAAATCTAATCACAACAGACTTCATCTGAGAATTACAAAACTGGGAGAAAATTCATTTTTAACATAAAAGCTCACCATATCAGTTACAACTCATTCACTTTATATTACTACACATTTCTAACAGAATATTATACAAATAGCAAAATTATTTTACTGGATGTAGTATACTAGCAATTAATATTAATATAGTTAACTGACCTTTTTAAAACTAATTTTGGTATTAGTGACTTTTCTGAATTTAGTAAATTTGCTATGAATATAAATGATTTATTCTTTGACAGATGAAAATCTCTAAGGGCCTTAGTATATTATTTGTGAGTTTAAATTTTTAATCAGTAATGACTTAAGATGTAGTTGGAGATTGTTTCCTTCCAGCCCCAAGACAGGCAGGTTTGTCATATTTGTAGATGATGTCTGAAGATAGGAGGGATACCTAATATGTTGGATGACAGTCATCATTTTTAGAGAAAGGTAAGGAGAGAGGTATGTAATGAGAATTGAGATACTTGATCTTGAAAGGAAATCCTGAGGGTAATGACACCAGTACAAGTCCAGTGTAAATTGTGACCTACTAAGTTCATGGACTATGGAGGAAATTACTAGGTCAGCTGTGTTATTCAGTCATTCAGTTGTGTCCAACTCCTTTTGACTCTGTGGACCATAGCACTCCAGGCCCTTCTATCTTCCACTATCTCTCACATTCTGTCCAAGTTCATGTTCATTATTTCCATGATGCTATCTGTCTCATCTTTTGCTGTCCCCTTTTCCTTTTGCCTTCAGTCTTTCCCAACATCAGGGTCTTTCCCATTGAGTTCCATCTCATTATGTGGCCAAAGTATTTAAGCTTCAGCTTTAATATTTGACCTTGCAGTGACTCATCTAATCCTTAAGTTTGACCTTTTGATTGGATCCAAATTTTATGAAACAAATCCTTTTATTAAAAGGATTAAAGATCTAGAAGGCCATATGTGGCCTCAGGCCTCAAGGCCATAGGTTCCCCACTCCTGGACTAGCCTGAATTAATTTAAGTATTGACTGATTTGACCTCCTTGTTGTCCGAGGGCCTTTCAAGGCCCTTCTCTAGCATCACAGTTCAAAAGTGCTAATTCTGAGGTGCTCAGCTTTCCTTATAGTCAAATTCTCACAGCCATACATTGCTACTGGAAAAAACCATAGCTTTGAATGCACTGACCTTTTTCAGTAAGGTGATGTTTCTGCTTTTTACTATGCTGTCCAGATTTAGCACAACTTTCCTTCCAAGGAGCAAGGGTCTTTTAATTCTATGGCTGCATTCACCATCTCCAGTGATCTTTGAGCCCAAGAATAGAAAATCTGACATTGCTTCCATTTCTTCTTCCTCTGTTTGCTAAGAAGTGATGAGACCAGTTGCCAAGATCTTAGTTTTTTTGATGTTAAGCTTCAAGCCAGCTTTTATACTCTCCTCTTTCACCCTCATCAAGAGATTTCTTAATTCCTTTTCACTTATCTGCTCAGTAAAACATACAAATCTATCTAACAATCCTTCTGTATAATGAAAACAAAATTATTGAAGTAATATTTTTCTGTCGAGTTGTGGTCCTTGAATTACCTATGTGACCTTAGGCAAGTCACTTCAAGTTTTTGAATGACTATCATGTGGAAGAAGGGTAACACTTGATTTGATTGACACTAGAAGGCAGAACTAGGAGAAATGGTATTAGATGCTTTATTGCTCAGGTACCTTGGCCTAGTTGACAAGTTGCCTTCTAGTTATTTGAAATGAACCAGGAAGTGGCAAATAAGGCTTAAATATGCAGAGTTCCTGAGGCTATTTCTCCCTTTCCCACTAGTTTGAGCAGGAGAACAAAAGCATACTCTAATATTTTTCTCCTTCACATTTGAACATTTGTTGTAGAGTTGATTCTTTCTCATGAATGGGTTTGATTAGATGGCCTCTGGGATCCCTTCTGACTCTGAGAGTTGTGATTATGAAAGATAATGGGAGAGATTTTTATTATCACAGTATTCTGAGCGATAAGGTACTTCAATGTTTGTTTAGTCAATTAATCAACAAACATTTATTAAGCACCTACTGTTTGCCAGGCTCTGTGGCAAACACTCCTGTGCAAAGATACAAAGAAAGGTAAAACACAGTCTTAAGGATGTCAGTCTAATAGGGAGAAAACAAGAAAACAACTATGTACAAACAAGATGCATACAGGATGAATTGGAGATATCCAGTAGAGGGAAGAGACTATCAAGGAGAAGAGGGTGATTCACAGTATCAAAGACTGCATTCCCTCATTTTAAAATGAGGAAACTGAGGTCTAGAGAGATGAAGTTATTTGTCCAAAATCACACAGGTAGTAAAATGGTTGAATCTGTAAATATTCCAGGATGAAGCTTTTTTTTTAAACTAAGTGGCATCAGGTTAATTTTTTATCAATATTTCCCTCTTTTCCCTAAAAGTAAGTTGGTAAGAAATATTTCTTTTTATTTACTTTTAATTGATTGATTTTTTTTTTGCTATTCTATTATAACCTAATGAAATGCCACTAAAAAAAGGAGTTAGATTAAGGTAACTGAATGTTAATGTGAAGAAGAGAAGTTTGTGAGTACTCCACATTGTGGGAGTGGTGTGGACTTAATAAGTAAATGCTCCTTTTTGGAGGGAAATTTTCGGGGACCCTTGCCCCAGGCAGAGATTATGCCTTAACTAATTGGTGGATGACAATAATGATGGACCTAGAAAGAAGTCTAGGACAGCCAGAATCTGAAATCTGGAACAATTTCTTGTTTGATTTCATCACTGCTTGCATATTTCCAATTTACAATATATTCTGCCAGCTTTGATTAAAAATCCAATGGGTTGGGGAGTTGTAGACAGGAATTCCTGATTTTTTCATGCAGCACTTTGGAGGAGCTGTTTCCAATTGCTATTTGACAGCATCGGTGGCTGCAGCAACTCTAATCCTTTTCAGTTCAGATGACTTCAGCTGGCTTGCATATGCAGCCTGTTTTCCATAGCGGTGGCAAAACTGGCTGTGAAATCAGCTTATTCTTCCAAAGCTGTAAAGCCTCCTTTTAAAAGAATGCTATCTGTAAGGCAGAATTACAGTACAAAAAGGGGAAATCTTTCAGAGGAGAAGCTGGCCTGTTGTTTCAACAAATACACTTAATATACTTTTAGCCTGCAAATACTATGGTGGCTAGACTATTGCATAATTTAAAAATGGAACCAAGTAATTCTTTGGCTACCTAGTACAAAAATGTTCTTTTATTCCTTGAAGTGGAAGATGAGAGAATATTTGCCAGGAAGGTTCTTGAGGACAGAAATTATGTCATATATCTTAGTGTCTAGCCTAGTACCCTTCTGGAAGTAGGTTCCCAATAAATATTTGTTGGACAAGTGAATGAATAAATAATTTTAAGAAAAATGCCACACAATTTTGGAAACAATGCTATCACAATTTGTTTCTAATTTAAGAATTTTAATAGGGATAAATATATAATTTCCATAGCTTTCACTCACTCAAAATGGTAGACTACAAATAATAAATTGCATTTCTCAAAATAACATTTTATATTCCAGTTTTATTTTTTGCTTTTTTGTATGCTGTTTCAACAATCCGGCTAGCAGCTGTTGTGGGGGTGAAAAACCAACACAAGCCCAACAACAAGCATGCTACCAGCATGCTGCAAAAGCCCAGGTTCTTTTGATCTGCTTTACTAAGGAAAGCAACATTAAAGGGTTAACAAGTTTACTTTAATCCAGCATACAAATACCATTCACTTAGTTCAGGGGAAAAAGCTAGCACCCTGAACTTTGGAGCAAATACAAACAAATTACAAACATCGATGGACAGACCAAATACAATTCATAATTACCAACATCTAGGTTCAGCCCGGGAGCTCATAACAAGAGCTGGCCCAGAGTCACAAGCGCCACCATGGCTGTGGGTAAGAGCTCCAAAAAATAGAAAGCCAACCCCCGGTTTTATATCTTTTTCAGGGTCACCCACGTGACCTAGAATCATCACAGAGAGGCAACTTAAACCCACGTGGTCTAAAAGCCTCTGATATCCCAAACATGCCTCTCAAACTCATGTGTAAACTAGGCCCTCTCCCGAGGCAAGGAGGTCACCAAGGACTCCCAAATCTAATCAAGGAAACAAAGGCCAAACTCTTCAAGGGCACTTGGTTGAACTGAGTGCTAAGAGCCCATTTTGTTTACCAACACATATGCTTAAGATTCTGTTGTACATATAATTTAATGAGAACCTTCATTCATTCTTCTTTGTTCTTATTCCTTTGAATAAAGATTTTTACCGTAGTTTTAAGCTGTTTCAAGCAATTGACCCTGTACATAGAGAGTGGCAGTTGTATGAGTTAAGGGAAGTCTTTGTAGCTACTATGATATTGTAACATGGATTTTAGTTATTAGCATGATTAGTTATTAACTTAAATTATATTTCAGGAAGAATTACACATGATGTCCTAAAAGTCTTAATGTTGTTTTAAACTTTAATAGGTCAGCTTATCAGTGTCTGAGAAGGCAAAGAATAGTGTACAGGGGGTTTGAACAGGTTCAAATCCAAACTCTACTTATTAGCTCTGTGATGGTGAGTGTAATAAATTCCTAGAGTTCAGCACTGGGGGTGGGGGATAAAAATAAAGCAAAAATGCCAGGCAGCAAACACAAGATCAAAGCAAAGAACAAGTTCTGAGTGTGACAGGAAGGTTCCAGGGTTGATTTTTTTTTAAAGAAATTAACAGACTTACTGAGTCTTCAGAGCCAGAGACTATATGGCCCCACTGAATTATTTACCCATTCAGCCTCATTTTCTTTATCTGATGAATGGATATAATAATATTTGTATTGTGTTCTTCACAAGGTCAATATGAGCAAAGTACATTGTAAACCATAAAACATTTGAGCTATTATTTGTCCAAGTGAAAAGCATTTCCAAAAGAAGTTGGAAAAAAATATAAAGTGTGCTTTTATTCATTTATGACTTCTTACTCTGGTTGGGGGAGTGAGGAGGAGTAAGAATAGGAGTACTGAATGCTTACATTATAGATACTTAATGTATATTGCATTATATTATAATATAAAATATTATTATATATTATATTACAATGTTGTATTATTACATTATATTATGTTATATAATATCAGGATATTATCATATTATTCTTGATTTCTTCCAAAGTAATATAATCAATTAACTACTATTCATAGCAATTCGATTCAGTTCAATATTTTTTAAGCACCTACCCTGGAAGGATCTGTGTGTGTTAAGGGTTCTCATAGTTTATATTCTGCTGTGGCTGATGCAACTAGTATGGAGACAAGGAAATATAAGGTAATTTTTGAGGAAGAAGAAAGTAATAACAACTGTGGAGATGGGAGGTTTCATGAAGAAAGTATTGCCCAAGCTAAATATTGAAGGAATAGAATTATTATGAAGAGCAGAGGTGTAATTAAATTTGACAAGAATTATGGGAAGATGGAGGTATGTTAGGACCTAGAGGAGCCTAGATTCCTTACAAATAGCCCAATAAAAATGTACCAGAAATAACAAAGAAAACCAGAGAAATAGCTGTAAGCTCTTTTATACCCTACACGAAAAAGGCTGCCACAATCCTGTATAAGCTCTAGGTGGATATAGACAGAGTGGATAGAATGCAAAATAGGCAAGTAGTCACAGCAGGAGACAGGGCCAGATCAGCCACCTAGGATATGGCCCACACCTAAGCCTCTGCAGGAGACAGGACTTGTCCTCTAGCAAAGGACGTAGCCAACTTTTGATAAACTACTATAGAAGAAAGGGCCAGACCAGGGCCCAGGCAGCCTGCACCTAATCCAGATCCAGGCAATTGATTCCCAGAACAGAACCCAAGCAGCTTGTGCCTGAACCATAGAGGAGACAAGGCCAACCAGTACATGTTTCACCAATAGCAGTAACCTCAGCAGGTGAATGTGCCAGGGTAGCACCTGCAAAGCAAAGAAGATCTTGCTGGAGGTTTGCCACCACCACAATATGGTTAGAACCTAACAGGGTCACAGCAAGGGCTCAAGCCAATTCTATGTTTCGGACTGCATGAGGGCAAGGAGCCAAAGCCAAAATCTAAGTTAAGAGTCCAGAAAAGTGAGCCACAAAGAATTCCTGCAGAAGTCAAATGCTACTCTTTACCATCGTATCCGGGACCAAGCAGAGCCTGCCCACACAATCCAAGGGTGCAGGAGTCTGACCCAAGTATAAAACACTAATCCAGAAACTGAGGCTGGAAATAGGTATAATCTAAAGAAAATGCTGAACATAAGAAATACTGTAGATTAAGAAAAGTCCAAGAGGTACATTCAGAAGAGAATAACCCCAAAACTTATCCAATTAGTACCATATATAAAAGAATAACAACTCAATTGAACAAGTAATTATTGATGACCTACTGTATATAAGGTACTGCTCCAGGATACTGAAGATACAAAGGCAAATTGCAAAATAGCTCTTGCCTTTGAAGAACTTTATTCTGCTGGAGGTAAAGGAGTGCATTTCAGCTCTGAGGCATAGCCTGGGTAATGACACAGATGAGCTGGAATGGAGAATGCAAAGGATGACTGTTAGACCAGTTTTGCTTGAATAGAAATAATAGAAAGAAAATCTGGAAAGGGAAGAGGAAGCCAGATTGTGGAGGAGGAGGAAGAGAAGCTATGAACACCAGCTATTTGTACTTTATTCCAAAGGCAGAAGAGAGTTACGGAATGTATTTGAGCAAAGAAGTGACATGGTCTGGTCTATACCTTAGGAAGACTTTCTTAGCAGCCATGTTGAGGATGAATTATAGAGGAGAAACTCAGAAATCTGAGAAAACACTAGCCCAATGGGGAGGTAATGAATGCCTGGTAAAGGGTGGTGATCCTGTGATTAGTCAAAAAGAGGACTAATATAAAACATTATGGAGGTAGACTCTACATGAGGGGAGAGGTAAGAGAAAGGAAAAGGACAATGATGATTCTATCTTTGAAAACCTGGGGCCCTAGGAAAATGTTGGTAAACTCAACAAATACAGAGGATTAGAGATCATAGGGATGGAATGGACACAGTTTTGTTCTGCACTTTTATGTTTGATATGCCAAAAGAAGGTGTCCGCACACATTATATTTATGGGGCAAATATATGTACATGTATGTACATGTGAATTCCCTACTGATCCCGTGCCCCGAGGGCACTTGTTCTATAGGACATAGATAGTTTTATAAACACACACACACACACACACACACACTCTTAAGGATTTTCTTTATACAAACATTTGCGTTTTGAAAAGGGTCAAGGCATTATTTTTTAGTTAGGAAAAGGAGAATTAGCTTGATAACATATTTGGAGGGATGTTATTAGATTTACTCAGTAAAAGCCAGTGTCCTTTAGCAAACAGAGCAGCAAGAAGTGTTGGAAAGTTACAGAAATTAATCATCATCCAATCGAGAATTTTCTCATGTTGGGATCCTCCTTATGGTTTGGCAAGCTATTCTTCCAGCACTCACCCCTTTTGTGACAATAACCATCAAAGTATTTAAATCCAGCTGCTGAAAAACTTTTTTCAGCTGCTAGCTGCAAGTCCTTTTTTCAGCTCCTATTTCCAGACAAACTGACCTCTGATGGGGAAAGATTATGTGGGCATTTTTAAATGGTTTAAAACATTTTTCATTTAATTTTTTTATGAATCCAATCCCTGTTTCCATGGAATTAAGCATGGAAAAGGAGCTAGTAGCCGGCAGCTGAGAGAGACTTGTATTTCTGGTAATATTCAGCTGCTAGCCATCTGCTTACTAACAGCCACAAACTTAACTTTCCAAAAACTGCTTATGAATTATTTTGTAATAGTAATTTATTTGTATTTAATTTTTTTAATTCTGAACTTAAATGCCAAATAAATGAACATTTCTATATACAAAATATAACAGAAAAATTATATATAAAACCACATATCTGTTATGTTTAGCTTTTGATCTTTATCTATTTATCCATGTATTAAATTTAGCACATTACTTTCAAAGCTGTCCTGCTTGTCTGTGTTTTCTTCTGACTTCTTTCTGTTCTTTTCTTTGCATTTAAAAAATGCTTCAATTATACTCTTCTTTCTGTTCTTTTTTTTTAAACATTATCACTAACTCTCAGCTTGCCCTTCTCCCTAATTAAAAAAACAAACCACAATCCACATAACATAAGCATAATCTAACAAAACAAATCCATATATTTGACGTGTCCAAAAATATATGTCTCATTCTGGACCTTTAGAGCATCACCTCTCTGTCAGGAGATCAATAACTAGCATGCTTCATCATCCACATTTTGGTGTTTTAGTTGGTTATTTCATTAACCAAAGTTCTTAAGTTTTACAAAGACTTTTTTCCCTGTTAGAATGTTGTTGTTACTGTACAAAGTTTTCTTTTGTTTCTACTTATTTCACTCTGTATCAGTTCATACAAGTTTCTCTGAAACCATTCCTGTCCTCATTTCTAAAAGCACAAGATTATTCACTCCATTCGTATACCATAATTGGTTCAGCCATTCTGCAATTGATGGACACTCCCTTTGTTTCTAGTTGTTTGCTATAACGAAAATGATACTATAAATATTGTTTGTACATATGAATCTTTTCCCTCCTCCTTTAATCATTTTGGGGGACAAGCCTAGTAGTGGTATTGCTGGGTCAAAGGGAATAAACAGTTTGACTTTTTCTGTATAGGTTTAAATTGCTTTCCAGAATAGCTGAGGTATTTCATAGCTCCACGAACACTACCAGTAAGAAGTATGAATGCCTTCTCTCAGTTCCTTCAAATATTGTCAATTTCCATGTTTTATTACCTTGCCATTCTGATAGATGTATGGTAAAGCCTTGGGTTTGTTATGATTTGCATTTCTCTATTAATTATTTGGAGAATTTTTATATGGCTGTTGATCACCTGGATTTCTTTCTTTGAGAACTGCTTATTTGTATCTTTTGATCATTTATCTGTTGGGAAGTAACTATTATTACATATTTGAATCAGTTCCTTATATATTTTGACTGACCTTTATCAAGGAAACTTGCTGTGAAGATTTTTACACCATTGATTCTATTTGTGTAAAATCTTTTCAATTTTATGTAATCAAAATCGTTCACTTTATTTTCTGTGATCCTTTCTATTCCTTGTTTGATCATAAATTTTTTCTAGCCATGGTTATGAAAGGTAGGCTCTTCCTGGTTTTCTAAATTTTTTTGGCATGGAAAGTGATCTTTTATGGTCAGTATCCATTTAGAGCTTACCACAGCATATGATATGAAATATTGGTTTATATTTAGACCTAATTCCAGCCAGATTGATTAACAGTTTTCCCAAGTTCTTTTTTTTGAATAGTGAATCCTTACATGAGTAATTAGCATCTTTGGTTTTATTGAATACTATTTACTACGTTTGCTACTTTCTGTATATTGCATACCTAATCTGTTCCACTGATCAATTTTCTTTTTTTTAAAGCAATACCAAATAATCTTGATAATTACTACTATGCCATGTAGTTTGTGATATCGTAGTCTTAAACCTTGTTTCTTCCCATTTTTATCCTTTCCTTTGGGAATCATAGCTTTTTAAGAATATTTTATTTTTTCCCAATTATGTGTAAAGACAATTTTTAACATTTTTAGAAATTTTGAGTTCCAAATTTTCTTCCTATCTTTCTCACCTCCCTTCTCCCTAAGACAGTAAACAATTTGATATAGGCTATACATGTTCAATCATAATGGACATATTTTCATATTAGTCATGTGAAAAAAGACACAGGCCTGCCAAAAAAACCCACCATGAAGAAAAGAAAATGAAAAATAGTATGCTTTCATCTGCATTCAGACCCCTTCAATCTTCTCTCTGGAGACAGATAGCATTTTTCATCATGAGTCCTTTGCAATTGTCTTGGATCATTGTATTGCTGAGAATAGCTTAAATTATTCACAGTTGATCATCATAAAATATTGATGTTACTGTGTACAGTGTTATTCTAGTTCTGCTCACTTCATTTTTTATCAGTTCATGTAAGTCTTTCCAGGTTTTTCTGAACTCATCCTGCTCATCATTTTCAATAGCACAATAATATTTCATCATAATCATGAACCACAACTTGTTCACCCATTCTCCAACTGATGAGCATCTCCTCAATGTCCAGTTCTTTGCCACCACAAAAAGAACTGCTATAAACATTTTTATACATTAAGGTCCTTGTTTGATACAAACCTAGTAGTGGTATTGCTGAGTCAAAGGGACTCAATTGCTTTCCAGAATGTTTGGATCAGTTTACAACTTCACTAACAGAGCATTAGTGTCCCAATTTTCCCACCTGCCCTCCAATATTTGTCATTTTCCTTTTCTGTCATATTCACCAATCTGATAGATATGAGGTGGTACCTCAGAGTTATTTTTATTTCCATTTCTCTAATCAATGGTGATTTAGAGCATTTTCATATGACTATAAATAATTTTGATTTCTTCACATGAAAACTGCCTGTTCATATCCTTTGACCACTTATCAATTGGGGAATGGCTTGTTTTCTTATAAATTTGACTCTGGTCTCTATGTATTTGAGAAATGAGGCCTTCATCAGAGACACTTGGTATAAAAAATTATCCCCAAGTTTTCTGCTTTCTTTTTAATTTTGGTTGCATTAGTTTTGTTTGTGCAAAACTTTTGAATTTAATATAATTTATCCATTTTACCTCTTGCATTGCTCTCTATCCCTTGTTTGGTCATAAATCCTTCCATTCTCCATGAACATGATTCCATATGTAAACTAGAGAATTACAACTTTTTGTAATGCAAGATTAGTTATTTTTTTCAAGCTCTCTAAAGAAATCCTTTGCTAATTAGGTATGATATTGAATAAGTAAACTAATTTTATAATAATTTTATATAATAGCACTGTCCAATCATGAGCAATTAATATCCCCCCACTCATTTAGGTCAGTCTTTATTTCTGTAAAGAGTGTTTTGTAGTTGTATTCATAGAGTTCTTGTGTGAGTCTTGGTAGATGAATGACTAAATCTCTTATACTTTCTGTATGTGTGCATATATATATGAATATATATATATACATATATATATATATATGTAGAAATCTACACTTACTTTAACATTTTAAATTTACTTTTTGAATAGTTCATTTTAATTTTCATGTAACAAGTATTTCAAAAGTTAAACTCTTCCTCTCATTGCCTCCTCAAAATTAATCAAAATTTTAAAATATATTTTAAAATCTTTCAATACATAACTGCATAGTTTTCCAAAATAAGTTATTTTAAAAATAGGATGAGTTGATTATAATAGATATCTTCAGAAGATGGCAGATGCCTTTCATATGATTAGAAATTAACCCATATGAATTATATTCAACAAACATTGATTGGGTGTTTGTTCATTGTACATTAGGGATAAGAAGATGAAGAATAACAAAGTCCCTACTTTTCAAAGAATGCACAGTCTAATGGGGGAATGCGGCATGTTAAAAAATAAGTATAGCACACAGCAAGGCAGAATGTGGTAAGGCCAGGGGAAAGCACTAGACCAAGGACTATAACAAATTGAATACTTAAAGGGAATAAGGGATAAGGGAAGATTTTAAGAAAGAATTAGCTCCTGAGCCAGACCTTTAATTAAGAGGATTTTAACTGCAAGAGATGAGGTTATTAAGAGCATAGATTTATAGCTGAAAAGACAGATAATCTAGATGAACCACCTTATTCTGCTATTGAAGAAATTGAATCCCAGAGGTGACTTTACTTAATTCATGTAGGTTGCAAATAGGAGAGCCAAAAATGGTGCCAAAGTCAACCTCCAAATTCAGCACTCTTTCTGTGTGATCCAGATTGGCCACAACACAGAGTATGCAAGGGGAAATCACATGACAGGAGGGCACTTGGACACCCTGACATTATAAAGGTCTTCAGTGAAATCCAGCTAAGTTCCTTCAGTAAATACAAAGTGTTGTTTTATTCACCATACTTATGAACATTGTATTCAAATATAGTCACCTGATTATCCTAACTTGTAGATATAAAGAAAAATGTATACTTTTTAAAAATGGGATTCAGGTATTCTCTGCTTTAAGAAAACCCAATATAAGAAAAATAAAAATTAACAAAACAGAAAAATTAAGACAAAAGGACACTTGCTTTCTGAAAAGAATTGTTCTAGGATTTCTTTAGATGCTAAATTACCCCGAGACTTCTAAGAATGGTTATAGAGTTCATATGACTATAAATAGCTTTGATTTCTTCATATGAAAACTGCCTGTTATTTTAAAACTAATTTGCTAATATTTTTCTGAGACACATTGATTACATAATATGAGACATTCATAGTTTTACTATTAACCTGAACTGATGTATGGATGTATGGAGATAAAAGAATCAGATGATACTGAACATTGAAGAATTTTAGAGCTGTAAGGAATCCTAGAGATGACCTAATCTAATTCCTTCATTTTAACAAATGAAGAAACTGAGTAATCATGAATTTGTTTTATTAAACATGTATGAACTAATCAGCTTGATTTTATTAAAATATGTTGTGTTTGTACTATAGTCCCTACAGCAGCATATATTGGAAATGAAACTCTTGAGACACATTAGCTGGATCACACAGCTACTTAGTCACAGAGTTGAGAGTAGAATAGTAGCTTCTTGATATCCAGTCTATGGTTCTTTCACTACATTGATCCATTTTTCACTGTTAGTATTAAAATTGACTTCTGGAGTAGTGGAGTGGAGTTCTGGAGTAGGGACTATGCAAACCTAAAATATGCTAGAGCATTCATATGCCAAGTTATTAAGAGGAGAATTTTCATAAGAATGTATATTTCATTGAGTCTAATTTAAATGTAATTCATCTAATTGGGAAAAGATAAGGAAACCATCTTGATCCTCTCTCCCATGATCTAGCTGACTTAGATAAAAAGGAATATCAACAAAATTATCTATCTTCTGACAGAGGTTTGGCTGAATGCATTTTCTTTTTCCCTTTAGACTAAAAGAAAAAAAAAAACTTGCTTTCAAAACAGCCTAAAAATGCTTATTATATTATTCTTTGCTTCTTTGCCAAATGGAGATTCAGAAGTAGAGTAATTCAAAAAGCAGTGGGACATTATGAGTCATTTGCTTCCTCCTGGGCTTCTGACGTTATTATAAAGCCACATACACTTAAACCTAAAGTTTAGTTAGTAGGTTTCAGTAACTACTTGGAGATTTTATTGGAAAAAGAAAACTACAAGAGTAATTGACTAACCATAAGCCCTAATTTTCTTTTTCTTGAATAATTGAAATATAATATTCCAAACTACAAATGTTACACCCAACAGTATATGGAAGTGATGATAATCAGAAGCTACTTATTTGAAAATTAGAGTCTTATTCTATTAGTGTACTCTTAATCTGATCTCATTGTTTCTCTGGTTATTCTCCTAAAATTTTCTTTTAATCTTGATATATTTTGTTTTTATATTACTTTTATTTCTGAATATATCATTGACACCCCACTTTCTTACCCAGCAAGCCATCTCTTATAAACATACACACAAAAGGAAAAAAAATGGTTCAGCAAAACAAACCAATACATCATCTAATTACCCTGTTTGGTATGAAATGTTAACAGTGATGACAATGGTGTTTGGGGATACTCACACACACACACATGCGCACACGTGTGCACATATATGTCTATTATCTATTTGTCTATCTGTATCTATCTATCTATCTATCTGTCTATCTATCTATACATCTACATAGAGGGGGGACAAACATTATGACAATAGGATATGTCCTGTGGGTATACTGATTGGCAAGTACAACATTTGTAGTTGATAAAGATATGGAATTTTGATTTTTAAAATCATAGAAGAAATCAGGCCAGTACTATAGAATGGTTGATCCTAAGTAGAATTGTATATGTTAAAATTATGTTCCTGTAGCTAAATGGAAAGGAAAAGCAAGCCTAGAGGATATTTTTTTTTTTACCAAGTGCAAATTTTAGGTACAAGAGTATGTGATTTTAACCATATTCTACTTATATTGTTGTGGAGAGTAAAGTCATATGTTAGCCAAATTAGACTGATTGGTCTGTATATGTTATAGGAAAAAAAGTTACCCACAATTATTGCATTGAATAATAGGCCCTCATAGCTCTTTCAACTATTGTCCCACTATCCATGTGTTTTTCTGAAGTTACTAATTATTGTCCTGCTTAATGGATTTCATTCTGTACGGTAAGTTAGGTATGTGCAAGTGAGCTAAACATACCGATCTTGTTTAGAATGTGGAGCTCTCCACAGCTGCATAGCTGGCTGATTAGTATTTATTTATATGTTAACAAGCATTCACTGCCCTGATAAGTGCATTATTATGTCAGTTCAAGATGGATTTTTCTCATTCACTTTCCCATTTCTGCAGATGGCAGCCAGCTGATTTTTTTTCCCCTTTGAATGGAGGTGGTGGTGTTTAAACACTATTTCCTGTTGGATTAGGAAGGAACTAATTGGTTGTTGAGATAATAAACTTTCTCTTTTAAAGGAATATATACACTGTAGAATTCAGATGGTTTCTTTGTTATTCAGACACTTCGATTGGGAGGGACATGTAGGTGAGGTGTACTTGGCTTGAATCTAGGAATCAAAACTATAGCTGAGAGAGTAGCTATTTTGCAATGATTAGTTCTTAGGATGGATGGAAAGTAGTATGGTACAGCATGAAAGAGTTCTGGATCTGAAGTCCAATGACCTAGGATATATTTCTGGCTCTGCCACTTACTACTTAATGTGATTTTGAATGAGTTTATTAGCCTCTCTAGTCTCCCTCCTTCTGTAAAATAAGAAAATTGGTGTAGATAACTTACAAGATCCCTTTTTGTTCTAAGTCTATGATCAGTTATGGATCTTCATACTTAAATGAGTTCTATTTTACCGAGTTAGTAGTTCTCATTAAGTAAAAAATTTATTAACCTAATTTAAATCTTAGCTGATCTTTTTGAGGGGAATCCTTCATATCTCATATTTTCAATTGCCTGCTGGAGATTTCCACCTGCATATTTTTCAGTATCTCAAATGAAATATGCTCCAAACTGAACTCATCATCTTTGCTGCCTCCACTTGGCCAAAACTCCCTTTCTCCTCTAACTTCCAGGGCACCACCATACTCCCAGTCACTGAGACTCAAAACCTGAAAGTCATTTTTGACTCTCCTTTCCATCTAGCATCTCATTAACTGCTACTGCAAAAAAAGAAAAATAAACAACTTCTCCTTCCCCCAATAAAAAACAATAGTTAAGGTTATTTTATGATTGGAGATTAGAACAAGCTTGCAAATCACCACTTACCCTTTTAATAGATGGTAAGCAATTTTTTAGGACAGGCAGGCCATAAAGTATGCTGATCTAGTTCATTTAGGTATAGGTGAGTTTGTAAATCTGAGGTTGTTTGGGACAAACTATGTTTTGCTTCCATGAGGAATAGTGGAGAAGTGATTTGGGGAAGGGTTTAATTATACGCTTTTAAGGATTTAATATTTTAAAAATTTTAGTAACAATAGTTAGCCTGATCCTGTCTGAATTGCAAAGTTTGTTAGACATAATCTTAAAAATTTTTTTATTGATTCCCCCTGCTTTTACATCATATTTTTAAGTATATCTTCCCCCTACCTGCTCAGTTCTCTTACCCTCATAACAAAGATTTTAAAGGAATAATAACAAAAATAATTCAAATTTGGGAAAACCAACATATTCTCCTGCTGGTATATTTGATTTTCTACCTCCATAGTGTCTCAACTCTGCAAGAGGTACATTTTCTTAAATTTTCTCCCAGGTCAAACCCAGAAATTAGAAGAATATAGTATTCAATTTCATTTTATTGTTCATTCCATTTATACTGTTCTTTGTATCATTTTCCTGGTTCTACTTACTTTCCTCTATATGATTTCATATAACACTTCCCAAGTTTCTTTGAATTCTTCATACACTTTTTTCTTACAGCAAAATAAAATACCTTCACATAGCATGATTTGTTTAACATATCCCAATCAATGAGTATTTGCTTTGTTTCCATTTCTTAGCTACCACAAAGAGCTCTGTATTAAATATTTTGATATACTTAGGACATTTCTATCTTTGATCTCCTTGAAGAGGGGTAGGGAGAATAGTCCCACCTAGCAGTGGGATCTCTGCGTCAAAGAATATGACTGTTTTGGTCCCTCTTCCTTTTTTTATAACATAATCCCAAATTATCAAGCACGATCTTAAGTGTCAATTAAAAGCTCTTCTCTAGGACTAGATTAGGTCAGGAGGTAACCGATGTGAGTAAAGGATATTTAGCTATAGTCAGTTGGACTCTTATAGTGCAGCTAAATTGATTGTTATTCTAACCCACCCTGTAATCACAAGATGTGAGTTTGCTGACAAAGACAGTGATCTTAGAGTTTGGATCTTGTCCATAAGAGATTTGATATAAGTTGGGAATCACTGAAGACCACCCCCACACCCAGCAAAGTTGAAGAGGTCAAAGCCTGAGCTCCAAAGTGCTAAAATATGTCTAGTGGATAGAAGAATGAAATATCAATAAATAAAATGCCATGTTTCTCTTACCTCCCAAAGGGCTACAAATCTAGATTGGGCAAGTGAATTTGAGGGAAAAAAAAAAAAAACAAGAGCCAACTCCTAAAGTGGGAGATTTACCTTCAAAGTTAACAGCTTATAAAGATCAATGACAAATCTTCTTGTTGATTGTCAGGTCTAAGTTATCCAAAAAGTAATGCGTAGAACCATCATTTGTTTAAGGACTATGAGGCTGGTGACTGAAGGAAAGCTTTGCATTAGCTAAAGAACAGTTTGTTATATGGTGTCTTGCACTACTGTTATACTGGGTCTAGCACTACTGTTATATATTTCCTATAGAGAATTAATCAGCAGCATATGTTCAAACTTATAAAAACAGACATCTTCCAAACAACAAGGTAACCAAAGAGAATTTACTATCTCAAGAATCAGGAGAAAATGTCGTTACTGTTGACACTTATATTGTGACCACACCTCCAATATATGAACAACATATATTGATTTGTAGGAATTTTGTTATACTTTTCTTTGGCAAGTAATTGAAAATGAAAGGCCCTCAACCAGATATAGACCTATATATATAGTCACCCATTCTAATTTTCCACTTATTTACCATTATATCTCAACACAAGTCTTTATTCCAGTCAGAGGTCAGTCATTACACACTAACTCTCCTTGAACATTCCTGTATCTTTGCCTTTTGTTTATGACATTCATCTTAGCTTGGTCTTTATCCCCTCTTCCTCTAAATAAATCCTCACCATCAAAGAACCAGCTCAGGTCTGCCCTCTTTAATTAAGGCTTCTCTGAACATTCCAGCCCACAATGATCCTTCTCTCTGAACTCATAGAATTTGGTATTTAAGGTCCTCCACAATCTGGCCCCAACCCTCTTTTCCATCTTCGTTTCATATTGTTCCTCTTCCCATACTCTCTATTCTAATCAAACTAGACTAGCTGTTCCCTAATTTCGATTCATTCTCTCTCTCTCTCTCTCTCTCTCTCTCTCTCTCTCTCTCTCTGTCTCTCTCTCTCTCTTTCTTTCTCTCCCCCTCCTTCCCCTTCATACATTTTCAGAGGTCATCTGCCTTGCCTTCCATACACTCCCTCCTCATCTCTGTTGTTCGGAATTTTTATTTTCCTTCAAAGCTCAGCTCAGGTTCCACCTTCTTCATTAAGCATATTTAGTGTTCTCTCCTTTTTCAAATTGCCTCACATTTAATTATATGTATGTGTATTGTATCCCAGAATTGCAGAGGCAAAAGGAACCTCACATGCCACTTACCCTGATCCGTATGTGAACATGAATCCCCTTTGCAACACACCTTCCAAGTGGTCATCCAGTCTTTGCTTAACAGCCTTCAGCAAGGGAGAACCAACTAACACTCTCAAACACCCATTTCACCTTGAGAGATCTCTTATTGTTAGGAAGTCTTTTCTTAACAACAAGCCTAAAATAACCCCCCTGCATTTTCCACTCATCGCTCCTGGGTCTTCTGAAGCCAGCAGAATAAATCTAATACTTTTTTCCACATAAAACAATCTTTCAGATATCTGAAAACCTCTATCACATTCCCTTAAGGTTTCTCTTCTCTAGGATAAATACCCCAGGTTCCTTTACCTAATCTTCATTTGCATGAATTTGAGGTCCTTCATTTTGATTGCCATCTTCTGAATGCTCTCCAGTTTATCCATATCCTTACTCCAATGGAATATAAACCTCCTGAGTGCAGAGGACTTGTTTCACTTTTGTTTTTGTATCCCCAGCACCTGATATATTAGCTTACACCTAATAGGCACCTGATAAATATTAGTAAAATTGGTTTAAATTACGCTATGTATTCTTAAGTAGTGATTTAACCACTCAGTGCCTTGAAATTTTCCACTCTAAAATGAAGGGTTATGTTAAATTACCTCAAGTCTTTTCTGTCTTCAAGTTCTTTGATTCTAAGCTTTGTGTTGACTGTGTTTTCCTGTGGTTGTTATTCTGCCTACTCTGAAATTCCACCTCTTTGGCACTTTAACCTCACATAATGAAGGGTCCTGACAGTTCTTAAAATTAATATTGACTTGGTGATTTTATCAACCAGTCCATGAATTCATCAAAATCAATCAGGTTAATTCCCTGGCTAGCCAAAAGAACAAATTAAAAATAACTGAAACATTATACTTGTATTGATCTCTAATTAATTCACAGAACATTAGATGTACCTAACCTCTCTGACTCCAAGTTCTTCCTCTCTAGTTTTTTTTCCTTTAAATAGGCGCCAAATTATTTTTATTGCAGAGACCTGATCATGCTTCACTTCCTTCTTCAAAAACCTTCAGTCCTTCCCTATTGTCTTTCAAGTAAAATATAAATTTATATAAAATATAAACATTTAATTTCCTTCACAGTCTAGCTCCCATATCTCTTCCTTTTTCCCCCTCACTTTCTATCACATGAAATATAATCCATCAAAACAGAACTACTAGATGCTTACAAATTCGGGCCTTCAATCTACCTCCTCAGTACATTCATGCAATCTGTCTCCAGTGCCCTTTCTCCACATTTCCATCCGTTGAAATCTTTCCCTTTGTTTGAGGCCCAGCTCAGGTGTCATCTCTTCTACAAGTCTTCCTTAATCTAACCAAATGAAAATAATCTCTCAAGTGTTCTCAGAGCACATTGTCCAAGATTATTCCTTTGCCTTTATTCTCCTTCTCTGTTAACATCATGTATCCCCATTAGATTGCAAAAACCTTGAGGGCATGGACTGTTTTGTTTTTATTCTTTGAATCCCCCTAATTGCTTTATGATTAGTGGTTGTTTAATAATTTGTTCCTGAATTTTTAAACTCCTGTAGAAGCCATACCTTTTCTTAAATCACTGATTTTAAATGGTTCTTTCTAGTGGTAGTTGCAAAACAAATAAATGTGATCGTGATAGATATTTACATTTTTGCACAAGCTCTACAAGGTTTTGTTTGCTCAGACAACTTCGTTGTACCTTCTTTTTAGTGGGAGAATATAGAATCTTTTCATCTCTTTCTGTGGACCCTTAGCATTTGCTGTTCCATCAGGTTTTTTCCTATTGCTATGGTGTTGACAGTGCTTGTGACGGCCATTATTTCAGATAGAATTGCCTTAGTTTTTTTTTTTTTCTGTCTGAAGGAGATCGTAAGTGATCAACAAATAGTATGAGTATAAACTTCAACTTTAGAATTATAAGGGCCCTTCATTCTGTGCTGTAACAAGAGGTAAAGTGGAGGGACTTCAGACTGAATTGGAATGAAAAAGTCACCACAAGGAGCAGAACTGTTGAATTTAGAGTCAGAGAGGGCCTTAGAATTCATCTAATCCCTCATTTTTACTGATGTGCAAACCAAGGCATTGAAAGATAAAACCAGTTGAAGGAATTAGGAGTGTTTACCCTGGAGAACAGGAGATAAAGCGAGAACATGATGGCTATCTTCAAGTATTTGAAGATAGCCATCATGTTCATTCAAGTATTTGAAGGGCTGTCCTATAGAAGAGGGATGTCTAATAGGCAGTTTACACTGAGGGCTTAAAATTCAGGAGAAAAATTAGGGATGCGTATGTATATATACATTTATACACATGTAAATATGTATGCTGTAAACATATATGTATATATAACATATGTACTATGTAGTATATTAAGATACATATGTATACACATACATATATATGTGTATATATCCTTAATCTTTCTCTTGAAGTCTAAGCCCACATTATAAATTGTAAACACACATACGTATGTGTGTGAGAGTCATCTGTGTAGAGATTTTAATTAAACCTGTGAGAGTCAATGAGGTCAGCAAAGGAGAAAGTGGAAAGAAATAATAGTAGAAGGCCTAACTCAAAGCCCTAAGAGAACTCATGTGAAGAGAATAGGAGATTGATGATGGTTTAGCAAAGGACATTGAGAATCATGGATCCAATAGATAGGAAAAAAAAACAGAAGAGAGCAGCCACAGAAGCTAAATGAGGAAAAAGAGGGGCAGGAGGAGTGATTATCAATGTCAAAATGTACAAAGAGGGAGGGGACAAGAAGGGTGAGACCTGAATAAAAACTGTTGGATATACTGGTGGATTTATTGGTCAAGGGATCATTATAGCTATTTGGTAGCAGAACATAGATTAAAACTCTTATTTTCTAACTTTTGGGCGATTGCTTTTTTCCAGTATAATAATTGCTTCTTGGAGATGTGTATCCACTTACATCCTAGCAAATTTCAAGCCACCAGGGACTATCCAAGGATTAGCTTCTTTCTTTTTCACCAGTCTCATTTTATTAGTGTTCAGCCCTTGCCTAGGATTATATCATGGAGATCAGTTTCTAGGTCTAGAGAAATGAATTAATTTACAGCTATCATTCTAGGTAAGATTTCACTTCTTTATCCTAACTTGGGTTCTCTATATTTCTCTGCTCTCCTAAAATCTTGGGGAAAAAAAAAACAAAGCATAAGAGTAAGCCTTAGTGCAGTGCATGGAGCTGTAAGCCTGAATGTCAAGTGTGGCTCTTTTCTGAAAGTCTTCTGAGGGAGATCCCAATCAAAATCCAAGCTCACAGCATGTCAAGGAAAGGCTGCCTTTCTCTCTTCCCTTTTAACTGATGAAGTGCCAAGTTTATTCCTCATTGCTTACAATGAGACTTGTTTATTTTGAGACCCTTTCCATGTTGTTCAGGAAAAGAACAGTATTCTTAGAGAAGAGCCCCGGGAAGTTTATTTTCAGTGATTAAGCCAACAGAGTGTGTGCTTTGGTTTTTTTCAAGCTCTATACTGTTTGCATGGAAACCTAGTACACAAAAGAAGGTTTTCAGTTGCAAGTGCCCCCTCAAACTCTCCAGTGGAGGTCGTTTCAGTCTGCAGGGTATAAAGGGAAAATGTGATTCATATGGTCAAGGATGTCATCTTGGAAAAATGAGGTGTGAAGGAACAGCCTTCAAAGATCTCCTTAGTCTTCCTCTGTTTTTCTTTTTCTATTTAGAATTTGGGTTTAATAGAGATATGTGAGAACCATCCTCAATGTTAAGTGGTAGTGTACTGCTTTGGTCATGCATAGCATCCAAGTTCAATTTCTGTAATGTGTGTCTGTGCCTCTTAATCATTTCCATCACTTTTTGTCTGGCTGTTGCTTGTAAAATGAGACCAGATCTGTCATGATCATTCTCACTTCCTTAGGTTAACCATTATTCATCCAAATATCCTACTTATTGAATAACTGCACATAACTTCCATCACAAAGCAAAAAGAACATGGCTTTTTAGTAAAGTAGTTCTTCCATCTGAGGGAGGCATAATTTTTTGTTGTTTACACAGGACAAAAAGCAATTAGTAAACATTCAACTAATCTACGCTAGCAATACTACAGTTAGTCAATAAGTGTTTATTGGGAAAGCCAGAGCATACACTGTCTGAAATAATGTATAAATTTTATCATATCAAGTGAAAGGACTTCCCTCTAAAATTGCAATAGGAAGCAAGACCAGAGAACCCTAATTCTGCCACTTGGTTGTTGTGCATCTACCAGTCTGTCCTTTAAGTTTCTGAGATACGATGTTTTAAGAGGTGTGGTTAACTAGTACTAATAACACCTCACTTATATATTGGTTAGATTTCTTTTGACAGCCTCAATTATTGAGACTGTAGTTACAAATAGCCAAAAATAGGAGAAAATTAATTAATGGAAGAAACTTCTGAGCAGTAAGGAAAACAGCACAAAGACTATGGATTTTACTCCATAAAAGAGTACAATCAGCTGAGTATAAAATTAAGATCATTGATTTAACAAGCCTGATTAGATAATCAATCAGCAATCTTCAATGTATTTTGTGGACAGTAGTTTAGAAGGACCAAATGTGAAGTAAACTGCTAGAAATAAGAACATTTACAACAGGGAGAAATGAGGGACAAACAGGGAGGCACAGCAACATAAAAATTATCAGCCAGAAAAGCAAAGTGACCTGGAGCCAACTGAGTGTGGGCACAAACAACATTATACAGCTAGTGTACTTGCCTCAGATCATCCTTAAATGTGAGCACAGTAAAATGACTGATGTCATTTACCAATTGAGTCTTTGAGGAAGAGGTTGAATTGTGTTCAATATGCTGTATGTAAAGCAGGGAAATATAATTGTACAATACATCTTTGAAAAATTAACATTGGAAGTAAAAAAAATGTTTCAATGCTTAAAAGTATAAGCTTCACTTATGTGGAAGATTCATTCCTCTGTCAAGAAACACTTTAATTCTCCTATTGACAGGCTTTGCTGTAATTGGAAAACATTATTGAGATAGTTTAATATTTAAAATCCCAGAAACATCAACAGCAATTTTAGCAATACAATTTCTATATAATACATACATGATTATTGGAAATTACACATGCTTCATCATCTTTAGGGCAAATAAATACTTTAACCAAATAATAATTTTGTATTTGAGATTGACTGTATGTTTCAGTGGAAAATAAAATCCTGTGCATTACCAAAAGTTAGGATTAAAAATTAGATTAGGAATAAGGAAACATTGCTGACATGACACTAAGTAATTCTTCTCTTGTAGAGTCTCAGGTATTTTTTTTCAATTATAAGTTTGAATTGTTAAAGCAAATCACAGGGAGGAAATGGTATACAAAACAGCATGACACAAAATAGGGTTTCAGTCAGGGCTGAAAGTTACAATCTTCATTAAAATACCTTACTTGACACATTGAATATATTCCTGAAAAGCTGTCATACTTTTTCAAAACCAATAATGGTCCCAGAGAAGAGATAATGACACCTACTCCCCTCCTTTTGGCACAGAGGCAAGAACTAGGAGAGTAGAATGTTGCCTTCACTGTTAGACATGGAGACTGGATCATTTACTACTACTCAACTTTTTTTTTTGTTTAAGGAAGTATTCAGTTTGGTGGGTGTGGGAGTGGGGCAGTGAGAGATTGAATACCCAGAAATGACAGTAATATTAAAAACAAAATGCATCAATAAAATTTGTTTAAAAAGATGTCAGCTTTGTATCCTAACCTCCTCTTCATTTCCAGTCACCAAAATGAGTGGATTATTTCTTCAAAAGACAGTGTCTTTCCATTCAATCCCATCCTTCCCATTCTCCCTGCTTTATGTCTAGTTCAGGTCTTAACTTTGCAATAGGTTCTTACTTCATTCCTTGATTCCAGTGTCTCCTCAATCAATCAACTAGCACTTTTTAAGGATCTTATCTACTATGACCTAGTCATTAAGCTAGGTTCTGGAAATGCAAGGAGAAAGTATGAAACAATTGCTACTCACAAAAAACTTATATTTTTATGGAGGAAATGACAAATAAATAGATAAGTATGTGTAGCATAAATATAAAGTGAATAAGTATAATGTACTTTGAGAGGTCCATGGCACTAGCAGTTGGGAAGAATCAGGAAAGGCTTCATGCAGAATATGGTGCTTGAGCTGCATCTTAAGGAAAGAGAATAATTCTGTGAGGTAAAGCGGAAGAGCAGCATTCTAGGCATGTGGGACTGCCCACCCAAAAGAATGGAGATAAGAAATGGAGTGTATGAGGAAACAGAGAGAAAATTTCAGTTTGGCTGGATTTCTCTTTCTGTGTGTGTATGTGTGTGTGTGTATGTGTGTGTTTATGGGGGAAACAGTAATGTCCAATGAGTCTAGAAAGTTAGGTTGTGACAGGCTTTTAAGAACCAAACAGAGGAGTTTATATTTGATCCTGGGGCAATAGGAAATTGCTGAAATTTGATTAAGTAAGTCGTGTCGTCTTACTTACATCTGCACTTAAGAAAATTACTTTGGCAGCGGTATAGGGGATAGATTGGAGTGGTGAGATGCTTGAGCCAGGGAGACAAACTTAGAGGCTATTGCAATACTCTGGGTGAGAGGGATGATGGCCTGAACTAAAGTGGTAGCTATGTGAATAGAAAGAAGGGGTCAAATGTGAAAGATGTCATGGAGATAGAAACAGTAAGACCTGGCAACTAATTGCCTATGAGGTAGACTGAGAAGTTGAGGGTACAGACCTGGGAGGCTAAAAGGATAGTGACGAGTTCAACAGAAATAGAGAAGTTTGGAAAAGGGGAGAAAAAAGATAATTAGTTCAGTTTTGGACATATTAAGTTTCAGATATCTCAGGTACATTCACTTTGAAATAAAAGTATGTAATTGGTGATGTAGACTGAAGTTCAAGAGTGAAACTGGGTTTTAACATATTCATCTGTGAGTCATCTGCATAGAGTTGATAGTTAAACTCATAGGAGTTGATGAGATTACCAAAACAAAGAATGTAGAGTGAGAAGAGGACCCAGGACAGAGTCTTGGGGAACACAGACAGTTAGGTAATATGATTTGGATGATGAACCAATGAAAGAGCTAAGAAGGAACAGTGAGATAGAAGAATTAGGAGCAAGTTGTGTCATGAAACCCTAGAAAGGACAGATGATCTAGGAGGAAAGGGTGGTCAGTAGTGTCAAATGAAGCAGATAGGTCAAGAAGGATGAACACTGAGAAGAGACCATAAATTTTGGCAATTAATACAGTTTTTGTTGAGTGATGAGTCTGGAAGCCAGATTGCAAAGAGTTGAGGAGTAAAAGAAAAAAAATTGGGGTAGTAAGTAAAGATAGGTTTTCCAAGAAGTTTGACTGCAAAAGGAAGGAGAGATGTTATGACAATAGCCTGAAGGGGATGGTAGAGCCTAATTAGGGCTTTCTTAAAAATTAATTAATTTATTTTTAGTTTTCAACATTCACTTCCATAAGATTTTGAGTTTCAAATTTTCTCCTCCTCCCTCCCCTCTCCTCCCCACTCTCCAAGACAGTGTGCAATCTGATATAGGCTCTACATATTTTCACATTAGTCATGATGTAAAGAAGAATTAGAACTAATGGGAGGAGCCACAAGAAAGAAGAAACAAAACAAAACAACAAAAGAAAACAAGAGCAAATAGTATTTTTCCATCCATATTCAGACTCCAAAATTCTTTCACTGGATGTGGATAGTATTTTCCATCATGAATCTTTTGGAGTTGTCTTGGATCCTAGCATTACTAAGAAGAGCTAAGTCTGTCAAAGTCAGTCATCACATAATGTAGTTATTACTGTAAAGGTTCTGCTCATTTCACTCAGCATCAGTTCATATAAGTCTTTACAGGTTTTTCTGAAGTCTGCTTGCTCATCATTTCTTATAGCACACTAGTATTCCATTACATTCATATACCACAACTTCTTCAGCCATTCCCCAATAGATGGACATCCCCTCAATTTCTAATTCTTTGCCACCACGAAAAGGGCTAATATAAATATTTTTGTATTTGTGGGCTAATTAGGGATTTTAATAAATGGAAGAAGTAGACGTGTTTGTAGAAAGTACAGAAAGGACAAATGGATAAGGAGAGGTTGAAGATTCTTCCAGAGTGAGGATAATTGACTATACAATCTGCTGGGGAAGCGAAAGGGGTCAGGATCAAGTGTATTGCAGGGGTTCTGGCCATCAGCAAGGAGAAGGGCCACTTTTTCAGAGATTTGGGGAAAGGAGATAAGGAAGAAGAAGAAGGAGAGGATGTCAAAGAGTTCTGAGACAAAGAGAATGGGAAAAGAGAGTTCATATCAGAGGTCCTCAATTTTCTCACTAAAGTAAAAGTCAAGGTCCTCAGCTAAGAGAGAGTGGAAGGAAGATGGATGGGGGAGGGGGTCCTCGAGGAGTGAAGATAAAAGTTTGAAATAATTTCTGTGGGGAGTGAAATAGGGAATCCATTAGGGAATAATTGTTGGGTTGCCTTGCTTCAATGAGGGCCCAGTTGAAGCTGAATAACATGAATTTGTGATATATCCAGTTAGCATGGTTTTGAGACTTCCACCAGCTGTGTTTAACAGTTCTTGAGGAGGAACAGAGAATGTGAATTGTGGGCATAATTCAAGGCTGAGACTTGGCAAGAGATAAATACTGGTAGGATGGGGTGGGGTAAGGGATTTGAAAATGAGGTACATTATAGAGTTGCAATGTCTAGCCACTGGGTTGAGATTGGAGTGGGAAGAAAATGAAGTCGAAGCAGGAGTAATGGCCTAAGAAAATACTGAACAGTGGAGAGGTTGGAAGTCTTAGTTGGAGTAAAGATAGATTTAGGGGGGATGAAACATAAGGAGAAATGGAATGGTAGGTGTTTATGATGAGAAAAGAGAATGTTAGAGTTTTAAACTAAGGAAATGGAATACTTGTGAGTAAAAGTAAGATCTAGAATATACGTATGGCTGATACGGGGTGAAGAATTTAGGCATGGGATTTAAGGGGACTGAGGACTTGGGAGATAATGCTGTTTGAAAGGTGTATCTATGTGAATAAGGATAAGAATAAGCATAAGGATAGATATTGGGGAGTAGAAGGTGGTGGAAGACTGATCTAGGGTTCAACATACTATACTGTCATGATAATTTAGCTTGTCTGGAAATTTTTGTTTGAGTGAACTTCGAAGGAGGAAAGGTTACTTACTGAGTGATGGAGGTAAATGGAGATTTTGGAAGTGACGGTGGAGTGAAAGTAGTATTACAACTCCATCTCTGTGACCAGGGTGTTTTTATTGTTATTGTTGGAGACAGTGTTAGAGAAGATACATCTCTCACTGGATAAGATAGCTGGGGATCCAGTGTTTTGGAGGTGGAGCCAGATCACAGTGAAGGCTAGTAGACGTAAGGAGTATGAGAAAAAGAAGTGCAGGAGAAAGAGATGTTTGTTCACTGTGGAACAGGAATTACAGAGGGAACAGTGGAAGGAGTGAGTAATGTTAAAGTGGGACCTGGGGTAAAGCAAGGTTGAAGAGGACAGTTTACTCTGTGGCTGGTAATTGATTAAAAGAAAGGGAGAGAAACAAGAGGATCTATAGAGTTTGTAGTGGTTGACAGACAAATAGTAAAGCTCATAGGCTCCATGGAGTGTTACTATCCTATGGCCAGTAGAGTAGAGAAAGATAAGTACAACCAGGAGTGGGGCAGAAAGTAGCAGAAAATAGGGTATGTGATTAGAAAAAGAATCTTTTGACCAGGTGACCCCTTGATTGACAACTCCCTTCATCGCCGCCCCCCCCCCCAAAAAAAAAAGCTTTCCCTGTCTCTTGGCTACTGAAAACAATTGCCTCAAAGTTGATTGATTTCCTTAGAATTTCTGTTAGGACAGTTCGAGCTGTGATATTCCCTTAAAGAAAGCAGCTAGTGGGAAAGCTACAGCTTATAGATTTCCTGGAGATCTAGCCTGATATTCTGTAGGATGTAAGGTGTGGCTAGGCTGCACTCACTCCTTTAAAAGGATAATCTTCCTGTGTTTTGTTGATAGGCTTTCCCTGTAGGAGCCTGGGGTGAAAGTGGCCATTCCCTTATCTTAAGCCTTGAGGTAATGGCTAGAGGGTTGGATTTGTAGAGAGGGAACTAGATTCAAATGCTATCTCTGCCATTTGCTCTCTGAGTGACCTTAGGCAAGTCGTTTACTCTTTCTGAGCCTCCATTTATTCATCTATAAAATGAGGGAGTTGGACTAAATAATCTTTTAGCTTTCTGGTTCAAAATTGATGATCTTTTGAACTCCCATAGAATCTATTTTTATATGACTCATATGGCATTTGTTTTATTCTGTTTTGTACTAAAGTTATTTGTGTGCACATGATTTCCCCATCTAGATTGTCAGATACACAGAGACAAAGATATAGAATCGCATCTTTCAGTTTATCCCCTATAGCAGTTATATCAAAATTTGATCATAGTAGATGCTTAGTAACTACTTAGTAAACAAATGAAATAAGTTGTTAGAAAATAAGTATTTTTATAAATTGAATATTTTCCCAATCACTTACATTACAATTTGGGAGCTATTTCACTTTCATTTTGTTGATCTTCAGAATAATTTAGCCTTTAAGTTTTGCTGTCCTTTAACTTCTTTGAAATGCTAAGAAAACTTGAATGCACTGGGGAATTCTACATAAAGGAAACCTATGCTAAGGTCTTTTATACTGTATCCCTAATGCAGTGTTTCTTAACCAAAGATCCCAGAGAGGTTCGTGGATAGATTTCAGGGCCTCTGTGAACTTGGATGGGAATACACACACACACACACACACACACACACACACACACACACACACACACATATATACATACATGCATGTATATATGTACATATATCTTTACTTATATTAAACTCTAAATGAAACTTTAATATTTCTTTCAGTTTTTTAAAAACATAATTCTGAGCAGGGGTTCCTGAAAAGGCCTAGTGTATCTGTTTTTTATTTTTAGAATTTCATAAATTTCATCTTCTTAAAGAGAGGTACTTCTTCAATCCAATAATAGGATCGCCATATTCATTAAAGCTATTTTTTGAGCATGTCAGATCTTGGTTCACCAAGTCGTAGAGGTTTCAATCTGTGTTGTGGAGGTTGTCCCCAAACATATTACAACACAGATCCTTGAAGTATTGAAATATTCATTACAGCATGTTCAGTGCTTCATGACATATCGAAGGTCATTTGCTCATAGTGCATTCTTTTACTTTTGTCTAGGAGATTGGGGATGAAAGGAGTGATGATGAAGAAGAGTCTGCTGAAGAAGATGAACCAGAGTGTTTGAAGAATGGTCTTGGGGCAGGCAGGAATCCGGTTCCCAATGGTCAGCCTGGTCATTAGGTCTGAGCCACATAGTCCCTCATGTAGTGCTGTCTGATTCTTGTGGGGGGCATCTAACTCAAAATGCTGCATAGAACTGAGAATCACAGGCTCTTCTGAACCATGAATGGACTTATTGCTGCTTACAAGGCTTTGTGAAGAGCCCATTTCCCCAGTGTGCCTCCTTCCTACCCCACCAAAATTTTTGCTTAAGGAAAATTTATCAATGGGCAGGTCATCTTGAGGTTTTGTTCTTTTAATGTTTAAATTGGTGTGTGAAACATTATCTAATTATTTTACAATATTTAAGGTTTCAGTTAGGCAAGGATTTTAAAAGTTTCTCCAGAGAAAGGCTTAAATTATAATTACGTTAATCTTACATTTCAGATATTTTGATTTTTAGAAATCTCTCATTCTTTTATCCCCTTACTTCCAGAACCTGACTGGTACTTACCTATGGCTTTGGAAGTGTTAATAGGGTTTCTTCACATAAGGTTTAGTCATAGCAAGAAGAGACTTGGAGCATTGTTCAGTGTCCATGATAATTCCACACCTTTTGAAAGACACAGTTCAGCTTCTATTTAGTCAGTCATCTGAGGCAGGTTGAAAAGGAATTTCCTTCTAATGGCAATAGTGTCAAGTGAACTCATATGGTTTTCCTTCCGGTGTCACAGATAGCCATTAAACACTCTGCTTTCTGGGGTTTTTTGGAGTATCTTTATCTTGGCTTCATATTGGACTCCATGCAGGAATTTTGTACTAAAGTGTTTTATTTAGTTATAAAGCACATAAAAGTATGAGCAACTGGAAGAGTAGGAGAGGGGAAACTTCTGGCTGGAACCTGATTTTACCAAAATGGAACAAAGGTACCCAAATTCCCTAGTGTAGATGCATCCCTGATTTGCCACCATCAGGACAGAAGTCAGAGTATCTAAGGGGAAGAGAAGTAGGAGAACTGAGGATAAACATGAGGAAGGATGAGAATTCTAGTATGGTCCTAGCTGGTATCATTTGTCCCACCTCCTTTTCTTTTAGGTTTTATTTCCTAGTGGTATTTAGTTCTTTCTGACTGTTATGAGTTCTTAATGTCAGGGCATTTACAGGAGTATCACTAGGAAACTACCTGCCTAACAGATACTAGAGGTGTCATTGAACACATTGGATCTCTTTTGATCTATAGCCTGTGGGTCTGTTAGTCAACAGCAGCAGTTCCTTGTTTCATTCTGTGATTCAGTCTTCCATGGAGTGTTCTATACACATCTAGTTTGTGGATAGCCAGCAGTCACCTGTCAACCATTAAAGAAAGGGAAGACTTCCTTTCCTGTTTTTGCCCTCCCATTCTCAAAATACACTATGCAGTTGGGCAAATATATCAAAATGGAATGGTCAAAAGAAGTCACTGGAAATGGAACCCACATGCTAAACTGCCTCATCTGCATTAGGGAGGGAAAATCAAAATACTAATATTTCTTTTAAAAAAAACTTAAAACATTGGAAATAATATGGAGAAGGCTGCAAATCCTAGACATAAATGAGATAAGCCAAGGTATTAGTGAGCTTATTGGAAGATTGAATGGATATTCTGCAGGATATATTGTTACGGAAGGGGAAATTGCAAAAGGTATGGGAGTCATTTTTGCAGTATAGAGTATTGATGAGTTTCTTGGTGCTAGAACAATGAGCTATCTTTCTTAATGAGAATTTCATTCAATCCAACATGTATTTATTAGTGCAAAGCACACAAAGACAAAATGTAGAGTTCCTTTTCTCAGACAGCTTTCATTCTACTGCAATTGCCTGGAAAATTCATGTATGGCATCCTATTGCCTTCAGACAAGTTCCTTGGAGATTCATTTGTATGATGTAAAACCATTCTTGGATTTGCTGGTAACTGAAACTTTACTTATAAGAGACTTTTTTCTGACCAGAATTCATTTTTTCCTTCAACTGCTTTAATTTTGTTTGCGTGTGCCAGTTGGTACTTTTACCATCTCCCTTTGATGAATGGCCTAGCAAACTCTAGCCACAGAACAAAGCGAAGGTGGCAAGTAAGATTGTAGAGGCTAGATAACCATTTCCATAAGGACAACAGTGTCATCCTGAAATGTGAAGGACATTGAAAAACCTCTGAAGACATTTCTGAACTTTCTAAATCAAAAATATGAAAAGGAACAAAACTACTTCAGACCAGAACAAAGACCTTAAAAACTTTATGCCCAAAGAAATATTTTTGTGGAATGAGATCATCAAAGAAGATAGCCCAACAAAGAAGATATCATCTTCCATCATAACATTTGCTTCTATGTACATAATAGCATTTGTAAGATATGTGATATATATGCAAATGTATATGCATAGAGAGAGACAGATATAGAAAAATTCACAAATACTTCCTCATGATTTTAATGGGAATGGGGGAGAAACACTAATGTCCTACTTTAATGTCTCCATTTGGGTAACTAATTCTTCTAGACCTCTTTTGCCTTGTCATTGTACATAACATGTGCTTACTTCTAGTAAAATGTCTTCCCAAACATAATTTGTGCATGATGACCAACCTTACTTTTCTAGTTTAAAAATTAAACTACAAATTTGAAAAGGAAATTGTGCTAGTAAGTAGTTTGTGGTTTTTTTTCTCATTTTTATGTAGATGGTAATTGGGATACTGACATCATCTAATGCTGACATCCCATTAGCTACAGAGAGCATTGTGTTACTTTAAAGGGAAGTTTTCATTTTTTGTGATTGATTTTAAAGATAACAAGTTTCTATGGGGAAAAATACATAGGACCATACAAAAACAAGAGGCCGTAAGTAATGCAAACCCTACTGTCAAGAATTATTGTTCTAATGTTAGAGAATATCTTATAATAAAATAAGGACAAAAATATTTCTGCCTCTTTGTGATGATTCAACAAATTCAACATCCCCAGATGATTGATACATTCTGCAAAGAACTACATTAGCTGGTTTCCTATTAACAGCTACTCTCTAAAATAAGTGGATGCAGGGCTCTACTACTATTGCTAATAGTAGTAATGATAATAATAGCTGACTTTATATAGCATTTTAAAGTTTACAAAACCTTTTACATATATTCTCCTTTCATTCTCACAACAACCCTGTGCAGTAGGTCCTATTAGTACACAACTATGTGATGGTTTAAAATAGCGTTGTCCCTTATTTTACAAATGAGCTCATTTTGCCTTACCACACTTTAAGATTACTGTCTCTTAGTTCCTAAATACAATGATCTTGTCTCAGTCTTTATCTTTCTTGGCCTCTTTGTAGCGTTTGACACTGTGGAGGACTGCTCTTTGCTGGTTCTCCAACCTGCCTGCCTGGTTCTTCTGTCCTCTTCTGGATCATAATCTGTGTCCCACCCGCTACCTTTAGGTCTTCACTAAGGAGCACCTGGATCCTTTTCTACTCACTCTCTCATGGTGATCTCATCAGTCCTTTTGTTTAATTATTATCTGTTTGCAGATGACTCCCAGATCTACATATCTAATCTGAGTCTCTTTTGAACTCTGGATTCTGTTGAATTTCTCCAAAGGGATATCCAATAAGCATCTAAAAACAACTTGTTAAATATGGAAATAATTTTCCTTTTCCCTAAAAGTGCCCTTCTTCCAAAGTTCTCTACTTCTATGGAGATAGAAGTCAAACAAGCATGCAACTGGTTCCCAACTTAGAAGTCATATTTTACTCTTCCCTACTCCTTACCCCAATATTCACTTGGTTGCCAGTCCTTGTTGATTCCACCTCCACAACACAGCTCCCCTTCATTCCCTTTTCTCAATGCACATAGCTGTCACCTTTCTTCCGTCTCTAGTTCTTCAGCACCTGGCATGATTCTACTTAAGTCCTCAATGGATTGAATGAGAACACTAAGGCTCAGAATGGGTAACAGACTTGCCTTCCATTGCACTAGAGGCAAAATTTAAAATCATGTGTCTCCTGATAACAAGTGAAGCACTCTTTTCTCTCTACCATGGAGATTCTCTAATCCCTCAGAAATGATCTGTAGTCAGAGGAACAGCATAAGAACAAGACAAATGCTATGGGGAGATGATGATGGACATTTTATTTTAGGTCTCAGACATGGAGTTGCTATAAAGAATGGGGGGAAAGAGGTCTGTGTTCAATCCCCTTGCTCAGTTCTCTTATTTGAGACACTCAACTTGTTTATGATTTATGTAGCTAGTAAATGGACTGGAATTAACCTGTTTGAAACATATAGCAGAAAAGGTGGACAATTTCAAGGAAGGGTTTACATGATCAAAAAGAAAATGAAGAGAGAATTCATTTATTATTTCTTGGAAAAGTACTTTCTCAATCCCTTTTTCTATACCCATGTTACGAAAAGGCATTAGATCTAGAGGATAAGTTCAATACTTCAGACCCTGTTTGATGCTGTGTGAGTTAAGCTCTACTAACAGACACGTGAAATGCCCTGGCTGTGCTCAAAGTAGCGTGAGATGAATTGGATAAAGTACTGGGCTTGGTGGCAAGAAGACCTGGGTTCAGATCTCATCTGCTACTAGATAAGTGACTGAACAAATCACTTAACATCCCCTCATTTTCATCTCTAAAATAGGGAAAATAATCCCCATGCTTCTGAGACTGAAATAACATTTGAAAACACTTTCCATATCCTAATACTTAGCACAATGCCCAGCACATTGTAGGTGCTTAATCAATGCTTCTTGACTTGACTTTGAAATCTTTTATAAACGCCAGGTATGTTGTTGGTGTTGTTGAGGCCTTTAACCACCTGAACATTTCTAGCTGCCCTGGCTCACAGAAAGTAAAGGCATCATTTCAACCACCAAGGTATCTGTGAGCAACTGATTGTCCTGAGGATATCACCCCATAGAAACCTTAGTTATCAACAGCAACAGCGTTAGACATCTAGTCCTGAGACCGAACTCTTCTCATCATAAAACGTTTAATGACAGTCAGGATTCAAATATATATTGACGGCCAAAACATTGAGTCCAACCTAATTGGATGAAATTTAGGGCTAAATGTATAGTCTTATACGTAGGTTCAAAAATCAACTTCACATTTAGGGGAGGCGTGGTTAGACAGAATTTTCTCTGAAAAAAAGATGGGATTTTAGTGGACCAGTAGTTCAATATGACTCAACAGTGCAATATGGGAACCAAGAAAGCAAATGAGATCTTGAGAGCATTAAGAGTGGAATAGTTTCCAAGAATCAGAAGGTGATAATCACATTGCATAGGTCAGACCACATCTGGAATATTGTTTTTTAGTTCTGAGAAGAACATTGATTAAGATGGAAAGCATCCAGAGGAAGTCAATCAGCATGGTAAAGGATTTAGAATTCTTGCTGTGGAAACACATTAAAAAGTTCCTTTTTCAGTAAAACTGAAAATAGTAAGAACTAGTATTCTTCTCTAAAGCTTTCTCTAAACTCCTGGGAAAAGCCCTTTGGAAAGGTAGGTTATCCCAAAGGGGAAAAAAATAAAGGCTTGTTCTTAGGTGAATAGATTAAGAGTGATAACCAGAAATTTAACAAAGAATAACTCTTATTTTGTTCATGCCATTACTTCCCAACCACTGGAAGCTGATTAGTGTTAAGATCTGCTCATTTCTATAGAGAAAGGATTAAGATATCAGTGGGAAGCCAGAGGTCTCTTTCTTAATTGGATATCAAATTTCTTTATTGGATATCATCCAGGAGGATGAGATAGTGACTTGTTGCTCAATTTTGGAATGTTAAACTAGTTTGTATTTTAAGGTACATTTTTCCTTGTTCAAAATTCCTATAAATATTACTTGAAATCTTTTTGGGACAGAGAGTCATATGAGGGTGCATGGGAGACCACGCCAGTTGGGCATCTCTCTCCAAATTAGAAATTACTTGGATTTAGATCAATATTCAATTAAATAAAATTGCTTCTGGCAGTCTGGGACCTAAATCCCAAAGTACAGTATTAGTATTAACACTGGAAAAGTTGGAATTTAAGAAAAATTTGAAGGACCAAACTGTCAATTAACATAGTGCATTTTTAAAGAAAAAATTCATAAGGCAAATAGAGATAGAATGAAAATTTTATTTCAAAGTGAAATTATAATAAAATTTTGCATCGGTTGACATGCTTGGTCCCTTTACTATACTTTTTCTTTGACAGTGCCATAAGAGGATCACTTGAAGGGGAAAATGTTTAACATTGAGAAAAAAAGATTTATGAGGGATATGTTATCTTTCTCCAAGTATTTGAAGAGCTCTTATGGAGAAGAGGGCACAAGTGGGAGCAAAGTTGGAACTTGCAAAGAAGCAAATTTAGGCGTACTGTAAGGAAAAATTTCCCAATTATTCAAACTATTCATTTATTTATTTATTTGTTTATTGATTGATTGATTTACTCATTCATTTATTTATTTATTTATTTACTTATTTATTTATTTATTTATTTATTCATTTATTTATTTATTTATTTATTTATTTGGGGGGAGACAGTTGGGGTTAAGTAACTTGTCCAGGATCACACAGCTTGTAAGTGTTGAGACTGCATTTGACCTCGGGTCCTCCTGACTCCAGGACCAGTGCTCTATCCACTGCTGGAGCTATTTAAAAGTGGAATGGGCTGACTCAGGAGATAATGGTTTCCCTCACAATGGAGGTCTTCAAACAGCATTGCAAGGATAACTTGTCAGGTATGCTGTAGAGCAGAGGGTCTTAGCCTTTTGGCATCTTGGGTTTGGCAATTTGGTGAAACGTCTTTCTCAGAATAATATTTTTGTCTTTTGATTCATAATTGAAGGAAATTCTAAATTTTAGTTGGTTTGTGAAAGTAAAGGCATAATTTCTTTTCTGACCCAAGTTCATGGGCCACCTGAAATCTAACCACCATCTCTAGGTTAAGAACTCCTGTTGTAGAGGAAATTTTTTAGTTACGGCTTGGGTTAGATGGATAATTAATCCCCTTTCAACTCTGAGTGTTTGTTCAATGAAATTCCCTTTTAATTTTTTTTTAAAGCTATCAGTATAAATACATGAGTTGGTCAGGGAAGTGTCATACAATGAGTGGTATTCTAACCATGAGCTAGAACCAGGAGATGAGGATAAGCACTCTAAGACATGCTATTTTGCCTCAGAGAGTTCAAACTGAAAGGGAAAAAAAAACATGAAAAGCTGTTCAGGAAAGCCTATATCCCACTGCCGGTGCCAATAATACAGTGTTGTCTCTTGACATTTGTCCACTTCGAAGAGTAATTTTCCCATTAAGCCAACAGAACAGGAAAGGGCATGGAATACTGTATCTTTGGAAAATGTAAACAGAGAGTGATGTTTTCAGTGTTTTAAATACATGAGAAAAGAAATCTGGAAACAATTATAGCTTCTCACCTACTTTGTTGTTTCCTCTATGTAAGATAGCATGCCTCTGTTTTTATAGCATTAATTCATCAAGTTCTTCTTTGTCTCTTTTTTATGGGCAGGTTACAGTCTCCTGCCTGGCCAGGCCTTTCATTTATGTCACTGGACTGTATGTTATCTTAAACAGCCACAGCTGGGGAAGGGGCCTGGGGAGACAGTATTTTCCTTTCGAAATCAGCAATTTTTTTTTTTTTTGGTTTCTTCACAGTTTGTGACTCACTTGCAGCCAACACTCACAGAATCCTGCTTGCTTAACATGAAGTATTTTTCAGTATTTGCTACAGTTTTTGCAGACTTAATATACAGAGCCCTTCAGCTTTGCTTCATTCTATACCTACAACATGTGCACAAATAGGGATGGGGGGTGGGGAGCAGGTGAAATCATTTGACATGAAAAGACTTCATAAGCCATATGATCTTCCAAAAGGAAGGGAGTGAGACTATCAAGAGCTAACATTTCAACTGTGAAAACTTCTGGTTAGCAACTGGATTATTTCAAACAGACACTTGAGGACACAGTCTAGAGGGGCACCAATTTTCCACGTGAGTTGGCTTGGCTGGGTCAGAAATTCCTTAGGAAAATAATTTCTTACAGTATTTGGCCTAACCTTGCAAATGCCAATGAAAGTGCTCCCCCCCCCCCACCAAATTTATAATACTTTACTTTGGTATTTACTTGTTCTCTTTCTCTCTATATACTTGATGGGAAGTATATGGCATTAGGCCCAAGATACTGAGAAAAGGTACTTGGCTATCATAGAATAAAAGGAGTCTTAGAGTTAATCTGGTCCAATTCCTTCATTTTATATCTGTGGAAACTTAGCACAACAAGGTTTATGCAACTTTGAGGTATCTTTTGCCAAAGAGAACTAACCAGTGTTCAGAAGAAAAAAAGCATCCAAATAAAAATGAAAACAATACATTCAAAGCCAGGAAAAGTAACAGCAAAAGAAGGAAATATTATAATAGCATGAATAGACACACACACACACACATGCCTCTCCATTCTGTATATGCAACCACTGTCATCTGTGTTTGATGATGCGTTAGTCATAGCAGCTACATCCAGATTTACAGAAAGACAGACCCAGGTCTATGGGCTCACACAAATGTCCCTTTTCCTGCTTTGCCTATCCAGATCCCTTACCCTTCAATCTTTTATTTTATCTTTTAGTGGAGTTAGCCAGTACAAGTCTGAATGTAAACAAGAGAAGTGGACTCATGAGGATGTGTTCTTGGGGAAGAGCAGCTGTGTAGCAAGGTGGATAGACAACCAGGCCTGGAGCCAGGAGGATCTGAGTTCAAATCCAACCTCAAACAGTTACTAGCCATGTGACCCTGGGCAAGTCATTTCACCCTATTTGCCCCAGTTTCCTCATTGGCAAAATGAGTCAGAGGAGGAAACAGCAAAACCACTCCAGTATCTTTGCCAAGAAAACCTCAAATGGGGTTAGGAAGAGTCGAACGAGACTTAACAACAACAAAGCACAGTGTCTTGGGGAAAATACAGAAAGATAACAGGATAAAGAAGCAGTTTGACTTTCCTGAATGACTTGCTTCCTCATTTTTCACTGTCAGCTATTGTTAATTTTAGAGTTGGAAGGAACCTTAGAGACTTTATACCATTAACTAATTGCATTGACACTAGGAAAATAGTTTAACCTCTCTGAACTTTTATTTCCTCATTTGTAAAGGGTAGAAGTTCGATTAGATGATATCTAAGGCCCCTCTTCCTCTCAAATTTTATGACTGTATTATTCTAAGAATGATCTAGCCCAGAAATTCTCAAACTTTTTAATCATAAGATCCTTTTACACTCTTCTAAATTATTGAGGACCCCCCCAAGAGCTGTTGTTTATGCGAGCCATATCTATCAATATTTAGCACAATAAAAATTAAAACATCTTAGTATTAGTATGAAAACAATTTTAATTTTGTGGACCATGAAAGAATATTAGGAACCCCTGCAGGGGTATGCTGGAGCAAGTTTGAATAAGCTGGGGGAACCAACTGTTAAATTTTCAGTACATGCACCTTAGAAATTGGCAAACACTGAAAATCTGGGCTTGATTTATTGTTTTGTTGATTGTCTAGACTTCAGCAAGTGATAGATGTTAATAATGTAGATTCGACTTAAAAGTGTTTTGTGTGCAGATTTTTTTTTTTTTTTTGGAGAGCTGCTTGTTAAACATTTACCAGCATATCTCTGCCTCAAGGGTCCCCAGAATACACTTTGAGGATTACTGACTTAGTCCAACTGTGCCTGGTCAATAACAACTACTTAATGTTTTGTTGAACTGAAAACCAGTAACATTAAATGATTGAAGTCTCTAATTGCATCAGGACCAGGTTCATGTTTCACACCTCAAGGCTCAGGGTCTTTCTATTTTATCGTATAGTGCTTGTAACATTCTGTTGAGTTTCCAATAATTACTTGAGGTGTTTATCTTGAAGAACCATCTCCTTCATTCAGAAGATCAGGCTTCCTTCTCCTTCTAATCCAATTGGCATCAGTTATGCCAGAACAGCTGTGTATTACAAACTAAGACAACTGGGTGGTGGGGTTGGTGCCCCATTCATTTTGGCAGTCTGAATATACAAATAGTAAGTGTTGTTTGATTTTGCTCAAATGTAGGGTTTACTTCCTAGGGTCTTCTTGCACCACATGACCCAACATAGTCTTTCTAGGTTAGAAGGTTATTTTCCATTTGTTAACTCATCTGTGGGAAGAACGAAGAAGAAGGGAGTTGGTTGAAACAGAAGTAGGGGATTCTGAGATAGAACACTACTAAGACATCAAGACAGAGGTATCATACATGCTGCCCACAAGCAGGGGGAATCAGATTAAAATGCAATTGGGAAATATTTAACAAAACAAATAAAGATACAACAAAACATAGATACTATTATATTTTAAAACTAATCAATATGGGGCCTGTAGGGACCCCAATGTATGGTTTAAGGGGCCCCAGTTCTACTTGAGTTTGACACCACCACCTTCAGGTATTATGGAAGAAAGCAGCGGCTCAGGAGTCAGGCGTTGTGATTGATGCAATGGAAAGACTTCTGGGATGTAATCAGAGGTTCTCAGCTGGAATCCTGGCTCTGCTGCCTGTAATGTGGAAGAAAAGTCCCTTTACTTCGATGAGCCTCAGTTTCCTAAACTGTGAAAGGAAGGAGCTGGACTAGATCACTACTAAATCAATGATCCCAGCGAACGAGATGCAGGGTCATCTGCCTATGTCACCTTGGTCCTCCTTGAGTTCAGCTTCCTGGATTGTAAGAGGTAACATGATACAAAATGGTCCACAGAACCTTTCTGGGCCTCAGTTTTCTCATTTGTGAAATGAAAAGATGATCTCTAAGATCCCTTCCAACTCTGTTGCTCTGTGAAATGTACCAAATCAATCAGTAAACATTTATTAAGCACCTACTATGTGCCAGGCACTGTGCTAAGCCCTGGGCATACAAAAAAAAAGCAAAAGATAGTGACTTCCCTCAAGGGGCTTACACTTTAATGGGAGAGTCAACATGTAAACAAATACATACAAAACAAACTGTATACAGGATAAATGGGAAATAATAAAGAGAAGGCACTAAAATTAAGAAGAGCCAGGGAAAGCTTTCTGTAAAAGATGAGATTTTTAGATGGGACTTAAAGGAAGCCAGGAAAGGTCAGTAGGTAGAACAGAAGAGAGAGAGCAATTCAGGTATGAGGTACAGGAAGAGAAAATATGTGGAGCTTAGAGATGGAGTGTCTTCTTCATGGAATATCCAGGAGGCCAGTGTCACTAAGGAGTCTATGGCAAGGAATAATATGTGAGAATACCTGAAAGGTAGGAGGGGGCTAGGTTATGAAGAGGTTTGAATGCCACACAGAGTGTTATGATACTTGACCCTGGAAGCAATAGGGAGCCAATGGAGTTTATTGAGTAGGAGAGTGACATAATCAGATCTGAGCTTTAGGAAACTCACTGTGGAGGCTAAACAGGATGGACTGGAGTGGGGAGAGATTCGGGGCAGGAAGACCCACCAGCAGCTATTGCAACAATCGAGAAGTGAGGTGATGAGAGCCTGCACTAGAGTGGTGGCAGTGTCAGAGCATATGAGAGATGTTGCAAAGATGAAGGCAATAGGCCTTGGCAATGGCTTGGATGGGGGCGGGGAAGTGAGAGATAGTGAGGAGTCCAGGACGGTTCTTTGGTTGTGAGCCCGAGGGACTGGGAGAGGGGGATGCCTTCTACAGTAATAGGGGAGTTGGGGGGAGAAGGAAGGTTAGAGGGAAAGGTGATGAGTTCCATTTTGGTTGTGTTTTGTTTAAGATGTCCGCCATACATGCAATTTGAGACATCTGAAAGGCAAATGGAGATGCATGATTGTAGGTCTGCAGAGAGATTGGGGAAGGACAGTTAGATCTGAGAATCATTAACAAAGAGATGGTAATTAAATCCATGAGCACTGATGAGATCACCAAGTGAAGTAATACAGAAGGAGAAGAGAAGAAGCCTCGGGCTAGAACCCTGAGGGACATGGTTGGAAGGCATGACCTGGAAGAGGATCCAGCAAAGGAGACCTAGAAGGAGAGGTCCAGCAGGTGTGTAGAGAACCAGGAGAGAGCAGTGTCCTGAACAGCTAGAGAGAAGAGAGTGTCCGGGATGAGAGGGTTATCAGCAGTCTCAAAGGCTGCAGAGAGATCAAGAAGAATGAGGACTGAGAAAAAGCCATTAGGCCTAATGGCTTCTGGCTGCTTTATTTACACTAAATTGCACTTTCAAAACTCGGCAGAACATCAGAAATTGCCAAGGGATTGGAGAAAGCTTCCCTCAGTCACCAGCCTTGTTTTGGCTGCAGCTCAACTGGGAAGGCTCTCTTGGATAGCTTGGAGGAAAACCACATTCCAGAGGGTAGTCACATACCTGGAGCTACTACAATGAAGCAACCCCTAAAGGAGGCTAATCTTTCTGTTCCTTATATGAAATCGTTGCTGTGCAGCTGAATGAAGGAGGGATATTAATTCAAGGAGGATAATAACAATAGTAATAAACATTTTTATTGTGCTTTAGAAATTGCGAAGTGCCCTATAGATATCATCTCCTTGTATCCTCACAACAGCCCTGGGATGTAGGTGCTATCATTATCACCCCCATTTTACAGATAAGGAAACTGAGGCAGAGAGAAGTTAAATGACTTGGGTAGGGTCACCTAGCTGTTAAGTGTTTGAGACTGAATTTGAACTCAGGTCTTGCTGACTCCTCAGGGCCAGGGCTCTGTGCCTGAACATTCCTTCTTAAGAAAGTGGTTTTCAAACCTTTTAGATCTAGCCCTCCAATCAATGACTTTGGGGCATGCATCTGAATATATGTAGATTTATTTCTAAATGATGTCACGTACTACTGTGCTAACGATTATGTACTTTATGATATTACACAAAATAGAAATAAAAATAAGGAACAGATGAAGACAAGGTAACATTTGATCCTTGAGTCAATAGAGAAGCACCGGAGTTTCTTGAGTAGTGAAGGAACATAATCAGATCTACTCATAGGGAAAGTCATTTGGCGGCTGAGTCAGAATGGGTGGGACCAGTCAGAATGGGTGGCAGCTTGAGGTAGGAAGAACAGTTAGGAGCTTATTGCGATATTCCAAGTAAGAGGTCATGAGGAAACTGCACCAGGGTGGAGGCTGTGGGAGTAGAGAGAAGACACACCTGAGAAATGTGGAGTTAGAAAGGACAAGATCTGGCAGCTGATTGAATGTGTGGGGTGAGGGGGGGAGAAGAAGTTGTGAGAAGTTGCGAGACTAGAAGGATGGTGGTACCTTGAACAGAAACTGTGAAGTTCTGAAGAGGCTTGGGGTGAGAAAGAATATAATCACTACCCATCCGTGCTGCTCACTCTGCTTACTCCTGCCTCCAAATTTAAAAAGGCAGAAGTACTGCCTTCCTTATCTGTACCCACAAATGCAGAGCCTGAAGGCACCTACTGCAGCCACAAGATGATCTAGGGGATAGGGCTTGGGAGTGGAATTTTCCCACAGCTGCTGCTATGGGTGCCTGGAAATCCTGAGGGGGCCGAGGCCAGCTCAGGAAGGAGGTTTGGAGTTTACACAGAAGAGGAAAAGGATGGAATTGGGGAATGTTGGAGATGAGCCTCTGGGATCCATCATCGTCCCAGCCTCTGATTAAATGATCACACATCCCCAGGGGTAAAGCCAGGGCAGTCAGCCCCACACCTTGGAGACAACTGTTCCAAGACCCTAAATTGCCAAACAGTTATAGGTTTGCATTATTGGAGAAGATTTCTTTCCAGGAGTTCCCCACATAGATGAAATCACAGATCTGGACCAAAGGGGGAAAAAATGATGGTTTTATCTATCACAAAGAAAAAAAAAAGACAAGAGAGAATTGTATTACTTGTTTATAATGAAGGAAAAAATGAGTGAATTAAATTATCTTTAAATTATCACATCAAAATACCAGGTGGATAAAGTCTGTGTGGCTACCTGCCCAAGACCTCACAATGTATGCTGGTTAACATCTCTGTAGCTGCTGGTCTGTCTGAGGTTGAACCTTACAAAAGCAGTCAGGCCACCCATCTCAGACCCCTTCTTCATCTTACAGATGTCTTTTAATCCAGGCGGAAAAAAGAGAACCTGGAATCTATGCAAGGCTACTTGGAACACCAGGGCCAATTCTCCTGGCCACACAGCTCTCTCTGCAAAGCCAAGGCATCTCATCGTAAGTCCCAGACTAGGTACCACACTTAATAAATGTTATCTGATGACAATAATGAGTGGCAGCTTCCAGCCACAGCTTGCAAAGCCAAGTAAATGTCCTGAGTGGAAATAAAATTGAGAAGCCAGGGCCAGAAGGGACTAGGCATTCCTTAGACGCTAGGAGGTCACTTAGTTGGGAGAATAAAACTTTCAGTGTACTGTGGGAAAAGCAGTGAGCTAAAAGAGAATCAGGAGGCCTAAATTCTGGCTCTTGCATTAGCTATCTGGGAGACCTTGGGCAGATCTCTTTGTGGGTCAGTTTCTTGATCTGTAAAAACAGAGTTGAACTTGATGATTTCTAGGGTCCCCATCTAACTTTGAGTCTATGATGACTCATTGCATACCTAGCTTATGGGAGGGGCTTGGAAGCTTCGTTGTGGTTGCTTCTATGTCTTTCAATGTCTGCTCTCCAAGTTTTCCCCTTCTGTTTGAGTGTAGCCTACTCTTCCTTGGGGAAGGGAAAAAAGTGAAGGTCCAAAATAGCAATGCCCCTATGCTTAAAAAGCAAAAATTGTGTAACAAGATTTTAAAGGAATTCTGAACGGGACCATTTGGAAAATCCCAAAGCTCTGGGGACTCTCTTTTGAATCCTTCTTTCCAGGGAGACTAGAGGACAAGAGATGGTGGCCATGCAATTGGCTTCCCTGCTATAATAGCCAGGGCCCAGAATGAACATAAGATTGTGTTCTCCCTGGAAAGTGTTTGGTCAACGTTTTCCCGCATGGAAAATGAAAGAGGACCCACAGACCTCAGTCAGAATCTGCACTGAAATGTGTGCTTGCTTATTTTGGAAGTTCCTTTGGCTAAATACTGCATATGGAGCCAAGGCACTCCTACTGGTCCATAGAAACCCTTTAGGGACCAAACACAGGAATAGGGCCTTAGCTACATGGTGTAGGTAATGTTCACATCAAATCCTTCTCTTTGTAAGTCTTATTGGCACACGCCACCATCACTAAAAGTGGAAATGTGTCAGCCATCAGAATATATGAGCAAATAAATGAATCAGTCTGTCTTATAAAGTGAGCAAAGACCTTCTGGTCCAGGAAATATTAAACAGATGATAGATACATCTGCCCCCTCTTCTTAAGTGAAACAGATGATCCGGCTATCAGCTTGATATGCTGTCTATTTCGCTTCTACAAGCTTGTTGCTTAAAGAGGGGAAAGGGAAAAAAAAGACTCTTGTTGCCAAACTCTCCTAAGCCTTTTTGCTAAAATATTCCACCAGGTGGCCCTCTAGTAACACTTCTCTTTTCAAAGAAAAAAAAATCCCAACCCATAGACATACACCAACACCCAGAGCACCGACAGTCAGCACATTTATCACCATGGTCAGATTTCTATTCTTTGAGCAGTAAAATGCTTTTGGACTGCGACAAAAAGGAGATTTGATCATGCAAATGTACTTTAGAAGATGTATTGCTATAAGTTAAGGGTATATGCTTGCCTTGATGCTATCTTCTCAAAGGCCCTTTTAAACTGTTAGAAAAGGCCGCTCCTAAATTCAATGAAAATACCTTTGAGCTACATATTCCAAACAATAGCCCCATTCCTCATGGCTATTATATGAGTAGTCAATTCACTAGGTTTTCCTTAAAGAACACTAACCATCAAAGAATTAGACATAAAAAAAATTACTTTGTGGGTCCAATATTTGTTCTTTTTCTAGATCAACTATATTGAATTTAAATAGGAAAAAAACCCAAAGACAGGCACCACCTGAGTAGACCTTGATGTTCTCGGAGGAGGGAGGGAAAGTGAGGGGCAAAAGAAAACTTTCAGGTGGATCTTGGGGAGGAAAACTGGGGAGCTGAGGAAAGTTTTTGCTTGGGGACCTGGAACTTTAACTTGAAAGACTAAAAAACTTATCTCCCAGTTTTCTTTATTTCTCCAGTGCCAACAATAAAAAGCCCTGCCTTCCTTCTCTGCAGAGCGATCTCCTAGTCTGACCTCCGCAGATTCTTTCACAGATGATTCCAATGGTAGAAACATCTACTGAGTTTTCCTCTAAGTGAGGCATCCCAAAGCTCAGACAGAGGTCTTTTGAACCCTGGAATGGTGTAAGCGGAGGAAGTATAATGGAATAGGGTAGATAGCAAGTTTGAGAAGCGGAATAGAAAGGACATGACCTTGTCAGGTAAAAAATCATGGGTTGGGGGGCATAAATTTACTACTCTTTCAGTAGATTATATTCAAAAATGTGCTGTGGGACTAAGTCAGATTCCAGAAAAGATCCTGGGAAGTTTGGAAAGTGATGGTTTTGTATGCCATTTCCTTGATTTATATGGTATAAATGCATAGTAACTTGTCTAGTTAAAAATAGGCAGCAAAATCTATGAATGGTCATACAGATCAGTGCTTAAATGCAGACAATAAATTAGACCCATTCAAGTCCATGCAAAATGTCCAAGCGTTTTCAGAAAAGCTTTGTAGTAGTGGAACTATCAGGTTTTCCCAGAGTCAGCGTCAAGATGAATTTTAGAATCTTCAGTTTGTCTTTAGAAGGTAAGGGATTCAGACCTTGAAAATTTTACTTTGACGATGGTGAACAGTAAAGAAAAACAGGAAAACTAGCGCTCTCAGACAGAATTTGTTGTTTTCTTGCAGTAGAATGTAAGTTCTTTGAGGGTAGAACTTTTCATTTTTGTTTTAGTATCCCCATTGCTACGCACAGTACTAGGCACATGGTAAGTACTCAATAAATGTAATAAATAACTCAATGAATGTTGAATTGAATTAAAACAACAACAATAGCAGTGGTGTGGTAGAAAGGGTGTAGGCCCAGCAATCAAGAGGACAGAGAGTTCAAATCTGGCCTCAGACATTTACTAGCTGTGTGATCCTGGCCAAGTCACTTAACCTGATTGCCTCTAACAGTTAGGACTTATATGCATTTTAAAGTTTGCAGAGCTCTTTATAAATATCTCATTTTATTCTCACAACTCTGGAATGAATCAAATTTAAGGTTTCTTCTAGTTCTAACATTCATTGATTCTACACGTTGAATCATATATCATTTTAGCAAGTTACAGCTACACAATTCCACATCTACCCACTTCAGTTTGCCACAGCTGCACACAGAGATCTTGCTTTTACGATTATTTTTAGTTCCTCTATTATTTTTACTGTTTCTGACAAGACCTTTTTAAAGTCTTAGTTCCTTTGGGCATTAAGGAAACAAAGGCTTTTCTGTTTTGCCTCTATATCTATGCTCTCGATCTTTTGGAATTTAGATCTGGAAAGGACCCTTGGTATCATCGGCCCCATCCCCTCTTTTTACAGATAATGAAGTGGAGGCCCAATGAATGACTTGGTACCTCACAGCTAGTAAGATGTGAACTCAGGATATGACCCCATTTTCTCTGACTCCAAAGCTAGTGTTCTCTGTGCTGTGCTATATAGTCTATCCTGTTGTCACCAGCGTCCTCAAAGCTACCCAAATGCTGATGCAGTAGCTCCCTTGAATTCTCCTGCTAAGATTCCTCCCTCTCCCCTAAATAAACACTGCCTTCCTCTCCTGACTACCCCAGCCCTTTCCTGCATTCAAGTCCAGGGCTCAGCTCCCTTGAACAATTCCTGCCTAAAAGGCTTTTCTCCTCTTTTCTACACCCACAATCTCTTTAAAAGTGGTTTCTTCGCAACTCTCTACTGCCGGCTTTTCTCCCATCCTCAGCATCACTGAATCGCCTGAGCCCAGTCAATACCTGGAAGCACCCATCAACATTTCCAAGACCCATTGTAGCTCTGGATAAACATTAGCATAAAAACGAATATATCTGCAATTTAATTACATTTCAAATATTTGGAACCCAGAAAGACTGGGATTTGCTCCCATATGTGATTTTCCAGGAGGGGATTTTTGTTTCAGAAACCATGGCAGAGACCCAAGCATGAGGTGATAAGGGTTTGGACTACAGATAATGTCAGTGGAAACAGAAAGGAAAGAATGAACTTAAAAGACACTTTGATGAGAGCTAGGGCCATGAAAACCCAGGCACCAATATACAGAAAGTCAGCAGAGAATCCAGACACAGAAATTCAGTTAATATAGTACTAATTGGTAGGTAGGCGGTCTAGTGGATAGAACACTGGACTGGGAGTCAGGAAGACCTGAATTCAAATGTGACCCCAGACACTTACTAAGTGTATGACCCTGGGCAAGTCATTTAACCTCTGCTTCTGTTTCTTTATCTGGAGAATGAGGGTCATAATAGCACCTGCCTCCCAGGGTTGTTTGAGGATGAAATGAGGTATTTGTAAATTGCTTAGCACAGTGCCTGGAACAGAGGAGGTGCTTAATAAATACTTGTTTCCTTCCTTTTGTCAAGTTGTAGTTCACTGTCTTTGGTTTTGTTTTGTTTTCAAACAAAGCTGTCATGTTTTTCTGCTGAATAGCAATAGAAATATAACAGCAAAGACACAGATCCTGGCTCTATACATGTATGAATGATCTTGAACAAGTATGTTCGACTCTATGACCTTGAACAAGTTACTTGCCCTCTTTCAGCCTCAGTTTCCCTATCTGTAAAATGAGAGGGTTGAATTAGAAGGGCTCCAAGGCCCCTTCCAACTCTACGTCTATGGCAGATAGGAAAGTTGCTTTTCCAGATAAAATGAAAAGAACTAATACTATTCTATATTGTAAATGAAAAATACATAAAAATAAGAACATTCCATTTGATTTGGTTAAAAAAAGTGAATAAGGGTTACAGAATAAATTCCTTTACTTAATTCTGTTATGCCATGAACTTTTTGTGCAAACAAAAATTGAGTACACCTACAAAATGGGAGGCAAAAAAAGCAAGCGTCAACAGTGGACTTCCAGTTTTCATCGCCTCAGGTATGGAGGAAGTGGAATTAAATCAGGTATGCCTGCTCTGACAATCAGACCAGTGATTTTACAAAAGAAGTCTTTTACAATGAAACCACCATGGGATGGTTGCTAGATGCCCTAGGCAAATGACTTGGTTTCCCTGGGTCACACTTTCCTTATTTGTAAAATGGATTTAAACTAGATGATTTCTGAAGTCCCTTCCAATTAAAAAAAAATTCTCTGAGTCTATTTAGGGAAACAGGGAAAAATACAACAGTGAGAGCTACTGTGAAGCCCAACATTACTACAGAGTGCTTTGAAAGTTATGGAATTCCCAGACAAAGCAATCAGAACATCCAGATTGCAAATGGGTATATTCACATGAATCAAATTTACAGCAGTCCTTTGGGGGGAATATATTATCTTATAAAAATACTCTTTGCTTTATGAAATAATTTATTGCAGGTTCTTTTGAATAATCACCTTCCCTTATGTATTTTAAAATATTTTGGTGTACATAAATTTTTAGACATGCATCTGTTGCATAAGCCGAGGTAGATATTTTTATTCCTCTATTCTCATTTCTCCCTGTAACTTTTCCTTTGCTATCTCTCTGAAAAGGAATGAACAAGAAATTGTCCTCTAGGACAGGTAATGGAGTGGATAGGGCACTGGGCCTGGAGGAAAGAAGATCTGAGTTCAAATGTGACCTCAGACACCAGCTGGGTGACATTGGGCAAGTCACTTAACCCTGTTTGCCTCAGTTTCCTCCTCTGTAAAACGAGCTGGAGAAGGGGCAAACCACTTTAGTATTTTTGCCAAGAAAACTCCAAATGGGGTCCTGAAGAGCCAGACACAATAGAAATGACTAAACAACAATTCCACTAGGATTCTTTTCAAAGATTTAGAGCTATAAAGGAGCTTAAGAGTTTATCTAGTGCAGCCCCTCATTTTAGAGATAAGGAAACTGAGGTCTAGAGAGTGTAATGGACCTGCTTAAGGTCATGCAGCTGGTATCAGCGTTAATTTGAACCTAATCAAGAATTTGAAGCTAAATCCTCTACTTCCAAATTCAGAGCTTTTTCCACCACTCCCTCCATATATTTTTCAAATGATTAACAGAGCCATAACTTATTTGAAATTAATTTTTAATTTTATATCAAGATATAACCATTCTTAAAGAGATGTTCAATTACAAGGGTGGGGTTGAGTCAGAGACAGAAAAGACAGATAGATGTTGAGGTTCTTTATTCCTAGATTTTGCAAACCCGGCAAATTTGCTGTCCTTTGTCACTCCTAACATTATGCCTATCCAGAGAGCACCCTGAAGAAAACCAGACACATGAAAACAAAGCAAGCCAAATTCTGGGCCTGGAGCCTAGGCAAGAAGGATCCACTGACCACAGTATGCATTTGATGTGAACATTGACCAAATGTGGTCATTCAGGAAAGGGAGAACAGTCTAGGGAGAGCTGAATCAAGACTTTCGAGAAAATCCCAAATAAGGGTCTATAGCACCTCCCTGTCCCCCTTTCCCTACCCCGTTGTCTTCATTTCTAATAATTACTAATCAACTCTGTCTTTGCAAATCTGAGCATATTAAAAATGCAAGGTAATGTGAATGATTTTTTTTAATCTTCTAAATGAATAGGAAAAAAATGAAACAAAAATGTGTTCTCTGGTTGTATTAGATAGGCAAATATAAAAGGGAAAGAGGCAAGATACAGCTATCAGTGACGGGCTATAGAAGATCTTTCTTTGAATTCTCCATGTTTCCAGCCTCCTACCACCCCTTAGACCTCATTAAGTGATGTAATTTGGTTCCAGCATGGATAGTTGTGTAGCTGTCTCTGTTTGGAGTTCCTTCGGGTATTCTCGTCTGTCTGTATTCACCCCTGCTTTATGGAGTGCATTAAAATCATTAATAAAATATTTCAAAGCCATGACAGAGATGGGATCTAGTGGTGCTTCCCCACACTAAGATAGCAAAAAGCATCTGCAAATATTCAAAAACTTCCCCTCATCCCTTTCCCCCCACCCCCAACTCATGCATACACTGTGTGAAATAGTTGCAAACACATCCCACTGGAGAAAAGCATCTGGAGAAATAATAATGAGTAGGATTTTTTTGTTTGGTTTAGTTTTAATGCCTCCTCCCACACATGGATTTGCTTGCATTTATAATTCTGGTGCTCAGCAATACATCAATATTAACACAGCTGAACATAGGCTATAAAGGGGAGGGGTGAATCAAACTTATCTTTCGTCTAAGCAGATAATTATGCCAAAGGTTAGCCTTCTTTCAGAGCACAGGAGGTTGAATCAGTGAAGATGCTGAAATCTGTAGCATTGCAATCTGAGAATGTTTGATAAAATGCTGCGCCTTCTCAATATACAAGTTTTCACTGGGAAGATTCTTTGCCACCGTCTGCCTGCCTCCTTCAAAATTAAAAAGGGTGTTTTCTTGTTCCCATTGATTACCCACAAGATAGAGACATCCAGCCAAGCACGGTAGCAAACATTTGTAATCACTAATTCTGGGAGAGGTTGAGGGCTGGTAGATGCATTGAGCTCTGAAGTTCTGAGATACAGCAGGGCTAAAGCCAGTCAGATGTCCCTACCAAATCCAGGAGCAATATGGGAGTCCCTCAAGACCTGGAAGGTAGGGTGTTGGAGGTAGTGGTGGGCCGGGTTGTCTAAGGATTCACCACCAGAGTGAATAAATAGGCCCAGGTCAGAAACAGGTACAGTTCAAAAGGAGCAGGTCAAAGCAACCATGTCAATCAGTTGTGGATCAGCCTGTGAGTCACTACTGCACCTCCAGTGAAAGAAAGAAACAAAGAAAAGAAGGAAGGAAGGAAAGAAGAAATACAAATGAAAGCTAATATCTACAGGCACTGAATCAGATTTTGATGCCAAGTGAAATTTTTCAGAATTTCCCTTTTTGGTGTGTGAAATAGATGGTTGGTTAAGAGCTGGAGATGCTATTATCCTACAAGATGACAATAGGCTTCCAGAGAGGAAATCCATACAGAGCTTATCTTTAGCTGAACTCACTGAAGAGATGCTTTGATGCTTTGTTCTATTGGCCTAAGACCAAAGTGACCTGTGTTCTTCACATGAGGGGGGTTATATTCCACCCATCTGGAGGGAAAATATGATCACTTGAGTCCTAGATAAACAGTAAATGTTTACTTGTAGGATTACATTCAGAAGCAAGCAATCACTAATGCTGAATGTTAGACAAAATCAAACATGCAAAAACCCATCTATGACTTAGTACAGGGCTGTCCAAAATGCGGCCTGCAGGCCACATGTGGCCTGCGGTGCGACTTATGAGGCCCACCTTCAAGCATAGAAATTTGCATAAATGCTTTAGTAAACAAAGCTTAGCTATGGCAGAGCTCTCACTAAAATGGCAAATCAAAATACATTGTCTATTGTTTCAATAAAAATCTAAGGTTGGACAGCCCTGACTTAGTAGATAAGTCCTAGGTCTGAGTCACACAGTTTAATGGCTTGTCCAGTGTCACACAGCAAATACTTATCAGAGGCAAGATTTGAACCAGGTGTACTAGAATTTAAAGCCAAGTGTTTAGTTAACTATAACACACTGCTTCTATATTCAAATGTATAGATTTTGTATAACTGAAATTAGAGGTTAAGAGCAACCAATAAAAGCATTATTATGAATAATGGAAATGAAAGAATCTCTTAAGAGATCCTAGGAGGGGAACACTGAAGTTTTCTTTACCTCCCTAGAAGCCATCTTTCCCTGATGCTAAGCACTCTTGGAAGGGCTGAAGTAACTTGACAGACTACCTGCTGAGTTAAAGAATATTTTCCTTTCCTTGTTGTACCTAACACTCTGAAAACAAAAGTGATTAACACTTCACACCTAGCCACCAGCTCCTGGGAAGTTTGTTTTATTAAAGGTTCACATTTCACTCATGCCTTTGGGTGCATTTTCAGCCTTTGTAAAACACCTTTTAAATGGTGATTGTTTTAGCTTACTCAGCACCTTTTATCCCAGCCGGCCCGCAGTTCTCCAGATTTTGTCTCTGCTGTCTCAACCCCCTACCTGGGCATTCCAAAGGGATGTATCTCCAGAACCATCTAGGAAGAATGGTTAAGAAAAGCAACCTAATAAAATCAAAGTGAAACAAATGAACAAAAAAAACAATAAAGAGATTTGTTCTTCTTATTCAGGTCTTGGCAACAACTCTTCTTGAAAGTAGGTTCTCGGGAGGATGGAGAAAAGGAGTTTTGATAAATGTAAAACTTAACCCTTAGACCTCTGACATTTTCCTGGCTATTGGCCAAGTGGGTGGGAGAGGAGGTATGGGATACACTTTGGAGGTCTCTGAAGACTCATTCATTTTGTAATAATTGCTTGCATGTTCAGTTTATCTTTTAGAATTCTTTACAAAGTTTTTTTTAAAATCCAACAAAATATTAAACAAATATAGCTTTCCCTTAAAAATGGAAATTCCAGAATAATAATATCAAAATATCCTGGAGGTTTTATTATATGTTTAGAGGGATAAGAGGAATAAGCAACTCCAAATGCTCTCCTATATGGATTCTTTTATCATTCTTTTCGTAGTAATTTCAACTAATTCAAGATGTCAAATTGACAAGGAAAGACTTGATCTGATTAGTTCAGCAAAAATTTATTTGGTTTTAAAATAGTTTTCTTATACAGAAAGCCTGGGGGATCTCAATTACCATCAAAAGAGCTTATAAGATTGAAATGCTTTCTAACCTACCTGACTGAGGAGACTAAACTGAAAAAAGAGGGTGAGAGGAACTACAGAGCAAATCTGCCAAGCCTGATATGATAGAGAGAGAATAACAGGAATAACATTGGGAAAATGGCAGAGGAGATGATCAGTAATTCACAGCAGACGATATCCAAGGGAAGAGCCAGCAATAATAGGACTGATAATTAATATTTATGTGGCAATCAAGGTCTGTAGAACAATTTACATATATTCTCTTATATAAACCTCATAGCAACCTATGAGGTAGGTATTACAGATACTATCGCCATTTCACAAATGAGAAAACTGAGGGTTCAAATAACATGCCCATGATCACAAAGTATCAGAGACTGTGCTTAAAACCTGTTTTTTCCGACTCCAAGTACAGGACTCTCTCTACTCTTATCGACTCACACAATACAGGTGATCAAAGAGTGAATTCAAGAATGTAACTCGAGGAGGCATATTTTACCTCATGGATATTATTGACACTTGGTGGGATGGGAGTCAGGGCAGGATAGTTTAATGACATCCTCAACTCCTCCTTCTTCCTCACCCTTCCAGTCTAACTAGCAGCCAAGTCTTGTCAACTCTTCCTCTACATCTCACATACATTTCCTTCTCCTTTTTCACACGGCCACCACCTTTGTCCTGGTCCTTATAGTTTTTTGCCTGGACTCTTACCATAGCTTCCTAACTGGTTTCCCTCTACCTCCAGTTTCTCTCCTCAACAATCTATTCTTTACACTGTCACCAAAGTGATGTTCATAAGGCAGAGCTCTGACCACACCATTCTCCTGTTCAAGAAACTCTAAGGGCTCCATATTACCTCTAGAATCAAATACAAATTCTTCTGTGTGGTATTCAAAACCCTTCACAACTTGCACCCAATCTACCTTTCCAGCTTTATTACTTCCCTTCACATATTCTATGGTCTACTCAAACTGCCTTTATTCCTGTTTTTCATTCATGACATTCTTTTTTTGTTTTATGCACCTTTGTACACACTGTTCTCCATGCCTGGAATGCTCTCCCTCCTCATCTCTGGCTCTTAGAATCTTTACGATTCCTCAAGCTCAACTCAAATGGCTTCTCCTATCCAAGGCCTTATCCTGATCTTTCCAGCTGCTAGTGCTGATCTGTACATGTTGTCTCCCCCAATAGAATATAACTTCCTTGAGGGCAAGAACTTTCTTTTTGTCTCTTTACCTGGTGCCTGGTAAGGTTATATTCTCTTGGGGGAGACAACATGTCTCTCCCTAGGTCCTCTAGGCTTCAAGTCCGGCTCTCTAGCCACTGTACTATGTTGCTTCTAGTCACCTTGTTAAACATATTGATGTATGCATTTCATTTTTTTAAAAATCACACCGCATATATAAATGTAAGGTATTATTTGCATTGATACAAACCTAGCCTTTTGATACCCTTTAATCTTAAGGCCTTCCCTCTGTTGATTATTTCCAGTTACATATATATGTATACATAACATATATATATACACATAATATATACATAAAATACATACTTATAATATATACCCATACATCTTATTTGTACATTCTTGCTCTCTCATTATCTCCCTCATTAGACTGTGAACTCTTTCCCTGAAAGCAGGGACTGTCTTTTATTTTTGTTTTTTTTGTACCCTAATTCTGACACATAGTAGGCATGCTTAATAAATGCCTTTTTTGATCTATTAATCAAGAAAGAAAGCTATTGGAAAAAAGAACCTGTAAAAAGGAAGTTTTGTCAGTTAAATTGTGTGTGTGTGTGTGTGTATGTGTGTGTGTGTGTGTGTGTGTATGGCTGTATATATTGATAGACCCAGTGCCATTGTTGGTTCTAGGTTCCCAGGTGCTTAGATGTAGACATCCATTACCTATGGAACTCCTGAAAAGTTTGGAAACATCCTAGATACAGCTTTTTCAATTATACAGGTTAAAGTTTCATCTTTTCAATAAAACATAAGTTTTTTTAAAGAAAGGACTATTTCATTTTTCTTTTTGTACCCTCAGTACCCGGAGCATAGTAGTTGCCTAATAAATGCTTGTTGGTTGATTGATTGACTCGCTGCTATCTGTCCCCCCCCTCCCCGCCCCCCACCCAGACAGAATAGAAAGGCATATAAACAAGGAACAGAGGTTATGGGGCTACCACACTCTAATCCCAGTCATACAACCAGAATACAGAAATGGTTTCAATCACAGCTACAACATAAACTGACAGAAAATAGAAGTGATCTTATGTGGCATTTTGCAAAACTTGGTGGGCTCTCAGAGAATAGAGAAGAAATAAATGTATAAATGGGAGGAGATAAAAGACTTTGTGGTCTGGGCAAAGTGACCTATTTTGATCTCTGTGTTGATAGGTGGAACTCAATACTAGAGAATCCCATCCCTCCACAACCACAGGCATTCTAGGAAATATCCATCAATTGGGCCAACCAGTTATTAGCAAAATTGTTAACTAGATACTCTGTAGCTTTCTTTTTTCCTTTTTTATTTTTAATAGAATTCAATTTTATTTTTCATTTTGAATTCTCTCTCCCCCCTGCCCCTCCTCCACCTATTGAGAATGCAAGAAAAATAAACCCCATTTTAATGGGTTTGTGTATGTAGAGTAATGCAAGATGAATTTCTACATTAACCATATTCTGAAAAATAAAAATAAAGAGAAGGAAATAGAAGGAAATATGCTTCAATCTGTTCTCTTTATGGAGATATATAGCATGTTTTATCATCTTTGGGATTGTGATTGGTCATTGTGTTGGTGAGAGTCTTTCAAAGTTAATTGTCTTTACAATTATTGCTGTTACTGTAGAAATGGTTTTTCTGGTTCTGCTAACTTCATTTTGCATGTAAGTCTTCCAAGGTTTTTCTGAAACCATCCCTTTTATGATTTTTTTTACAGCACACTAGTATTCCATTATATTCATATACCATAACTTGTTTGGTCATTCCCCAATTTATGGGCATCCCTTCAGTTTCCAATTCTTTACTACCACAAAAATAGCTGCTATGAATATTTTTGTACACATGGGTCTTTTTCCTCTTTCTTTCATCTCTTTGGCCTATAGATCTAGTATCATTATTGCTGGGTCAAGGGGTATTTACAGTTTAATAGCTTTTTGGGCATAGCTCCAAAATGCATTCCAGAATGCTTAGCCTAGTTCAGTTCTACCAACAGTACATTCTTGTATCGTTTTCCCACATCCCCTCCAGCATTTCTCATTTTCTGTTTTTGTCACTTTAGTCAATCTGATGGGTGTGAGGTGGTACCTCAGAGCTGTTTTGATTTGTATTTCTCTAATTATTAGTGGCTTACAGCATTTTTAATATGGTATATAGTTTTGATTTCTTTCATTTTGCTGACAATGGCTTAACATGTTCCCCCTTATGGGGCATCCATATCTTAACAGGGAATGCCTAGAGACAAAACGTCTTAATGGAAAGGGATTGATTTCTCATGGTGGAATTTTACCTCCCCAGGAAGATCAAGGTAGAGGGGCATTGATGGAGGAAAGAGATAGACTTTCATTGCACTCCAAATAACAGCATGTCAGAGAATGCCTGTCCAGGCCATCAAGTCACCTCACCTGTCTCTGTTTTAGTTTTCCTACATATAGAATGAGCTCCCAATATAGTACAGTCAAATTTTGGTGATTGGGAGTTAATGGCCCATTGTCATGCATTCTTCTTCTTGTCCCTGCCTTTAGAGGTATTTGCTGATTGTTGACACTTTCCCTAGAAGAAGTTGGACTAAAAAGAAGGTGAAACTCAGATCATTCCATTTTTCAGTTTATTTTCTTGGCAGGGAAAAGATAAAGAAACATTTGGCTGAGAGAAAGTTTTTGAATAGTCCTGCAGATTTCATTTATGTTCAGGTCTTGCTCTTTTGTTACCATGGACAAGTTTACTGTACTTGCAACCTTAATCTGAGAATAAGTAAGAAAATGTTCCACACTCCTCAGATCATGGGGGAAGAACATTCTGCTATGTCTAGTCTAATAGCTAGCCAGGCACCACTTGGCTGAAGCCTCAGACACTCCCAACCTTCACCAATCACTTTCCTTTACCTTTTCCCTAGATTTTTCCTGGGTTCCTTGCTCTGGGGTTGCCTGTCTTTTCAATAGGGAAATGAGCATTTCGATTCCAACTCTACATCAGATTCCTTAGGAGCAATTCTATTTCGAGCTGTAGTCTAAAGGGTCCTCTTTAGCAAGTTGGAGGTGGGGGTGGGGAGGGGAGTGGAATGTAAAAATGGCACCCAGAGTACAAGCATGAACGAGATCTGGAATAGGTAGTTGTTTTTTTCCCCACAGTGCAAAGGAATCCTAAGCCACAAAGGTGATGGAATGATTGAAAAGCCTATATTCAAGACTCATTGGGACGTTCGCAAACAATTTCTTTTCTAGGAGTACTAATTAGCCATTTTACATTTCACATTCATTAGGTACAGAACCAAGGGGGCTCTTTCTTTCTGATGGGCTATTTCCCCACAGGTGATTCTTTCCCTTTCTCCCCTTTCTGTTGCTGCAGCAACTGCCTTGGTAACCACTACCTTGATGTTCAGATGCCTGGGAGAGGCAAGAAACCAGTTGCCTTTCAAGATTTCCCAAGGCCTTGTGTCAAGACAAAGAAGATATAAATAGGAGATACTCTAATCCCAGTCACAGGCAGGTCTAGGTAGTCATGAGCTCATGGCCTGTGGCCACATAGAGGAAAAGTACACCCTTACCTGACTCTCCAGAAGGCTTACATACTTGTTCTTACACTTCAAGGCTAGCAGAAAGAAGAGTTCTGAGGGGTAGAGACGGCTCTTTTAATATATCCATAGTTAAGGCTAAGTAACCATTTAAAATAATTTTCATTACTACATAGTATAAAGAAAGCATTAGTCATCTTGAGTGATAGAAGGATATCTATGTCTGCTCTGAATTCTGGGGGAAACATTTCTTCCACCAAAATGCCTAGGAACAGGTCCATCCCAAGTTTTAATGCGTTTTCTTGGAATTCCCAACTGAGCTACTCTAAGGTGTATGGGGGAGGAGGGGAAGAGTAAGGGTGCTACAAATGAAGTACACAGTCTTATTATGGCTTTTTTCCCTCCAAATAATCTACTTTGGAGCTAGTTCATTTTCACTTCCATATTAATAACTATCGGGAACTGCATTGACTAAACATATCCCTTTGCTGTCCAATTTATTACACATGGTTAAATTATGAACTTAAAGTTGTTAGTGTTAAAATATAGAAAATCCTGCAGAAAAAAATATTCATCATAAAAACTCAATGCAATTTGAGGGTTAAGAAAGGAGGCTGTATGATAGGCAAAAACAAATGCAGAACTGAGAGGCAAAACCCTTAGTCTTATCTTAATGGAATCAATTATTCTTAAGCAAGTTGTTTAGCTTCAGTGCCCTTTACTCTTCCTATCTTTAAATAGGAAGCCTTGTCACATGGAATGTTTGTGAGAAATTGTAAATTTTGGAAGCATTTGTAACCAGAAAAAGCCAAGACTAGGGAACTGGAAGGTAGGTAGCCACCTAGAGTAAAAATACTTGGGGTTGAGGACAGAGGGGCAATAAGAAACAGTTTTTAATATTACTTTTTTAAATATACATATTTTTGATCCCAGAAGATTCTATTTTTCATTGCATGTAAATGTTTATTTTGTGAGATGTAAATTCACATGTTACTGTGAAGGTCCAAAATCTCTCCTAGATAACAATAGGCAGGGATTACCATTTTTAAATAAAAGAAGTGGGGTAGGGTGCTGAGAAGTTATTTTCAAATTTTGCCTTGCCTTAGTGATACTGCTAAGTTGGCTTGGTATTAATAGTAATTTTTTTTTTAAATAGAGACATATTTCTCAGTGATGTAGATGTTTTAAGTAACTTGCTGAGGTCATGTGGATAGCAAATTCTACGCTTGGATTTTTAAAAACCAACGTCACCAGTACATAATGAAAGAGTGATGACCAGGCAATACTTTGTGTGAAAATGATCTGTGGGTTTTTATGAGCTATTAGCAAAAAATGAGTCAGCAGTGTACTACAGCAAACCAAAAAACAAACAAATAAAAACAACGATTAAAAAACTATTCCCCAAATTGTGATCTTAAACTCAATTAATATGAACAGGAGGTCCAGCATAGGGAAACTTGTAGTCACACATTCAGATAGAGTTTAAATATATACATATATACGTATACACACACACACACACACATATATACACAGACACACATATGTGCATATGTGTGTGTGTGTGTATTGATACAGTTGAAGGAAAACTTCACCTGACATCTGCTCTAATTTGAGCTCAGTTCTCTTCTGAGCTCTTTGCCCTCTGACCTACCTTACTGTTCCAAAGAAGTGTCTCTTCCCTGAGATGATTCACTTATATCTCAGGTTGGTAAATTAAGGTCCTCATGTTAGGCATATACAAATTAGATGCTAGCAACAAGGACACTTTGACCATCTTTTACTCTAAGTTCCTTTTCTATGTGGGGCTGCTTTGTCAGTGTCTCTCTCACAAATGTCCTTGTTTCTACTCCTTTTAACTAAGAAGATTTTCCATATATGTATGTGGTGCCCCTTTACATTAGTGTTTACAAAGTAATTGCAAAATAAACCTTTTTTTTTTGGTGAGGAATGAGAACTTGCAGTTGGGGAAGTCGGGAAAGGCTTCATGAAAATATATCACTTGAGCAGTTTTGAAGTAACCAGGATATTCCGTGAGGTGGAAATGCACACTAGGCAGAGCAAATACCTAGTATGAAAAAATGGAGTTGGAAAATGCAGTGTTATGTGTGCAAAAGAACAAGGAGGCCTGTTTGGCTTGATTGTAGAGTGCAGAGAAGGAAGTAATGCATAATAAGGTTGGAAAGTTAGGTTGGAGCCAGGTTATGATGGATTTAAATAACCAAATGGAGAATAATATATTTGATCCTAGAAGCATAAGATAAAAGCTATACCTTACCATGGACTTGCTAGTTCTATGTATATACCAGTTGAGCTAGCTGAACATGCACCGAAAAAAATTCTGAAGGGTGGTTAGAGAGAACTGTCTGAAGGTGCAGCTAAGGAGCTAAATCCTTTCCATTTTTAAAAAAGTGAATGTTTTATTTCTGATTTGCAAGTCTCCCCTTTGTTTACATGGCGTGTTGCAGAGTCCAAATATCTGTTGCACTGCCTCATGGGCTGGCTGCTTTCAGTAATAATAATGATAACTCCAGTCATCCAGAGTGCATCATCAAGTAGATATAATTAACATAGTTCATGCCAATTTCTGGGAGATTTATATAGAAAAGATCGCTTACTATCAGAATGAAGCCAGTGACATGAAACAGGTGGACAAACTGAAGAGTTTATGAGTTTTGTTGATTGTGAGCTCAATAGATGGCTCTGTCCCAAAAGCTCAGATGGGAAGCTTGACTATCTTCAGCTTCCCAGAAGATAGATAAATTGGATTCAGACTGCCATTCTTCTGGAGATGGTCAAAGCCACCTGGAAGGTTTTATTATCCCTAGTGGGAAAAGTCAGTAGGCTTAGAATGATGAGACTTGGGTTTGAGTCACCACTCTGCCATTTATTTGTTACATGGCCTTGGCCAAATCACTTAACCTCTGTGACTGCAGTTTCTTCATATGTAAAATGAGGGGATTTGGATAGATGATCTCTAAAGTCCTTTCCAGGTGGAAATTCTAATGCCTTATGATCAATAAAATGAATATAATGACGTCCTATGTATCACACAGGGCTATTGTGATGATTAAGTAAAATAATATATCTCAAACCCTTTGCAATTTTAAGTAGCTACATATTATTATTACCATTACTATTATAATTACGAATTTTTATTCAGGGCTATCTCAAAAGGTATTTATTTTTAAAAAATAATTATTTTATTTATTTTTAGTTCTAAACATTCCCTTCCATAAGATTTTGATTTTTAAATTTTCTTCCCCTCCCTTTCCTCCCCGCCCCAAAATGGCATGCAATCTGATATAGGCTCTACTTTTACATTCATATTAAACATATTTTCACATATTGTAAAGAAGAATTAGGACTAATGAGAGGAACCACAAGAAAGAAGAAACAAAACAAAACTACAAAAGAAAAGGAGTGCAAATAGTATGTTTCCATCTGCATTCAGACTCAAAAGTTCTTTATTTGGATGTGGATGGCACTCTCCTTCATGAGTCCTTTGTACTTCTATTGGATCACTGTGTAGCTGAGAAGAACTGAGTCATTCATAGTTGATCATCATGCAATGTTGCTGATACTGTGTACAATGTTTTCCCAGTTCTGCTCATTTCACTTTGCATCAATTCATACAAATCTTTCCAGCTTTTTGCTAAATCTGCCTGCTCATCATTTCTTATTGCACAATAGTATTCTAGTAAATTCATATATCACAGCTTGTTCAGTCATTCCCCAGTTGATAGGTATCTCCTCAATTTCCAATATTTTGCAAACCACAAAAAGGGCTGCTATAAATATTTTTGTACATGTGGGTCATTTTGCTACTTTTATGATCTCTTTGGGATACAGACTTACTAGTGGTATTACTGGGTCAAAGGGTACGCACAGTTTTATAGCCCTTTGGGCATAATTCCAAATTGCTCTCCAGAATGATTGGATCAGTTCACAGCTCTATCAACAATGCATTAGGGTTCCAATTTTCCCACATCTTCTCCAGCATTTATCATTTTCCTCTTTTGTCATGTTAGCTAATCTGATAGGTGTGATGTGGTACCTCAGAGTTGTTTTGATTTGCATTTCTCTAATCAATAGTGATCTAGAGCATTTTTTCATATGACTATCGATAGCTTTAATTTCTTCCTCTGAAAACTGCCTGTTCATATCCTTTGACCATTTATCAGTTGGGGAATGACTTGTATTCTTGTAAGTTTGACTCAGTTCTCTATATATTTTGGAAATGAGGCTTTTATCAAAGACACCGGCTGTAAAAATTGTTTCCCAGCTTTCTGCTTCCCTTCTAATATTGGTTGCATTGGTTTTGTTTGCGCAAAAACTTTTCAATTTAATATAATCAACATCATCCATTTTGCATTTCATAATGTTCTCTATCTCTTGTTTGGTCATAAATTCTTCCCTCCTCTATAGATATGACTATTTCTTACTCTCCTAATTTGCTTATACAGGGTGTCCCTAAAGTCTGGACACATAGGAAAAATGTGTATTTTGAAATATTTGGAATATTAACAGACCTTAGCTCTCTTGACTTCACTTTCTGGGGTATGCTAAAAGAGAAGGTGTACTCAATGAAAATCACAGATGCAACACACTTGATTGAACACATAAAGAGTGAATGTACTCAAATTGATGGCAATGTGGAATTATTGCATTGAGTTCATGTGAATTTTACAAAGCGCACCAACCTTTGCATCAAAAATGATGGAAATCATATTGAAGATGTTATTTGTTAACATTCCAATTAAATAAAATGATGTTGAAAATTTCATCCATTTCATTTCTTGAAAATATACATTTTTGCCTATGTGTCCAGACTTCAGGAACACCCTGTAGTATGAGCCTTTATATCTAAATTATGTACCTATCTTGACTTTTTCTTGGTATAGGTGTGAGATATTGGTCTATGCCTAGTTTCTACTATTTTCCAGCTTTCCCAGCAGTTTTTGTTAAATAGTGAGTTCTTATCCCAGAAGCTGGAGTCTTTGTATTTATCCAATTACTATAGTCATTAGTATATTCTATTTATGTTAATTATATTAATTATATCATATTATATTAATTATATTATATTTATTGTGTTATATTATATTTGCTATTATATATTATAATATTACTATTATAGATTACTATGGTCATTGACTATTGTGTCTTGTGTTCCTAACCTATTCCACTGATCCACCACTCTATTTCTTAACCAGCACCAATTAGTTTTGATGATTATTGTTTTATAATACAATTTAAGATCTAGTATACCTAGGCCACCTTCCCTTGCATTTCTTTTCATTGATTCCCTTGATATTCTGGACCTTTTGTTCTTCCAGATGAATTTTGTTATTGTTTTTTTTAGCTCTGTAAAATAATTTCTTGGTAGTTTGATTGGTATGGTACTGAACAAGTAAATTAATCTCAAAGATGTTTAGAAGGAAATCAGAGAAAATTGCCCTAAAGAAGGTGTAAAAGGGAAGCTTTTGACTAGTCCTATCTGGGTAGGTATGCACTGAGACATAATTGTTGCTATTTGGCTCCTGTTGGCAATATTCTGAGATAGTTCTTTCCCTCCCCCTCCAAAGCAGCACTGAGAATTCAACAACTTACTCTGATACCTCAATTGATTTCTGATCTCACAGATATGGTCACTTCATCTTCTGATACAGATCATGACCCATCCACATTTTCTTATCCTGTATGAATTTTGTCCATGTATAACAATGAATCCTCCAACAGAGGTTCACTCATTTTCTGGGGACCTTCCTCTAGGTCTCTTGGCATTTTATATATACCAGTAGGATGGAAGCCCATTGATTGTAACTTTCTCACTATGTATCCTTTTCTGATCATATATTTATATGATAATAACCCCTGAGATTCTTCTTCTGTGTGATCTTTTATCACCAATGAAATTTGGAAACTGGTCCCTCAACACTGCTAAAATTGTTTCATCTCCAAGATAGAGGTTCTTTATGTATACTTGGTTTAATCTAGTTCTCTATTCAGCTTTGTTTTCTTAGTACTGTTGCTACTTCTTCATATAGCATGTTGGGCACTTTGGTATTAGAGTCCAAATGTGGTAGCTCTACTGTCACTGATGAAGCGAGGGGATTGCCATAAAAATCTTTACATATCTTTTCGATTTTACCTTCAGTCCTTGTTTCATCTTTATAGGCCCTTACCACAATCTGATTTACCACCAAGGTTTGCAATTTGTGTGTGTGTGTGTGTGTGTGTGTGTGTGTGTGTGGAGGTGGGGAGGATTCTGGGAAAATGGCAGAGTAGATCAAAAAACTTTTAGCTCTCCAAATTTCCTCCACAACAAAAGACAGAATATCACCTCAGAGGAGCAGAAATAAACATGGGATAAAACAGTTGTCCTCCTAAGACAATTTGAGAAGACCCCAGGAAAGACCCAATTTCCATGTGGGGAGGTTTGGCATGAGTGAAGTGCAATCACCTCTAGGCCAACTCTGCTGAATCAACAAAAAACAAACCCTGGGGGCAGCTGAGTTGAGAGGCAGCTTCAGCCTTAGAAACTTTCATCTCAAGGACAGTGGTCTGAGTGGGAGAAGACTGAAGGACTTTGTATTGTTGAGGGATGCCAAGCATAGCTGTGCTAACCAGATGTGTCCCAGGCTGTGGCTGTGGGGAGAAGTTAGCACATGCCTGGTGAGTGCAGTAGCAAGGGGCAGGGACCCTGTTGGCTGTGGGCACTTGCAGTAGAGCAGAGTCCTTGGTTTCAGTTCCAGGGCAGAAAGGACAGCTATAGTTTGCAGCCACTTGAGGGACTGCAGAGAGCAAAATCATTTGTGGGACAGTGTGGCTGGGGGCCCTAGCCATGGCTTAGGAGTGGAGAGGAGAGCCCAAGGTTGGGCCCCAAGACACACCTCAGAAAGTAACACTTATAAGGACCTGAGATTGGGGCATCATTCCCCATACCTCAGAACTATAACACAATTACACTAATAGTTAAAAACAAAGTAAAATAAAAAATAAATAAATGAAAATGAGTAAGCAAAGGAGAAAGAACCCAACCATAGATAGTTACTGTGGGGATAGAGAAGATCTGGATTCATGTGCAATGAGAGATTGAGGAAAAATTAGAAAAAAATCAATCCAAGAAAATCAAGAAAATTATTCAACCAATTGGAAATAAAGAAGCAAAAACTTAAGGGAGAAAATAATTCTTTGAAAACTATAATTGGGCAAGGAGAATTTATTGATGCTCTAAGATACCAAGAAATCATAAAACAAAATCAAAAGAATGAAAAAATAGAAGAGAAACTAAAATATCTCATCAGAAAACAACTGATCTAGAAAACAGATCAAGGAGAAATTATATAAGATTAGTCAGACTACTTGAAAATTACAATTAAAAAAAGAATCTTGATACAACATTACAATAAATTACAATAAAATTTCCCTGAAATTCTAGAACAAGAAGGCAAAGTAGAAATAGAAAAAATCCACCAATCACCACCTGAAAGAGATCTCAGGAGGAAAACTTACAGGAATATTATAGCTAATTTTCAAAACTCCCAAGTTAAGGAGAAAATATTGGAAGCAACAAGAAAAAACTTATATATCATGGAGCTACAGGAAGGATTACACAAGACCTAGCAGGCACTACATTGAAGAACCATAGATCTTGGAATACTATATTCCATAGAGCAAAAGAGCTGGGTTAAAATCAAGGGTATCTTACCCAGCAAAGTTCGTTATAACCCTGAATGGAAAAAAACTTAACAAACTGAAAGACTTTCAGGTTTTTGTGAGAAAAAAACTAGAACTTACAGGAAAATTTGACATATAACATCTAAGGGAAATATAAGGTAAACTTTAAAGATCAATTATAAGGGACTCGATAAGGTCAAACTGTTTACTTTCTATACGTGAAAATATTAGCAGTACTCTTTTGATTGTCATTTTTATTTGGATAGTTTGAAAGAAAGGTATAGGCTGAGCTGATCACAATGGGGTAATTCTAAAAATAATAAAACGGTGTAGGAAAATATAAAAAGGAGTAATTAACACATCCAAATGAGGCAAAAAAGGAAAAATTGATACAGAAGAAGCTAGTGGGGGGTGTGGATAGTGCTGGAACCATACTGTCATCAGGAATGCGTTAAAGAGGGAACAACATATATATCCCGAAGGGTATAAAAGTCTTCTAAATTCAGAAAGAAATAAGAGGGCAAGGGGAGAGGGTCAGGGGAGAGGATAAGGGTGGGACTTTTAGAGGGATAGGTAGGTTAAGAAATAGGAGGACAAGGTAGTGGGTAGAAGTAAAGCAGAGGAGTGAGGAGAGACTGGGCAAATAGGGTAAGTGAAGAAAATAGGAAGGAGGAAAACATACAAGTAATTGTAGGGGCAACTAGCTGGTGAAGTGGATATAGCACTGGCCCCGGAGTCAGGAGGACCTGAACTCAAATCCAGCCTCAGACACTTGATACTTAATAGCTCTGTGACCCTGGGCAAGTCACTTAACCCTGATTACTGAACAAAACAAGTAATTGTAGCTTCAATTGTGAATGGGATGAATTTACCTGTAAAATAAAAACAGATAACAGATTAAAATTTGAATTCAACAATATGTTGCTTTCAGGAAACGTTATAAAAATGAGAGATACATACAAAGATAAAATAAAGGGCAGGAGTAGAATTTATTATGTAAAAAAAGTAGGATTAGTAATCATGATCTCAGATAAAGTTAAAGTTAAAATAGATTTAATCAAAAGTGAAAAATAGAGAAACTACACTAGGTGTCAGCAATATTATTCAATATTGTTTTAGACCATTTAAAATACCTAGACAGCATAAAATACCTGAGTGTATATCTGCCAAAACAGATACAGCAACTACATGAACATAAACATAAAATACTTTTTATACAAATAATGTCAGATCTAAATAACTGAAATAATATTTATTGTTCATGAGTAGATAAAGCCAATATAATTTTTAAAGTGACAGTTTTATTTAACTAATTTATTCAATGTCATCTCAATTAAATTACTAAAAAAATAACTGAGCTAGAAAAATAACAAAGTTCATTTGGAAGATCAAAAGGACAGGAAATCCAAAAAAACCTGCAAAAAAAGATGCAAAGGAAGTAGATTCAGCAGTATCAGACCTTAAACTATATTATAAGGTGTAGTGTAAAAAGGATAATTTTGATTATTTTAAATTAAAATTTTCTTGGAGAAATAAAACCTATGTAGCCAAGAATAGAAAGAATGCAGAAAATTGGGAAAAAAGACTTTCGTAGATAATCTCTCAGACAGGATGTGATTGGGTTGTAATATTGCTGTGGTGTAGGAAATGATTGCTGGTTGATTCAGAAAAACATGGAAGGACTTGGACTTAGGAAGGAAGATGCTATCCACCTTCAGAGAAACAGATGATAAGAGGAAATAAGTACAGTACAGACTTACATATATGTGTGAGTGTATATATGTCTATGTTTATAGATATCTATGTAATGTATATGTGTGTATATATAAGGGTGTGTGTGTATCCATACTTAATTGTAGCATTCATTAGGCAAGTGGGGGGAGGGAGGGGAAAAAATGAAGTAAAAAATGCACAGCATAGAACAAAAGAAAACCAACAAGGAAGCAAAGAAACTCTGGGCAGCTCTGAAAACAATGTACAGTATTTATTATACAGGCTTTCTTGAAATGAAAACTTACTGTTTTGTAACGAATCCTCTCTTATGGTCTGCTGTGTAAATGACAATTATTTTTTTTCTTTTCTCACTTTGTATTAAAGTTTAAAATAAAAGAATTTACAAAAACTTTTTTTTCTCCTCACTACTTATCTCTTTTCTCAGGCAATACTGCTTACAAATTTCCACCATCTTCATCTCTAAGAGGAGTGTACATGAATGTTTATATTTTAAATTGCTGTTACCCTTGATTGGTCTGAACTCCTACTTGGCTAAGGAGGTTTTTTTTTTTTTTTCTGAGTCCTTTTGGTCTCTATTGGGACAGTTGATTTATATAGGTTAAACTTCCTTCAGAACACTGAGACTTTGACATAAGTTACAGATGCCTCAATTACATGCTGTATCTTGTTTTTATTTTTTCTTATAATCGAGTATTAGTTTTTATCTTTTTTTTCAGCTTGATATGATGAATTAGATACTGGATTTAGAGTCAGAGGACCTATTTAAGTTCTCTGCCACTTGCTACCAGTGTGACCTTAGATACATCACATAATCTTTCTAAGCCTCAGTTTTCTCATCTGTGAAATGAGAAGATTGAACTAGGTGTCCTCTGAGGTCCTCATCAGCTCTAAATCTGTGGTGATTGAACTATACTCAGACAATGGATTCCCACATGAGTAACGAGTCATGTCATATCTTAAAATGCATTTCATTTTTTTTGTGATATTATTTGGAGTTCTTTAAAAGCCAGAGTGGCATAGTGGATAGAAAGTTGGCATTGGAGTCAGGAAGTTCTGGGTTAGTCTTTCTTCTGACACATTGGCCTTATGACCCTGTACCAAGTTACCTAGTCTATCAGTGTCCTAGGAAACTTTCTAAGAGTATAAGTTGTAGAACAGTTGCTGATATGTGTTATTAGAAATCTCCTACAAAGATGAAATCACAGGTTTAAAGATAAAATATTGATGCTCACCATGTCTAGTGTTTTTTCATTTTCCTATAGATAGTGTTGATGATGTATGTATGAGACTTCTGTGTGGTCTACAAGTAAACTTTAGCACTTAGTGTTTCTTACTCCTTAATCATGTTTTCCAATATATTTTCACTGTCTTCCCCCTATGCCCACTTTTGCTTTGAAGAGTATTTTAATTTAGTATTGAAGTTCTTATCCAGTTTTGGGGGAGAAATTCTCCACCTCTTCAACCTCTGCAACAGATGTTAGCACATAAGCAGTAATTATCTTCATGGTGGTCTTTTTGCAAATGCTTATCATTAGCACTAAAAAACAGATGACTAAGCGTCCCATGGAATGATGTTTTTTGTTGTCTTTGGATTCAGGATAAAACCAATTCTGTAAATGCCTTTATTTGCCTTTCTAAGGAGAACCTGTGATCTATCCTCACACTTAGCTGCAATTTCCCTTTAACTTCTGGTTTCATTTTTAGGGACTCTTCATCCTCTTTCTCCCTTCCACTTCTAATAAGTTGCTGTGTTGTCATTTCGATCACCTCAAAATTTCATATCAATCCCTTTATTTCTACTCAAATGATTATCACTCTAGTCTATTCCTTCATTTCCTGGCACCTAGACTACTGTAACAGAGTCCTAATTGGTTGCTCTGCCTGCAACCTCTCATTTCTCTAATCCATATCTCATATAGTAGCCTCAACAACAGAAGTAGAGAAGTTGGGAGCAGGGGAAGGTTTAGGACATCGTCTTTGAGTATATAGGGTTTAAGGTGTCTGAAAGTCATCTAGATGGAGATGTCTAGCAAGCAACTCAAAGTGTGGGAATAGAATTCAGGGAGACCATTTGGAGACTGAAATATATGTATGTATGTATGTATATATGCACATGCATATACATATGTAAGTTATCTGTATAAAGGTTATAATTAAAACTATGTGATTGGATGAATTCTCCAAGGGGGAAAGGAGAGAGTGACAGAGACAGAGAGGGAGGGAGGAGAGGGGAGGGAGGGGGGGAGGGGGAGGGGGAGAAAGAGACACACACACGGGGCAGGGGGGAGAGAGAGAGAGAGAGAGAGAGAGAGAGAGAGAGAGAGAGAGAGAGAGAGAGAGAGAGAGAGAGAGAGAGAGGGAGAGAGAGGGAGAGAGAGAGAGAGAGAGAGAGAGAGAGAGAGAGAGAGAGAGAGAGAGAGAGAGAGAGAGAATTTATACTCTTGTGCTGGTAAATGTTTAACACTAACTACGTTCCCCTTGAAAAGGTGTAACCCACTTTTTAAAAATAATATTTTATTTTCTTCCCAATTACATGTAAAAACAATTTTTAGCTTTTAAAAAAGTTGAGTTCCAAATTCTATCCTTCTGTCCCTTCCCCCCTCCCTGAAATGGTAAGCATTCTGATATAGGTTATACATGTGCAATCCTGTAAAAAATGTCCTCATTAGTCATTTTGTGCAAGAAGACTTAAACAAGAAAGAGAAAAGAGAAAAATAGTATGCTTCAGTCTGTATTCAGACAACATCAGTTCTTTCTCTGGAGGCGGTAACATTTTTCATTGTTAGTCCTTTAGGATTGTCTTGAATCATTGTATTGTTGATCATCACACCATGTTGTTGTTACTGTGTACAGTGTTCTCCTGATTTGGTTCACTTTACTTTGTATCAATTCATGTAAATCTTTCCAGGTTTTTCTGAAATCATCTGGCTTGTCATTTCTTATAGCACAATATTTCCATTACAATCATATTCCACAACTTGTTAATCCATTCCCCAATTGATAGGCATCCCCTTGATTTATAGTTCTTAGTCACCACAAAAAGTGCTGCTATAAATATTTTTGTACAAATAAGTGCTTTTTTTCTTTTTTAAAAAAATCTCTTTGGGATACAGACCTAGCAGTGGTATGTGCACCCCACTTTTAAGTTTAATCTGAATTATTAACAGTTTCTTCACCACTTTATTGAGTGTAGGCAACAAAACAACAAATCAATCCCTGATTTGTAGTTTCTGGTGATTTCTGAGGTGTAAGAAGCTCCTGTAGAAAAGTTAGCAATCAGCTCTCTAGCTGGGAAGAGCTGGCTCCTGCACACTCCTTGTTAACATTGGCACTTAGAAGAATTCTCATAGAAGTAAGAGAAAAATCAAAAGAGCAGTCACATGAGTGCCAAAGGAGGAGAAAGTTTGAAGAAGGAAAAGATACTGGAAAAACATTAAATGTTCCAGAGAGCTCAAGGAAGAGGACTGAAAAAAGGTCATTGGATTTTGTGATTAAGAGATCATTGGTGACCTCGGAGAGAGCCATCTTGCAATCATTTCTTGACTTATCAAAACATCACTAAAAGCTTCCCAGCTGAGGCTACTAACTCCCACACACTGTGGACATAGAAAAACAAAGAACTCTGGCAGAGTTGTGCTTGTTCTTTCCTATTTTGCACATCTTTAACAGTGGTGAGCTTTCTTGCCAGCCATTTTTAGGAAGCCCTTTGTGGAAGACACACACTATCCATTGATGGAAAGAATCTAGGCAGGTTGGTGGATAGAGTTTTGGGTCTCAGACATTTACTGGCTGTGGGAACCTAGACAAGTTACTTAACCTCATTAAGAAACATGATGAATGAAGTAAGAATGAACAATAAATGAAGTAAGCCTTCATTTCCTTAACCATAAAACAGGAAAAATCATATCACCGACCACCTGTGGTTGTTATGAGGCTCAAATGAGATATTTGTAAAGTGCTTAGAACAGTGCCTGTCACATAGTAATAATAATAAATGCTTGTTTCCTCCCTTCAAAGGTCATATTCTTAATATCAGTAATGAAATAATTCACTAATAAAGATTTCAGAGTCATCAGAATTATTTAGAATAACCCTTACCCTGAAATTTTCCAGTTAGTTAAACCCTCTAGATACTGGAAACTAGGACAAGTTGTCTCCACATCTCTCCTTCCCTAATCCAATTTATATAATTCAGTAGTGAAATTTTAAGTTCTGGGTCCCCAAACAAAAATTAATTAAGAGAGAGATCCTTGAGAAATAATTTTGTGAGTGTATGTGTTATTATTAATTTTTTTAAAAAGAGATTTGAACACTGTATTTACTTGTTTTACTTTCCTTGTCTTTTACTTGGTCATAGATAGAATATTAGATAGCCAATCATTATACCCAGATGCCCATCTAGCACACAGCTCATAGCATTTTTCTTTTCTCCTTCCACCAAAAGGAAAAGATTTTAACTTGACCCATTTGCCTTATAGACCTCAGTCAGCGCAGAGATTCCAGATCCTTCTTGGAACCATCCAGGGATACTTCCCCTTTGCCCAATGGCTTCCATCTTTCGCTATTTTCTGGATTCTCCTCAATAAACCTTAAAGTCTGGCACTGAATCTCCCAAACTTCTGAGTTCCTACACCTGGGTGGCTTTCCAGAATTAAGATCTAGTGTAACTGATCTCTTATTATCTCTCCTCCTTCTGCCATTGCCACAGTAACTGGATGCCCAATTTTAGCATCTGCCCCTCCCCTTTTTTCCTTCTTAGTCCTGCTGCCACACACTTTTAGCCAAAGGACAAAGCATATGTACATGCTTTGTAAAGAATATAGTATTCAGAGAGAGAGAGAGAGAGAGAGAGAGAGAGAGAGAGAGAGAGAGAGAGAGCAGCTAGGTAGTGCAGTGGATAGAGTGCTAGGCCTGGAGAGTCAGGAAGACTCATCTTCCTGAGTTCAAATCTGGCCTCAGATACTTACTAACTGGGTGACCCTGGGCAAGTCACTTAATCCTGTTTGCCTCAGTTTCTTCATCTGTAAAATGGGCTGGACAAAGAAATGGCAAAAACCCACTCCAGTATCTCTGCCAAAAAAACCCCAAATGGGGACGTGAAGCATTGGACACAACTGAAAAGACTCAGTAACAACAATAGAAGCGAGAGATGGTGTGTAAATTAGACAGATGACTTCACTTGGGGCAAAGAAGACTTTAGTTAAGTTCTGACTCTGACCCTAACCACCATGGGCAAGTTATGTGGGCTTCAAGCATTCTTTAAGACATTAAGGAAGGGTTACAATTTGTGTAGGTGTTCTCTAAAGGATGGAGTCCCAGGTCTTTGAAGGATAAAAGAAGAGCACTTCTATCCAGGCTTTGTGGTACTTAAACTTTCCAGCCAAAGGACAAGCAAAGACTCCCAGGTCCAGTTCAACTTTCTAGGAATCCTCCCCATAGTAAACAGCTTCTGTATGGCCCCTAAACAAGAATGACTATTTCCATTTCAGGAAACCCATCAATGGATTTGGGATTTGTCCATGTGAACAAATTCAGAGACAGAAACCCATTTCCTTCTTCTACACTCCCAGAGTCAGTCTTAGCAATTTAGGCAGTCTCCTTACTGCTAGTGGGCATTTGGTGCTCTAGCTCAGAGGTGTCAAATACAGCTCACAGGCCCTACACTCCCAAGGGCTGCTAAAATCAGAATAAAATATAATTGGGAAATATTTAACAAAATAAATTTAAAATGCAATAGAACACAAATAATGTTAACATGTGGTTTTCTTTTCTGGAGGTAGGGATAATCCTGGTTAAGTGACTTGCCCATGATCATACAGCTAGTAAGTATCTGAGGTTAAATTTAAACTCAGGTCTTCCTGGCTCCAAGGCCAGTGCTATATCCACTTCACCACCTAGCTGCCCCTAATATGTGGTTTTCTAAGTCAATATGGGTGCAAGGATCCTCATGCGACTGAGTTTAACACTGCCGCGAATACCGGCTAGCTCGTTTTCTCTTCTCCTAGCTAAAACTCCACCTTCTATAGGAAGTCCATTTCTGATCCCCTTTAATTTTAGTGCCTTCCCTCGGTTGATTATTTCCACTTTATCCTGTATATAGCCTATTTGCACATTGTTGTTTGCATATTGTCTCCCAGTGCTTACCATAGTGCCTGGCGCATAGTTGGCACCTAATGAATATTTATTGACTGAGCCTGAACCCAAGAATCTTGGGAATGGAAGCACTGCCAGCCAAGTGTAAGCAGCAGTCACCCTGGGAAGCAACTCCTATGGAGATGTGGCATTGTAACAGCTTCTATGGGTGCTACAGCCACATATTTTTTTTAACCCGGAAAAGAGTATTTGTCACCAAAGATCTTGGCACTGTCAAATGGTTCAGCATCAAAAACTGATGTAACTTTATCAGTGGCAATGAAATTAAAGAAGCATTACCATCTGTTTTGTCTCTGTACTCTAAAGACCATGGGAACTTTCCATCTGACTCACAGCTGAAATCTTCCATCTGTGTTGTCTTCTCCATTAAAATGTGAGCTCCTTGAGAGCAGGGGCTATCTTGTTTTTTTTCATTTGTATCTCTAGTGCTCAACGAAATGCTTTTGCACGCATTAAGTGCTTAATAATGCTTCATTCACTCTGATAATATAGACAAGCTCTTTTCCAGCTGTCTTTCGCTCATTGCAAGAAAATAAATTATAAATAAATAGGTTTGTGGTACAGTGTCTCCCTTCTTCCCTCTCCTTTGGAAAGCTATATCCTAGAATTCAATGGCTGCTTATATTTATGCATCAGTTTAATCCAGTTTTTCTGGGACATACAGTCAAGGTAGGTAGTGGAATCCTCCCTGGAGATCTATAGCATAAACAGTGGGAAGTGCTCCAAATCGGAGAGCTAGGTGACTTTGTGTCTTGGTACTATGCACAGACGCTTTAAAAATAATGAATGTATGAATTTGGCACCATTAATTCATAAACTATCTCTTTTTCAGTTTTGTCATCTGTAAAATGGGGTTAACAATGTTTATTTCACAGGGTTGCTTCAAGGATAATGTGAGATCATAAATGTGAAATGTTTAAAAATACTTTAAGAATGTAAAATATTTATTATTTTAACAGTGGAGTTGTCCGGGGTGATTTCTGTTCAGTTTTGCTTGGAAGGGAATAAACAACACAGGAGAACGCAGGATCCCTGTGATACTGAGTTCCATTAAATGACCAGGTAACAGCTGCCTCCTCTCCACTGCGTTGTTTCTGCGCCAGGTAGAGTATACTCTCGTCCGCCACCTGGCGCCAGGTTCCTAGTCACTACACCAAAACCACGTGTAAAAAAAGTGCTTACAACCTAACATATGACCCTGGTTTTTATCTCCAGCGACCAATAGTAAAGCAGGAGGCGGAGACGAGAAATGCCAGATTCCAATCGCCGCCCGCTTTCGCCAGGGGAGGCGGGGTTTGGGATTTACCACGTTGGGTTTGTCCGCAGCGCTAATTAATTTTTCCGAAGGCTGGAGGGCTTCACTCCAGCTTGGGATCTGCCGCTGCGGCTGCCACCACCGCTACCTCCTCCTGCTGCAAGAGACAAGTTCGGTGGGGCTTCTCCACTGAAATACAATGTTTGACGGCTCCCTCCTACCTCCTCTTTCATTTCCTTTGCTGCTGCTGCTGTTGTTTGGGGGATTGGACACAAGCGCAGGTAGCTCTTTCTTTCCTTACCTACCTTTGCCCCTTTGCGTTCACTGCCACTTCCCCTCCATCGCGCCCTCCCCACCCCCTGAGGTTTGGCCGGTGTAGCATCACTTCCAGACTCCCTCTCAATCCCTTCCACACCGGGCTCTGTCTCCAACTCTAGCAGCAGCAACAGCAGCAGCATCACGCAAACAGCGGTCACCACAGCAGTCCCTGGTGTCGGTCTTGTTCCGAAGGGCTAGGACGCGAATTGCTCCCTGTCAGTGACAGGGATGGTGGGGCTGAGGGGCGGCTGCCGGACTGGAGTGCGGGGTTGAAGCTTTTCTCAGCGATCCCCGGTGTTCTGGTCTCTTGTACCAACTCAGTGCGCAAAGTGGCTAGATACGCTTAGGCTGTTCCACTCCTGCTTTAACTTGTACAGAAGTTGCCTGATGCTTCTCTTCTTTTCCCTCCGTTCCGAGAAACTCGGTTAACTTTCGTGAAGTGCAACGTGTGTGGTTTATTGCAAAAACCCATTTTGGGTGGGGGTGAGGGAGAGGAACGGTGGTGAGTGAGACACTCATTCAGAAGTATATTTAGGCATCAATGCGGAAAGGAAATATAAATCATCTCCCTGTTTGGCTCCATTGTCTTCACTGCTTGTTCAGAATTTCCAGTGTGTTGAGTCTGGAGCTTGAAACCTGAGCACTCAGTGGAAAGGGGCTGTAGGGCCCGGGCTCAGTGTGCAGGGAGGGCGAATGCAGCAGGGAGGGCGACCCGCAGAACAGGACTGGGGTGAGGGGAAGGTGGGGGTGGGGTGGGGCTTCCAGGCTGAAGCAGCCAGGTCAGAAGCTTATAACGGTGTCCAGGTCCCCTCCAGCACACCTCCCTGCTTGCTGTCTGTTAGACAGCTGCAAGGGGGGAGGAGGTAGAGTTGGCCTCTCTGGGCGATCAGAGAATGGCCCCCGATTGGAATTATTCCCGGGACCCGCTCGAGCCCCGACTGCTTGGACAGTTATCCTCAAGGAGCGGGGTGTATGGGACCAGTGCCACTAATTTGGTGTTTTCTCTTCCCTTCTTTGCAGCAGTTGGAGGCGTCGCCGCTGCTGAGCTGGAAGTGGTGCTCCCTCAGCGGGTGCGTCCGGAGGACATCCACCTGCTGCCACTGCCAACCCGGGAGGTGGGGGCCGGTGGCCAAAGCTCACTGCGGCGGCGTCGGCGGCGGCAGCCCCACTCAGCCGCCTCTGCAGAGCAGTCCTCCGGCTTGGGGAAGCGTGGCTTTCTCTTACACTTGCCGGCCTTCGGGCGGGATCTCTACTTGCAACTGCGGCGGGACCTGCGCTTCCTTTCCCGGGACTTCGTGGTCGAGGAGCACGGGTCAACGGGGAGTCGGATCCCAGAGGCAGAGCTCTGCTTTTACACGGGTCACGTATTGGGTTATAACGACTCCTTTGCTTCAGTCAGCACCTGCGGTGGATTGGTACTAACGCTTTTCTTCCTATGAAGCTTCTCCCTTAGAATAGCACCACACATGTGTGTGACTGAGTACGTGAACCTGTGGGTGCCTCTCTCTGTGTGTGGGTGTGCTCATGTGTGTGTATTTGTGTGTGTGTGTGTGTGTCCTTCTGCATTTTGTGGTATGTATTAAGGATAATATATACACATATATGTGCACATATATACACGTATGTATGTATCACTGTGCATGTGCAGGTATGATTATTGGACTTTGATCAGCAAATCAAAGTTACCAGAACCTACCTGTCTTCATGGAGGGGACATGTCCGAGATTCTTTCAAATAAGTTGTTAGATACAAGAGGGGAAAAAGGAAGTGTAAGGTATGGGGCCTTACAATCGAATTTATTCAAGTGAGAGTGGAAGCTTCAGTGGGATGTTTATGTGTGTGCAGGTGACACCTGAAAGTTACATACTATTGATGGGAATTATTAAAGTTGATATAGCAAGACTTGCCTAAAAAGAAAGGTGGCTTCTGCAAAGTAATATCTGATGATAGATATTGCCACTGAATGGTCTTACAGAGAATAATCACTTCCATTCATATACACAGGCAGAAGTTTATCTCTTTTGTCTTATTTCTTTTCTTGCTTTCACCTGGAGAGTTAATTAGTGTGGGAGGTAGCCTTGAGTGTCAGCCAGAGCTTCTTTCCAAGAGCTAATAATAAGTGATTAATAATTTTTAATTGAACCTAGCGGGGGACAGGTGCATCTCTTTTATCTGGTAAGAAAAGTTTGTTGACTTAAAGGAATGGCAGTACCTTTTCCGTGCCTAGGGTTATTGGTGCATTTGGGTCATACCTGGCTCATAATTCTCTGAAGAGCAGCCCACATCATCTTTACTACTTTTCAGTTGCCATCTCCTACTTTCTGTGGGCCTCTGTATATTTTATTCCTACACTTCATGGCTAGAACCAGTCAATTACTTATTCAACATTTATTCATAGGGAGCTTGTTTTGTGCATAGTAGGTACATATAGGTTTAAGGCAGTGAAACTTCCCTCAAATCCTAAAAAGCTCAGGGTTTCAGGAAGTCTAATCCTTTGATTCTACTGACTTCTGTGGCAACCTAATGGACCCCACACAGAGTCTTAGACAGCAGCATCTGCCGGACAGTTTTGCTTGGTGTCTGGTGTCAGACCATAGACTGTTCATATTGCTGCCTTGTATTCATTCATGAGCTCCCTGTGGTGTTTATGATCTAAGTCAGTAGGTAGTTTATTATATCCCTTTGTGTCCCGCTCACTGTGTCAGTTCACACAAGGACCTGGGTTTTTTTTTTTGTTTTGTTTTTTGTTGTTCTGTGTGGTTTTTATTCCCCTGCCCTTGTCCTCTATATATTTATCCAGTAACTTTTCTCCCTGAAATAATCTGTGGTCAACTCTCTTTGAATATTGCTGAAAAGCTATCTAGATTTAAGGGCAGTGATCTTTCCTATGGATTGAAAACTGTAAATAGTTATGCTCTCTTTTCCCCTCAATAATGAGGGGATAGGGTTGTGGCAGAGGAGGGGAAGGGATTGGGGGAGAGAGTGTCCCTGGAGTCGGGAATTCAGGAGTTTCCTAGTCGGTCATGTTTTGAGTCTAGGGCAGGATATGATCTTGTAGGCTACAAGTCTTGGCAGTGCTATTCTGCTTATTTGAATCATTCATGGACTAGAATTTGGCCTGGGAACTAGGTACTGGAAATAAGTAATTGAAAAGAGTGCTTGATCAGAGTATAAGTGTTACTAGTAAAGTGGATTTATAACAGCAGAGGGGAGCAAAGCAGGGAATGCATAGGGAGGTGGGGAATAAATAAAGAAAAGAAAGAAGGGATAGATTAAATGAGCATATCTAATCATAGGACAAATGAAAAAGCACAACTCGTCTCATGACATGGATTGAGAATTTATTGTGTATATAGAGGAAATGTTGTCTTGCCACTACTTAATCTAACTTTGCCAAAATGTTTAGAGGTCTGAATTGCCCTCCCCATCTGAAGCAGCCCAAATGCTTTTATGTCAATTTAATAAGTGGCAGTAAAAATCAGTGTTTATAGTTTTGAGTTTAGTATCCATTATGTAAAACTACAGTTCTGCAGGGAGAAAATATAGACAATGGTCTTTAGAAATAATTGCACAGAGAGTGAGCACCTTTCTCCATTATAGAACAAAACTGAAATAAAAGTAATTTAATTTGTAGATGAAAGTTCTTTTCAGAAAGATTGCTCTTCTCTTTAGTACCGTGTGGGGGCGCTGTGCCTTAGATAAAGGATTATATTCAAAGCATTGAATTCAGTAAGTTACTGATTGACAGTGAAAACAGCCTGTAAATCACAGACAACCAGGCACTTTTCCTATTTAGCATGCCTTGTTAAACTTCAGGGATTTTAAAAACTTCTCAAAAAACAGATAAATGAAGGAAGAAAAGAAGTACGGAGTCCAGTAATTGGGAAATGAGCTCTATTTTGTTACTTGAGATATGGGCATAAATTAACTGAAAACACTTGAAAAGAATAGAAAAGAAATTAACCTGATGATAACTAAATATTGTGATCCATAGCAATTATTTTATGTGAGTTCAAAGGCCCTTTGATGTTGAAATTAATTGTAATTACATTTTAATCAATATTTGTCCTGATGAAAAGTACACAGGAAGGCAAAAAAAAAAGGATTGAAATAGCACTGTTATTGTATTAGGCTAAACCAAAGGGAGTATATGAAAAGAGTTATGCAGTTACCTTCTTTAGTAGGCTGATCATTTTGAACAATGATAGGTGAGCATGGCCTGGATTTTTAAAGACATTCCCTAAATGCAGTAATGAAGTACAATAACATAAATATAGTAAATCCAGGCACTAGCTTTCATTGAAAGCAAGAAAGAGGAGAGAGTGGGGATAGAAAATAACATAGCTTTGTGGAGAATCCTGGCTTCAAATTAAAGGGAAACCAGGTTTTATATATATATATATTTAATGGAAATGAGTTTGTCTCCAAATAGTGTTATTATCTAAGATTGGAGAAAGATCAAAGGTGTATCATTGTTCTAGAGGATTAGAGATGGATAGTTTGCCTCAATGGCTGTTGCTTTACCAGCTTCCCCATCACTTCTCTTGCCATCCTTCAGTTGACCTGCTTTTGATAATAGAGCTGATATGTTAAGTGACATGGGAGTTCTTACAATAGCGACTCATTTTGAAATGCCTTTGTGACTTGGGTTCTGGTTCCTCTTTGTTATTTACCTATTTGTATTCCATTAAATTTTCTCAGAACCAAGAAAGGTAGAAGAATCCTTGATGTATTCACTCCTGATGTCTGGAAGCACTGAAAAAAAAAGTTTCTGCAACAATATAATTTTAAATCATTCAAGTTTGATACCACTTCCTCCTGTGTGTGTAATAAATAATCAAGGATGGGAAACCTTCCACATAAGACTGGAAAAATTAATTTAGGAAGCTTCCTTTCATGTAATGGTGCAAGGTGAGAGGTTAAATATTAAGGAATAAATGAAAAGTATTTTGCCCTGTACATCAACCTTTTTAATTAACACAGTAAGAGGACTTTTTCCCTTTCCTGTCTAATCACACAAAGGGAAATAGCAGTTTCAGAAGACTCCCTTCAGTTCTGTTTAGGACATTGTGCGGTGACCATTTTTGTTTGGATAAATGTTGGCCAGCTTTGGAAAGATTATACAAATGAGAGAACATAATAATACATTCCATTCTGCTCTGCTGAAACCACTTTTTGAGACAGTGGTTAGGGAATTGGACAAGTACATCCAGAACCATAGAATTTCATAAAGGCCCAAAAGCCCATTCACTTCCTGCCCAACTCAAGGAGACATCACTTTTTTTTTTTTGATATTTGGGCTGAGAGGCAATGTGGTATACTGGATAGAGAGAACTTAGAGTTCAGAAAGAGCTAGGTTTGAGTCTCCCTTCTGATACATCCTGTCTGTTGGACCTTGGGCAGGTCACTTAATTTCTGAGATAGGTCAGTTGTGTCAAACTCAAATAGAAGCAGGGCCACTAAACCTTATGTAAGAATCTCCATGGGACAAATATTAACGTTAGCTATATGCTATTGTAGTTTTATTTATTTGGGGAACTCTCAGGAGTGTTGCAAGCCATTCCCATTCTTGTGTTTGACACTTATGTTCTAAGCAGCTCTCTAACACTACAAGTTTCAAAGAAGGTACCAACCTGCATTGGTAGAGTGAACTTCCTCATCTGTGAGTTTCCTGTGCAATTAGAATTATTGGCCTGGTCCCTATCCTGAATATTTGGGCCATTCTTCATTGAAGTGAACATTAAATTTGTTTCCAAAAAAAATTTAAAACACCAAAAAAGAATATTTTCTTATGTACAGAATGCAGAAAGAAGATTCTGTATGAAACTGTGAATCTTTATTTCACACTGTTGCTTTAAAAATTATACTATATATTCTGTATAATACTTTAAAAACAGCCCTTCTCTATGCTTCCTTCTGAATGTTCTGTTCTCTTCTACGAATTTTAGAATGTTTCAGTGGTCCTCTTTTTTCCCCTCACTACTGCTACACACTTCTCCCCCTTACATACCCAGACCCCTTCAATTAACCAAGGGAAAGAAAGGGGGGACCATTTATCAAATAAGCACAGTAGATGAGCAAGATGAATCCACACAGTGGCCATGTCCAATATTGTATGTCTCTGTGCCTTATATTTATCATTCTCTGTCAAAAAGTGAATAACTTGTGTCAGCATAGGTCTTTTGCAGACATGGTTTGCCATTGCTTTGATCAGAATTCGTAAGTATTTCAAAGCTGTTTTTCTCTACATTTTATGTTGGCCCTGCAGAAGTTGTTCTGGTTCTGCTCATTTGTACTACCCAGAATTCTCTGAAATAATCTCTTGTATTACTTCTTCTGGTGGAATAATATTCTACTACATACATATACTCCAATTTGTTCAATCATGCCTCCCTTAGATTCTAGTTCTTTTGTCTCTTAATTTCCCCTTCAGGGTAAGAAAGTATGTTTTCTGACTATTCCCTAACTGGTATTTTCTTCCCTCTTAACCTGGCTGCCATCCCTGTTTGTTTCCTTGTTGAGTTTCTTTATGTATTTCTACATCAAATCGGGTGTGTGTGTACGTATGTGCGTTCTACCATCCTTTGTCCATTTCAGATAAGAATGAGATCCATCCCTTTATCCATGTTTTTATTCTGTTGTAATTCTCCATATTATGAAAGATAAAATGTTCCTCCCCCTTTGTTCCTCCTCTCTATATAGTGTAATTCTCCTTTTACCCTTGCTTCTCTTCCCCCTTAGGACCCTAGAATAGAACCAATCTACTCAACAGGCCCTGTGTTTTTCCTATTTAACTCCTCAAGTACCCTTTGAGGATATTAAGATTCTGAAGGGACACTTGTTTCTTCTTCCCTTCATTAGATGTTAGGAATTCAAAACCATATAGCTTCTAATTACGCAAATAAATTCACTTTTGTAAGTTTCTCTGGATTCTCGCATTTGTAATTCAAAGTTTTTACTCAGTTCTAGTCTTTTTATCAGAAATGCTTGAAAACCCTTTATTCTATTAAAAATACAATACATCTCCCCTCCCCCTCACTGGATTACATTCAACTTTACAAGGTAATTTATTCTTGGTTGTAAACCGTATGTTTTGCTTTTTTGAATATCATATTCCAAGATCTCCTCTCATTTACAATGAAAGCTGACAGTTCTTATGTGATCCTGACTGTAGTTTCTTGTTATTACTGTTAGACACCTAGGTGGAGCAATGGTTAAGACTACTTGAAGAATAAGGAAGGACTGAGTGCAAATTATGCCTCTTACACTTACCAGCTGTGTGACATAGGGAAAGTTATATAACTTTTCTCATCTTCAATTTCATCAACTATAAAATGGGGATAATAAGAGCACCTACCTCACTGGGTGCGTTATAAGAATCAAATGAGATAATATATATAAAACACTTTGCAAATTGAAAAGTGCTGTGTAAATGCTAACTTAAATTGCTTTTTTTCTGATGTCTGCAGTATTTATTTCTTTGATATGAGGACTCTAGATTTTGACTGTGACATTCCTGGAACTTTTCCTTTTGGGGTCCCTTCAGGTAGTGATCAATGGATTCATTATATCTTTACTTTGCCCTCTTCTAACAGACCTTTGTCTATTTGTGATTTCTTGAAAAATAGTATCTAGATTTTTGTTTTATCACGGCTTTCAAGTATTTTAATAATTCTTGAGTTATCTCTCTTTGATCATTTTTCCAGGTTAGTTTTCTATATTATATGTCTTCTATTTTCCTCTCTATTTCTTAAGTCTTTTGATTTTACTCTAATATTCCATGCTGTCTCATGAATTCATTAATTTCTGGCACACTCTAGTTTTTAGAGATTCCATTCCATAGGTAAGGTTTACCACTGTTTCTTCTAAGAAACTTATTTTCATTCCAATTCTTTCCTTACATGACTTCCTTCCTTCCTTCCTTCCTTCCTTGCTTCCTTCCTTTTCATGCTTCATTTATCCTAAGCATTCATGTAGGCTTTGTGGAGCTCATTTTTTTTCCTTTCAATCTCTGCTTGCAGTTGTCATAGAATTAGATTTGCAATAATTTTTGATACTTATGCGTATTTTCTTTGATTTAGTCACATATTCAGCTTTAGTTCCTGAATTGAGGATTTGTGCCAGGGCCAAACTCTGCAGCCCCCTGTTGCACTTTTGGGTAGGGTGGGTGGCTAAAGTTGGTCTCACCCTTGGTCCCCTGGTTTCTTGAGTTGACTTCCAACTCCTAGGATTAGGCTCCCCCTGGATCTTTGAGGTTTAGAGCACTGGGGCTTCAGGGTCCTTTGTAGCATCTCGGAATAGAATGTTGGGTACCACATAGCCCCTTGGCCTGGGTTGATGCTGTGGCACCATGCTGGTCATTCTCTCATACCCTTCCTTAGGATTTCCATGGTCCCTACTGTGGTGATATTTATCTACCATTGAGCTTTCTCAGGGGAGTTCTCTACTCTTATTGCCACTGGAGACAGAGGCTTGCAGGCTACAGGTATCTTTGGCTTTCTCTGATCACAATAGGAAGCCAACTTATGCTGGTGGGCCCCCTTACTATTGCTCTTTGGCTTTTGGCTGGTGTTTTTTTTTGGTGCAGTTCTGGAGTTGCAGATGTCACTTTGGTTTCTCATTAAATCTCTTGATGTTTATTCACTTTGGTACGAAGTTCAGGGTTTTGGTGGACTACTTGGGGAGCTGGGCAGCCTACCTTCATTCAGGCAGCCATCTTGGGAGGAAGTGTCCATTAACTTTGAGCTGATAACTTTAGTAAGGCAAATTTCCAGGAGACTACTAATAGTATCACCTTTTATCATAGGGAATATAAAAATATGTTGACACTTATTTTAAGTCTCTTTCCTATTTGCTTGATTTAATGCTTAACCCTCAAGATTCAAGGATTAGCAGTAACTCTTTTTTTTTGTTTCACTTGGGGCTAGAAGAAGAGGGACTCCTAGATGGAAACTGAGCAATCGAAGGGGATTCACACATATATTAACACCGGATTTCCCCTCCAGGAGGTGATCTCTATTTTTAAAAAAAGGAAGCAATATTTTTGGTACCACAGCAAATGTGGTCATTTAAAATTCTTTTAGTTAAGGGTCCCTTCAAGATTTTGATAATGGCACACCGAGTTTTATGAAAGAAGGAGTCTGGTGCTTTTAGAAAGAAAGAAGGTTATACAGAAAATTGAAGAGAAAAAAGGGATTTAGATTAGGAGCTGATAAAGTTGTTAGACTCAGGTTTTTACTAGGTCACCTATTGTTTAATGAATCATTATAATAGAGTGAAATGTATGTCATAATACTTTATGATTCTTTATAAAAGAGATTTGCCAATAATTCCCTTAGAATTTTATAATATGAAAATGTTTATAAAGTAGGAGTGCATGAGCAAATTGAGCTAAGTAAAATTTAGATTTAAAAATCTAATATTGTGAAAGCTGGGGGTGGGGAGAGAGGATAGAAAAATCCAATAAGGGATAGCTATATCTAAGCAGTAATTAAGGTTTTTATCGCCTTATCCCTTGATTGTTACAACCTTCTAACTGATCTCCTGGTCCCTAATATCTTCTCCTTGGGCAAATACATCCTACCTGTGTTAGTCCTAGAACACTGATTTCATAATGTGGCTATCTTGCTCAGAAATCAACAATGTCCCTTCACTGTCCACTCTTTAGCTTAGCATTCAAGGTCTTTCACAATCTCTCTTACTCTTGATTTTTTAAACTTACAGCCTACCACTCTTTAACACAAACACCAAAGCCATCTAAACTGGTGAAATGATTGCATCTCTTGATCTACCCACTATACCTACACGAATCAGACTAAGAGCAGCCTTTTTGTTGGCCACCAAATTACATTGCACGCTTTTATTGGGTTTCCTGTCCATTAAAGTTCATCAGCCTTTTTTTTTCCACATGAACTACTGTTAAGCCCCATATCCTTCATTGTGTACCTGTGCAGAAAAAGGCATTTTGAATTCAGCAAGGGATTAAATGATGAAATGATACTAAAGAGGATTTTAAAATTTACTACAGATATTGTGATTTTAAAATTATTTTTAAAAATTTCTGTTTAAAAGTATATCCTGGACAAGAAAACCTATTTAATATATATGTAGAGCTAATATTGTAAAGCTAAAGTAATCCTACAAGAAGAAACACATTATTAAAGTGGATATCAGTCTGACTGTGGCATACTTAAAATGAATGAGACTCCTAGAAACAAGAGTCAGTAGAAAAGAAATATTCTTGATTGCACTCTTGATTTTCCTCAAGTATAATTTTCTTCTTTAAATGATTAATTCTTATGGAATGAATGACCATTGTTAAATTTAATTTTATCACAACTTTATGTGTCTTCTATTGACCTATCTTGATTTTTTTTTTTGGTCAGGGAAGGGTGGGACTTGAGACCACATTGGTGTGGGGAACTCCTGATTTGGAAATTCCCTCCATCGATGCATATTAGCAACTCTTCCGTAATTTAGTAAACTTAACTAGCTGCCTGGCCCACTAAGAGATTAAGTGAGATTGTGAAAGACCTTAAACACTAGAATGATGAGTGGAAGGTGAAGAGACATTGTTGGTTTCTGAGCAGGACAGCCACATTATGAAATCAGTTTTCTACAACTACCATAGGTAGGATGGACTGGACTAAGGAGAAGATGGGAAGGACCAGGAGACTGGTTAGAAGGTTGTAACAGTCAAGGGATAAGGTGTTAAAAGCTTTGTCGACTGCTTGGATATAGTTATCATTTACTTAGCACTTTAAAGTTTGCAAAGCATTTCACATATATTATCTCATTTTATCCTCACAAGAACCTTGCAAGGTAGGTGCTATTACGCCCATTTTACAGATGAGAAACTGAGATAGGCAATGAGGAAGTGAAAGGAGTAAGCATTTGTACAATAACCTACCATGTGCCAGGCACTGGGCTAAGGGCTGTTTACAAATATTATCTCATTTGATTCTCATAACAATCCTGTGAGGTAGGTGCTATTATTATCTTCATTTTACAGTTAAGGAAAGTGAGGCAAACAGAGGTGAAGTGACTTGCCCAGAGTCACACAGCTAGTGTCAGAGGCCAAATTTGAATTCAGGTCTTTCTGCCTCAAGGGCAGACAGGTGGCACAGTGGATAGAGCACTGGGCTTGAAATCAGGAATACTCATCTTCATGAGTTCAAATGCGGCCTCAGATACTAGCTTTGTGACCCTGGGCAGCTCACTTAACCCTGTTTGCCTTAGTTCCTCATCTGTAAAAATGAGATGAAGAAGGAAATGGCAAACCACTCTAGTATTTTGCCAAGAAAACCCCCATATGGAGTCACAGAGTCAGCCACGACCAAAGTGACCAAACAGCAAGAAAAGTTCTTGACTAAAGCTCTAGAACTATGATTTTGAAAGGCCTTGAGGCTTTGAACCTGCAAGGGCCATTGGGAAAATAGTGGTACCGTTGAGAAATACAAGAGTCTGGAAGGGCAGCTAGCTTGGAAAGCTTAACAGTTAGTTTGGTTTTAGACATTTTGAGTTTGAAGCAACACCATGACAACCAAATGGAAATGTATAGTAGATAGAGACAGAGAACTTGAGATTAGGAGAAAGATCAGCTCTATAAATTTAGATCTAAGAGGCTTCTTTGGAGGTTAGGAGGTCATTTGGAATGTTTGGAGAGAGCTCAGCAGTTAGGGCCCTTGTCAAGCATATGCTTAAGGTTTTTATTTTCTTTGTTTTTTGCTTTTTTTGTGGCAAAGTGCTGCATTGAACTATCTAACCTTTTACATCTGATCGCCTTTATGATAAGCAGCATACCTTGGTAAGCAAATTGTTTCAAGAGAAAAAGTGGAATCTGATTGTAGAATAGGTTTTTTCTTTGCAAAGTAAACTGTTCACCTAGGAATCAAATTCATGAGCTTTGCATTATTAACAATATTCTCTAACCAGATATGATCTAGAGTAGACCCTGTAGAATAAGAACAGAACTCATCCCTGATGAAGGAAGTGACTCTCACAGCTCTTTCTCAAAAGAAAGTCATCAGGCCTTGGAGTGCAAGTGTTACTGAAACTCTAATGTGAAGCAAACACATGGAATAGTCTTTCATAGGGTGGTATTCATTGTAGTTGTGTAGTTTTGCTCCCTTATAGCTGCAGAGAGGATAGCATTCTATAGTTCCAGTAACATGTAAGACAGAGATTTTGTTACACTGGTCTGACTTTTTTTTCCTTAAAAATGCAATGTTAGGTGGTGATGAAACTAAATTTTTGCTTCCATATTTTTGGCATGAGAGCAAATGGCTGGCATTGCTTCAGGAAGATTGGCAATTTTTTTTGCAGGGGGGAAGGCAGGGCAATTGGGGTTAAGTGACTTGCCCAAGGTCACACAACTAGTAAATGTGTCAAGTGTCTGAGGCCAGATTTGAACTCAGGTCCTCCTGACTCCAGGGCTGGTGCTCTACTCACTGCACCACCTAGCTGCTGCCAGCAATGTTTTTAGTGACAACAGCTATTCACAGTTTTCTTCTGAACTGGTATAGAAACTCCCAAAGTAAGTGCAGGACACAAAATTAAAAAGCAAATGAACACTTAACCTCACCAAAAAACTGTTCTAAAGTGGATTGGTTTCCAACATATTTTATGGAGACATTTTCCTCTTTTGGAATATTTTAATTCTTTTAAAAATCACTTTTTTTAAAAAAAAAGGCAAAAATGCAAGCTGTACGAAGCAGGTAGATTGATAGGGTGTTAGAATTAGGAAGACATGAGTTCAAATCCTTTCTGAGATATTTACTAGCAGTGTGACCCCAGATAACCTTTTTGTAATCTCCCATTGCCTCAGTTCATTCATGTGTAAAATGAAAGAGTTAGACTCAATAGCCTTTGAGGACCCTTCCAGCTCTAAATCTATGATCCTATAAATCAAGTAAAACAAATATACCCACATTGGGAATGTTTGAAAATGTAAACCTCAAGCTGTCCTTTGATTCTCCTTTGATTCTCCCACATCTTCCTCCCGTAGTGGGTAACATGCTTTGTCATTGGTCCTCTGGAGTAGTGATGGTCATTGCAGAGTTCTTAAGTCCTTCAAAATGGTTGTTCTTTACAACGTCATAGTTATGGGGAGGGGGAGAAAGAGAGAGAGAGAGAGAGAGAGAGAGAGGAGAGAGAGAGAGAGAGAGAGAGAGAGAGAGAGAGACTGAGAGACTCCTGGTTCTGTTCACTCTATCAGTTCATATAAATCTTACCAAATTTCTCTGAATCCATCCTTTTAATCATTTCTTATGGTGCAGTTATACTCCATTACATTCAAATGCCATAATTTGTTCAGCCATTTTCCAATCGATGAGTACCCCTTTAGTTTCTAATTCCTTGCTACAACAAAAAATGCTGCTCTAATATTTTTGTACATATGAATCTATTTTATCTTTCTTTGATCACTGAGCTATATTCCTAGTATTGCTGGGTCAATATTATAATTTTTATTGTATTTGCATGAAACAAGCATGAGCGATCTTCATTTTGTCTGGGTTTTTATTGTCTGCAAAGAGTGTTTTGTAGTCATATTTGCATAGTTCCTTTTTGTGTCTTGTTATGTAAACTCTCCAATATTCTGTGCGTTCTATAGTTATCCTGAATAGAACTTCTCTTTTTAACTCTTCCTGTTGAGTTTTATTGGTGACATGGAAAAGCTAATTATTTAGGTAGTTTATTTTCTATCTTGATACTTTACTGAAAATATTAGTTTTATTAATTTTTGTTAATTTATTTTTTAGCATTTTGAAGTTTGCCATGTGCTTTCATCACAATAACTGTGAATTCGGTAGTGCAAATACTGTCTCCATTTTACAGATCAGGAAACTGAAACTCAGAGAGGTTGTTTATACAATTAGCATGTGTCAGAGCTGGGATCTGAACACAGTTCTCCTGACCCCAAATGACCAGATGTTTTAAGCTTTTCTCCTGCTGCTGAACATTTTGATGTGTCATAGTTGCTGATAGAGTAGATTTTCTTTCTAAGTGTAGACAGCTCAATAAATCTTATTAGCCATGGGGATAGAATTATAAATTATGACTCTTTCCTGAATGGACCGCAAAACATATGGTCCCCCACAACAAACAAAATTCCCATTTGTTGATATTTTAGTTAGGGATTATGTCTATGGATCTAGTATTCTGCCGGAGCTGTGACTTAGATACCGGTTCGTAGCAAGTACAGATAATTGGATGAGGAACCACAATCCAGGAGTCATAGCATGAATGAGGCATAGTCAAAAAAAAAAGGTGTCAGAGCGGCTTTCAAGCTGGCCAAGAAAATAGAAACCAAGAATTCACAGATACTGAAGAACACAGCAAGGCATGAGATTGAAAGTCTATATAGTTAGCAAGCAGACTTTCATGAGTTAAAGTAGCAGCTAGTTGAAATGGGAAGCAAGCAGTCAGCAGCCAGGCAACATACAGAAATGTAGGGAACAGGAGCGAGGGACACCAGATGGTGGATGCCCAATACCAGGAGTAAAGAAAGAATTCTGTAGCTTCTATTGTTCCCCTTTCACCCCAGTGAGAACAAACCTGGCTTTGAGGCCTGCACATGATAACTGAAAACAGCTGGCTGAGTTTTGAGTTCTGAGGCTGAAAACTGGCACAGGTCTCTGGCAGAGGCATTTTCCTGACATGAGCAAAGAATTTAAAATATATTTCATGTAGAATGGGAGTTATTTCATGGTTTCCCCGTGTAATGGAGTCAGGTGTAGTCATTAGAAAAGACATCAGATCTGGTGAATCCACTTGTTCTTTCTGATTTCAAGAAAACACGTCCTAGCACAATCTCAACAGAGGAAGGATTAAAGGTAACATCATTCTCTTTAGACCTGTGATCCATGGAAAGATTTCAGGGGATTTGTGAATATGGATGAAAAAAATTATATCCTTATTTTCACTATCCTCTAACTGAAATTTAGCTTTTCCTTCAATTATTTAAAAACCTTATGGAAATGGGGCCCATAGGCTTGCCTGGGTTGCCAAATGGGTTCATGACATACACACACACACACACACACACACACACACACAAAATTAAGAATCCTTGCTTTAGATAAATGATTATTCTGTATATATGTGCACATATGTATATGTCTGTCTTTTAAAATGAATGTTAATTTGTCATAGATTCTTTTTAAAAATATTTTACCGATAAGCCTGTTGTCTTTGTGTCACAGTTGTTTCAACACCATTCCTCCAGATTGGACCCTCCCATAGGACAAAGAAAAACAATAAAACACCCTAGCATAATTTCATTGCTGATGAATACTCTGGTTGTAGTGTAAGACTGAAAAGGAGAAGATTTGCAGTAGAGGAGGTATAGGGTACCTGTCTTCAAGTACCTAAAGGGCTGGTATTTGTAAGAGGTATTATACCCTGAAAACAGAATTAAAAGAAATGGGTAGAAGTAGCATATATCTCCTTTTTAGCTCAACAAAGGGAAAACAAACTTTTTAACCCTCAGAGCTGCCCAAAGGTAGAAATATCTATCTTAAAAGGTAGGGAATTCTTATAAAAAATCTTCAGGCAAAGGCTGATGGGTACTTGTCAGTATTGTCCCAGATGAGATTCTTGTGCAGTTATGGGTTGAACGACATTATCTCAGAGGTTCCTTCAGAATCTGAGATGCTCCTGCCACCCTGCTAAATGTGCACTCAATGGAAATACCATTTACATGTAATTGTTAAGTGCAAGGGATAAACTGAATATAATTAGATTCATTTTTAATGTGACTAAACAATCCAATTGTATACTTCACACAATTGCTATTGATAATAAAGGCCTTTAGAAAGTTTCCCTCAGAGAACAGATTTTGAAGCATAGCTCTCCCCTACCCCAATTCCCTCCTCCCATGGCAAAGAAGTGGAGTTCTACCAGGATAGACTATTGCATCAATTGGCAAGTTTAACGATAGTATCCTCAAACTCAACAAGTCCAAAATAGAAGATATTTTTCTTTCCCCTTAAATCCATTCTTTCTTCTAACTTCCTTATTTCCATCCATAAGGTAACCCTTCACAAGTAATCCTTGATTTTTCACTCTGACTCATTACCCTCCCCATCTAATTAATTGCCAACTCTTGTCAACTCCATCTCCACAACAGTTCAAGCATCTTTTTCTTTACCAAACACCCCAACTAATTTTCAGGATTCCTTAAATCTTACATCCAGCCTCTCCTTTCTTCAATCTAGCCTCCACATAGCTGGCAAATCAATATGGCAAAAGCATAGATAGCTCCCTTGCTCAAGAATCTTTCATGTCTGTCTCCCTGTTACCTCGAGGATGAAATGTAAATTCCTCTGTATGGTCTTCAAAGCCCCCACAACCTAGCTGTTATTCTTTTTGTACTCTATACTTGAACCAAACTGGCCTCTCCGTTCCTCATACATGACCCTCAAACATTGTTCTGTGCTTTTATATAGTCCAGTCTCCATTCCTGAAATGCACCTGCACAAGACAACTGAAATGCCACCTCTTCCAAGAGGTCTTTCCTGGTTTTCCCAGATTGTAGTGCCCCATCCTATCAAATCACTTTGTATTTACTTGTATATAGTCTGCATTCCTTTAACTGTGAACATGTAAAGTCCTCCCCTTCCCCCCAAATAGAATATAAGTTAATAAATTCTGGTTGATTTATTGTGTTCCAAAATAATTCCCCAGGCTAAACGTCATCACTTCCTAAAACTGATTCTCTATACTAAGGTTTCATATCTCCCTATCACCTTGATTGTACCCTCTGACACAGTTTCCATGTTTGGCAATTTCTTTACTAAAATGTGGTGCCCCAAATGTAATATTAGAGATGGGGGATGCAACAAGACTTCTCTTTTTCTCAATCTAAACATGATGTTTTTACTTTTGTAGAGGAAGACCTCTACAAAAGACCTCAGTGTGTTTTGCAAGTCAAGTCATATTGTTGACTTTGAACTTGCTGTTTGCGAGAAAATCCAGGCCTTTTTACATGAACTATTATTGTCTTCCATTGTGTAGGCACATTTCTGCTGCCCTATCTTTGCGCTCTTGATTTTTTTGAACTCAAGTTGAAGACTTTACATCTGTCTCTCTTAAATTTCATCTTGCTTTGGTTCACTGTCATACCCTTTCAGGGCCTTCTTGGGTACCTATTCTGTCATCCATTATGCTTGGTCCCTCCCAGCCAACTAAATCCTCATGGATTTTGTTGAATCTATGAAAGGTGATGAATGTAGTGGTGACAGAAGTTTTCTAGCTGAAGCCTTTCCTGAAGCAATGAGAGTATGGTGCTGGTTGAGGATCAGGCATAGGACTGTGCACTCACTCATAGATAAATTTGAGTGGTGGCAACAGAAGATGACTTTATCTATCCACACTCTATTACTTGTCTGACACTGAAACCTCATAGCCTGAACCCTAGACCTCATCCCTTGCTCACTCACACGTAAGACCTTGTTTTGATTCTTGGCCTCAACATTGCTATTACCTCTAATGCTATCTCCCATGGCTTTCCCTTTTTCCATGTTTGGTTTTATTCCTTGTGCTTGATACTGGCTTGTTTTTACTAAGATTTTGATCTTACCTCCTAGTTATATCATGCTTCTTTTACTCTTCAACCTGTAGAGGATTCACTCACCAAGCCAGTACATTGGCTTTGTACCACTTAAAAGTTTGATAAGTATCCCATCTATACCTTTATCCAAGTCATTGATAAAAAACATTGAGGACAGGGCCAAACATAGATTCCTAAGACATTCCACTCAGAAATCTCCATGTGGACTGATGTAGATGGATTAATCACCACTCTTTGAATCTATTTCTACAGCTAGTTCTGAAATTACCTGACTATGCTAGATTCTAGTTTGTATCTCTTTATCCTGCTCACAAGGGTATCGTGAGAGACTTTGTCAAATATCTTGTATACTATGTCTGTGGCTTTCTTTGATTGACTGGTTTATTAATCCTGACAGAAACTAAATGAGGTTCATTTGACATGACCTGTTTTTGATGAATTCATTCTGTCTCTTAAGTGATCAATGCTTCGTTTTCTAAGTGCTCACAAAACATTCTTTTATCCATATATTTTAGAAATTTTCTAGATATTAAGATCAATCAGCTTTCTTCCCATTTTAAAAAACCGATACGCTTACTAGAATCCAGTTCTGTGTTATCTTTCTCATAATCTTGCATAATTTCTGCATAATTTTTCAAACGTCCTGTGTTTCAGTAGTTGTATCTGGGATTTGCTACTCCTCCTCCCTCCTCCAGTATCTTGGAGTATAGTTCATTTGGAACTTAAGAATTAAATATGTTAAGGTCAGTGAGCTGCTCTCCTTAAATGACTACATATTGGGTTTGAAGTCCCTGAAGAGCCATTACTAAGGCAAGGTGATAGGGGCTTTGTCCTGGGGTATCACAATTATAAAATAGCTTAGAAAATCTGCACTTAACACCTAGTTTACCAGAATAATTAGTTAAAATAGAAAGGCATCAGATGACAAACTTCTTTCTACCAAGGTTGCATCTAGTCTTGCAGTAATCCATTTCCTTTAGGAGGAAGTATCCTCAGATCTTGGCCACCAGAGGTCTAGGTCCTGGGGTCTTTTACCCAACCCGATTGAATGTTTCAGAATAAGTTTATTTGAATGTTCTTTTATGCTACTTGCCTTGGGCTCCCTTTGTTAAGTTTGCCAAATGCACTAAGCTGCTAGTTGCAGCTCTGAGAACCCATCTACTATTTTGTGTATTAAGGTGGGGGAAAAAAAGCAAAGTAAGAGTTAAATAGCTTGCCTCTTTCTCTTATCTCATCTGCTCTGAGTGGTGGTTCTATCTTTCTTTGACTTTTCTTTTGTCCCAATAAAACTTTAAAAAAAGATCCATCTTTTTGTTTTATTTATTTGCTCATTCATCCATTCATTCATTGAGCACATTAACAGGTTCAGCTCTTGGCTTCGGTGTTCCCGGTGTTCTTATAGGACAGTGTTATTCTTTTGTATTTAGCCTCAATTAAATATCATCACTTTCATTTTCTGTATGTCTTAAAAATCCAAGTTAATAATAGTAGCTAACATTTACATAGCATTTTAAGTTTGCAAAGTGCTTTATAGATATTATCTCATTTAATCCTCTTAAGAACCCTGTTAGATAAGCTTTATTATTATCCCCATTTCACAGCTGAGGGAACTAAAGCCCAGCAAGGTTAAGTGACTTGTCCAGAGTTAGAAGGCTAGTAAGTGTCTGAAGCAGAATTCATACCCAGGTCGGGCAGTCTACCACCTAGCTGTTTGATCAGCGTCCTGTGCATTCACATCAGTATCTTTAGATAGATAGTGCTTCTCCCTTCTCTTTAAACATTTTAATTGATTTTTATAGCACCTAAATTTTCAAATAGAACCCTCTTCCTGTCCCTTCTCAGAGATCTAATCTTTGTAAGCAAGAATCAGAAAAGAGGGTGAAAACAGTTCAACAAAAGTACAGCACCCTGAGTATGACAACATTCCATACCCAAAGCGCCCCATCTCTGCAAAGAGGCTGTATTTAGAGAAGAGAAATATTTATGTATTGGGGCACATCTTGGTCATGATACTTGAACATCGTTCACTTTAATTTGTTGTTATGGTTCTTTCCAGCGATGATATCATGGTCTTTGTTGTATCATTTTCTTGTTTTACTTATGTCACCTTGTGCCAGTTGATAGAAGTCTTTTCATGCTTCTCTGAATTCTTCATCTTTATCATTTCTAACCCGGAAGCTGGGAAGATTTGGGTTCAAGTCCTGCTCCTGACACATTCTGACTGTGACTATGGGCAAATCATTTAACCTCTCTGTGCTCTAGGCAACTCTTTGAGACAGAGAGTTTCAGAGAAGGTGATGACCTGTATTGGTAGAGAGAATTTCCTCAACTGAGAGTTCTCGATGTCAGTCCATCACAGGCCTATTCTTTAAGGCACAATAATATTCTGTTACATTTCTGAGCCACAATTTGTTTAGTCATTCCTTAGACCCTTAGGGGTGGGGAACCTGTGGCCTTGAGGTCATATGTGGCCTCAAGGCCGCACTTGAGGACCTAGAGGGCCACATGTGGCCTCAAGCCACAGGTTCCCCACCCCTGCCTTAGACAATGGATGTCTACTCTGTTTCCACTTCATTCATTACCACCTTCCCCCACCCAATGAGCTGTTATAAATATTTTAGTGTATGTGGGACCTTTCTCTATATCTTTGATCTCCTTGTGGGAAGGGGTTTATCAGTGAGGTCTCTAGGATAGTATTCACTTCTTCCTCCTTCTTGTCTCTTCCACTTCAGCAACCCTTACTTGACAGAATTAGGTCCAAAATAGCTATTACCTTAATTACTCCTTCAGCTTTTAAAGAGTGAGATGATAAAAAAGGCAAATTAAGAATTGATCATTTGCTCTGCTTTTGGCACAGAGTGGTCACTACCACTACTAGCCCATTTCTCTGAGTCACATTTGTGATTTGTTTCTGGTACTCATCATCCATTTCTTTTCCTTCTGGTCAGATGGTCAAAAGGGAAAACATTCTTGTACCTATACTAGAGTTATTATATATAATTATAATTATATATTATATGTATTAATATTATATGTTATATATATATATATATATATATATCTATATATATATCTCCTTTTGTTTTTCTTCAAATGCCCTCCCATGCTTACCCCTCAGGTTTATGGCTTTCCTTATAGGAAATGTAAAGAAATGCAATCCTTTACAAAGTTTGTCTAACATGTTTCTTTTGAATAAGGCATAATGGCTGATCCAGAGTGAAATATTCATGTGCAAGTGCAGCATATACAGATATATTTTTTCATATTGAAACTGTATTTTTATTGTTACATGTAATTACCAGTGAGGAATCTCTCTCTACCAATGCAGATTGGCATCTGCTTTGCAACTTATAGTCTGAATGTGGCTTTGGGACATAAGAGGTTAAGTGACTTACTGGGGAAACACAGCTAGTTTGTGTTAGAGGAAGATCTAGGATCCAGGTTCTCTTGGCTCTGTGGTCAGCTCTTTATCCACCTGCCACCTTTGAATAAGTGATATCTGGTATTACTGTGTTTATAGTGGACTTATCCACCATTTTTCCTGATGTCTGGCATTCCTTGTTCTGGCACATTGGCAAATTCCTTCCAGAACCCCAATGAAGGCAATCACTTCTCTATGCCATTATCTGTTATCTTTGAGATCTCTTGAGGGAATCCAACTTTCAGCCACATCTTGGTTCTCACTGTTGATAAGATATCAGATATCATCTGTTTTTTCTCAATTTTTTTTTTTACTATCCCATCATCTTTTGTAGTTCAGTTCCATTAAACACACAGATTAAGTACCTATTATGTACAAAATACAGTGATAGGCATTGGTGATACAAAGACAAGAAATGGGATGATTACTGTCCTCCAAGATCTTAAATTCTTCTATACTGATTGACTAACTGGCTTCTCAGAGTTTGCACATCATTAATGCAACCTATTTTATAATTCAGGTTGCCTTCCCCCCCACCAGGCCTATAACAGTCATGTAGTGCATAGTGTAAAAGCTTTTAAATTAGTCAAGCCATTCATCTCCAGTCTGTTAGATTTTTGCTTCTAATTTACAGCACCTATATTTTGGACACTTCCCAAGTCAATCATGCCAAATGAAAAATGGCGCCCAAAGAACAAGTTTGTATTTATAACGATATAATTATCCGAAAATTTTAAATTAGAAATATCTGAAAATTTGAAAACTATATTAATGAGGTGGTATGGTCTATACTAGAATCTGGCATTTAGCATAGTGCCTGGCACATAGTAAGTACTTAATAAATGTTTAGGGATTGATAGATTGATTAATAGCATTCCTAAACCAAATTTTGTTTCCTTAAGATGTGGGTATGAATAGATGTTTTATGGGGAAATTTCACTACAAGAAAAGGGAGGGACTAGAACCAAAATAAGCTCACAAGGACCATTGTGTAGATCAGGTAATGTTGCAAGCAGAATGTTGGGCTTTTCTTGTCTTGGCTGTATCCTTTTGTGACCTTGGAAAGGGTTGCTCTCTTTCCTCTCTCTGTATGCCATAGATTCTTTAGGTAGCTAGGTGGTTCTGTGCCATCTAGTCAGTAAGATATGAGTTTAAATTTGACCTCAGACACTTACTAGATGGGTGATCATAGGCAAATCACTTAACCTCTGCCTCAGTTTCCCCAAGTGGATAATAATAGCACCTACTTCCCAGGACTTTTGTGAGGATCAAATGAGATAAATTTGTAAAGCACTTAGCATAGTGCCTGGCACATAGTAGGTACTTAATAGATGCATGTGCTCTCAGTAATCCCATTTGTTTTGCTTCATACTACCGAGTCTTTGTTCTCACCAGACACACCACTGTTTTCACTTCACTCTTCTCTCTTCCTAGTTCTACTTTGGTCTCTTATACTATCACACTCTCTTCACACATTCTCTACTATACTTCATTTCTGATACACACCATTTTGGACCTATTTCTAGCACACACACTTCTATTCACAGCTCTGTGGTTTTTACATAAATAACCCTATGACACCCCTTTTCACAATTTTCCTTGGTTTTGGCTCCTAACTATTTTGCTCCAAAATTTCTCCCCTCCTCCCTTATTCCACATTCTTTCTACCAATGCAGATTGGCACTGGGGAGGTCACATGGCTAGTATGTATCATAGGCAGGACATGAATTCAGGTCTTTAAGTCTTGCCACCCAGGTCTTTATCTGTTACTTCATATTTGAATAAATAATAATTTGCATTGTCAGTACTTGTGAAAACATTTTCTAGGAAACAAAACATTAGGCTTAATTGTATTTTATTGTGCAGTGGTAAGGGAAATTTCATACAATACACAGGAAAGAATAGAGTCAATTGAACATAAATTGAATATAGAGACTTGTGTAGGTTGATTAATATTGTGCATCATTCTATAGTGTCATTTTATTTCTGACAAATAGAATCTTTTTAAAATGTGATCATTGAGATGTTCTAAAATTAGCTCCCTCTTCCCTTAGGTGCAAACAAAATTCCACTGTAGAGATCACAGAATAGTACCCTCTTGCCGCTATTTCTTCCAATCTCCCTGATGTATATGAGTGAACAAATAAAAGTTGTAACTTCAAAGAAAAGGAAAGAAAAATCTAAGCTTCCTTGTAGGTCATACAGTGCCACTTTCAGACAGTTTTATTTGTGCAGTAAAATCTCTCAGTTGTTCTTGGCACAGATTCTAATGAAATGTAAACCTTGAATCTCTGCTTAGAGGAGAAACAACAGTCTCACCCTCTATCTTGATTAGCTGTAGTTTTTAGGTCTGAGGGTGGTAGGGCACTCTGTTTGCTTTTTTTTCCCATAGAGAAGGTTGGTACCTTTCCATTTTAAATAACTTTAAAATGGGGTCCATATCATTTGGCTCGAATGGCTACCATTCCTGAAGAAATTAGCAGTGTGGCCAAGGAATCTTTATTTACTCTTAAAATGGTGCCATTTCACCTCACTCAGCCCTGTGATTTGGTGATGCTGGCCTTTTTGGTGATGGGGGCACCGGGTTTGGGGTTGAGGGGAAAAGAGAGAATGGGTGTGCTGGGATAAATCTAAGACTAAACTACATTTTCTAGGTCAATTTATTCCAAAGGAATTCTGGGTAGTTAATTTAGAAAAGAGTACCATTTAACAGTGAAATTGCAGGCTATGAACAAGAGAAGAAAGGAGCAGGTGTAATTTATCTTGAAATGCTGTCAATGATATTGAATTTTTTTATCTTGCTTTAGTTTCACATAAGAGACAACAAAGAACTGTGACTTTCCTAAAGGGTGGGCAGGTTATCTTGGGCTTTTAGGATTAACTCGAAAGTGGGGGTGGGGTGGCGGGGGAGAAGAAAGCACAGGATTCAAGTTCCAGCCACCCACAGTTTTTTGTTTTCATTTTTGGCATTGTATGTTAATCATACTTGCAAACCAGCTTTTGAGGGCAAGGATAAGCATGAGATTTCAAAGAAAAAAACTCCAAGCATTTTAAAAAGTCAAATGAAGTTTATATGTTGATACTTGGGCTGCTACAGTGTGGCAATGATTATGATAAACATCCAAGTTTTTCCTTTTATACAGATTGGGTATATCCAGATTGGAAGAGAACAGATGCTAATCCAACCAGTAAATAATTCCCAGGGCTCATTCAGTGGACGAGAACACTTGGTCAGGCGGAAAAGATCCTCAAACTCTGGTGATCGGGCTAAATCGTGGACAACTGAGGAACCCTGCAAAGTTATAACAGGTGGGTTTGAGAATTGGCACAATGGCTTAAGCAAAGACTCTTTTTCTCCCCTCTCCTCAAATATAAACAAACAAATCTTATACATAAAGCAAATTTTCTATTTCTTGGTATGTTTTATGCCTTCCCACCACCGCTATGCACACATTTCTAATGGCTATTCCTTTGCCTGTTGGCCAGATAATTTTACATTAAATTGTGGGTAGAGATTGTAACAGATAAGGACAAAGGACACCAAGATGATATTGACCCTTATTCAAAGAGAAATCTGCTTTAGTAATGAAAATGGCCAGGTCTTACCTGATTCTTCTTGGGGGTAGCTTCTTTAAATGTTAGCCGTTAGCCTGATTCCTTGTCTCTGGTGGTAATTACATTTTCCCTTTCAGTTCTCATTTCACTCGTTTCTATTTTATCTAATCGGTATGGAAATCCTTTGCAATTCACAACTTATTTAAAAATTTTGATTTGGAGTCAGAGGACTTGGGTTCAAATCTTGCCCCTGAAACTTACTACCTGTTCGACCTTGAGCATGCTATTTAACATCCTTGGACCTTAGGTTACTCTAGAATTTAGGGGTGGGGGACCTGCATGCAGCATCAAGGTCACGTGTGGCCCTCTAGGTCCTCAAGTGCGGTCCTTTGACCGAATCCAAATAAGATTTGTTCTGTGAAGTTTGGATTCAGTCAAAGGGCCCCACTTGAGGACCTAGAGGGCCACACGTGGCCTTGAGGCTGCAGGTTCCCCACTCCTGCTTGATCCATGATGTCTGAGGTCTTGTATAGCTTTAGATTTATGATCCTTTTGTTTGTGTGTTATATGGTTTTAATGTCACTGCCATTGTGATCTATAATCCTACTTCATAACAAAGCAAAACACTTAAGCAAAACCGGTGGACACAAGCACTGTATCTGACGACCTTCAGTTTTCATAGCTTCTCGTTTCCCTACGGAGTAAAAGGAATAAATTTCTTCATTTCTTCTCTGGAGCCTATGTTGGTTGTTCTGTTTAATCTGATCTCAGCTACCTTTTACTGTTGTTTTCATTGTAGTCATTTTAGTATTGTAGTCCATGTGTGTGTGTGTGCGTGTGCGTGCGCATGTGCACATGCAGGTGCATACCGGTGTGTGTATTCTACTGATTCTGCTTTCTACTTTCTGTGTCAATTCATAGAAATTTTCCATACTTCTCAGAATTCCTCCTTATTCTTTTTATGGAAAAATAATATTCCCTTAAAATTTGTCTTGTCGTTTCCCAAATGATGGCCATCCTCTTTGTTTCCCACAACCGGTTTAGAAAATCCGTATGCGTAATCGAACCCGAGGGAACAGAGAAATCAGAAGAGAAGGCTGCTTCCATCATCCCCACCCTATTCTTTTCCAGTTAATCACCTTCTCATTCGTGGCTTTTTGGATACAAAGTTCCTATGTTGTTCAAGCCAGGGGAGTAACATTAATAATGGGAATTTCAGATATGATGAGAAGAAAGCTCATGGCATATTGTAGAAATGTAATTTTGAGTAGAATCTGGTAATATCCCTTAAATCATAGCTTAAATCAGGAAGCTGATCATTGAGTACTTATGCCTATGGACAAGCTCAAACCTCTGTTTTCCCTTTTTTCTTTTCTCCTTATTTGTTCTTTATCCTTTAACCTACTTCTTCGCCCCCTCCTTCTTTCTCCTCTTTGTATAGAACGTGAGTGACCACTACTTAATGTCCCTAAAATACTGCCTAGCAATTTAGCATGATAATTTACTTAATCTGATTGGTAGAAATGCTTCAGTCCCAAGTGTTGGCTCAAGAGCTATCAGTTGTTCAAATATACTAGCACAGTACTCAATCCTAAAACACACCAGACAACAGTTTAGGTCTATCTTCATGGCTACTGTTACCTATTTTCCAGGTCCATTAACATAATAATAGATAGAAATGAATACGGATGTTCTAAAAATGTAGTAACATTCCAAAACCATTAAAACAAACAAAAAACCCCCTCCAATCTTTGCCCATTTGGAAAAAGTATTATGGTCTTTATCCTTTTTCTTCACTTTTTATATCACGTAAGATATTGCTTACCTTCTCAATGGCAAGAGGGAGAGAGAATTTAAAATTCAAAATATTTAAAATGAGTGTAAAATTTTTTTTATATATAACTGGGAAAAATTTAATGAAAGCAATAAAATATATTTTAAAAATCATATGAAAACTGAAACCAAGAGACCACATACTTGGAGATTTTCAAATGAGGGAGTTGAGGATCACAGATATTGCTCAAGACAATACTGCTACTTGTGGGGCAGAATCAGTACTAGAACCTGGGTCTCCTAACTCGCAGACAAATGCTTGTTCTATATCATATTGTTATTAAGACAAATACTTTTTATTTGATTGACATTTTCTGCAATGTGCAAGAGTACATTATAACATCTTCTAACAAGGGGTCACCCTGTAAATATCATCTGATGAAGATTGATACAGCTCCTGTTCACAAGATTTTCTGTTTTGTAAGTAATATGTCTTTGGCTGACCATCTGAGGTTTCTTTTATGTGATTGCATTTAACTAATATCACCCTTTAACCTGTAGGTTTTGGCTCTTAGAAGTTTTCCTGCTGTATTCCGATACCCCTCTTTTTTGCTGTCAAGGAAAGTACTGTGTTTCCCTGCTTAGTTAGCCAATGACTCAGAGTACGCTGATTATATGACTCAACTTTTGAATCCATTTGCTATTTATAAATAAGACATGCTATTCAACACAGCTGCTGCTTGCATAGACAGCTTTCTATCCAAGATGATATTTTTTAGCACAAGGTACAGCCAATTGGTTTTTTTTTTTGCAATGATAATATTGCTTGGATAATGGATATCCCTTGAGCATTGAGAAGTTACAAATTATAAATGAAGAAAGGATGCCAGAGCAAATTAGAACTTTCCTGTTCTTTTTAGTTGGGGACTAGACGGTCATAACCTTATTAGCAGTTTTGAAAAATGATTCTTATGAGAATTTGCTTACTGTGGTTGCTTTTATGTTCCTTGAAATTCAAGATTTTTATATGTTAACTACCTTTATAGACTATATAGAAACAAGGAGATTAAAAATTTCTTTAAATAAATATACTTTCTGGGTGTGGTCATTTTATGTCTATAATCCCTGCTTCTGAGAAGGCTGAGCCTGGCAGATCTCTTGAGCTCAGAAGTCCTAAACTGCAGTGGGCTAAGCCAATCAAGTGTCTGTACTAAGTTTGGCAATCATATGGTGAGTCCTTGGGAGTGAGGAACCACCAGATTGCCTAAGAAGGGGTGAATTGGCTAAGATTGGAAAAAATGTCAGACAAAGCTCCTGTGTTGACCAGAGTTGAATCAGGCTTGTGAGTAACTTGTATTTCTTGCCAGGGCAAAATAAGGACACCTAGTTGAAGAAAAAAGAATAGGAAAAAAGGAAAAGAAAAAAAGAGAAAAGAGACATATTTGGAAAGTTTAGATCTAGGAATAATTTTAAAGTCCTGTTGCTTTCTTTGTACTGGAGAAGTCTCAACTAAAACAGCCCTTTTCAAACTTATCAGTGATTTCATAATTGCCAAACCGTTAGCTATTTCTTTATTCTTGACTTTCTTGAACTTTCTGGAGCATTTGTTACTGTTGATGACCTTATCCTTCTGGATATTCTCTCCTCTTTAGGTTTTCATGATGCTGCTCTGTCCTAATTCTTCTATCTATATGACCAGTTGTTCTCAAAGTCCATCCAGGTCATGTCTACTATTCGTGGGTCTGTTCTGATTCCTCTTCTCTTCTCTACATCCTGTCTTGCTTAGTGAGCCCATCAGTTTTCCTGGGTTTAATGATCATTTGTAAGTAGATGATTCCTACATCTATAAATCTTGCCTCAGTCCTCCATATGCAAATGCCTCTTGGACATTTCAAACTGGATATATTATAGGCATCTCAAGCTCAACACGTCCAAAACAGAACATGTTATTTTTTCCCCTCTGCAGCCTCCTCTTTCCAAGTTTCTTATGACTATTAAGACACCATTTTAGTGCCATCCTTTGGTGCCTTTGGTGCCATCCTCAACATCCCATTTTCTCTTACTTCACATATCCAATCCATTGCCAAATCTTATCATTTTCACTTTCACAAAATCTCAAGTATGTTTTAGTCTCTCTACACATGCAGATGCCATCCTGCCTCAGACTCTCTTCACCTCTCCCTTGGACATCTGCAAGAACTTTCTAATGGGTCTCCTCGTCTCAAGTTCCTCTCCACTCCAATCCATTTTTAATTTCAGTTGCCACAGTAATTTCCCTAAACTGTAGGTCTCCTTATATCACCCCTCTATTTAATGAACTCCAAAGGCTCCCAGTTACCTCCAAGATTAAACATAAACTCATCTGGCATTTGAAGCCCTTCACAATCTGTAGCCTTCTTACCTTTTTAGTTATCTTACCTTTGAAAAGCAACTAGTGCTTTTCTATCCAGCTGCACTGGCCTACTTGAAGTTCCCCAAAAGAACACTCTAATTCTGATCTCCCCATTTGTTCCCCATTCCTGAATGCTCTTGCTCCTCATTTTGGTTCTTAATTTCCCTTGCCTTTTTTTTAAAGACTCCGTTCAAATCCCATCTTCTGTAGGAAGCCTTTCCTAGAACCCATAGCTGCTCATGCCTTTTCCACTAAGATTACCTTTTATCTACCTTACATATATCTTGCATATACCTAGTTATTTATATGTTGTCTCCCAAGTTAGAATGTGAGCTACTTGAAGGCAGAGGCTATTTTTACCTTTCTAGTGCTTAATACAGTGCCTGGTACATGAGGACTACTTAATGTTTGATAATTGACTGACAGAAAAAAAGAATTTCTCTAAAACATAGAAATTAATAATGGCATGTAATTGGGGTTTAACATTTATTGGCCTAAAAGTTTCACATATACCAATAGCATGAGACAGAAGGAGTAGAACCTAATGGCTACATTCTGATCTGTCTCACCCCTAGTCCTCATCTCCCAAAAGGGCTTCCATTATATACTAGGCTAATATTTATCAACTATTCTGATGTTTAACAGCCAGAATATACATTGGGACCTGTGTAGAGACTTCTGTTCCTATCTTACCTGCATTGTGATGGTGTTTAAAACCAGTGGCTACCAGCATTTTCTCAGCCTGGGAAAAGATAAATCGTGCTTGTGTTTGCTTAGCTGTTCCTAGGGCTGTTTTATGGAAACCCTCCTTTTGATATGATAACAGCCCCTAAGGAGACTATTTGAATAAGTACATAAGTTGAGAATAGAGCTAGGGCACGGGGCAGAGGGTGATAACAGGGATGCCAAGAGATACTATAATTCCATTTCTGGATTTCTTCCTTCATCTTTTCCCTTCTTCTTCCTCTCCATTCCCACACTACAGGAAAAAAAAAAAAACCTTGGTTCCTTCTGAAGCCACACAAGTCTCAGTTATAATAATATTAGCCCTTTATACATACATATTCACATGAGAGTAGAAAATATGCATATAAGAAAATATAAGACCTATCCTCTTATAGCTCAGTTAAGTAATGGTCTAATTAATTCCCTATCTATTTTGCCTGAGCTTTTGCACATAGGGAATTTAAAAATAGAGATGAACCTATTGCAGTTCCCAAAAGGTCCATTCTTAAGTGAACTCACATGAAATTTATTAATCACAGGCTTTGTTTCTATGATTTTTCAAAAATGCCATTTTTGGTTTAGTAGTATTAAAGGCCTAGAATCCTGATTCTTTTAGGGCAGAGGTGGGGAACCTGTGACTTCAAGGGCACGTGTGGCTCTCCACGTCCTCAAGTGTGACACTCTGAATCCAAACTTCACAGAACAAATCCTTGGGCCATACTTGAGGACCTCTAGAGGGTCACATGTGGCCTTGAGGCCACAGATTCCTCACCTCTGTTCTAGGGCATTTGGTGTCCATCCTTTATTTATGATGATCACCCGCATAACACTACTTGGTATTAGTTATTCTTGTCTTCTTCAAATGGGATGTAGCTGGGGATATGTTGGATAAATGGGAAATAGGGGTTAAATGGGGTTAACCAGGCTAGATTGGATCTCGCAGTCTTTTGCAGACACTGATTCTAATTTCTTCCTGAGGAAATACATCTTACTTGTGCAGTAGAATGTAGTCATATTTCTCTTCAGCGGTCACATGGCTAAAAGCAGTTATGGGGAGATGGGTAGATTCAATGAAGAGGGACAGCTTTGCCGAGAAAATTTCCCTTCTTGACTTATGAGGTTATATTCTGTGAAGATGTATTTGTAGCAGTCATCTGGGCTTAAATAGAAGACACAAGCTGACAGTCTTTCCAGTAATCTGCTTCATTTCAGGAGCTTATAAATATAAAATATCACTCCAGTTGGGAAGTTGGCATAATAGTATCAAATTATGTTCCTTATGGACTCCAGTCCATGTTCTTTATTTTTTGTAAAAGCATGGACTTTTGGGGAAAAAGTTACTATTTCCACACTGTAGGAATGCTTTTTATATTTTGAGATCTTTACCATGTTTTTATGCCTGTTTTGTTTGGTCTTGATTTCAAAACTTCCCCCCTCCCTTTATTATTTTATTTTCATTTCTTTTGGATTAACTGAACAGTGTGACTTCAGTTAAATATAGAATTTCTTGAAACTCCCTGTTTGTGGGTTCTTCTAGCTATATGACTATGAGCAAAGTCATTTAGCCTCACTAAATTTAAGTTTTTCTCGTTTGTAATATGGGGATAATAATGTTTCTACCACGTACTGATGGGGATATTGTGAAGCTTAAATGAGAAAATCTTCATCAATCCTTTAAAAACATTATGAAAGTTAATGTCGATGGTTGTTCTTTGGTACTTGTTGCTATTGCTTGCGGCTGCTACTCCTAGGGAATAGAGGTCCTAGGAGTTGAGGAGGTTAGAGAGTTGAGAGATTAGGGTGTTAGGAGAATCATCAGGGTAAATGTTGACATTTCCCAGTGTAATAGCAAGGGAGTAAGAAGAGAGGAAGACTGTAAGCCAACTGGCCAAGTTGTTAAGGAAGTTGGGAGAATGTCTTGGAGGGAGGGAGAGTGTGGTATGATTGAATGGCATGGACTTCAGAAAAGAGAAACTGTTGAGTGACGGTGGCAGAGCAAAGATCTGGAAATGTCAGTGAGGAGCCAGGATTATGCCATCACCTTCTCTTGGTCCTATGAGTCAAAATACATGAATGGCCAGCACTGGAAGGACTTCAAGAGATGATTACTTAAGGGATATCTAGGATTTAGTTAGTGGAAGTAAGTAGTAGCAGTATAAGAGGAAGAATTGAAGAAGTTGGGGATATTTTTTTGGGGGGGGAAATTGAATGAACTTCCAAAGGGCACATGGAAGGGGCAGAGGTGGATAGGATAGGAACTAGGGAGGGACCACATTATTTTATAGATGCACTGTAATTATGAATAAGAAGGTTGAACACCCTGCCTTCTTCATAAGATTTGATTTGAGATGACATTCTTTTTGATGTTTCCAAAACAACCTTAAATTGATGAAGATTTTCACTATTAAAGAAGTATCATGGACTCTGAATGCAATTCCAAAAGGGGAATTCACAAAGTGTTTTGAGCCAAGTCTGCCATGTTAGAATAAGACACAATCCCCTAAAGTGACCATATAGAACGGTGGTTATTGTGGTCAAATATTTGAATTACAAGTAAACACAGAATGAAACATCCTTCTTAGTCTTTACCGTGCAGGAGCTGTGGATGCATTAAAAAAGGGGACTTTAACAATTGCATATAAATATGATAACAAAATTAGACCTACAAAGGCCTTGTCATAGAGTCCTTGTCTACAGAAATGATGCTTTGGTAAGTTTTTTGAAAGTTTGCCTACATAATCATTGACGAATTGCCATATTAATCTCTCCTCCTGTGATATGAGTCCCAAGCTTTTTTGGCCTGTGTTTTCTTGAATTTGTAGCTCCTATTCCAGCTGCTCCTTGATAATCTTTTAAAGAATTCATACCCAAGAAAGAATGCTGCAAGAATGATGAAAGAGTTTTCATTTTTTTACTAGATGGGGAAGGGAGTAAAGTACAGAGAACCTAAAAATTCTTATTTCTATTTTTGGACCTGCCGTTGTCTTTAAAGGAGGAATGAGTTCTTATTGTTCATGATTACTCATTCTTTCCTTGATCAGCAAACTTTGGTTCTAATGTAGACTTCTACTGGAACTTCTAATTGAGTTCCATATTTAGCAATCCTTGGTATTTCTGAGTCATTCTGAAGTTATGAATGTTTTGGTAAAACCTAGTCCTTTAAAGAGAAATGAACTCTCATTCAGGTCATGTTCTTTTATTCTTTCCTCAAGTGAAAATTAACTGTAGTCTCAAATTGAAGTTGCTATTAAATAGTAATAATGATGATAATAACCATCATTTCTACAGCCCTTGCTTTATAGATATTATTTAATTTGATTCTTTCAACAAACTTATGAAATAAGAACTACAAATATTTTTATCTCCATTTTACTTATGAGGAAACTGAGACTGAAAGAGGTTAAGTGACTTGCCTAGGGGAACATAGCTAACAAGTGTTTTGAGGTGCAATTTGGACCCAAGTTTCCCTGATTCCAAGTACAATACTCTCTATTTCATGCTGCTCTGAAAATAGAAGCAAGGTGGGGCTCACACATTGGAAGAGTGTTCATGTGATTTGGCCAGACAAGACTCTGGGTAGCCATTAAGGAGCCCCCGGCTTTGAAAACCCAGATGTTGGTGCTTCTCTCTCTGGTAACTATATTATCAGCAATGAAAGGACAAAGGCTTTGTTCTGGCACTGAAGAAGTCTGCTTTATTGGGTACCACTGGCCCACTGACAACACATTAAGGACGATTTATTCATGGACCCCATCACATCCCTTGAATTTGGACTTCAGAGGGGGTCTGGACAGGTGGAGAGAATAACCAAGAAACTCAGAGAGAAAGACAATAGTGACTGAGGCTCCGTGGAGTGGAAGCCTGAGCTTCTGTGAGCCTCCTCCATGGGAAGATGCACCAGTGGCCCTGGGCAATGAAAGAGAAAACAGGGAATTCCTGAACAAAATGAGGAATTCTGGGACCAAATCTCTTGTAAAGTGAGAATTCCTGAATCAGGAAGGAGCTAGAGCCAAGGAGCAGGAAGGAGTAGAGCCCTACTATAGAGTGTAGAGCAAAGGTCTCAAACACACAGCCTGCTCCTCAAATCTTCTCAGTTTGGCCGGAAACAGATGACAATGTAATTGGAAAATACTTAACAAAATAAACAACAGTATAATACAAAAAATAGAAGCAAGGGGTTCACTATCTCATCATACTATCATAGAGGGCAACTCCATGCCTTTTGCCAAATATTCTTCCATTCCATTGTCAGAAATGGGCAAAAAGATATTCTGAAGTCCTTGTTAGCTTAGGTCTGGAGATGTTAACTGTGAGCTTCTTGAAGAAGTGAATTGGGAAAACAGAAATATGGGTGATTTTATTACCTCATGGGAATTCTGAAAAGCTAGGATAGGTATCCTAAAAATCTCAGCCCTGTTTTAGTAACTTCACAACATTCATACCCATTTTAACCCAGATTCCTTTGCTTTGGAAATCTGAGACTTGAATCATTGTGCTTGACTAAGAAATGCTGGTTTCAATTCGTGGTCTTTCTCCTTACCTCTTTAATTATGGATTTCTAGTTTTAGTAGTTTAAAACTGCTCTGAGGCTTTTGAGATACCCTAAATAGCTTCACAACCATTGTACAAAGTAAGAACTTTTTGAATTTGAGCAACCTGATATGGAATATTCATGTGCAGTCATGTAAAACATTTCCATATTAGCCATGTTGTGAAAGAAAATGAAGACCAAAAAAGCCCCAAGAATAATAAAGTTTGAAAAAGTATGCTTCAATCTGCATTCAGACTCCATCAGTTCTTTCTCTGGAGGTGGGATAGCATTTTTCATCATAAATCCTTCAGAATTACTTTGTATCATTGTACTGCTGAGAATAGCCAAGTCATTCACAGTTAGTTGATCATTCTTACAATATTGCTGTTACTGTGTACAGTGTTCCCTTGGTTCTGCTTTATCAGTTCATGTCAGTGCTCCCAGCTTTTTCTGTGAAAGCATCCTGCTTGTCATTTCTTTTTAGCACAATAGTTAGTATTCCATCCCAATCATATACCACAACTTATTCACCCAGTCCACAATTGATGGGCATCCTCTTATTTTCTAAATCTTTGTCACCACAAAAAAAGAGCTGCTATAAATATTTTCATACATATAGGTCCTTTTCCTTTTTTTAGTTCTCTTTGGGATACATACCTCGTGGTCGTATTACTGGGTCAAGAAGTATGTATAGTTTTATAGCCCTTTGGATATAATTCCAAGTTACTCTCCAGAATGGTTGGATCCATTTACAAGTCCACTAACAATGCAGCAGTGTCCCTATTTTTTCCCTATCCCCTTCAACATTTATAATTTTTCTTTTCTTTTATATTAGCCAATCTGATAGGTGTGAGGTAGTACCTCAGAATTGTTTTAATTTACATTTCTCTAACCAGTAGTGACTTAGAGCATTTTTATTTGACTATATATGGCTTTGATTTCATCTTCTGAAAATTGCCTGTTTATGTCGTTTGATCATTCGTCAATTGGTGAATGGTTTATATTCTTATAAATTCAACTCAGTTCTCTACATATTTGAGAAATGAGGCCCTTATCAAAGAAATTTGCTATAAGATTTCCCCCCAGTTTCCTGCTTTCCCTCTAATCTTGGTTGCATTGATTCTGTTTGTGCAAAATCTTTTTAATTTGATGTAATAAAAATTATTTATTTTACATCCTCTAAATGCTATCTCTTGTTTGGTCATAAATTCTTCTTTTTATCCGTCTTACAGGCAAAATATTCCATGCTTCCCAAATTTGCTTACAATATTATCTTTTTTTGTCTAAATCACATACACATTTTGACCTTCTCTCAGTGTATGGTGTGAGAGTTAGTCCAGGCTTACTTTCTGCCAAACTGCTTCCCAGTATTCCCACCAATTTTTGCCAAATAGTTATTTCTTGTCCCCAAATCTTAGCTTTTTACGTTTGTCAAGCACTAGATTACTATGGTCATTTACTAGTGTGTATTGCGTACCTAATCTATTCCACTGATCAACCACTCTATCGCTTAGCCTAGTACAAGATTATTTAGATGATTACCACTTTGTAATACAGTTTAAAATCTAGTACTACAAGGCACCTTCCTGCACATTCTCTTCACTGATTCCCTTGATATCATTGACTTTTTTCTACCAGATTAATTTTGTTATTTTTTCCTAGCTCTATAAATTTTTTTTTTTATAATTTGGTTGGTATGGCACTGAAAAAGTAAAATAATTTAGGTAGAATTGTTATTCTTATCATACTGGCTCAGTCTACTCATGAGCAAATAATATTTCTCCAATTGTTTAGCTTTGATGTTTTTGTCTTGGCAGGTAGCTTCCCAGGTATTTTACATTGTCTGCAGGTATTTTAAATTGAATTTCTCTATCTCTTCATGCTAGACTTTGTTGGTAATATATACAATGCTAATGATTTATGTGAGTTTATTTTATATCCTACAACTTTGTTGAAGTTGTTAATTATTGCAACTAGTTTTTAAGTTGATTTTTTAAGGATTTTCTAAGTATACCACCATATCATCAGCAAAGAGTGATAGTTTTGTTTCCTTATTGCTTATTCTAATTCCTTCTATTTCTTTTTCTTCTTATTGCTATAGCTAGTAGTTGTTGAATTAATAGTGCTGATAGTGGACATTCTTATTTCACCCCAATCTTACTGGAAAGGGTTCTAACTTATCCCAATTACATATAATGCTTGCTGATGGGTTTAGATAGATACTACTTATCATTTTAAGGAAATGCCATTTATTCCAATGCTTTGTAGTGTTTTTAATAGGAATGAATGTTGTATTTTATCAAAAGATTTTTCTGTATCTATTGAGACAATCATTTTTTTTGTTTTTGTTGTTGATATGGTCTGTTATGCTGACTTTCTTGTTTACCTTTTCATGCTTGTCTTCATTCTTGTGTTTGAAAGTCAAATTTTCTATTCAGCTCTGGTCTTTTCACTGAGAAAGCTTGAAAGTCCTCTATTTTATTGAAAATCCATATTTTGCCTTGGAGCATGATACTCAGTTTTGCTGGGTAGATGATTCTTGGTTTTAATCCTAGCTCCTCTGACCTCTGGAATATCATATTCCAAGCCCTTTGATCTCTTAATGCAGAAGCTGCTAGATCTTATGTTATTCTGACTGTGTTTCCACAATACTCAAATTGTTTCTTTCTGGCTGCTTGCAGTATTTTCTCCTTGATCTGGGAGCTCTGGAATTTGGCGACAATATTCCTAGGAGTTTTCTTTTGGGGATCTTTTTGAGGAGGCGATCTGTGGATTCTTTCAATTTCCATTTTACCTTCTGGCTCTAGAATATCAGGGAAGTTTTCCTTGATAATTTCTTGAAAGATGATATCTAGGCTCTCTTTTTTATCATGACTTTCTGGTAGTCCAATAATTTTTAAATTAGCTCTCCTGGATCTATTTTCTAGGTCAGTGTTTTTTTCCAATGACATATTTCACATTGTCTTCTAATTTTTCATTCCTTTGGTTCTGTCTTATAATATCTTGATTTCTCATAAAGTCACTAGCTTCCACTTGCTCCAGTCTAATTTTTAAGGTAGTATTTTCTTCAGTGCTCTTTTGGACCTCCTTTTCCATTTAGCTAATTCTGCCTTTCAAGGCATTCTTCTCCTCATTGGCTTTTTGGAGCTCTTTTGCCATTTGAGTTAGTCTATTTTTTAAGGTGTTGTTCTCTTCAGTATTTTTTTGGGTCTCCTTTAGCAAGTCATTGACTTGTTTTTTATGGTTTTCTCACATCCTTCTCATTTCACTTCCCAATTTTTCCTCTACTTCTCTAACTTGCTTTTCCAAATCCTTTTTGAGCTCTTCCATGGCCTGAGACCAGTTCATGTTTTTCTTGGAGGCTTTTCATGTAGGCTCTTTGATTTTGTTGACTTCTTCTGGCTGTATGTTTTGGTCTTCTTTGTCACCAAAGAAAGATTCCAAAGTCTGAGTCTGAATCTGAGACCATTTTTGCTGCCTGGCCGTGTTCCCAGCCAACTACTTGACCCTTGAGCTTTTTGTTTGGGGAATGGCTGCTTGTGGAGTAGAGAGTACTTTGTTCCAAGGTTGAGGGGATGCTCTGTTGTTTTCTGAGCTATTTATACATAGCAAGCTCTGCCACACCAGCGTTCCTCCTCCCCCAAGAAACGCCAACCTGGACCGGACTCAGATCTTAAGCAGGCTCTGCACTCCAGCTCTGATCTGCCAATTAATTCCTCCCGCCATGTGGGCCTGGGGCCAGGAAGCAACTGCAGCTGTAGTTCTGTAGCTGCACCACCTCTGCTGCACTGGGGTGGTGGCCAAACCATGAACTCCTTTCACTCTGTCCCAGCAGCTTTTCCCACTAACCTTCTCTGTTGTCTTTGCTGTTTGTGTGTTGAGAAGTGTGTTAACTGCCACAGCTCACTGATTCAGGGCCCTAGGGCCTGTTCTGCCAGGCTCCCAGTTTGGTTGGTCTGGGCGCAGCCCACACTGGGCTCCTCCCTGCTCTGCTCCCAGCTCCATGCACGACAGACCTTACCCAGCGACCATCCAGGCTGTCCTGGGCTGGGGCCCTGCTTCCCTCTGCTATTTTGTGGGTTCTGCAGTTCTATAATTTGTTCAGAGCCATTTTTATCAGTGTTTGGAGGGTCCTGGTGGAGAGCCCTAGGCAAGTCTCTGCTTTCCAGTGGCCATGCTGGCTCCACCCCCAAGCATTAATTAATTAATTTGTTCTTTTTCTAGTTTTTTTAATTGCATACCCAATTCATTGATCTACTCTTTCTCTATTTTATTGATGTAGGTATTTGGAGACATAATTTTTTTCCCTAAGTAGTGCTTTGGCTAATTCCACAAAATTTGGTATGTTGTCTCATTGTTGTTATTCTCTTAAATGATATTGTTGATTGTTTCTACGATTGTTTAGGTAGGAAGACTTTTGGGGTACCCTATTTTGTACATTCTCTTGCTGCCTAATGCTTGAAGAATTTTCTTTTTGAGATTCTAAAATAAGTGTTATTCAGATCTCTTCTTGGTGTTTAGTCAAAGTCTGCAGGACATGTTTTGTACTTGGTTCAATTCAATAAAAATTTTTGCATTTGCCATTATTGTTTTTGCCCAGACTTTTTGTTGCTCATGTAGTCTTGACATGTTTTGTTTTGTTGACAAAGTTTCAGCCTTCATTGTAAGACTGTTAACAAAACCACGTGGGAATCTCTTAAGGCACTTAGTGGAATGTCTGGCACGTAGTAGGTGCTTAACAAATTTGGTTTTGTTTGATTTATTGAGGCATGTGCTTCTAGTTTTGTATACTTCTAATCGTTAGGAAGTTTTTCTTGATATGGAACTGAAGTCTCTTTCTCTGTATCTACCAATCCCCAAGTCTAATTATGCTTTCCTGAGTTTAACAAATTCAGTCTAATATTTCTTCTCAAAGATAGACCTTCAAATTCTCAAAAGCAGTTTTCAAGTGCCACCTGAGTCCTCTCTTTTCCAGGCCACATAAGAACACAGTGTGTAGAATTGGAAGGGAAGTTAGACATCAAATAATGCAATTTCTTCATTTTAATGATAAGGAAATTGAGGCCAAGAGAGGTTCATTGACTTGTTGAAAGCCACCGAGGTGGCATCTTTCTTCCAGGCTACTTCCTGAAATTTGATGTTAGGGTGGGGCTCTGTGGAACTTCTGGAGGGAAGGTCTGGACTAGTCTTACATTGCTGCTTTCTTGGTGTAGTGAGTGTTTTATTTTTCTGAGATCTCAAGGACAGTTCAGGCTCAAGACCTGCAAGCTTTCAGTGCCCCTTGTTCAGTCATTGCAGTCGTGTCCAGCTCTTTGTGACCCCATTTGGAGTTTTTTTTTTTTGAGAAAGATACTGGAGTGGTTTGCCATTTCTTCTCCAGGTGATTTTACAAATGAGGAAACTGAGGCAAACGGGGTTAAATGACTTGCCCAGGGTAACACAGTTACTATCTGAGGCCACATTTGAATTCAGGTCTTCCTGATTCCGGCCCTGATTCTCTATCCACTGTACCACATAGCTATCCCCACTGTGCCACCTAGCTGCCCTGTGCTCTTAAAGTGGTCTAATCCAGGGCAAAATCTGATTGTTGTCTCTTTCTCTGAGCTCTCTGAGTTATTGACCTGTGTTTGGGTCTGAGGAACTCAGCTGGTATCAGCTAGCTGATGACTTCTGCTGGTTCATGATGACAGGAACATAGGCTCTCCTTTGGTCTGGAATTCCTGCCCTTGGTATTCATCTGCAAGCTTCAGACAATTAAAATGAACTAAGACCTTGGTCTTCTCCTGGAATCTGAGACAAACTGCTGCTGATATTTCCTTCTGAACTTGTAGCATATGTTTTTTTTCTGCCATTTATTTGATAAGGATCATGTACTACTCTGACATATTGTTTATTTGTCACGAACTGTTCCTGTATTATTAATTTTTCATGTATGTTTATTTTGATGCTCTTCAAGACCACAAGTTTCTTAACCACAGTACCTGTAGCACAGCTTTTTAAGTATAGTAATTCTGCCAGCCAGGGTTGTTGTGAAGATAAAATGAGATGGTAATTGTAAAGTGGTTTGAAAATTTCAAAGCACTATATGAGTACTAGATAACAAGAACAACAACAACAACAATAATTTCTAGGATTTAAAGCTGAACAGGAATTGAAAAGTCATCTATTTCAATCCTGTAATTTTATAGATGAAGAAATTTGGAGCCTAGAAGGAGTGGTGATTTTCCCTACCGGACAGCAGAACTGGAATTTGAACCCGTCTTCTGCTTGCAAATCCATTACTTTGTGTTGAGCTTGATCAATTTAAGGAAATTAAAATTATTTGCTGCTCCTTTCTTGAGTGTGCTTTTTTCTCACTGGAAGAAAAATGATTAAACATTAAATATTCAAACAAGAAAATACATACAAGAATATTTCCTAATGTCTATATCCAAATACCTTTCCCCTTCTAATTTCATAAAATAGTGTAATTAGATGAGAAGTAAAATTATTACTATTTATATTCTTTACAGCCTTCCCTAGACGTTACTAACTACTCATAGGTAACTGATGCAGCTGTATCCATATATATTTATAAATATATGTACATATGCACACATATATACATACACACAAAGAAATTATTTTATTATCTCAAAGCAAAGAAGATCTCCAGCCTAACAGAAAAATCTGCCTCTAATTTTATATTGACCAAAAATGCAGTTTGTTATTTGAAGTTAGCGTTGGCTGTAGCTGTCCAGGTGGCTCAGGCAAACATCCTGTAGCCACTTCAAAGGAAGAGGTAGATTCCATATCCCAGGCAAGAGGCCAGGGTGAGTTGAGTGAGTATATGGCACGGCTGAGGTGTTCCAGTGGGTGGTGATAGGGAGAAGAGTATTGAACTTGCCAACTCCCATAGCAGTATCTGATTTTTGACTCATGTCAGCTCCAAGGAGGCAAAAGGTGGGGGGGGGGGTAGAGGGGGGAGACAGAGAGAGACACACACATACACACAACATACAGAGCAAGACAGAGCACACAAGTATAACTCAGCTTCCCTCCCAGCGAGAGGAAGAGAGCCAAAAATTCAGCTTTTGTTAGGAATATTGGACCTTTTATATTTAAAAAAAATTTTAAGCTTATATTTTTAAAAATTCTATTTTAAAAAAGTACTGCCATTTCTGTAATACTCCATTATTATTGAAGACAAAAGTAAATGGTAGTTCTGTTGTAGAATTAACTAGAAATCTGAATTCCAGTATTGATCCTATTTTAAAATCTTGAGTGTAACATATGTGAAGAATATTCCTTTTATGGAACTTTTTTAGCTTAAAAAAATCCTTCCTAGTGCATGCTTTGGCAGCAAATTCATCATCTTGGTCACAGTGTCTTATGGTTGCAAAAACTTCCTTGTAAACCTAGGGAACTGGTTCAATTCTGGATCCATTAGTAAACCACAGATCAAAATTCCCTGCCATGTTAGTTTGATATTTTAGCCATGAAAAGAAGATCACATTAAGGCAGAGTGTTTCCCTCAGCCCAACTGAGCAGAGAGTGTCATTCTTCATCAATAAAACTTGTGAGTGCTATTGTTATAGAACTAAAATACCAAACCTAGATGGAAGAGCTGGGGAAAATGGGCCTCAATATGTCACCATGATTTTTTTCTTTCTCTCTCTCCCTCCCCACACCCTGCCCCACCCTATGTACATAAAATTTCAAACTGGGCTAGAGTAAATCTTTATGATTAGACAAAGAAGCAGTATACTTTAGTGGAAAGACCACTGGCTCTGGACTCAGTAGACACAGATTCAAATCCAGCCCCGGCTGCTTGCTACTTGAATGACCTTCTCAGTGGTCTTATCTGTCTATAAAGGGAGGGATTTAGATAGTTGGCTTCTGAAGTCTCTTTCAGTTCTAGTTTGAGATCGTGTGCTTGCATGTCTTTAAAGTTTCAGGCTACCAAGTCAGAAGCTCTCTTTTAAAAATAGCTAGAGATTCCATAGTTTGCTTTTTATTCTTAGTTTAAAAGATCATATGGTTTACTTCCTCTTCTCCTTTCAATTCAAGAAAATTGAATTCACTCTATCAAGCATGTGCTTACTGTGTACCAAGGCACTGTGCTAGGGATCAATTAAGGAAACTAGAATTATTTGCCTTAGAATCCCTTTCTTGAGTGTGCTTTTTTTTTCATTGGGAGATACTAGGATGAAAAATAATATAATTAATAACCAGCAAAGAATTTATAATTTAATAAGAAAGGATAGAATATATACAAAAATAAATATGATACAAGGTAGAAGTGACTGAAAGTGAGGAGTACATTGTAGTTGGAGCAAAAAAATGGATATTAGTCTTTGCTCTTACTATCAACTGTCAGGGCCTGTCTAACCGTATATTTCGTAATCCAGTGGAATTACAGATATTAGAATCATAGAATGTTAGCAGCAGAAGGGACATTCAAGATTATCTAGCCCAATCTCCTCATTTTATAGATGAGGAAACTTATGTTCAAAGACAATACAATACTTGTATAGGAATTCATAACTGCTAAGAGCTGAGATTCAAATCCAGATCTTCTGTTCTTGAGTTCAGGATTATTTTCATTACATTGTGCTTCCTCTTATTTAACAATCTCCCTAACATGGCCAAACTCTTCATTTTGGCATATAGGTTTTATTCTGCCCATCTCCTGGCATTGGCTCTTGCCCTAAAAGTAAGCATACGAGGTTTTCTAGTTGATGTACTTTTGTCTCATTTTCAAGGTCTTTTTGCTGATGTCTCCCATTGTGACTACTTGTTTGGTTTCCTGCTAACTGCTTTGCCTTGACCTTTAGCATCTGTATCTCTCTGACTTCTGATCCTTCCGACTTCTTCTTGTCAGTTTCAGTCACTCCCCAAGTCTTGGCTACACCCATGCCTCAGCCCCATTTTTTTATGCCCAACCTTAACTTTGCTGTGCCAGTCTTGCCTTCCTTCCTTGTCTTATTGATCCTCCACTGTTCCTGGTCTTATCATTTATTGTCATGCCCTGTCACTTCATTCCTCCTTTTTTAAAAGTAACAATTGGAAAATAAAATTATGAATTGTACTTAAAAGATTCCACAATACCCAAATGCTTTATTGGATCCAATTTTATTCCACTTTGTACAGTGAGGTATGGAGGAGGAGACTGTTAGAAAGTTACAGAAAGCTACATTGACATGCTTTGATAATCAATAGGAAGGGGTAGTTATTACTTCCAAGTTAAGAATGAGAAGCCCCTTGTGCTTGAAAGGGAAAGTGTTTTTCTCCTGAAGTATATATTATGTGCATTTATTTTAATATCAATTTGCAGTGTGGTTTGCTTTATGGCCATTCAGAAACAATGGAAGCACTAACAAATTTTGGGAAAGGGGTTTCAGTAAATGCTGAGTTCTATTTGATTGGACCAAACACAGGATGACTAGAACACTGAAATCTGTGAGATATTGATACTGTGAATTGTCATGGCAAATCATGAAACTATGATACTTATTAGAAATTTAAAATTTGGGAACCTTGCTTTGGTGATATTTGAAGAAAAAAATAAAATTGATTTGGGAAGTGATTGGTTTACTTGCTTCATCTTAAATCAGACCTAGTGGTTTTGCTGCTTTTGAAATTTCTTACATTTTCTTGTTCAGGCAAATTTCTTTTTGTATTATTTTGACTCTTTTGGCTTTTATTTTCAGGGTTTTATACATGAGTATGCTGCTAAATATTTAACAACCTGATCTCTAGAAAAATGTATGAACACCACACCTTTAAACTTAATTTACATTACTTACATTTTCTCCAAAGTTTTAAATCTAGACAATCAACAAAACAAATGAAGCCCTGATTGATAGTGCTTGCTTATTTCTGAGGTGTAGCTACTGAAATTTTAATGGTGCTTGTGATCTGGGTTCAAGCTGGCTCTAGCACATCACTGGTTTTATACCACTGCCCCAAAATAGAAGGCAGTATAGCCATGTAATGCTACTCCTGTTACCTGAAGTCCAGAATCAGCCGTTGCAATGGAGAATGAGTACAGTAATAATTGAAACTCTTTGAATGGACTTTAGTGGAATCTGGAGGATAAGGCGGAATACAGATGTACATGCCCTCAGAATAACTTTTGTTCTGTGGGGAAAATAGAAATATCTGTCAACAAGCATGTTACCTTGTTGCTTACCTCAACCCCGAAGTAGTCTGCCTGATTCTACCTAACACCTTGCCTCTAGCTAGTCCCTGGAGACTTTGTTGCATGATTTTAGTTTTGATTCAGTTTCTCCTTCTAACAGTGTTTGCTGCCTTTCTGATCCTTTGGCTCCATTACCAATATTCCTGTTTGTTAATGTTGGTTTGTTAGCATGATGGTTCTGTTTCTATTGCTACACAGGAACTTCTATGCTGTGGTCCCCTCCCCACTTCTGCTCCCCAAGCTGGGAGAGCATTAATAAAGCGCCATGGAATGCGCTCAGCTGAAACCTATAACTCCCCCTACGCCAGGCTCTATCCAAGGGCAGAGCTGTGGGGTGATAGAGAGAACATGGCACAGTCCAGTTCCGTAATTAGTTGAGGTTCTTCTGTGAAGTACAAGCTAAATTCCGACTCGCCCTTTTAAATGGCTTGCTTATTTTGAGCGATGAAACTCTAGCACAGATAACTAGTTTGGGTAGAGAGGATCACAGATTTAGAGATGGGCTGGACCTTAGAGGTCATTTAGTCTGATCCTTTTATTTTACAGATGAAGAAACTGAGGTCTGGAGGGAGTAAGTGATTTGCCTGATATCAAATAGGTAGTAAATAGCAGTGGTAGGATTTGAACTAAGAGTCTCTGACTCCAAATCCACTCCTCTTCCCACTGTACTACTTGACTCTAATACCCTGGTAGCTCTCTGAGATAGTGTTATTTTTTTTTAAGTAGAAGTGATACCAATTTGAGGCCATCTTATACTTGGTTGATATTTTTCTGAAATAATGGAGTGGTTTATAATACTTCATTTTATTTATGAAGAAACTGAGGCAAACAAAGGTTAAATGACATGCCCAGTGTCACACAGCTAAGGAAGTGTCCGAGGTTGGATTTGGACTCAGGTCGCAGTAGATAGAATGCCAGGCCTGAACTTGGGAAGACTCATCTCCCTGAGTTCAAATCTGCCCTCAGACACTCACCAGCTGTGTGACACTGGGCAAGTCACTTAACCCTGTTTGACTCAGTTTCCTCATTTATAAAATGAAAAGAAAATGGTGAAATAATCCAGTATCTTTGCCAAGAAAACCCCAAATGGAGTCATGAAGAGTCAGACATGACTGAAATGACCAAACTACAACTCCCTTACTCCAGGCCCAGCATTCTATCCAGTCTATTACCTAGCTGCAGTGGATAAAATATCAGAAGGCTTGCTCTGCTTACCTCCGCAATCAGAGACAGAGCACACTAATATCTTGACTCCCAGAGTAGTACTGTACTTAGTAGACTATAGTAGGTTGCTGTGTTTAGGAATGAAAGGACTGACTCCAACTCCAGAATAATTCAAATCAAATTGAGCTGTTTGTTCAGTTCATTTTAGTTTGGTGAATATTTATTAAAATTCAGCCAACGTATAAATCACTTTACCAGGTGCTGGGAAGACAAAGACAAAAAACAAAAGATCCTGACCTCAAGAAGTGTACTTTTTATTAGGGGATATAAATCTAGTCCCTCAGATTCAACATCCTCAGACAAATATAAGGTAATATGGGAGAGGAGAGAGCCCTAGCAGTTTGGGGGAACAGGGTAAGCTTCACAGAGAAAGTGCTACCTGAGCTTGAGTATTGAAGTAATAGAAATATTCTAAAAGGTGAAAATGAAGAGCCAGTGTAAAAGGTAAAGCTTGCATTAATACATAGAGGTGAGAGATAGAATATCAAATCTGGAGTGCCCCTACTGGTCCAATTTAGTTGGAATATAGAATGCACAAAAGAAATTGATGTGAAAGAACGCGAGGAAAGCAACTACAAGCTAGAATGTGGAAGACCTTAAAGGACAGGGTGAGAAGATTGTTCAATTATATTTCAAGTAGAAATGGGGATCACTTTTCTGTACATAAGGATCCCTGTGGCTGCATATTGTCTTAGTTTCAAAATGTAATGCTATCTCTGTGTTATTGTATTTCTATTGATTTTGTTAAATATTTCTCAATTACATTTTAATCTGGTTCTGGTTGTACTTGGGAGTATTGTGGGCTTCATGTATGACACCTTTGCTGTAGACACTGGGGTAGTTTTATTACTGTCATTGAATGTTTTGTTACTATGTCATGCCAGGCTGTGTGTCTTAAAGTGAGTATAGACTTAAACCAAGATAGTTACTTGTTTAAAATAGTTAAAAGTATTAGAGAAAATTTTAAGTCAAGTGCTGAGAGTAATGATGATTGTCAACGGTGTGACCTAACAGCCAGGACTAAAGAGATAATAGTAAAGAAATAAATATAATAAAAATTATAACTTTCTCTGGTAGGACCTTCTTTAGAGTCATATGCTTACTTCTGGACACCAGCCTTGAAGAAGTACATCGTTGAACTGGAGGGTGACCAGTATGGTAATGGGCTTTGAAATCATAATATGTGAAGATCAATAGAAAAAACTGGGCATATATTTCTTAGAGAAGAGATGATTTGACTGGAGAAAGAAGAAGAAGAGGGCATGGTAGCTATCTAAGTATTTGAAGAGTTTCATGTGGAAGAGGGAGTAGATTTATTTTCCCAGAGGGTAATGCCCAAAAGTTCTTGAGATTCAAAATGCTGGTGGTTACCTGTACACATTTTGCCTGTTACCTGTGACTTGTTAGTAGACTTTCCATACTTAACAGTTGCCATCTTCTGGTCAAGGGGAAGTCTTCGAATGAAGAATCTCTGCCACAGAATAAAATAACCTTTCCTTATTAGCTCAGATTCTGTGATCAACGCAGGGAACATGATGTTATGGAACAATTACTGGCCTTGGAGTCAGAATAGCTGAGTTTAAATTCTCCATCATTTAGCAACCATGTGACTTGGCCGAGTCTCTTATCTCTCTGCCTTGGTTTAAACACTTGCCAAAATGTTTATAATACCATTTATACTCTTTTGCTCACAAAGTTGTTGTGAGGATCAGATATATTATAAGCACTGTGAATTGTAAAATACTGTATAAATGTTAGCCATTATTCCTTGTTTCTCATGTGACGCTTAATATTGTGCCTTGCATGGACTAGGTGCTTAGCAAGTATAATATAAATGATTGGAGTTTTGAGTATGTAAGGAATGAGCAAGAAAGGCTGGTTGGGGTGGTGGACAGAGTGCTGACCAGAAAGACCTAGAGTCAAGCTCTGACTCTGTCATATTCTAGCTGTATGACCACCTGCAAGTCACTTAACCTTTCAGTAGCCCCATACAGCTCTCTAAAGCTACAAACTGCAAAGGAATCACTAATCTGCATCCATGGAGAGAGTTTCCACATGAGTAGTTCCCTAGACTGATGAAATCACAGGTCCAGACCAAAAAAAAGAATCAGAACAAGAAATAGGAATAGGAATCAAGTGCCCTGGATCCTATACTGTTTCTTTTGGCTATCTTGCCTCTAATGTCAGAGAGGTTTTGCTTTATGTCTCCTTTACTGTCTCATGAGAAAACAAGGTAGGTGGTAAAGCAGGGAGGTGGGGGTAGAGTAGAGAAGGTGGATAGCTGAGCCCTGGGGTTCTGTTTTTCTTTCACATAATTTTTTTGTAGTTCTAAAGTTGACAGCATAGACGTTTTGAATTCACTCCAGTTCCAGCCTTATTAAAGAACAGTTGTTTTGGGTTATGATGCACAAATGACTACCTAAAAAGGAAAATATTTAACAGTAGCAAAAAAGGAAAAATGTTTAAATTTAATACCAAATTTAATCATATTATTACCACGAAGAAACAAGTGGGCACTAGATTCAGGAAACCTGAGGATTCAGCCAGTTTTTTTGTGTGAGGGCTAAGATTCAACTCCAGCAGTTGTCCAGGGGGATTTAGAGCTCTGCTGCTGTCATATTATGGGATATTTTTCAGCTGTCTATAATGGGCAGCTTTTGGAAGCTAATGTCCCAGACAACTGTAATTCTGGTTGGCAGCTAAAATGAAATATTTCATAATTATTATTTGACAAAGCTTCTCTATAAGCCTTCCTGTGGTGTGTGGGTGGGAATTATACATATATGTATTTCATCAGTTTCTTTTTATCACTGTGGAGAAAAAAAATGAAAGATAAGATCAAGACTCTGATAAGCAGGCAGATAAGCGCATTAAACAGTTTTTTTTAAAAGATAGTTTTGTGTACTATCCCTTGGGCATGTAAAAAGAGAGGTAGAAAGAAATATTGGGGAGTGAACCTCATACGGGGAAGAGATTCTTCAAAGTGGCTTCAAAATGTGATTTCACTGCTGTCAGTACTTCTAATAATGATCAAAACTTCACTCTACTCTTGAATAGGGGTTCTTAATCTTTTTCTGTGTCATCGACTCCTTTGTCAGTCTGGTGAAGAGTATGGGACCCTTCTTAGGAAAAAAAATTGAAATGCATAAAATACATAGGATTACAAAGAAAATAAATTTTATGGAAATAAAGTTATCAAAATGTTTTTTTTTTAAAGTTCACAGACTCTAGGTTAAGAACCTCTGCCTTAGAAGATGAATTCATGAGTTAGAAAAAAAAATTCCTTACCTGCTTGCTAACGTTTTGGTGATGATCCCCTTAGATCTCAGCTAAGCTGATCCTTCGAAGAATTCTGTTCCTGGGCTTATACTTTGGAGACTTTTGGATTAATAGAACCTGCCTGAGCATGTATTCAACTGATATAGTCTTTGAATATTCAGAGTTATAGGCTTAGGGACCTTATGGCCAACAAGTCCAGACCCTTCACTTTATAAATGAAGAACTGAGGCACAGACAGGTTAATAAGTGAATTGCCCAGCTAGTCAGGGTCTGAGGCAGGGCTTGAACCTAAGTGTTCCTGACTTCAAGTCCAGTGTGCTATGCATTGTCATGATGAATAGTAGGTTTAGGCTTCAGTAGAAGTTGTAACAGATACTCGATTAAAAAGTCGTTGGAAATTGAAATCATTTTAGCAAATTATTTAAAGGCAATCTGTTGTGATTTATTTTTTGAAGAGCGGATAATAGTCCTGGGGTACATAAGTACTCTGCAAGAATTGCTTGTTGATTACTTTTATAATGTGGTTAATAATTCTAATTTATTCATTCTTTAAAGGTAAATTGTTGTATTTAAGATTCTCTTGAAGTGTTACATATTTGTTTTTCAAGGAGAAAAGTACTAATGGAACGTCTTTTTGTTTGAAAAGTTCAAGAGCTTTGCTGGGTAATTTCTTACCAGGTTTCATAATATTTAGGAAGGGAAGACTGTTTTGAGGAAGAAGCGTAGATAAGAAGATAGGAAAGATTCTTCCTTACTGGTCCTCCATCCCCACTCCTGAAAAAGAGGAGCTTCTGCCTATCTCCTGGAGGTTCTGACAAGGATAATTGATTAACAATCATAAAATGCCTTGTATATATAGCATATGTAGTCTAAAGCTGACTAATAACTAGCACTATTTTTAGGTGTGTGGGGAATGTGAGAATAAGACTGCAAAAAGACCAAGGTGGTAGGTGTGGGGGAGGAATGAGGAATAGTGGGAAGATCATTGGTTTGGGAGTCAGATGTCCTGAGTTCTAGTTCTTTTTTTTTAATTTCCAAATTTAATGTCTTTTGTAAATTCTGAACTTAGAAAATAAAGCAAGCATTCCCATAATAAAACAGAGTAGAACAAAGAGGATTGCAATGAAACTGCAGATATATACAACCTGCTTTTCCTTTTAAATATATGATACAGTTATCATGTAATTTTCTTTTTTTTCCTCCTCTTCCCCACCCCAGAGATGGCTACCATTACACACAAATCTCTCTCTCTCTCTCTCTCTCTCTCTCTCTCTCTATCTATATACACATAAATACATATATATATATACACATACACACACACACACACACACACACATATATATATATATCGGATGCAGATAGCATCTTACTTCATGGGTACTTTGTAGTTAATTTGGGTATTTATAATAGTGTATCAACAATCCAGCTAGCAGCTTCTGTGGGGGTATAAGATCCACCAACAACCCAGAAAGCTGCCAGCACAGGTCCTTTTGATCTGCTTTACTTAAGGAAAGTAACATTAAGGGGTTAACAATCTTACTTTAATCCAGCATACAAACAACATCCACCTAGTTCAGGGGAAAAAGCCAGCACCCTGAATTACAGACCAAATACAATTCGTAATTATTGACATCTGAGTGTACAGCCAGGGAGCTCATTAGAATGGCTGGCCCATAGTCACACGCCACTCCTGCTGTGTCTCAGAGCTCCAAGCAAGAAAAAACGCTAACCTCTGCGCTTATATATCCTGTTCAGGGCCCGGAGGGCCCTGACCTCACCCAGGCTGGGTGTGGAGAATTTCCCTACCCCCAATATCACATCAGATACAAATCAATGGCTCCCAATTGTCTCAGCTCTGAGAAATACAAAAACATCCCACTTTATCTGCCCCATTCAAGCAAAGGCCAGAATCATTAAAGGTCAACAGCAAAAAGTCCCACCGTAATTATTACATTATTACAATTATTATTAATTACAAATAGTCAAAATGACTGGTCACTCAAAGTTGCTCTTAAAACAATATTGCTGTTACTGCATACAACATTCTCTTGGTTCTACTCATTTTACCCTTCATTATTTCATGCAAATCTTTCCATGTTTTTCTAAGATCATCAAGCTCATCATTTCTTATGGAAAAGTAGTTTTCCTTCATGATTGTATACCACAATTTGTTCAGCCATTCTCCAATTGAGGGCCATCCCTGCAATTTCCAGTTATTCACCACCACAAAGAGAGCTGCTCTAAATATTTTAGAACATATAGGTTCTTTTTCTTTTTCCCTAAGCATCTTGGGAAACAGATCTAATGTTGGCATTGTTGGGTCAAAGGGTATAGGCAGTTTAATAACTCTTTGGGCATAATTCTGGCTTGCTCTCTAGAATGGTTGGATTAGCTCACAATTCCGCCAAAAATGAATTAATGTCCCAATTTTTCCACATCTTTCCTACATTTGTTATTTTCCCCTTCTATCATTTTAGCCAATCTGATAGGTATAAAATGATACCCTAAGGTTGTAATTTGTACTTCTCTAATCAATAATGATTTAGAGCATTTTTTCATAATATTATAAATTCTTTTGATTTCTTCATTGAAAAACTGCCTATTTAAATCCTTTCACCATTTATCAATTGGGGAATGATTTGTATTCTTACATATTTGACAAAATTCTTTATATATTTGAGGTATGAGACCTTTATCTGATAAACTGTTTATAAAATTTCCCCCCGATTTTCTATCTTCCTTATGATCTTGGCTATATTGATTTTATTTGTACAAAACCTTTTTGATTTAATGTAATCTGATTTTTCCATTTTATATCTCACAATTCTATCTCTTGTTTATTCATAAATTGTTTGCCTCTCTATAAATCTGATAGGTAATATGTTCCATGTTCTTCAAATTTTCTTGTAGCATCTCTCTTTTTATGTAGGTCATGTATTGATTTTGACCTTATCTTGGAAAATGGTGTAAGATAATTGGTCTATGCTCAATTTCTGCCAGACTACTTTTCAGCTTTCCCAACAATTTTTACCAAATGATGAATTCTTATCTGCAAAACTCAAGTCTTTACACTTGTTAAACACAAGGTTACTACAATCATTTGCAACTGTAAATTGTATATCTACTATGCTCCACTGGTCTACCTTTCTATTGCTTAGCCAGTACCAGAGAGTTTTGATAATTATTGCCTAATAATGTAAGATCTGGTCCTTCTAAACCTTTTTCCTTTGCAATTTTTCATTAATTTCTTTGATATTCTTGACCTTTTGATCTTCCAAATGATTTTTGTAGTTGTTTTTTTCTAACTCAGTAAAATAATTTTTTGGTAATTTTACTGGGATGGCATTGAATTATAGATTAATTTAGGTTAAATTCTCATTTTTTGTTATATTGGCCCTGCCTACCCACAAACAATATTTCTTCAATTATTTAAATATGATTTTATTTATATAAAAATTCTTTTATATATAGCGTTCTTCATATAGTTCCTGAGTTGGTTTTTTTTTTGCAGGTATACTCCCAAGTATTTTATGCTGTCTAGAGTTTTTTAAATGGAGTATCCCTTACTATCTTTTCTTGCAAAGTTTTGTGTTGGTGATGTGTAGGAATGCTGATGATTTATGTGGGTTTACTTTATATCCTGTTTCTTTGCTAAAATTATTCATTGTTTCAACTAGTTGAGTCTTTAGGATTTTCCTTGTATATCATTATATCATCTGCAAAAAGAGTTTTGTTACCTCATAGCCCATTCTGATTCCTTCTTCCTATTCTATTGCTAGGATCTCCAACATAATATTGTATATTATTGGTGACAGTGAGTATCCTTGTTTCACACCTGATCTTAATGGGAAGGTTTTAGCTTATTCTCATTACAAGTAATGCTTACTGATGGTTTTAGGTAAGTGCTTGTTAACAATTTAAGGAAAAATTCCATTTATATCTATACTTTCAAGCATTTTTAGTAGAAATGAGGGTTGTAATTTATCAAAATCTTTTTCTACCTCTATTGATATAATCATATGATTTTTCTTATTTTTATTATTGATATAATCAATTATGTTAGTAGTTTTTCTTATTTTAAATAATCCCTGCCTTCCTGGTATAAATTCTACTTGGTCACAATGTACTATCCTTGTATTATATTGTTGAAATCTCCTAGCTAGCATTTTGTTTAGGATTTTTGCATCCATATTCATTAATGAAATTCTGAGTTCTAGTTCTGGACTTGGCACTAGTTATGTAACTTCGGGCAAGTCACTGAATCCCTCTGAGACTTAGTTTCCTTACCTGTTAAATAAGAGGATTGTATTCAAAAGGTTATTCTCGAGCTAAAATTAATAATAATAATAATAACCATAATAATAGCTAACATTTATATAGCACTTACTGTGTGCCAAGCATTGTGTTAAGTGGTTCCCAATTATTATCTCATTTGATCTTCATAACAATCCTGGGAGGTAGGCACTATTATCATCCCCATTTTGCAGATGAAGAAACAGGCAAACTGAGGTTAATTGACTTGCCCAGGATCACACAGCTAGTAAATGTCTGAGTTCAGATTTGAACTCAAGTCTTCCGGACTCCAGGCCTGGTATTCTGCTATACCACCCAGTTGCCTCATTGACTGTCTCTTTTTTGAGATGTTTCTTTTTTATGTTTTTATTTATCTTGACACTATTTCTATTTTGAGATGATTACATACATGTAAGAAATGTTCATTATTGCATAAAGAAACTGGAAAAAAATTCAAGCAAACGGAGTAATCCTTAATGGGCCAGACAGGGTCTACGTTTTTTCATTTCGTTTTGTTTTGTTTTTTCGCAAAGGAATTTCCTCTACCTAAAATCAAACTCTTTGAGCAATTTGAATGTTTTGTTCATGTGTGCTTCCTTACCATTTTTGTCACAGAGAACCTATATTTTCTGTCAAAAAAAGAACAACCCACCAGTATCTAATGTCCAGGCAGGTTGATTCCAGGTGCAGAAGCCATATGGATTTCCTTTCATTATCTTATTTGCCCTGTCTTGCACTGGTTGAAACATGAGCACATCAATTAACTTCTTTCCCCCAAGCTATGTGTTTGGGGAATGTTCTTTTTTCTTTCCCATCAATTCAAGAGATAAAACTGTCAAGCTCCATCATTGTAGTCTAATCCTTCAGCAAGTCTTCTACTTAAGTTAAAAGTTCTGGAGAAAAAAAAACATGGATCTTTTCTAAGCATTTATACTTTGTTTTTCAAGGTAGCCAAACACATCTTGTGTGGGCATCTCAAATTAATATATGCCATCCAGGAAAGGCCATGCAGTTATTATGATGGTGTTATATCATAGTTATATCAAGAACACACAAATGCCAAAATTTTGTGGGATTGTGACTCCACTGACTGCTTACTGAGGCAGGTGAATATATAGCTATGTTGTAGAAATATTTTTTTCTCTTTTTTTCTTTTAAAAAATATTTATTTATTATTAGTTTTCAGCATTCACCTTTACAAGATTTTGATTTTTAAATTTTCTCCCCTTCTTTCCCCTCTACCCTCCCAAGATGGCATGCAATCGATATAGGCCATACACATACAATCATATTAAACATATTCCCACATTAGTCATATTGTAAAGAAGAGTTAGAACCAAAGGGAAAAACCATTAGAAAGAAAAAAAAAGCAAAAGGAAAAATAGGATGCTTCAATCTGCATTCAGTCTCCATAGTTCTGTCTCTGGATGTGGATAGCATTCAGTCTCCATAGTTCTGTCTCTGGATGTGGATAGCATTTTCCATCATGAGTCTTTTGGAATTGTCTTAGATCATTGCATTGCTAAGAAGAGCCAAGTCTATCAAAGCTGGTCATCACACAATGTTGTTGTTACTGTGTACGATGTCTTCCTGGTTCTGCTCACTTCACTCAACATCAGTTCATGCAAGTCTTTCCAAGTTTTTCTGAAATCTGCCTGCTCATCATTTCTTATGAAACAATAGTATTCCATTACATTCATATACCACTTGTTCAGCCATTCCCAAATTGATGGGCATCCCCTCAATTTCCAATTCCTGGCCACCACAAAAAGAGCTGCTATAAATATTATTGTACATGTGGGTCCTTTTCCCATTTTTATGATCTCTTTGAGATACAGCCCTAGAAGTGGTATTTCCGGATCAAAAGGTATGCACAATTTTATAGCCCTTTGGGCATAGTTCCAAATTGCTCTCCAGAATGGTTGGATCAGTTCGCAACTACACCAATAATGCATCGGTGTTCCAATTTTCCCACATCTTCTCCAACATTTATCATTTTCCTGTTTTGTCATATTAGTCAATCTGATAGGTGTGATGTGGAACCTCAGAGTTGTTTTGATTTGTATTTCTCTAATCAATAGAGATTTAGAGCACTATTTCATATAACTTTAATTTCTTCAACTGAAAACTGCCTATTCATATCCTTTGACCATTTATCAATTGGGGAATGACTTATATTCTTTTAGATCTGACTCAGTTCTCTATATATTTTGAAAATGTGACTTTTATCAAAAGCACTGGCTGTAAAAATTGTTTCCCAGCTTTCTGCTTCCCTTCTAATATTGGTTGCGTTGGCTTTGTGCAAAACTTTTTTAATTTAATGTAATCAAAATTATCTATTTTGTGTTTCATAATGATCTCTATCTCTTATTTGGTCATAAATTCTTCTGCTCTCCTTTTAATTTGTTTATAGTAGTATCCTTTATGTCTAAATCATGTACCCATTTTGACTTTGTCTTGGGATAAAGAATAATATGTTGGTCTATGCCTAGTTTCTGCCATACTATTTTCCAGTTTTCCCAGGAGTGTTCGTCAAATACTGAATTCTTATCTCAGAAGCTGTGGTTTTTGAATTACTATTGTCATTGACTACTGTGTCTTGTATACTTAACCTATTCCACTGATACAGCACTCTGTTTCTTAGCCAGTACCAAGTACTTTTGATGATTACTGCTTTATAATACTATTTTAGATTTGATATGGCTAGACCACCTTCCCTTGAATTTCTTTTCATCAATCCCCTTGATATTCTGGAACTTTGGTTCTTCCAGATGAATTTTATTATTTTTTTCTAGTTCTATAAAATACTTTTTTGGTAGTTTGATATGGCACTAAATAAGTAAATTAATTTAGGTAGAATTGTTATTTTTATTATATTAGTTCAGCTTACCCATGAGCAACTGATGTTTTTCCAATTATTTAGATCTGAATTTATTTGTGTGAAAAGTGTTTTGTAATTGTGTTCGAATAGTTCCTGGGTTTGTCTTGGAAGGTAGATTCTCAAATATTTTATATTGCCTACAGTTACTTTAAATGGAATTTCTCTTAGTATCTCTTGCTGTTGGGCTTTGTTAGCAATGTATAGGAATGCTGAGGATTTATGTGGATTTATTTTATACCCTACAACTTTGCTTAAGTTTTTAATTATTTGAAGTAGATTTTTTAGTTGATTCTCTAGGATTCCTTAAATATACCATCATATCATCTGCAAAGAGTGATAGCTTTGTTTCTCCATCACCTATTCTAATTCCTTCAGTTTCTTTTTCTTCTCTTTTTGCTAAAGCTAACATTTCTAGTACAATATTGAATAACAGTGTTAATAATGGACATTCTTATTTCACCCTGATATAGAAATATTTTCAACAAGAGTGGGGAACAAAAAGTAAGCTTTGATTGAATCTCAATTAACCTTAAAATTCAGGTAACCAGAACACTTCATTCATTATTATTAATGAATTCATTAAGTATTCTGCACAATAATGCTTTTGTTTTCTTTGCATCTCTAACGCAGATTTTCTTGGGCATAATGATTATTTGGAATAGACCTAACAAGTCCTCCCCAAGTAATGAGGAATTGTATCACATATTTTCAAAATAGTGGATTTAGAGGTGGACTTGAAGTCAGGAAGACCTGGGTTCAAATCTACCTCAAATATAGGTTTGTAACCCTGGGCAAGCCATTTTACTTCTGTGTGGCTCTCTTTCCTCATCTGAAAAATGAAGGGAGTTGGATTTAGCAACTAAGGTCCCTTTCTGGTCTTAACCTGTGATCCTATGGTCTTTGCCTCTACTTTCCCTTTCTAAGAGTGAAAATGTTTTTCCTCCTTCCCTTTGAGGTAGAGCAGGTTCTCTGAAACATCTTCCTGGTTTTTGAGGGTCTAGGAGACTTTCTTTTTATGAGACTCAGCAATTATCTTTGAATCCTCAAAGTAGATCTAGAAACTGACAAGGTTTAAGGAGTAGAGGGGTGATCGCATTTTACTATTTCCAGGAACATGGAAAAAGGGGGCTGTTTTTTCTATCCTATCTCCTGATCCAACTTTCTGGTTATGATGTAGAGGCCCGTATCTGGACATTAGACACATGCCTTTTCATCACAATATATCATCGGGGATCAATCCCTCCACCCCCACTCTCATTGGCAGGCTGGGTCCCCAGAGAACAGTTTACTGCTTCTCTCCTAAGAATTCTAGGGGTAACCCTTAGGGGATTGGTTTTTTTGGTTTTTTGTTTTTTTTTTTTTTACTGCTGGCCACAACCCCTCACCCGGGTGTTCTCCATTGATTATCTAGTTGACATCAATTAGTCAGCCAGAGTTATTTAGCTTTTAGTTAGGGGCATTTACTAAGCAGGAATGAAAAGACCTATTGGTATAAAACATTCCTCCCACTGTGGGACATGTTCTTCCACAATTACATGCTGACTTCATAGTAGAGTGGGCTCAAGTTTAGAGAGTGCTTGTGGCAAAGATATAATTCACAGTTGCTGGTTGAGTGAAAGTCCTTTTCTCCATTTATAGAGCCCTCATGAAGTCCCCCTTAGTTTTAGCTGTCTATTCTTGAAGATACCTTTATGATGTATCTAGCTCATCCTTGGCTCCTAAAGCAACTGATATAGAGGATGCCATCATCTGCTGCTATTTCAGGAATAATGCTAGAATGCCTGTTGAAGTTCACAAATTTATCCTCTTGTCTAGGGGAATTGGAGAACGAAAAGAGATGCTTCTCATCTTCTCTATAACCCAACTTATTCCTTTTCACCTGGTTGGGCTGGAGCTGTTCAACCACTAGGTTGACCTGCCAATTTCTGAGCTGACATTCAGTTTTTAATCTAAGCCCTATAAGGTATGACTGACTATTCTCAAACAACCATGTACCTATGTGGTATCATTGTTCCATCCAACAGGTTACTTAAGTTCTCCTTGGAATAATTGTGTCCACCTAAATTATACCTTTGATTAATTGACTCCATAGAGATGTCTAGTCCTTGTTCATACATAGTTCATACCACTGATCGTTTGATTCAGTTGAAAGGAGATCCTCTGTAATTTATGAAGTAGGGACTAATCTAGGGGCTCAACCAACCTACTACGTGCCAGGCACTGTGCTAATTACTAGTCAAATTGATAGCCAAAAACAGCATACAACTTATGCTCTATTGCTAACTGAAGAAGTAATGCAGGGCTGTAATGTTTAATAGATCTATATCATTTTTCTAGTCCAGAAAATTGAACCTCAACGAAAGCACAATTGTCTGCCTTTCTTTATATGGAATTAACATAAAAAACTGTCTAGATTGAAAATAGTTTAAACTTGGAGGAAATTAAAGAATTCATATTTGGTGACTCAAGTCTTATTCTTGCCTTTTTTATGAAAAAGGAGGAAGTTGAATTGCATGCAGCTGTCTAAAAATTCACTTGGTCAGGAATTATTTTGGATATATGAAACTAAAGTTTCCAGTGAAAGCATCTGTCTCATTGTATACAGTTCCTTCCCCATTTTAAAGGTGAACATCAAAGCTCTGGTTGAACCATACAGAAAGCTTTTTAATTTTTTTTAAGTCAGAGACTTTTTGGAAAATACTGTGTGTGTTTGTTTTTTTAAAACAGCTGCCTCTTTGCTAATTAGTAACTTCTTATCCCATTGTTTAGATTCCCTCTTACAGGGTTTTCTCTTCTAGATCTGTATTTCTAGGCTGTCTGTCACCATGGAATCCAGGTATTTGGGGTATGTCAATATTTGGTTTTTGAAAGAATCAATAAAGTAGTTTTAAATAGGCACTTTAGGTGGTATCTGTGCTACAAGCAAAATGTTCTCCCTCCCCCCTACAAGAGAGGCACATTCAGCCCATGGAACTGTCACTTTAAATTATATTTTTGTATAGCCACAATGATCAAATAATCTCAGGATGGAAGGGATCCTGGTTTATGTAAATGAGGAGTAAGTAGTAGGGAGAACCAGCCTCTTTCCTATTTCCTAAAACTCCATTGCCCCAAGAAATAATAAAAAATTTGTTATCTTTCAAGAATGACTGATAGTGACACTATTCAGAATCTAGGAAAGTGAGTAAAATGGACAACTTGGTGTTGTCCTGTGGTGGTTCCTTAATTATTGGGGCATTATAGGTTCTACTCAGCTATAAGTTCTAGAAGGGTAGGGGCCATGTGTTATTCTTCTTTTTAATTTAGTTAGTCAATAAACATTCACTAAGCACGCAGTAGGCACCATTCACTGCGCTAAGCAATGAACTTACCAAGAAGGCAGAAGAGGGTACCTGCTTTCAAGGAACTCACAGTCTAATGGGGGAGACACTTGCAAATGACTATGTTCAGACAAGCTATATACAGTGTAAATTAGAGATGATCAGCAAAGCAAAGGCAGTAGCAGCATTAAGAGTTATCAGAAGAGACTTCTTATAGAAGCTTCTTATAGAATCCCACCTTGCAGACAGTGGATTGTAACTGGGACTTGAAGGAAGCTGGGAAGCCAGGAGGTGGGGATCAGGAGGGAGAGGTTTTTCAGACATGTTGGACAGCCAGTGAGAATGCCCCGAGTCATTAAGGAGGCTGGAGGGCCACCCATGGTTAGCAGGCATGATCTGGATGAAGATCCAGCCAAGGACACAGAAAAAGAGTGATCAGATAGAAAGGAGGACTAGGAGAGAATAGTGTCATGGAAACCTAGAGAGAAGAGAGTACCACGGCGAAAAGCGTGATGTCAAAAGCTGCAGAGGTCAAAAAGGATGAGCAGTGAAAAAGTTCTATTGGCCTGGGCAATTAAGGAATCATTGATAACTTCAGAGAGAGTAACTTCAGTTCAATAATAATGTTGGAAGCCAGATTGTAGAGAGTTAAGAAGAGAGTGGGGGAAAGGGGATTGGTGGCACCTGTGGTAGATAGCCTTGTCAAAGAGTTTAATTTCAAATTTCTTGAATAAATATATATGTGTGTATATATGTATGTATATACATATATATATTTAAGAATTAGAATTTGAAAAAACTCTCATAATATAGTACATTAGGAAGAGTGGTAGATACAAACCAGAGGACTCTGGTTCAAATCCAGGTTCTGCCACTTAATGCCTCCCTTAACTTAAACAAGTTCTTAAATCTATTTGAGCTTCTTTTCCATCAACTGTAAGATGAAGGTGTTGGATGATAAAACCTAATGACCCTTCTATCCCTAACCCTATTATTTTATGATTTATATTGACAAAGACCACAGAATCTTTAGGGCTGTGATAATATTTTACATTTGGATGCTTCTTTGCAATTTTCAAAGTAACTTTGAATCCATTATCTCATCTGAGCCTTGCAATAACCCTATGAGATAGAGCAGGGATTATTATTCCCATTTGACAACTAAATAAACTGAGGCCCAGAGAGGCCCAGTATGTTGTTCGGTCTCATGCGTAGCCTCCAGAGTTAATTTCTCTTATGCTCTAGGATGGTGAACTTTCCACTATACAACATTGATTTATGTACCTTTTTTTTTTTAGCAAATGTCACACTTAGGAAACTGGATTAGGATCATTATTACTGGTGTAGGGAAAACCAAACATATTTTGCTATTCTTTGTAGAGAGGACATGTTGGTAATCATGTATAGGTAGGTAATCAATATATAGTAGGTAATCCATAGTAGGCAATATATAGTAGGTAATAAAAAATATTTGTTGAATCTCTGAATGAATGTAATGGCATTTTTGCTTCTTGCTTAGCAGGAAAGAATTAGGTGAATCTAGATTTTGGAAAATCTAGGTTGCTTAATGATATAACAAAGATTTCAAACTTTATAGCATATGCCTTTAAGAAATCTATCCCAATTTTATTTGTTGGATAGGGTTATACAAAAACTAAGTTCAGTATTTGCCACAAAGTGGAGTTTTTTTACATGTTTAGTTTCAGGACAGTTTTATACAAAGTTTCCCAAATAGGCACCTTGTTATTAATTATGTTGAAGAGATTTTTGAATGCAAACCTAACCATAGCATCTACCAAATTAAAGAAAATAAAAAAAATCAACTAACAGGCTGGATCTAAAATAGGCCCTTGGAATTCTTAGAAATTTAGCTTCCCAATTATTTTCTTTCTTAATTATAATTACTTCTCTCTGAGTTATATGTGTGTATGTAAGTACCTTAAAGGCGAAAACTATTATTTCCACCGTTGTATTACCAGCACCGAGCACAGTGCCTGGTAGGGTGAGAGCTTAATAAATGCTTGTTGATTGATTGATTATATAGATACAGTAGTATCTATATCATTGATCTCTGTTAAAGTGGGTGGTGGCATTTTACCACTCCAGCCAAGATTACTTTATGGCTCAGGTTTCTAGATTTGAACTATTCACATGTGTGGGAGTTAGTTGAGAAGAAATCATGGAAATAGATTCCTATCCACAATATTCTTCCACTATTCTTAGGGTTGCTATGAGGCAGCCCTGAGGAGTCAATTGGCTTTTTGCTTCCTGTATTTTAATTGAGTGGTCATTTCTCAGAAAATGCTTCCCAAAAGAGTAACTTGAAGTCAGACCTTAATGAAGAGGTTACTGTATGTAAGGTGCTTTACTAGTGCTGGAGGTACAAGGACAAAAATGAAAAAAAGTCCCTGCCTTCACTGCTTTTTAGGTGCTACATACATATATACATATACACATACATACATATACATATATACACCCACATATACATATATAATGCATATATGTTATGTCTATATATTTGCATTGCATGTGAATATATGTGTATAAACACACACGCGCACACACACACACACACACACACACACACACACACACCTACACCTGATTGAAGTGAAGGGAGACCACCACCATGTTAAGTTCTACTTCTTTATTCCAAATCTTTCTCCCGTTTATCCATTCTTTTTATGCATCCTTTAAATGCTTATTATTTGTCTTAGATTCTTCACTTATCCTTACAAAGAAGATTTCTTGCTTTACAGCTTATGTGTCTTTAACACACACATAGACACACATATATACATATATGTCTTGATTCTTACTTCAAAATATCTAACATTTGAAATTGAGGAAATTATTTCAATCATTTTCCCTTTGCGTTTAATATTAGCATGTTAAGATTTCAAAAACATTACAGAAATCAAGAATCTCAGAACTAGAAAGAACCTGAGAGACCATCTAGTCCAATTCATGTCTGAATAAAAATCTAGGCTTTGCTTGAAGGCCTCCAATGAGGAACAACCCAATACCTCCCAATGCATCTCATTCTACTTTGGGGTAGCTTTAACTGTTAAGTTTTACCTGAAGTCCAGTTTAAGTACTCTTCTTTGCAACTTGTCCCTGTGGAGCCTAGATCTTCTTTCTGTGGTCAAATAGAACAAATAAAAACCCTGTTCTATAGGATATCCATTCAAATCCTTGCTATCAAGACAGCTATCATATCCCTTCTAAGTCTTTTCATATTTAAGCTCCACATCCCCCATTTCTTCAACTGGTGTTAATTAAAAACCCTTCCCTATACTGTTGACTTCCTCTGGATACTCTCTAGGTTATCAATATCCTTTCCAATAGAGCAATATGCCAGATGAAGTCTGAGCAGGGTAGAATACATTGGGATTCATCTCCCTAGTCCTATGCCTTATGCATCCCTTTTTATGGCCCAAGATTCCATTAGCTTTTGGGGCTTCCAAACCACTGTGTTGACTGATACTGAACAAATTTCCCAGCCTCTATTTCTTTTTCAGAGAAGTGATACCAAATCATATCTTCTCCGTCTTGTACTTGTGAAGTTGACTTTTGGAACTTAAGCATAAGATTTTATATTTATCCCTGTTAAATCCTCTGGGCAAATCAAGTCAAATTTACATTTATCCTCAATAAATCCTCTGGGGCAAATCAGTGTCCAAGGAAACTATTTAAGATTATAAGTTGCTGTAGAGGAAATTTCCTCACCGAGAGTCCCATACATTGGAAACCTACAGGTCCAGACACAAAAATCTAATATTACTAGATTCAAATACAATATTCCAACCTGTGAAGATCTTTTTAAATCCTGACTGTCATCCACTAAGTTAACTTTCCCTTTCTTCTTTGTGGCATTTGTATACTTGCTAAGTACACTATCAATACTTTAATCCAAGTTAGCGATAAAAATATTGAACAGCATATACCCAAGTGTAAATCCTTGGGATAGAGGTCCCTTGGAGATCTCTTTCTAATGTGGCATCACATGTTGGTTACTACTTTTTTGTGCATCCAGCCATTCAACCTGTATCAAAATCATTTAATTACACTATGATCTATTACACAGCTCTCCAACTTTTTCACAAAAAATAACATCAAAAAATTATCAAATGCCTTCGTAAAATATGGGTAAATTATATTGGTATCATTCCTTTGATAGACCAGTTTACTAACAGTGTAAAAAATAGTTTTCTCAGCATGACCTGTTCTTGATGAAACCAGGCTGTGGATCACTGCTCTCTTTTTGGATACTTACCACCATTCCCTTAATAATATGTTCTAACAGCATATCAAAATTTCTGGGATGTAGCTAAAACAGTCCAGAGAAGAAAAATTACATTCCTAAAAATATAGATTAACAAAAATAGAAAAAGAGGAAATTGATTAACTGAATATGCACTTTAAAATAGAAAGCTAATACATAAATCCAAAATGAACGCAGAAGAAGAAAAGTAGATAAATTGGATGCAAAAACTACAGAATTTATAAACAAACATAAAATACGATACTTTGAAAAGACTTGTAAAATTGATAAACCTGATTGAAAATAAATTGGAAATTAACAAAATGAAAATGAGTTTGGTAACAAACTCGGAAGAAATGAAAGGAATTACTAAGATCTACTATGAAGTTATGTGTCAACAAAACTGAAGACTTCAAATTAACAAAACATCAGTTGGCTATCTTAAATAATCCAATCTCAGAAAAGGAAACTGAACTAGCTATAATGGAATTATCAAAAGGAAAAAAATCTTGGCACAGGAAAATTCTATCAAATTTTAAAGAACAATTAATACTTATAAAAATTATTCTTAAAATTGAGAAAGACAAATTCTATGTTATTGAGAAAGAAAAATTCTATATGATTGCTTTTATGAGATAAATATAGTCATAATGCCTAAATTAGGAAGGATGAAACAAAGAAACAGAACTATGTTCCAGTATTTATTAATGTCTATTGATTTAAAATTTTAAATAACACCCTAGCAAAAAGACTACCACAATTTACCTAACAAATCATTTATTATGATAAAGTTGCAGTAGTATTAGGGAAAAAATGATAGTTAACATTGGAAAAGAAATAACAATTATATTAAAAACAAAAAAATCTAAAATGACAAATGATTTTAAAAAACATTTACAAAGTATGAAACTGATTTATGCTAAAAGAAATGTAAAAAGTATAGGGATTTTTCTTAGTAAGATAAAAAGAATCTCCACAACCAAAAGCTAAAAATATGTGTAATGGGAAAACACTGGAAGCTTCCCCAATATAATAGGAGTAAAGCAAAGATGTTCTCCTTTCCCACTATTATTTGACATAGACAGATTAAAGCATTGATTAAGTGCTTACTTAGTTCCAGATACTGTGCTAAGTGCTGGTAATGCAAACACAAGTGAAAAAAAAATACACTCCCTAAGCTCAAGGAGGTTACATTCTCTCGTGAGGATTCTTCCTCTGACCTTCTCCCCCAAACCCGTAAAGATAGTCTTCTGTCTCTTCAGTCATTCTAGCTTAATCTATTTTAAAGCATTCCTATTCCCACTGCCTTTTGTCCTCTCACCCTGAAGTCCTAACACCGCTTCCCTCCCTCCCTTTTCAATTTTTCATCTCTTTCTCTAATTTTGGAGTCTTGTGTCTAATTTTTTTCTTTCTTCCTTTTATCTAGTTATCTATTTTCTCCTTTTTTCTCTTAGTTAAGTCCACAAGTAAAATTCTGCCTTCCTCCTCTTCCCCTTCAACTTGTTTAATTAGTTTTTTTTATTATATTTTCTCTTTTTTTTAAAAAAAAAGATTTCCCCTCTTATTCTCTTCATTATTTCTCTTCCCTTTCTACTAATTCTGGTTTTTATTCCTTGATTCATGGCCCTTATACTCATTTATTCCATCTTTAATCTCTGTATTCCTCATGGAATTAAAGTTTCTAAAGTTCCTATTTTGAACTTCATCTTCTCTATAGTTTCTATGTCATTGCCTAATAGATCTTGCCCCCAATCCACCTTTTTCTGTTTTGCCTCACCCTAAGAACTACCAATTCCTGCAAGAGATAGAGAAGATAGATGTATTGACTCATGGTAGGAATTTTCCTATGTTCCTGATTGTACAGTTAATTACGGTCATCCCTTCGACATCGTGACTTTCCTCATTGCAGTTTCGATATGTCACGGGTTGGCATAAGAAATTAAATGAAAATTTGGGGGGGGCGGAGTATTGTGGAAGCCACAGACAACAAATGACACCAAAAAAGTTTAGAAACTCAGAAATGCATAAAATATATGAAGAGTATTGTAGAATATAAACATATTTTATCTTTTAATACCATAATAATTCAGACTTCTTCTCTGGTATGAAGGGAGGGCCAAAACATTTTACGCAGATTTTCCAGATGGCAGGGGTGCGGTATCCCTAATCCCCTCAGTGTGGAAGGGATAACTGTACTGTACTTTGCTTTTCTTTTTTACTATCCATGATAATCCCTCAACCCCCATTTGCCATGAAATCCCTTCTCTGAGTCCATGCCCTTACTCTCTTCTGATTATGGGTTGCCTCCAAGGGCTCTGATTCCCTTTCTCCTGAGAAGGATGAGTAGTGTCTCTAAGTCCCAAATTCTTTCAGGTATTTCCATTTAAGGGCCCAGTCTCCTGCAGAATATCTTCCCCCATGGGAGTGTTCTTCAGTGGAATCTCTTATTGCCATTGAAATTACACTTTCTTCTTTCTTTCTCCCATTTCAATCTACCCCTTTACTTTTTCATCCATTTCTCTGTATGCTTTCTTCTTCCTGACAGACTATTAAGAGATATTTTCTCTTCATTGTTAATCTTTGACTTGATTAGGGTTACACTACCTATTTCTCTCTTCCCTTCTCCTTTTTACATGCCTTCCCATTCTGCGGTGTTGTGAGGTTTAGCCTTCTTATACTATATCCATGATGTTTCAGGCCTGTCCCTCCTGCATTGTCACCATTTTATTTGACTTTTTTCAACCTCTCCTTGTGTACTTTTAGAAAGAATTTTCTTAATTGTGTTTCAGTTGTTAATCCCATAGGTGTCTTTCTCTTTTTAGTTCCTATTCTGTTTTCTGGGTTAATTTATTTCATTACCTGTGTTTTCCTTGATTGCTTTAGTTGTTTACTTTTATTGTATTTCTGTTGATAGGGATGTTTGCAAAGCAAATAATCTGCCCAGGTCTGTTTTCCTTTGGAGGAATGCTTCAAATGCGTTTTAAAAAATGATGATGTATTTGCATTCACAATCAGTTGTTCTCTCTCTTGTTTCTCTTTCCTATGCAAAGGAGAGTTGATCCTGAGAGGTCACAGCAGTGTGTTACAAGGTTTGGGGATAGTCAATACGAATATGTGGAGGTGGGAGATGGGATATTGTGCATGAGGACCAGAGAGAAGGCCATTTTATCCCAACTGTAGAATGTGGGCAGGGGAATAATGTATAATAAGGTAGAAAAGGTAGTTGGGGCCAGGTTTTGAAGAGTTTTAAAGGCTAAATTGAGTAACTTGTGTAATTTATCAAGACAAGTGACACAAACTGATCAAAGATAACTAGGTACTCTCTTATTGTCTTCTTCCTCATCTTAAACATCAATCAATTCCCTATCACCCATTTTTGTTTGGTTCTTTCTGGTCCAAAAAAATCATTTTCTTTGGCAAAGGAAAGAGAAACAAAATAAAAATTAAGCAGATCAGACTTCTCTCTATAATTTTGACTTTTTCATGCCTGACATTATCCTTAATAACATCATTCTCTTCCTTTGTTTTCACTCTCTATTACTTTTTCTTCTTTTGATTTTCTGTATATTTCTTTTAAAAAGATGGTTGAATAATCTCTGCATCCTCTTAAGTATCTTCTGATAGCTCCCTTCTTTCTTCCTGACTGGAATTATTTCTCTATCTATTTTTAGAACTTCATTCTTGAGATCTTCCTATTACTCTTGGGAGGGCATCACTTTTAATGATGATGATTATGATGGTAAGCTAACATTAATAAAATGCTTTCAAGTTTTCAAAGCATTTTACACATATTAAATTATTTATTCCTTACAACAACTCTGCGAAGAAAGTGCTATTATACTTCCTCCCCATTTTATGGATGAGGAAACTGAGACTGAGAGGTTAGTGTCTTGCCCAGAATAACACAACTAGTAAGTTTCTAAGACATGATTCAAATTCTGATTTTCTTGTCCAGCACTCTACCCACTGTGTCACCTAACTGTGGAATTTAAGTCTGTGGAATTATGTGTGAGATTCTAACCCTTTCTCTTCACCTTTTGAAATTTGCTGCCCTCAAATCTAGGTGCATTTCAGACTATGTATCTGTCCTCTATTTTGATATCATAATCCCAAGATATAGAGATCGTTCCCCCTTCTTTCTAACCCCAATGTCACAACATTTCCATCATTTCTACTCTAGCAACCAATTCCTTGTTGGTTAGAATGAAATTCAGAATAGAATTTCTCCTTGTTGGTTTCTCTACTTTTTAAAAGATTAAATTATTAAGGCAAATTAATAAATTAGTAGTCATTCTGATTTGGGCAGATAGAGACTTTCAGTATTTATTATATTCAATTATATGAATAACTGAACTCTTAGTTATGTTATGATGCTTATTTCTGTTTCTTAAACTAGTGTATTGATTATTTCTAAGGTGGTATATAATATATCCCATTGACAAAGTAGCTTGCTTCTGCTATTACTGATCTTTACCCAGATGTTCTCTACCATACTTTCCCCATCTAGTTCCTGGATTTCCATGGCTATATCTTCTTAATATATAATGCTACTTGCATCTTGCTCCTTTTTACCCATCATATTCTTTTTGAATAAAATATGTCCTTTTAGAGCCATATCCCAGTTGTGAGGTTCATCATCTCAGTGATATCCATAGGGTAAAATTTGTCTGCTTGGTTTAAAATTTGTCTGCTTTGGTTTTGAATACTACCTATACTTTGTGCTTTGTGTAGTATGAGACATCTGAGGTCATGGGTTCTATTCCAGGCTCCATTCTTATATCTGCTCTCTTGTGAACATCTGGATGTTGCTAATATTGTTCTTATTATTATCATCTTAGATTCTGGCATAGATTTTTTAAAAAGCCAAAACCAAAACTCTCTTATTTGGAAAGTTAGTTTTTATATGACAGACTGTCTTACTCCTAGCCACTGCACTTCTTCCTGGCAATCAGCCCCTCTTGTTCTGCCCTTTTCTTGGAATCCCCTTATATCTGAAATCTTCTTTGCCTGGAAATGTCCAAACTAGAGGCTTCTAGTTTCCTGACTAATTTAGAACCCCTGTTCTCATTACATCAGAAGTTGGACACTAATTAGCGTCTCCTGAGGAGGACTCTTTCCCTCTGTAAAATGTCCATACCTCTTCCGCTTTCCTGACTTACCATTGTGAATGTTCCCCAATGGCCCACCCATTGAACTGACAAGGGCATGATGTAGTGATGTGCCAAGTCCCGGTGACAGCCTTTTGCAAAACCATTATTTTTCCCTCTTTTTCTTGAGTCTCTCTAGTGATATCTCTGATTGCATCTTTTACTTTGCCTGACTGACCAATAGTAGTAATCAGCTATTATCATTGGATATCTCTAGGTAAGTCAAGCAGCTTTCCCTCAAAATAAAAGGGCCATATTTGCTTTTAACATTGACTGTGTTGCCTAATTCTTTTGCAAAACTCCTTTTAAATTAGACTACATTAGATTTTTTGACATTTCAGTTACTCTGTATGATTCGTAGATATACACAGCAGTTTTTTCTCTTTCCCTTGCTTTTCAATTTAAAGCTCTATTGATATTTGTAATAGGCAAGGTAAATATATTTTTTACAAGCTTTTCTTAAGTACATTTCATCCTTGGTCAGTGGCCTATTGTTCCTAATCCAGAAATATAAATCCCATTCTCAGACACCATATTTTTAACCAACTGTTCACTTTCCCAAAATAAGGCCCTCTCTTCATAATTATTATTCTTAATAGACAACATCTGTGCCCCATAAGGTCTTCAGTTTCCATCTTAAGATTGTAATCTTTAGTGTGTTTTCAAAATTCTTTCTGAGTATATATGTCAATTATGCTCATTTGAATGACCAGAACTGGTTAGTATTCATCTCATTTGACAAGTCTCTGTCATATGTTAGATTTGTGTCCTCAGAAAATGATAGACCTGTCTTATTATTATCAGGTCAATAAATAGCTTCCCTGATTTGCTTCTTAATAGATGCCATTTGTATCCATTAAACTGTTGAAATATTAAACCACCAATCCTCAAAGGATCACAGAAGTGATGCATTCTGCACTGGACTATAACCCTTCTTGGGACAAAAAGGATTAATACTAGAGAGGAATTTGTTCTCTTCTCCTCCATTGGGCTCTTTCCTTAACATGGCCCCAGATGATGTTGCTTTTTTGAATGGTGGCCATTGCCAGGAGAAAGTTAACCTCTGCCACTAGCAATCAAAATGCTATATTTATTTTTTTTATTAGATTTTGTTCATAAATGTTAGAATTTATGTTAAAAGTGATAACTCAATATTCGTTGAACAAGGTGAGGTAGTGTTGCTGGACCTGTTGAGAGAACAGAGAGATCCATTTACCAGCATTTGATGAAGTCATCTCTTAGGACGCTGGCAAAGTGAGAGTGTGACTTTCCTACCCTCCATTCTTCACCCATAGCCAGTTTTATTTCCTCTATGTATGTTTTAGCAGGGATAATTGTTCCTGATGAATTACTGTCTAGAATATGTTTCTAGGTATAGATTCCTTGACAGCCCAGATGCTGTTTGTTTTCATAGGAAACAAGCTGATCTGGGGATAAGGTAGGCTGAAAAGGAGGGTTGTTCTGATTGAAACCAATGCATAAGGCACAAGAGTTAAGTCAAACACAAAATAATTTAACACCAAAGGCTTGTGCTTTAGGATAGATTTTTATTTTTTCCATTTGGATGTTTTCCTTTTCTAGTTTAAGATTGTATTTTGTGTGTGTTTCCCATAGCAATATATTTTAAAGTCATATCCTTCTAACAAAATATAAATGTAAAAAACAATGTGCCTTTGGGCCAGACATTTTGGAAAGCAATTTAGGATTAACTTAAAAATGATTAATGTACATATGTCCTTTGACCTAGAGAGTTCCCTGCTTGTCATAAACCTGAGAATGTTACAGACAGAAAGATTGGTCCCATATTCACCAAAGTGTTCATTAACAGCACATTGTATGGTAGCAACAATACTTGAAACAAAGTCGAGGCTCATTGATAAGGGGAAATGACTAAACAGATCGCAGTAAATATTGCTTTGTAAAAAATGATAAATATGAAGAATTTAGAAGATAGGAAGACAAAGGAACTGAAGTAGGGTGAAGTAGGCAGAAGCAGGAAAATAATTTTCAGAGTGTAAACAGAAGCAAGAAAAAATCTTTTTAAGAAATTATATTGACCAAACTTAGTACAAGAGAAGAATTGAGAAAATGGCCCTCCTTCCTTTTCCGGCATCAGTAGGGCTCTATGCACGTGCAATATTGTGTATACCGTCCAACAGTGAATATTTTGGTCTATGTTGCTGAACTAATTTCTGACCCCTCTTTTTTAAATCTTTGCTATGAGATGGTTCACCATGTAGGGGAAAGATGAGAGATATTCATAATTGAAGTTGAGGTAAAAACAAACATGTCAATAAAAATAAGATAAATTTTACAATAATGATTTTTTAAAATTGACAATGATTCTGTCTTGGCTTCTGTATCATGGGGAGGGGGTCCACATTTGCAAACAGAAAAGGTTGCATCTTGATTTCTTTATTTCTGTTCAGTGCTCCCTGTGGTTCTGAGATTTTTATTATTCAATAATTCTTAAGTACATGATAATTTTAATGTTATAAAAATGCATAATCAGGAATACTTTGTCATTGCCAAACCTGAAATATGCCTTCTGGCATTAACTGTAAAAATGATACCAAGGAAGTCTTTGGTTCAAGGAGGGGTTTAGGGAAAGAGCTAGGCTCTGTCTTGGGAGTTTGGTTTCAGTCTGCGTTTTGTTATATAGGCAAGGAAATCAGTCTGTCCTCTTTTCCACAGGTGGTGGATAGGAGCGATTACAAATTACAACTTTGGAGTTGCAGCTGTTAGTGTTTGGTAACTCCCTAAACTGGCAGCTCTCCAGTCTTAAATAAAATTTAATGTTTTATACTGGAATCTAAAATGGAGAACTTGTAATGTTCTGAATTTGGCAAATTGAATGTTTTGGTTTTCACTGTTTTTCAAGTAGCCATTTATAATCCACAGATGTTACAATCAAACATTTCTCATAGGATGTGTTTATGTAATTTAGGGAAGAAAAGATAAAAATTATATGGCTTTTTTTTGCTATTTGGTAACTTTTCTAAAAAGGATGGTAGTTGATGTCTTAGGCCAAAATTATTTGCATAACATTACTGGGATTGCTATTGAACAGAGAGAGAGAGAGAGAGAGAGAGATTGAGGTTGAGACTGATTGATTGATTTTGTATATGGGTAAGAACCCATGCATTAAATATAAATATTAATGTATAATATTGATGCCCGTGTCATTTTTAGATGGCAGTTGAGCAGCTAAGGATGTTTCTTGTGTGAGTCTATGAATTAGAGATAGTGAAGTAGAGGAAGCAAATTAGAATGAAAGCACGTTAATAGATATTTACATATTTTGATGGATCTGTGACCTCATGCATGTGGGCACAACCTTCAGCCTTGTAGATCGCAACCCTTCTGTGTCTTCTTATCCTGTATGATTCCTATCCATGTCCTTCCATAAATCCTCCAGTCTGTTAAATTCACTAGAGGCTTTCCTTAAGGTCTTCAAATATATTTCATGGATACTAGTGTAGTACTTGAATTACCTGTGTTATGGCCCTGCTCTTGTATGTGACTGACTTATTTCCTTTTTTGAGTCATACATGCTGTTGATGATGCCACTTCTTATATGACAGTCAGGGTTATGATATGCTGGAAGCTACAAAGGTCTACCATTTTTCTCTTCACTAACGTTTGGGTCACGCATAATTCTAATTTTTGTGAGGTTGTCTGATTAATATCCATCCACTATCATTGGCAAACATTCATTGTCAAAAAAAATGGGCATTTGTGTCAGAAAACAGCTTGTGACTGACCACTGACAGTGGTACATAATTTCCAGAATGTATTTTACCTTACTCTCTTCCTCTTATTAACTTCCGTCCCTAGTTTGTAACTCATCTGCCAAGACTATTCAAGTACTGATAAGTCTTGGTTGCCTCATGTATAAAATGATGGAGTTGAGCTAATGTGTTTTTCTGAATCTCTTCCTTCTTAAATCTGTGAGTCTATGGTAATAATAGCATTTATATAGCACTTTAAGATTTGCTAAGTGCTTTACATATGTTAATATAATGGCCTGGGACCTGATGCACAGAAATTTTAAGGGTCCTTACCCCGGGTCACATTGGGAAGATTTGAGACAGGTTTCAGAAATCATCAATGGTTAGAAATCAGGGCTTGATTTATTATTTTATTGATTTTCTAGACCAGACACAGAACCAGATTAAAATGTAATTGTGAAATATTTAACAAAATAAATAAAATACAATAGACTATTGATAAAGTTAATACAAGATTTTCTAAGTCAATGTGTAGCCTTCAGGGATGCTTATGTACAGTTTAACAGACACTGTTTCCATTTGAATATGACACCACACTGAAAGGGATAGAGGAAGGATTTATAATTCAGAGGGATAAAAGAAAGAGAAATTCCATTCCAAAAAATTTCAAAATACATAAAATATTTGATTATCAATCTACCAAAGCGCATGAAATTCTTGTATAGATTCAATAATAACAATTTAAAAAGGAAAAAAAATCAGAGATATTTGGGAAGATCTGTATCTGTATGACACAAAATGAAGAAAGCAAAGCTAAGATAAAATATAGGCAATGACTATAAACCAGGCAAATTAAGACAACACCAAAGAGCAAAGATACTCTGGTCAGATTCAGTGAAAATCATAAATAGCAGATTATTAAAGTTTTTAAAAAACTTATTTTCTGTTAACAAATGAAGAACCATTTATTCCACAAAAGTGGAAAGGAATATGTACTGTCAGACACAATTACTTATTAAGTGATTTTACTTAGCTGTTTGGGGGAAGAAATTTTGTGTGTTTATTGTGACTGTGTTTTTGTCAAAATCAAGTATCAATAGACTTGAAAAACAAAAATAAAGAAAACCAAAATAAGATAATAATGTTTGGAAAAGTAGCTGGACTTGACCAAATCTACATAGGAGAAATCCATACTGTAGGCAACACAATTTTAGAAGCCCTTAGGGATGAGGTTGGAGGCCAAGAAAAAGTGGAGGTGATCATTGTAGACAGCCTTTTCAAAGAGTTAAGCCACAAAGGGAAATAGAGACATAGGATGATAGTTGGTGGGGCTGGAAGGATCAAGTGAGGTTCTTTTGGAGAATGGAGGAAACATGGACATGTTTGTAGGTGGTAAGGAATAAGCCATCAGACAGGGAAAGATTGAAAAGAAGTGATAGAGTGAGGAGGGGTGTGGCAGAAGGAGCAATCTGCTGGTGGAGACAGGATGGAATGAGATCACTTCTGTAGATCTTGGTAAGGAAAAAAGCCACTTCATCATGCAAGACAGGAATTAAGGAAGAGATAGTGGCAGGAGCCATCTAAGATATAGGAGATGAGAAAGAAAAGAGAACAGAGAGTTCATAACAAATGGCCTAATTTTTTTGTTAAATATGTGGCAAGTTCTCATCTGAGAGAGTAGGGAAAGTAGAAGCCATGGGAGGTGTGAAGAGGTATGAAAAGATTGGAGAGTAGGATGGTGAGTTGATAAGGGAAGTATAGTAGAATTGCCTAGCACCAGTGAGAGCCCAGTTGAAGTTGCAACATAGTTGTAACATTACCCTGTCAGAATTATTGTGTGATTTTCTCCACCTTCATTCAGCAGTACATGGGTAAGAGTAATGAAGGCTTGTTACTGGGGCCAGACCTCAGAGCTGTCTCAACTTTCCATGTTAGGGAATTCACATTTTATCAGCTTCATTCCTTGTCCCAAGTGACTTCTGAGGGGGAAAAGACTAGTCTACTCTGGATGCCACTTCTCTTTCCTTTGGGCCTGATATATACCATATGTGCTCTGGCATTCTGTCCCATTTTTCCTCCTCTGTTCTTTAGTTCTCTGGCTGAGCATTGCTGCCTCAGGCTGAGTACACTTCCGACCTCTCATACCTCCCTTTCTTCTGCAAGTGGGTTAGAAGAGTTGAGGTCCTTTGCTTATTATCACAATACAGTTAGAGAAGGAGCAGAGTGTGCTGGCAGAGACTTCAGCAACATCAGGGAAATTCCTGAGTGTCCCACAACTCAAGCAGAAGGTTCAGGTTGAATGACCTGACAGAGGATGAGGGCTGGTCAGGAGTACGGTCTTTTGCATAGTTGTCTAGCAGGGAAACTATGAATGATTGAATGAAAAATCATTTGTTTCATGCTTACTGTGTGGCAAGCACTGTACTAAGCACTGAGTGTGCAAATAAAATATCAAATAGTTTTTTTCCTTTAAGGAGCTTACATTCCAAGGAGGAAACAACACACATAATAGAATGGTGTGTGAGGTTCATGGTCAGAGCCACAGGGGAGTAGATTGAGACACCCTCCCCAAAAAACAATCACAGAGTTCACCTCAAGAAATGGAAATGGGGATGGAATGTGGCATGGTGGCTGCTGTGGAGATGTTAGTAGTGAAGTCAAGTGTGGTTGGAATCTGAGCTAAGATGTAGTGAATTATTGAGGTAACTACCAGTCAGCGTGGGTGAGTAGGGCCTAGAGTATGAGTTCTAAACATGAAGGGGTTAAGTTCCTTAGGGCTTGATGTCTAGACTGGACAATGTAGTGGCTATCATGGAATCCAGGCTTGGTTAGAATTTCTAGGAGTTCTATTGTGTGACTAAGAAAACCACCAAACAGCAGAAAGCTCCAGGCAGGAAAGAATTGTCTTTGCTATTCAGCAGAAATTTTCTGTTCCTTCCAGACTTGATGACTTAATGCATCCAAGCACGGAGACCCTGTGTTGGGTCAGAGAGCCTGATTTGGGATATGGCCTATATATTGATTTCCTTTATGCTCAAGGATTATATTAATGACTCTGATCACCATTCATATGTGCAAATGTGGCTAAAAAGTCCCTTCTGATTTTATATCTCTTTGTCCTCCCCTTGCCCAGTTATCACATTCTAATTATTATGTCTATCCATGAATCTGTCTCATGCATCTTTTCCCCTGCTACTCAAGGACAGAGACTGCCTTATGCTTGATAATTTATGTTTGTTGAACGAAGTCACAATTTGTAGGAATTGCTCCTGTTTATGACTTTTCCAATTCATTTGGTGGTCTGCCAGATACTTTTTGCTTGAAAAGAATCCTCTCTCTAGCTCTCTTCTCCCCATCTTCCTCCCCACTCCCTAACTCCTAAGATGTCTATCTTAGATAATAGTAACAATGGTATGGAAGGGTGGTGGGATGGGCATGGCTTGAGGAAAATTGGATAGAATAATTGGAAATAAGGTAAGTTAAGGAGATTGCTGAGAGCGCTATGCCAAGGTAGTTGCAAACTCATTTACATGCATGTTCTTCTCCATGCAGTCTCCAGGTATTGACAACTGGGACTTGGGTGATTGATCTAGCTGGTAGACATATTAAGGCCCCTGAAGTCCTATTATGGATTTGCTTCATCTTGCCAAAAATTTTCCTCTTCATGCTTATGCTTTCTACCTTTGATCAGATGATATGCCTTTTTGCTACCTTAAAACAATTTTTAGTGTTAAAAAGGAAAACACAAATTACTACAATCGTCTTATGACTAACTTATTAATTATGTAGCAAATAAGAGTTTGGTTTTTGTTTGTTTGTTTTTGACCAGGGATTGAATCAGTGTAAGCTAATGATCAGAGCAGAAAAGAACAATGATCACACTTGTGAATTATAATAACAGTAACTAGCATTTTTTATGGCTCTTTAAGGTTTGCAAAGCACTTTATAAGTATTTTATCCTTAAAAATATCCTGGAAGGTAGGTGTTATTTTTTCACATTTTTCAGATAAGGAAAATGAAACAAGCAGGGGTTAACTAGATCAGGGTCATGCAGCTGGTAAATATCTGAGGTCAAATTTGAACTGCGGCCTTCCTGACTTCAGGTCTAGTACTCTGTTCATTGCCTGTCCTGACTTCCTATTTTCATTCTATTTTAACTGTTTCACTTTTGTCTTTGTTTCCCTAGCACTTAGCCCAAAGCCTAGAACTTCTTAGCCACTTAATAAATGCTTGTTGACTGATTGACTTAAATTCCAAAGGTTAATGGTTGTTTATGTCAGTCACAAAAATTAGAGTTCAAGTCATTCCTCTGACATATATACCCTGTGTGACCTTGGACAAGTCATTTAACATCTTACATATAGGTAGCCTGTTTTGTTTGCTTAGTCATTTTTCAATCATGTCTGACTCTTTGTGACCCCATTTGGGGTTTTCTGGGCAAAGATACTGGATTGGTTTGCCATTTCCTTCTCCAGCTCATTTTACAAATGAGGAAACTGAGGCAAGCAGGATTAAGTGACTTGCCCAGGGTCACACAACCAGTAAGTGTCTGAGGCTAGATTTGAATTCAGGAAGAAGAGTCTGCCTGACCCCAGTCTTAGTATTCTATCCACTGTACCACCTAGCTGTCCTAATAAAATCACAGGCCTGGAACAAAGAGGTAAAAATCTAAGATAAGACAGAATCAACTGGTTTTGATCAGAGTTATGGTTGAAGACTTTCCTGCCAGGATGGAAGTTGGGCAGTATTTGATTAATAGGTATTTGGAATAACTTTGTAGAATGTAGAATTGCTGTAGACTTGGGGCACAAGTGTTGAAGTTGACCAATTTTAAAAAGTTTGACTCTTTGTTCAATCAGGCAGACTAGAGGTTGATACTTGATAGATCCAATTCGAGGCTAGAGGTAGAGAAGGTAAAAATAGGAGCCAACATCCCACACCAAAGCTAGCAACCTGACTGAGGCTGGAATCAAGACTGGATGATAGGAGGTGCAGATAGATACATAATCATTGAATGATCTGGGGAGAAAGAGGTTGGTGTGAAATCTGAAAAAAAAACAGCTGAGATCTCTTCTAGATGGATACATTTCTGACTGAGAAGCTTTATGGGAAGTGCCACTTTTTAATAAGTGGCTCAAGGATTTGGGGGAAACCTGTCTTTAGGGGAGACAGTCTTTCCTGGATTTAAGAGCACAGGTGGCTATGATTTTATGCAAGATGGGAAAATATGCTGACTAAATGAGCATGACTTCCCTTGAGTTCTTAGGCCTTTACTGTCTTACTGTAAGAAATAAGAATAGGTCTTTGGAAATGGGAAGGGTTAACCCAGCTGATATCATACTTTATGCCATAACCAGAGGTGTTTCCCTAGGAAATGCTAAGTCTGATTAATGTTAAATGATGAAATTAGGAGATTCAAATGGTTTTGTGGAATTAAAGAAATTTCATTAATAGGTAGTCATGCCTTTTCATGGATCTTCATGCATATTGGCTTATTATCAGAGTATAGTCTGATAGAAAAACAGTTAGCTTGAAGTTAACATCAGGTTTAAAGTGGAAACAATTTATTAACTCAATAATGATTCTTCCCTCCTATAAAAAAGCAAGCTGGGCATGGTGGAACATGCCTGTAATCCTTGCTGCTGGGGAAGCTAAGGCAGGTGGATCACTTGAGCTTGGGAGTTCTGAGCTGCAGTTGGCTAAGCTATTTGGGTATCTGTACTAAGCCAGCATCAATATGGCAAACCCTTGGGAGTGAGGGTTCCACAGGATACCCAAGGCACGATGAACCAGCTGTGGTCAGAAATGAAGCAGGTCAAGTCTCTTGCCTATCTATGTCAGTAGTGGGATTGGGCCCCAAGTGGTTGCTGCATTTCTCACCTAGGCAAGATAGGGAGACCCACTCTCAAAGGAAAACAAAAGAAAAACAAGAAAAAGAAGAATTCAATCTTTCATCTTAAGTAGGATATATATTCATAATTATTTTATTATGTTCGTATTATTTTCTACCTGAAGGTACGGCTTTTGTGCTGTTCACCATGTATATTTTCCTTTTTATGACCTTCCCAGAATAGTTCTTTTAGTCTGCTTGATTGTCATGCTTCCTTATAGGTATTCTGTACTACTATACAATAGGTATATTCTGTACCATTGACAAAATTAACTGCTGTAGGAACCCCTCCAGAAACATCTTGCAAGTTGAGAGTCATTGAACAGTCAGTGTCCTCATTAAATAATTTTAAATTGTTCTCCACCTGGCCCCTTAGTCCCCTCTCCCTTTTTATTTTTACCAGTCTGTCACTATCACATCTTCCAGTGATGTTTTTCTAGAATTGCAGAATTTCCAGTTTCTAGAACTGCTTTGATTATGAGGCTGTCCATGTGTTAGTTCCATTTAAATTCTGAGTCCACTGGAGTTTACTTTCATTTTTCTTCTTTATTCTGTGTGTGTGTGTGTGTGTGTGTGCTTGTGTGTTTGTTACTCTTCTTTCAGTCGAACATATAAAGTTGTAGCACCAACTATTCCTTAGAACTATTGCTTTGAAGATTGCACAGGACTTTGTTTTAGCTTAGAGGTCAGTCTAAAGGTGATCTTCCTGGAAGTACCATTACAAAAATTTCTGTGGAGAGACTCATTTGTCTGGTAATTGTAATGGCAAGCAAAGTGGGACTTTTTGCTGTTTTTTTTCTTTAGGAGTGCTTCTCAATACCAAAGCAATCAAGTGCCTTTGATTGAGTCTTGCTTTTTTTGTAATCGAGTCTTTGATTGAATCAAGAGTCCTTGATTGGAAGTAGTATATATACTCTGAGACTAGGATTTTGCTTTGGGCCTCACTCAGTGGAAGAGTGTTTGTGTGATTTGGCCAGACCAGACTCTGGGTACCCATTAAGGGGACCGCAGCTTTGCAAACCCAGATGTTGGTGCTTCTCTCTCTCTCTTTCTCTCTCTCTCTGGTAACTATGTATGTATTGCTGTGGACAGACAGAGCCCTGTCTGCTGATTTGTGTTATTTGCTCTATTTATATAATTTTTGCTTGTAATTTGTGTTTGTGTTTTCTCTCAAGTTCAGGGTACTGACTTTTCCCCCTGAACTAAGAGAATGACATATGTTTAATTAAAGTGAGATTGTAAACCCCTTTCAGTTGCTTTCCTTCAGAAAAGCAGATAAAAGAACCTATGCTAGCAGCCCTCCTGTGTGCTGGTGTTATTGGTCTTACACCTCCACAGCAGCTGCTAGTAACATTGTTGTAACAATAATTTTGAAAAAGTCTCTTAAATATCTACTTTTTTTCTAGAAAAGAAGAAGGCAAAGAAGAGCAAAACTACTAGTGACTGGAGAGAACGAAGGAATGCGATTAGACTCACCAATGAGTACACTGTAGAAACACTGGTTGTGGCTGATGCTGATATGGTCCGATATCATGGTGCTGAAGCTGCACAGAGATTCATCCTCACTGTGATGAACATGGTATGATCTTAGAGTTCCAGCTTTTCTTTGTTCCAGTGGTTTATGTTTGAAAATTTTCTGTCTTCTTGTCACTGTTGTATTGCCAAGCTAAAGGAAGGAATAGGGGATGCAGTGTATTCTGAAAGATCTCCACTCCTTTTAGTCAGGGTTTCTAAGAGGAACAGTCCACTGTCCTTAGTGCTAAAGGCCCTTGGCAGTATCAGTGCCAATTCAAAATTCCTGGACAATTTCTCTTTGTTGTATCTATTGGAGAGCCCAGGTGCAGCTTAATAAAGAGATGAGTTAAAAGCTAAATTTTAGAGGTGGAAGAATCCAGTCCGCTCATTTTACATAAGAGGAAATTGAGGCCAAGTAGCCTTTCTATCTAAAGAAAGTCTCTATTGGTTCAACTCATTCTTTTGGGAGGAATCTCAGCTGTTGTTGTGCACCTTGGCCCAGCCTCTACAGGGCTGCCCACTTGATTTCTATAATTTCTCATCAGATCCTTGAACACATATCAGTCTATTTCATTTGTCACTTAACCTTGGATCTAGACTCCTTTTTTGACTTGAAAGCATGCCACCAGTAAGTGATAGAGCTAGAACTAGATAGCAGCTCTCTTGACTTATGAGCCTTACTGCTTTCACTGTTCTACAAAAGGAAACTTCATTCATAATCTGGTAAGCCGGATTATGGTTTGAATGCCAGAAGTGAGTTTGTTATTTATAAAATAGGTGTTTTTTGTTCAATGAATTTTACACTGATAACTAACGTTGGTAGTAGTACTTTAAGGTTTGCAACAACTCCTTGAAGTAGTCACTATGTATATTATTAACCTCATTTTATAGAGGAAGATAGTGAGGCCCAGAAAGGGATGCCTTGCCCAAGGCCACACAATTAGCAAATTTCAAAACTGGGTTTCTCCCAACTCTTTATCCACCACTTTTTGCAATATGCCATACTATTTCCCAATACAATATAGATTCTCCTCTACTTTGCGGTATGTACATTGAGATTTTCATGAATATCAGGTTTTCTTTGGTCACGTTCGTATGTTTTAGGCTTAATGTTATTTAAAGTCAAGGTTGATTCTGGAGTACTTTGAAGACAGGGTTCTTTCCATCGAGTTACTGTGTGGAGCCTAGCTCACTTTTGAGAATGATGAGGTCTGTTTTTTTTTAAAGCAGCAATTCAAATTGTAAGATAAACTTGAAACAATTACTTATTTTTAGGATGTGGTGTTCAGGACAATATGGTGGCCCTAGGGGGCTCTACTTTATAAAGTTGCACTTGCTGAGGGTCTCATCAGCCGTTAATGATGCTTAGCACTGTTTTCTAAAAAGAAAAGGAAAAAGCACTTTCCTTCATTTGCACAAATTCAAGTATAACTCTGTGGTATGGTTAATGATAGGATTCCAGTGCAAGATTCTTCACAAATGTAATACCAGAGAAGACCTAATGGCAGGTAGCAATTCTCTAGACCCTTTCATTTGTGGGCAATTTATTTTCTATACTTAATTCTATTTTTAAAGTTGTCCTAGGGCATAGGTATAAGGGATAAACAGTTATTATGGTAAGTAAAACAGCAATGAGAACATATAATTAAGGCTATCATATTTATTCATATAATTTCCTCCTTTTTTTGGTGGGCAGTGACTTAACTGTTAAAGTGGAGGGAAGAGGCAGGGAAGATCTGGGGTGGTTTTTTTTCCCCTACGGTCTGTGTCTCTGAGCAGCAGCAGAGTTCCAGCTCTGCTTCAGGCAAGTCACTTAACCCCTCTCTGACTCAATTTCCTCATCTGTAAAATGGAGTCTAGCTAAGTGATCTCTAAAATTCCTTCTACTTCTAAATTTTAGGATTTTATGAGTTCCTGAAGGCTAAATATGAGAAACTGATAAAGGTGTGAATACTGGTTAAGCACTCTTCCATTTGCTTTTAGCAAATTGGCTTTAATTAAATACCGTTCACCTTAAAATGCTATGAAAAATGCTTTAGAGTAGCAACTCATTGCCTTTTTTGTGTCATAAAGTAAGTTAAAGCAATATCTTACATTTTATGCAGTACCTGAATAATACATATAATGGTAATTATTTTATTTGATTCTTACAAAAGCCCTAGAAGACAGGTAGTGAAGCATGACCTTTGACATTTGTCAAAGGATTCTTTTTGAGAATAATTGTTTAAAAATTCACAACTAAAAGAATGATGAATTTCAGCCAGAGGTTAGTGAAAATAAAAATGTAACTTTATATCATCCAAGCTCATGGATTTCCTGAAATCTGTGGATCCCAGGTTGAGAACCTCCCTTTATAGTCTCAAGATCATCTTTACTAAATGAATGCATAAATACAGAGATATATTGAGTTGGAGCATGAGATTGAGATGTAGCCTGGGGATAACCTATAAGAAAAGTGTATTTTGATGATTGACAGAATAAAGAAAAAACTAACATTTTCATGCATTCTACCTTTGATGCTTACTAATGCTATGACCATAGAGGTCATTTAACCACTCAGACTCAGCCTTAGTAACTATTTACTAAATTAGAAATGGGTTGTTATCTTCTGTGGAAGGAGTTCTCATATGGAATCACAGATAATACATTAATGAAATTTATTATAATGACAAATCACTTACATCTGAGGTTTTGGGGTTTTCTGGGCTAGGAGAAAATGAAGAAGACTGTATTCCTTAATTTTTCCAATAAACATGAAAAATATTTACTTTCTGATAATGGTGTTTTTGTGAGAAATTTTTATCTGTAGTCATTGAAGTTTAATAAAAATCCATGTTGAGTCATTTTGCCAACTAATTTGGTGAAACAAAAGAATTCCATTTTTAAAGATTCTTGTTGGGATGTTAAAAAATATTCTACTTTACATTTAAAAAATAATCTTTTAAACTAAGGCGTTAAAGAGTGGTAGTGATTTAAGTTTATATTCATAGTTTCTTAGCAGCTGTGCCCAAGAATCTTGTCATTAGGGCAGAATTCTCTTGAAGAAACAAGCATAAACATGAAGCAGTGATCCCTTGAATGTTATCCAGAAGACAAAATGTTTCATGTGGGCTTGCAGGAATAAAAGTGGTTTTCTCTTTGGATTTCTATGCCTGTAGTAGTAGATGGTAGCACAGTTCCAAATGCATTTTGTGGAAAGCTAATGTAAACAACTATCTTACTTCAAAGTAAATATGGTCTCCAGTACAATCTTTACACTTTCTTTTTTTTATTTTTTTTGTCTTTTTTTCTTTTCTTTTTTTTAATCTTTATACTTTCTATGTACTTAGAGAATGAAGGCAAGAACAAAGGAGGAAAAACTTTCCTCTCATGTTGAAATAAAAATATATGTAATGTTATGTTAAAAGTAGATTGACTTTTCATTTTTCTTTTTATGATATTGTCATCAGTTAAAGCTGATGAAATTCACCATGTGGCTTTATATTTCTATTTTCGTTGTATTTTATCATAATTTAAACCAGTTTTAGCCAGGGATGCAATAGAAAGTGCTCCAAAAGATAACTTGGTAAACTGGCAAACCATACTCTGTAAAACTGAGATGATGGTGGATATAAACTGTCTAACTTAGAGAGCTGTTGTGAGGAAAGTGCCTTATTAATGTTCAAGAAACAGCTGTACAGCTAGGGGATGCAATCGATACACTACTGGGCCTGAAGTTAGGGAGACCTACATTCTAATCTAGCCTCAAATCCCACTTCCTAGCTATGTGACCTTGGGCAAGTCACTTAACCTCTGTTTTCATCAGTTTCCTCAACTGTAAAGAGGGATAAGAATACTATCTACCTCTCAGGGTTGCTGTGTGGATCAACTAAGACAATAGATTTTTTTTTTCTTTTCTAAAATTTATTTATTTAACATATTTAGTTTTCAGCATTGATTTTCACAATAGTTTGAATTACAAATTTTCTCCCCATTTCTACCCTCCCCCCTGCTCCAAGATGGCGTATATTCTGGTTGCCCTGTTCCCCAGTCAGCCCTCCCTTCTGTCACCCCACTCCCCTCCCATCCCCTTTTCCCTTCCTTTCTTGTAGGGCAAGATAAATTTCTACACTCCATTGCGTGTGTATCTTCTTTTCTTTTTTTTTTTTGGCAGGGCAATTGGGGTTAAGTGACTTACAAAGGGCTGGATGCCTAACATTTTGTTATTAGATATGATCCTGCATATTTAATCTGATTCACTGGTTGATTCATGGTTAACAAGCCTTCTGAAAAGTTAGAACCTTAGTGTATTAGAAACATCAGAATTATGCTATTTCTTATTTTTATTTTTAAGAACAAATTTTGTTCAAAAACCTCAGCTGACCCATATGTCATGCCACTATAACATATAACACACATGTCAATGTCCTGTTTTTCCTTTGTCTTCTCCATCAAGGAAAATTGCATTCACACTAGATAGGATATGATAAAAATGGTGAAAAAGAAACTGGAGTCCAAGATAGGTCATAATTTAATATGAGAGTACCTATCCATTTCAAGTGTCTGAGCCCACAGGCTAGATACTTTTCTGGGACCCTACAAGGTGATTTCAAAAACTCTACTGGTCACTTATGTTGAGAAATTAAGAGTAATGGAAGATGTTCCGTAAGATTGAAGCTAATCAAGTGTCCTGATTTTCAAAATTCAGGCAATGGTGGAATGTATAAGCTACTACCAAGTGAACTTAATGTATTAATAGCCACAAAAATCTAGAATATATTATTCAAGTGGATAGTTTGTGAGCATTTAGACAGAAAAGCAGTGAGCAACCATTAGAATACAAAATGGCCTTACCAAAACTGACTAATGAAAAATTAACCTTATCTCCTTTTTGATAGGGTTACTTGGTTCAGGTAGGATGTAGTGCATTTTTTCTTTAGCAAAGCATGTGACAAAATATCATAATGGAGAAATCATAATCGATATCATAATGGAGAAATATGGAGTAGACAGAGTTGTGTTACGCAATTTCCTAGTTTTTCTATCATGACTAAGCTGTCTTCTTACCCTGGAACTTCCCTATTGACTGGGGTCTTCTAACCCTGGAATATCCCTCTGTCATTCCAGCCCCTTTCTCCCATTGGTCACCTCCTTCTTGAGGGCCACATTTTGGGGGTGGGCATAGGTCAGCCATTTTCCTCTCCATCATGTTTTTGAGTTTCCCGACTACACTATCATGATCTCACACAGTTACCTTCTCTCCTCTTGATTCCCATTTCGCTTTTCAGCTCACTTTTACATGTTGTGTTTTGCTGCTAGAATGTAAGCTCCTTGAGGGCCGTATCTACTTTTTTTTTTTGCTTGTATTTGTATCTAGAGTACTTGGCAGAGTGCTTGGAGCATAAAACATGTGTAATAAATGCTTGTTGCCCGCTTGTCTGGTTTAACAATGGTACTAGTGATTAATGATTCAATTGTTCAGCTGGACAGAAGTCTCTAGTGTCAATCAATAAACATTTATTAAATACCTACTATGAGCTAAGCACTGAGGATTAAAATAAAGAGGCAAAAGACAATCACAGCCCTCCAGGAGCTCACAATCTAATGGGGGAGACAACAGCCAAAGGGACATGTACAAATAAACTATATACATGAAAAATAGGAAGTAATTAAAAGAGGGAAGACACTTAGAATTAAGGGAAGTTGCAAGAATCTTTGTATGGAAGATATTTTAATTGGGATTTGAAGAAATCCAGAGAAGTCAACAGGTAGAGCTGAGGGAGGAAAGCATTCCAGGCATGGAGAACACACAGAGATAATGCCTGAAACCAAGAGATGATGTGTCTTATTCAAGAAACAAGAAGGAGAGAGGCCAGTGTTTCTGGACCAAAGGGTACATGGCAGGAAGTAATGTGTGAGAAGACTGGAAAGGTGGGAGGAAGGAGGTGGAGATTGTTATGAAGGGATTTGAATCCCAGAGGATTTTGTATTTGATCCTAGAGGTGATAGGGAGCTGCAGGGAGTTTTTTGAGTAGGGAGGTGACATTGTCAGACCTATGCTTAGGAAAATCATTTTGGCAACTTACTGCATATCTTGGAGTAGAGAGAGGCTTGATGCGGTCAGACTTACTAGCAGGCTATTGAAGTAGTTCAAGAGGAAACTGATGAGAGGCCTGCCACCAATGTGGTAACAGTATCAGAGGAGCAGCGGGGCGCATATTGAAAAGAATCAGGAATAAGAAATGTTCTGAAAACTTAGAAGAGAGGGTCAAGGTGAAAAGAGTGATCAACCATGTCAAAGGCCACAGAGAGGTCAAGAAAATCTTAAGACTAAGTTTTGTTCAAAAACCTCAGCTGACCCAATGCCATATAACACACAAGTCAGTGTCCTATTAAAGAAAATTACATTCACACTAGAAAAGAAAATTACATTCACACTATGAGGAACATGGTGAAGAAGACCCTGATCACTGGTAACTTTGGAGACAGAAGTTTTGGTAGAATGATGAGCTTGGAAGCTAAGTTGTAAGGGGTTAGAAAGAAAGTAGAGGCATCTAAGAGGTGCAGTGGATAGATCACTGGGCATGGAGTCAGGGAGATTTGAGTTCACATCTGGCCTCAGAAACTAATTAGCTGTGTGACCCTGGGCAAGTCATTTAACCCTGTTTGCCTCAGTTTCCTCCTCTGTAAAATGATCTGGAGAAGGAAATAGCAAACCAATCCAGTATCTTTGTCAAGAAAACCCCAAATGGTGTCATGAAAAGTTGAACATGACTGAAATGACTGAACAACAAAGAAGAGCGTGAGAGGAGAGAAAGTGGAGGCATCTCTTGTAGACAGCCACAAAAGATAGAGGAAATATAAGATGACATAGTGGAGATGGAAGGATCAAGTGAGGGTTTTTTTGAGGTTGGGGAGATATGAACATGCTTTGTAGGCAGTAGGGAAGGTGCCATTACACAGGGAGAGACTGAAGATAAGTGATAGAGCATGGGTGAAAGAAGCGACATCATCTGTTGGTGAAGACAGGATGGAATGAGATTGCTTGTGCAGATGGAAGGGTAGGCCTTGGTTAAGGAGTAAGGGCACCTCTTCATATGAGAGAGGGGTGAAAGAGGAAATAAAGAAGGCATCTGAGTGATGGATAGAGTGTGGAAGAGGAGAGAAGAGGTAGCTCATGGCTAATGAATGACCTCAATTTTTCTGTAAAGTATGAGGCAAGGTTTTCATCTGAGAGGAAGAGGAGCCACAGGAGATTTGAGGATGGATGAAAAGGTTTGGAAGAGCTGCGGTGGAAAGTGGGCTAGGGACTTGGTAAGAAAGGGATAATAGGGTTTCCTAGCAGCAGTGAGGGTCCTTGAGGTTGTGTAACATAAATTTGTAGCCGACCTAGTCAGAATGGTTGTATGATTTTCTCCACCTGTGTGCAACAGCACAAGTCTAGAAGCAAAGGCAGTGGATGATAGGAGTCATTCAGGACTGAGGCTTAGCAGGGCACAATTAGCAACATTATAAGGGGGCCAGAGTTTCAAAAGAAGAGCACCATGTAAAGTTGAATTGGTTCATGAAAGAGTTAAGATAGAGAAAAGAGGAGAGGGTGGTCTTTCAAAGGGCTCCATAGTAGACCCTGTTCATTTAAAAAGTTTCATCATTGATTTTAATGAAGATACAGAAAATATGCTTATCAAACATGGCACAATGTAGTAGGAGTGGATGACATAATTAAGATTCCAAAAATCCTCAATAGGCAAGAGTGATAGCCCAAGGCTACCAGTATGAAATTTAAAGGAATTTAGATTAAAAACAGATAGTTCACAATTACACAATGGGAAACCTGACTCGACTGAAGATTGTGTGAAAGGGAGACAGGGGTTGCAATTGACAGCAAGCTCAATCTATCATCACTATGGCACGGCTGCTAAAAAGCTACTACAAGTTGAGGTAGGTCTAGGTAGGAATGAGTAGTATCCCAATAAAGAGAGATAATAGCTCTACTTTACTGTGAATTAGTCAGGCCACACCTGGAATATTATGTTTGATTGTCAAGTCCTGCATTTTAAGAGAAATATAATCAAATTGCCCACTCAGAGAAAAACAACTAGAATAGGAAATTTGGGCAAGCAAATGTAGTCAAGCTATCTTACTTCAAAGTCAACATGATATCCAATGCAATTTCCAAATAGTCTATGTATTTAGAAAATGAAGGTGGGGACAAAGGAGGGAAGGCTTTACTTGTCGTATCATAGGAGAAACATTTGAAAGAATTGGTGATAATATTTGTCTGGAGAAGAGAAAATTTGAGGCTGCCATTAAAAAAAAAAGAATTAGGCTTCTTTCAAATGGCCAAACTAAGATCAATAAGTGTAAATTACAAAGAAAGAGATTTTAGCTCAGTCTGAGGAAGAGCTTTCTAACTCTTAGAGCTGTTTAAAAAATAGAATAGGATGCCTTGTAAAGTAGCAAGCTCTCTGTTCCAGAAAATGTTTAAGCAGAGAGTGGAGAGCTACCATTGAGGGATGTCAGAAAAGGTGTTCCTACATTGGGTAGGAGGTTAGACTCCACAATCCCTAAGGATCCTTTCAATTTTAAGATTTTATAATTCATTCCTGGTCTATTACTCCAGCATCATTATAATATCAATTGATTTTTTTAATGTGTATCATCAGTTCAAGACTATATTTGAGGTCAATATTAGTCCTTCTTCTGAATAGAAAATTTGACTTTCAAACACAAGAATCAAGAGAAGCATGAAAAGGTAATCAAGAAAAAGAACAAGAAAAAGAAATTGCAAGGGACTTACTAAAGTTGAACTGTTTTGTTTACATTCCTACATGGAAAGATGATGTGTATGATTCATGAGACCTCAGTATTAGGGTAGCTGAAGGGAATATGCATATATATATATATATATATGTTTATGTGTATATATATATGTGAGTGTGTATGTATGTGTATGTGTGTATATATATATGTATATACATATGTATATATGTATATACATATATATATACACAGAGAGAGAGAGAGAGAGAGAGAGAGAGAGAGAGAGAGAGAGAGGGCGGGCACAGGGTGAGTTGAAGATGAAGGGAAGATATCTAAAAGAAATAAAATCAAATTAAGGGATGAGAGAGGAATATATTGAGAGAGGGAGATAGGGAGAGATAGAATGGGGGTAAATTATCTCACATAAAAGTGGCAAGAAAAAGCAGTTCTGTAGGAAGAGAAGAGAAGGCAGGTGAGGGGGAATGAGTGAATCTTGCTCTCATCAAATTTGACATGAGGAGGGAATACCATACATACTCATTTGGGTATCTTACCCCACAGGAAAAAAGGAGGAAGAAGATAAAAAAGGGGAGAATGATAGAAGGGGGGGCAGATGGGGGTGGAGGCAATCAAAAACAAACACTTTCGAAAGGGGACAGGGCCAAGGGAGAAAATTCAATAAAGGGGGATAGGTTTGGAAGGAACAAAATATAGTTAGTCTTTCACAACATGAGTATTGTGGAAGGGTTATACATAATGATACACATGTGGCCTATGTTGAATTGCTTGACTTCTTAGGGAGGGTGGGTGGGAAGGGAAGAGGGGAGAGAATTTAGAACTCAAAGTTTTAAAAACAGATGTTCAAAAACAAAAAAAAAAGTTTTTGCATGCAACTAGGAAATAAGATACACAGGCAATGGGGTGTAGAAATTTATCTTGCCCTACAAAGAAAGGAAGGAAAAGGGAATGGGAGGGGAGTGAGGTGATAGAGGGGAGGGCTGACCAGGGAACAGGGCAACCACAATATATGCCATCTTGGAGTGGGGGGGAGGGTAGAAATGGGAAGAAAATTTGTAATTCAAACTCTGGTGAGAATCAATGCTGAAAGCTAAATAAAAAAAATTAAAAAAATTAGTCTTTGTTCCATTTCCCCAACCTATATTTCCTAATCAAAGGTCTAGTTTAAAAAACAAAAAGCAAACCCCAACAGCAGCATATAGTTCTGTCACTATTAATGAGTTTCTGATTTTTAAAAATGCAGTAAAAATTTGCCATGGCCTTACTGTAGTCTTATTTTCTTTTATCTCCTTGTAGTAATAATAATAATAACAAAAATAAATAAGAGAATTTACATAGCACTTAAAGGTTTTCATAGTGCTTGTAGCGCCAATGTGATCCTCTCAGTGCCTATGGCAGCTATGAATATGCTGGCATAGTTCTGAATTGCAAAATATAGCAGACTCTCTCCATTGAAGGCAGAACCAAAACATTTATTCAAACACCAGAAAGTCAAGTTCCAGCACCGGGAAGCCAAGTCCATCATAGCAACAAAGAAATCCATACACATTAGCAATGCAAGGGGCACTGCCATCCCCAAGCCTTCCCTCTGTTAGGGCATTTCCACAAACAAGGGAAAAAAGCACTCCCTCTCTCCCTCATGCTAGCTGCTGCTGCTGCTGTGCTCCCTCTCTCTCCCTCTCTCTCTCTCTCTCTCTCTCTCTCTCTCTCTCTCTCTCTCTCTGTCTCTCTCTCTCTCTTTCTCTCTCTCTCTCTCCCCCCCTCTCTCTTCCCCCCTCCTTCTCTGACTGCTCTCACTTCTTCCCAGCTCTGCTCCACCCTTCCTGCTCCACCCTTTGAGCAAGCTCCTCCCACCACACTCATGTGACTCAGGTTTCCATGTGACTCAGACAGGTCACATGGGCCTATTAATGTTTGGGAAGATCTTCAAATTGTATTAACAATACAGTGCTTCACAAGTATGATTTCATTTTATCTTCACAACAACTCTGGGAGTTAGGTTCTATTATTATCCCCATTTTATACATGAGGAAACAGAGGCAAACAGGGATTAAATGGCTCGGCCAAGGTCACACAGCTAGTGAAGTCTGAGATCAGATATGAACTCAGGTCTTCCTGACTCTTGGTTCAGTACTCTGTCCACCACGTCACTCACCTGTCTTATCCCTGTAGCCATGGAATTCTTCCTTTTCCTTGAAACTTTTTCTCATGTAATTTTGGCAAAACCACATTATTTGGGGTCTTTTCCTAGTCATTAAGCGGTTCTTTCTCCGTCTTCTTAATTGGTGCCCTTTTTCTCCTTCCACTCTCTCAATGTTCCTCTGATCTGCTCTTCTATCTCTCTCTTCTCTTCTCCTCTCATGGAGATTTCATCGCTTCTAATGTCTTCTTTGGTTGTTATAGCCAGAAACTATCACATAGCCTTACCTCCAGCCTGAATCCTGGCCATTTCTACTTGAAAGTCCCACCAGTATCTCAAACTCTAAAAAAAAAAAAGATAAAAAAACCCAAAAATATAAACCTGAACTAAGCATGTCTGCCCACCCCTTTCAGAAAAACAAGCAAAAATATGCTCAACTTCTGAACTTTCCTACCTTTGCCTTATTTAGTTCTTGTTGTTGTTCAGTCATTCAATCCTATCCAACTCTTTGTGACCCCATTTGGGGTTTTCTTGGCAAAGATACGGAGTGGTTTGTTATTTCTTTTTCCAGATCATTTTACAGATGAGGAAACTGAGGTAAACAGGGTTAAGTGATTTGCCCAGGGTCACACAGTAAGTGTCTGGGGCTGGATCTGAACTCAGGTCTTTCTGATCCTAGGCTCTGTACTCTATCCACTGCACCACCTAGATGGTTACCTGGACTTTAAATGTGCTCCTCATCTTAGATTCATTTTTCTTTATCACACATTACATTCAATTATTCACTAAATTCTGCCTGCGCTTCCTTTCCATTTCCTTTGTAATATTGTGTAGCAAATATCTTAGATCAGGGGTGAGGAACCTGTGGCCTTGAGACCACATGTGGCCCTCTAGGTCCTCAAGTGTGGGCCTTTGCCTGAATCCAAACTTGAGAACTTAGAGAGCCACATGTGGCCTGGAGGCTGCAGGTTCCCCACCCCTGCCTTAGATCAAAAGATTTAGATCTAGAAAAGACCTAGGCATCATTTAGTCTAGGAGCTCTTAATTTAGGGTCCATGACCTTGTTTTTTAAAATATTTTGATAAATATATTTCAACATAGTTTCCTGTGTGTTTTCTTTTACCCTCTTAGATGTTTTATTTTATGCATTTACAAATGCTGTTCTGAAATAGTGTCTATAAGCTTCACCAATTACTTAAGGGAACAATGACAAAAAACAAGGATAATCCTTGTTCTAGTCCCAACTCCCTTGTTTTTATGGAAAAGAAATTAAAGTCCAAAGAGGTTGTATCTTGCCCGTGGTCATAATGGTAGTAAGTAGGAGACCCCTTCCATTATGCTCCAGTTCCCTTTGCTAAGAAATATTAGACCTAAACTTGATTTATTTTTAAAGTATTTTTGGTGCTTTTTAAAATATTATTTTTCAGCAGTTTTCCAACGAAGAAATCAAAATACTTTATAGTTATATGAAAAAATGCTTTAAATCATTATGGATTAGAGAAATGCAAATTAAAACAGCCTTAAGAAATCATTTTACACCTATCAGATTGGCTGAAATGATTTCTTATAACATAATATTCAGTTTAATTTATATATCATAATTTATTTAGCTGCTGCTCAAAAAGTGGTTATTACTTTATTTTCCATTTCTTTGCTATCACAAAAAGGGTTGATATAAATATTTTTGTACCCATGAGAACCTTTCCCCTTTCTTTGATCTCTTTAGACCGTTGGCCTAGTTGTGGTATCATTGGGTAAAAATTGCTTTGCAGAATGGACAGATCAATTTGCTACTCCACCAGTAATGTTAGTTTCCTTATTTTTCTCCACTCTTCAACAATCTGCAATCCTTCATAAAAGACTCATCCAAGATTCTAAATGTCTTTCTCTTGTTCTTTTATTACCTCATGTATACCATGGTTCAATCAGTCTCTTCATATTTTATCTCAGTTTTTCTAATTAACCAATCCATCTCTTTTTCTGATCATGCAAATCTTCAGAAATGCCTTTATGCTACTTCTTGCATGAAAATAGTCATTGGCTACATGTTGTAGCCTGCTTATACTCGCTATGTATTTTTCTGTTGTCCTTTGGATTGTTTATAATTTTATTTCTTGAGATACAGAACTACATAGAATTTTTAGGAAAATAGTAATACTAAAGTATTGGAATTTTACAACGGTGGGAAATTTGGGATTATTTAAAATAAAGTATAATTTTCTAAAAGCCTTCTAATTTAATGTAGAATAGGGAGAAAGGCATTGAATTTGAAACAGAGGGGCTGGATTTGAATCCAGTGTAACCTTGGGCAAGTCTCTTCCTTCTTCTGAGCTTCATTTTTCTTATTTGCAGAATGAATGGGTTGACGCAGATGACCTCTAAACTCCTTGCTTACTCTAAATCTATAATACTGTCTTGTTTTTTTCCAGGCCCATTCATTTCATTTTCCATCTGAAGCACTTATTGAAGGTATACATATTGATGGGACAGTTTTACAGCTTTCTGGTCACATTATCATCCACCTAACATGTTTTCATCCATTTGGTTGTTTTAGTGTGGGTGGTTAAATTAACCTCTTTTGAATTAAAGTAGATTTCACTGAGGAAGTTTTGTAGTGTTCTGGGGCTCAATAAAATTGGAACAGGATTCTTTGGAGATCCTTTAGATTCCTCATTTTAGAGATTCACTGATAGAAATTCCTTCTTTCATTTGGGCATTTCATAAGATACCTTCTATCTTGTTGGCAAACATCTTTTTAAGACCTCATTTGATATTAGTGTCCAGCAGCCTGATGAAAAAAGTTATCTCTATAGTTGTCAGTTATACTATTGTAATGCATGTGTGAGACTGAAAAGAGCTTTCATGGCTGTCATTCTACTGTCATAACTTCCTTAAAAATTGATAAACAGTAATTTAGTAAAGTCTTATATTTTATGCATTTCCCTTCGTTTATTGTTATTTCCAAAGAAAATTGCTTATGAAAGCCTCTCTTATAGTCATCACAATACAGTGCTTTACCGTTTAGAATATGTTTTTGTAGACACGATCTCATTTGAACTATCAGAACACTGTGATGTAGGTAGATGATAGGTACTATTTTCTAAACAGGCAGATAATGAAATGAAGGCTCAGAGAGTTTCCTACCATGCCTTTGTGCAGGAGGTGGCATTCAAACCCCAGATATTTTGACTACAAATTCAGTATTCTTTCTACCAAAATGCATGGCCTCCTTGGAATACATAGTGTATATCCTTGCCTCTGTGCCCTTTCTTATTATGTTCCTTCCAGATGAAAAGTTGTTCTCCTTCATCTATGAAATCCCTATCTGTCTTCCACAAGGGCTAGCTCAAGTCTTTCTCCAAGAAGTCTTCTCTGACTACTACATTAAACATCACTTTCTTCAGGCACTATTTTCTTTAGAATATATCATCTAAATTTCATTTTCCACCTGGAGCATTTATCAAAGGTATATACATACATACATACATACATATATATATATATATGGGACAGTTTTACAGCCTTCTGTTCATATTATCATCCACCCAACACATTTTCATCCATTTGGTTGTTTTAGTGTGGATAGTTAAACCTCTTTTGAATTAAAGTAGATTTCACTGAGGAAGTTTTGTAGTGTTCTGGGGCTCAATAAAATTGGAACAGGATTCTTTATTTAGCACTTGATTTTAGCGCTTGATAATTATATTATCTTAAAGTCTCAAAGTATTATGCTTTTCTTCCTAATTCCAGTCAACAAATACTAATGATAAATATGTTTAGCCACTGGTCAAGTTCCTGGGGTCACAGACACAAAATTAAAAATACTCCCTGCTCTGTAGATGCTTATGTTTTGCTGGGGGACATACAAACAGATAAGTACATGCAAGCTAATTTCAGAAGGGAGTAAATCCTAATAATAGGGTAGTTAGGAAAGGTTTCTTAGAAGAAAGTAGCTGGGTTGAGCCTTGATCCAAGAGGTAGGGGTCAGGAGCAGATGCACATCAGAACACGAGAATACCTTGTACTAAGTCATGGACACATTTAATTAAGTAGACTCTCAATAAATATTTGATGATTAATTTATTTTTATTATTTTCATGGGAAATCATACTACCTCCACACTATATGGGTTCTCAGAGACCTCTGTAAATCTATGAAAGACCAGCCCAGCTACAGTCAGAGATACTCATGACTGTACCTACGAAGATAGTCTTCTGTATGGCACAGAAGGGAAGTGATTCATCCATGAAGCAAATATCCATACTGATAAAATCATAGGCCTCGGAAGTATCCAGTTATAAGTGTAAAATTTTATCATCAAAGGCTTTTTGATGTTAATGCTTATAGTAATTGTAGCAGTTATATTCCAAAGTGTGGTAACCAGGCTATATGGACTATTTCCACGTACTTGGAAGTTCATTAATGCACAGACGTCTAGTACTGGTGCATTCAGATTACTTGTGAACAGTAAATCTCTTGCCTATGCATCTATACCATAATATCAAAGATCCAGATGATCTAAATGGTTGTTGTACAAGTGAAAGAAGTTCAGTCTGTGTTGATTTTATAAATATCCTGTATTTCTTTCAATATGCCTTTATTTAGGAAAGTTCTGTTCAAAGGCAAATTGCAGAGCCAAATAGGTGGGTTTGACACCACATGTCCAGGATTTGGGAAGCCAAATTGGAAAGTAATCTGTTTTATATAGAAAATTGTGTCTATGTGTGTGTTATAGCAACTATAGAATGGAATAAGAAGTATTATATGTTCCAGAGAAGTTCTATTTGGAGGAAAAATGACATAAATTTAATTAAATTTACATATGAAATAGGCCACAACCATCAATTTGGTAACTAGAGCTGTGTTGGATAATACAGCCCTTCACATGGTGCATAGGATGGAACACTAGATGAAATGTGTCAACTGAGAAATCATCTATCTTTCCCTGGGGAGCTTATCACATTGCAGCCCTGCAATGATTCATCAGTCAAGGTAATACTGTGGAGACATTAAAATAATCTTCAGTCCTATAAAATTTTTCATCACTTTTTCATTGCTCCTACCCAAACTTGCCAGAAATTTTTCCTCCCTTTTCAATCACCATAGGAGAGGCTACATGGTGTGTATAAAGAACAGCAGTTCTCAAACTTTTTTGGTCCCAGGACACCTTTAAACTCTTAAAAATTATTGGGGACCCCAAAGAGCCTTTGTTTTGTGGACTATATTTTTATATTTATTGTATTAAAATTTTAAACAAATTTTTAAACATTAATTTTGATAGATTTAAAAAAATAACAAACCTATTATATATATTTTAATGAAAATAACTGTATTTTCCAAAACAAAAAAATTAATGAAAACAGCATTGTTTTACATATTTTTTTTTTCACAAATCTCTTTAATGTCTGGCTTAATAGAAGACAGGTGGATTCTCATATATGCTCTTGTATTCATTCTGTTGCATTCTATTATTTTGGTTGAAGTATATGAAGAAAATCTGGCTTCATAAAGATACACAGTTGGAAAAGGGAGAATTATAATTGGAAAATGATATCTCTTAATATGATTTTTTTAAATTTTGTAGACCACTTTAAAGGCTCACGGGGACCCCCAGGGGATCCTTGGGCCACATTTTCAGGACTACTAGTATAGTAGAAAAAGTACTGGACCAGGTGTCAGAAAACATTTGTGTATTAAGCCTTCCTGTCACACTGATTAGCAGTGTGAACATGCATGAACCACTTCATCTTTCTCATCTGTAAAACAAGAATAATAATACTTATAGCATTACCTTAAAAGGTTTCTCATTTCTAAGATGGGAATAATAATGCTTGTAGCGCTCACTACCTTTCTGGGTTGTTTAGAGGATCAAGTGAGATCATTTAAACCTGAAAGCACTAAATAAATGTGAGAGAAGGGAGGGAACAAGCATTTCTTAAATGTGTACTCTGTGCCAGGCACTGTGCTAATAAGCACTTAAGAAATATTATCTCATTTATATGAATGAAAATATGTAAAATATATATATATATATATATATATTCGCATATAAATTTAAACTATGTTTGTCACCATCTTTCCATTCCTATTCAAGCCCATTCTTTATTTTTTTTTAAATATGGGTTTTTAAAAAAATATTTCCTGATTCTTGCATCACCATATTATCTCATGTATCCTTTCCTCTACTCCTCCCAGAGAGCCATCCCTTATGACAAATAGTCATTTTTTAGAGAGGAAAAAAGTTTGCATAACTGATTGATATATTGAAAAAGTCGAAAAACATGTGCAGTGTGTAACACCTGTGGATCTTCCATCTCTGTGAAAGGGTAGATTGGAGGTATCTTGTCATATCTTTTTGAGAGTGTTTGATCTTACAATGTTGTTACATTCAGTTTTGATTTTTGTGGTGTGTAGTTGTTCTTCCATTTACATTGGTGTAGATACTGTGTATATTGGTTTTTTTGGCTCTACTTACATTTCTTTCAGATCTTTCCATGCTTCTCCATATTCATCACATATATAATTTCTTATAGCACAATAATATTCCATTACATTCATATACCACGATTTGTTTGGCTATTCCTCAATTGATGGGCATCTGCTTCTTTCCCAGTTCTTAGCTATTATAAAAAGTGCAGCTATAAATATTTTGGTGTATTTGGGGACTTTTTCCCCCAATTGATGCCTTTCTTAGGGTATAAGCCTAGTCAGTCTCTGGTTCAAAGAATATGAATATTTTAGTCACATTATTTGCATAATTCCATATTGCTTTCCAAAATGGTTGTACCATTTCACAGCTCCACCAACAATGTATTAGTGTACCTATTTTTCTACAACCCCCCCCCACATTGACTTTTGCCATTTTAGGTCCATTTTTGCCAATTTGCAAGGTGTAAGGTGAAAACTCACAGTGTATTTGATTTTCATTTCTTTTAATACTAGTGATATGGAGCGTTTTTCATGTGGTTGTGAATGGTTAGCATTTTTTTTTGAGAACTACCTAGTTCATGTCTTTTACGTCTACAAAGTTCATATCTTTTGACCATTTATCTATTGGAAAACGATTATTAGTCTTTATACATATATACATACACACATGTATATGTGTGTATATATACATATATATATATACATACATGTACACAAATGTTGTTTAGTCTTTTTTAGTCACATCCAATTCTTTGTGATCCCATTTTGGAGTTTTCCTGGAAAAGAAACTGGAATTATTTGCCATTTTCTTCTCCAGCTCACTTTATAGATGAGCAGCTGAGGCAAAAAGGGTTAAATGACTTCACTGTGGTCACACAACTAGTAAGTGTAAAATTTGAATTCAGGAAAATGAATTTGACTGACTCTAGGCCTGGCACTCTATCCTTCACCACCTAGCTACCCCCTATATACATATGTATGTTTATACATGTGTACATGTATATACATGTATACATGTACATTTATACATATAAATAAGTTGTTATAAACACACATATATAAATTGTTTATATATCTTGGATATTAAAACCTTATCAGAGAAATTTGGTACGAAGAATTTTTTTTCCCATTTGACATTTTCCTTCTTATCCTAGATGTGTTAAAATCTGTGCAGAAGCTTTTCAGTTTTTGGTAATCAAAAGTTATTTATTTTATTTTTTGTTTGGCCACTATCTCTTCTTTGGTTAAGAATGCATCTCCTACTCATAGCTGTGAGAGGTATATGATCTTTTTCTCTTCTAATTTTTTTAATATTAAAATTGTTAACGGTAAGGGTGCATGTCCTTTTAGAATGTGTTGTGGAGTGTGGTATAAGATGTTGGTCTAAGCCTGATTTCTACCAGACTGCTTGCTAGTGTTTCTGATCATTTTTATCAAATAGGAAGTTTTTCCCTAGACAATTTATGTTTTTCACTTTATCAAATGCTGGGCTGTTGAATTCTATTGTTTCTTGACTAATGCCAGATGACTGTTGCCTTATAATGTAGTTTGAAATCTGTAAATGCTATTCCTTTTTTATCCTTACTTCTTTTCATTGTTTCCCTCTATATTCTAGATCTTTTGTTTTTCCAAATGAATTTTGTTAATATTCTATCAAGTTCTGTAAAATAAAACCTCATTCTCTTTCACTGCTGTAGCAACTCTAGTGACAGAGTAGATATTACTTTTTCACTTCAGAGTTGAAACCCATATCAGAAATCATTAGGTCTAACTCTTACACATTATAGGTAAAGAAATTGAAAGATAGCAGATTTGTAGTTAGAGCACCTGAGTTTGAATCTCATCTATGAAGAATGACTTAAAATGCAGAATGAGGTGTATATTTTTTTCGACATGGTCAATGGGGAGGTTTATTTTATGTGACTGTGCCTTTTTGTTATGATGATTTTTGTTTTTTACTTTTTCAATGGAGGAAATGAGTGGGAGGAAGAGAAACAAAATGCTTGTAAAAATAATAAAAGAATAGGGAAAAAAGAAACTACATTACCTGAAATAAGTAAGCTCACTTCTTTGGGGCTCAGTTACATCATCTTTTTTTCCAGGACAAATATGCTAAGTTAATTAAAACAATACCCATATATTGGATTCAAGGCTCTTTCCCCTCTTAATCACTATCCTCTGCCCTCTCCAGCTTGTCAGTGTTTTTTTTTTCAATGTGGGAATTTGTCTTGTTTGACTTCATATTTGTAACAAGGGTTTTGATTTTTCCTTTTTCTTTCCTTTTCTTTTTTTTTTAGTTTAAATTATTTATTTAATATTTTTAGTTTTCAGCATTAATTTTCACAACAGTTTGAATTACAAAATTTCTCCTCCTTTCTACCCTCCCCCCCCCCATTCCAAGATGGCATGTATTCTGATTGCCCCATTCCCCAGTCAGCCCACCCTTCTGTCACTCCACTCCCCCCCACCCATATCCTTTTCCCTTACTTTCTTGTAGGGCAAGATAGATGTTTATGCCCCATTGCCTGTATAGCTTATTTCCTAGTTGCATGCAAAAATTTATTTTTCTGAACATCTTTTAAAACTTTGAGTTCCAAATTCTCTCCCCTTTTCCCTCCCCACTCACCCTCCCTAAGACGGCAAGCAATTCAACATAGGTTACATGTGTATCATTATCTAAAACCCTTCCACAATACTCATGTTGTGAAAGACTAACTATATTTTATTCCTTCCTATCCAATCCCCCTTTATCCAATTTTCTCCCTTGACCCTGTCCCTTTTCAAAGGTGTTCGCTTTTGATTACCTCCTGCCCCTATCTGCCCTCCCTTCTATTGTCCCCACTTTTTATCTCCTTCCTCTTTCTTTCCTGTGGGGTAAGATACCCAATTGAGTGTGTATGTTATTCCCTCCTCAGGTCAAATCCGATGAGAGCCAGATTCACTCATTCCCTGCCACCTGCCCCCTCTTGTCTCTCAACAGAATTGCTATTTCTTGCCACTTTTACACAAGATAATTTACCCCATTATTTCTCTCCCTTTCTCCCTCTCTCAATATATTCCTCTCTCATCCCTTAGTTTGATTTTGTCTTTTTAGATATCATCCCTTCATATTCAACTCACCGTGTGCCCTCTGTCTATATATATATATATGTGTGTATATATGCATATATACACACACACATATACATATATGTGTGTGTATGTATACACACACACACACACACATATATATATGTATGTATGTATATGTATATTCCCTTCACCTACCGTAATACTGAGATCTCATGAATTATACACATCATCTTTCCATGTAGGAATGTAAACAAACAGTTCAACTTTAGTAAGTCCCTTGTGATTTCTCTTTCTTTTTTACCTTTTCATGCTTCTCTTGATTCTTGTGTTTGAAAGTCAAATTTTCTATTTGGCTCTGGTCTTTTCACTGAGAAAGCCTGAAAGTCCTCTATTTTATTGAAAATCCATATTTTGCCTTGGAGCATGATACTCAGTTTTGCTGGGTAGATGATTCTTGGTTTTAGTCCTAGCTCCTCTGACCTCCAGAATATCATATTCCAAGCCCTTTGATCCCTTAATGTAGAAGCTGCTAGATCTTGTGTTATTCTGATTGTGTTTCCACAATCCTCAAATTGTTTCTTTCTGGCTCCTTGCAATATTTTCTCCTTGATCTGGGAGCTCTGGAATTTGGCAACAATATTCCTAGGAGTTTTCTTTTTGGGATCTTTTTCAGAAGGCAATTGGTGGATTCTTTCAATTTCTATTTTACCTTTTGGCTCTAGAATATCAGGGCAGTTCTCCTTGATAATTTCTTGAAAGATGATATCTAGGGTCTTTTTTGATAATGGCTTTCAGGTAGTCCAATAATTTTTAAATTATCTCTCCTGGATCTATTTTCCAGGTCAGTGGTTTTTCCAATGAGATATTTCACATTGTCTTCCATTTTTTCATTCCCTTGGTTCTGTTTTATAATATCTTGATTTCTCATCAAGTCACTAGCTTCCACTTGCTCCAATCTAATTTTTAAGGTAGTATTTTCTTCAGTGGTCTTTTGGATCTACTTTTCCATTTGGCTAATTCTGCCTTTCAAGGCATTCTTCTCCTCATTGACTTTTTGGAGCTCTTTTGACATTTGAGTTAGTCTATTTTTTAAGGTGTTATTTTTTTCAGCATTTTTTGGGTCTCCTTTAGCCAGTCATTGACTTGTTTTCCATGGTTTTCTCACATCATCCTCATTTCTCTTCCTAATTTTTCCTCTACTTCTCTAACTTGCTTTTCCAAATCCTTTTTGAGTTCTTCCATGGCCTGAGACCAGTTCATGTTTTTCTTGGAGGCTTTGGATGTAGGCTCTTTGACTTTGTTGACTTCTTCTGGCTGTATGTTTTGGTCTTCTTTGTCACCAAAGAAAGATTCCAAAGTCTGAGTCTGAATATGAGTGTGTTTTCGTTGCCTGGCCATGTTCCTGGCCAACTACTTGACCCTTGGGCTTTTTGTTTGGGGTATGACTGCTTGTAGAGTAGAGAGCACTTTGTCCCAAGTTTGAGGGGCTGTGCTGCTATTTTCAGAGCTACTTCTATATGGCAAGCTCTGGCACAAGCTCTCCCCCAAGAACTGCCAACCAGGATTGCAGCCCTGATCCAGGCAGGGCAAAGCAGGCTTTTCACTCCTTCTCTGATCCATCACTTAATTCCTCGCACCAGGTGGGCCTGGGGCCAGAAGCAACTGCAGCTGTAGCTCTGGAAGTAGCCCCAGAGCTGCCCCACCTCAGCTGCCCCCTGGGGCAGTGGCCCATCAAGAACTCCTTTCACTCTGCCCCAGAAGCTTTTCCCACTAACCTTCTCTGTTGTCTTTGCTGTTTGTGGGTTGAGAAGTCTGGTAACTGCCACAGCACACTGATTCAGGGCACTATGCCTGTTCTGCCCAGCTCCTGGTCTGGTTTAACCTGGCGTGGCCCATGCTGGGCTCTGCTCTGCTCCCAGCTCCATGTGATAGACCCTTCCCAGTGACCATCCAGGCTGCCCTGGGCTGGAGCCCTGCTTCCCTTTGCTATTTCCTGAGTTCTACAGTTATAGAATTTTTTCAGAGCCATTTTTTAGGTGTTTGGAGGGACCTGGCCTGGAGCTTAAGCAAGTCCCTGCTTTCCAGCCACCATCTTGGCTCCACCCCACCCCCCGCCCCCAAAATGATCTCTTCTTAATAAAGCCACACTGAAACTTTGCAGACAACACTTCTCTTTTTTAAATGTTTAATCCCCATCTCTTTAATGATCTCTCTGTAACAACAATGTTACTAGCAACTGCTGTGGAGGTGTAAGACCAACAACACCAGCACACAGGAGGGCTGCTAGCACAAGTTCTTTAATCTGCTTTTCTAAGGAAAGCAACTTTAAGGGGTTTAAAATCTCACTTTAATTAAACATACATATATCATTCACTTAGTTCAGGGGAAAATGTTAGCACCCTGAACTTCAGAGAAAACACAAACAGAAATTACAAGCAGAAATTACATAAACAGAGCAAATAACACAAATCAGCAGACAAGGCTTCTGTCTGTCCATAGTAATACATACATAATTACCAGAGAGAAAAGAACCAACATCTGGATTTCCAAAACTGGGGAGGCTCCTTAATAGCTACCCAGAGTCTCCTCTGGCCAAATCATAGGAACAATCTTCCAATGAGGGAGCCCCCAAAACTATATGCTAACCTCAGAGTATATATACACTTCTTCAGGGTCAGCCTACAGAGGGCATCACAACCATGTGACTTAAACTCATGTGACTTAGACTTCCTTGTGACTTAAACAGGTCATCAAAGACTTGATTAATCAAAGACTCTTGATTCAAACAAAAGCAAGTCTCAGTCAAAGGCACTTGATTACCTTAGGGCTGAGAAGAACTAGAACTACAAAAGAAAAATGAGTGAAACAAAAAGTCCCACTTTGCTTGCCATTATACTCTCCTAGAATTTCTCCCCATCTAGCTCACCGTTTTTCTTTTCTAGATTTTCTTTTTTCAAAAATTGTGACAATATTTGACATTCTCCAGTCTTGTGGTAGCTATCCTTTGTCATTCAGCAATCACATCTGACAGGACTTTCAATATCGATAATATTGTTCATCTAAGCTAAGTAACTTGAATTCCTTGAAGGCAGTTAGGTGTTGTCTATCTTCTTGCTTTACTTGGGTATTGACTATTTGTTAGTCTTGTGTGTCATGTAAAAAACAGGGATTCAGAGCTGTTTCCTAACTCCAAATTCCCAAGGAAAATTAAAAAATATTTTTTATTTAAATTTCACTCATTTTATTAAATCTTTTTCCTGCTTCTTCTAATGGCCATTGTCCAATTTCTTTTTTGAATAGTTAGCATGGCTACATGCCTGTGGCAGCAATGCATACATAGGATATTCTGAGTCAAAAATTTTCTCTCATATACTCTGTTTAACCTTTAACTTAAAAGCTCATACTTAGTGGCAGATGCCTGGCTCAGATGCCCATATGGCTTGGAATCCAGCAGAGAGAGTTGGCTTACCTTAAAGGGCAAGAACCATTTTGGGTGACATAAAATAAAACTTTAACCTATAAGCCAGTTGAAGGTTTTGATGTATGTCATCTTGGCCATTAGCCCCTCCAACTGGGTGATGTGGCGACATGTCTATCTGCAAAATTACTATAGAAAACTATTTAAAGCATAAAGCTTTTTATAGTTTATTTCCTTCCAACACCTTCCTTAGGTAGATTTGCTCCAGGGGAAACAGTGTGACACATATTAAAAATAATGAAATATAGTTCTGATACCAAATACAATTCTGAGTGACAATCTCTAAAATGAAATTTAGAGATAAGAGGAAACTACCTTGCTACTATATATTTTCAATTTTTGAGACTTTATGCCCTTTTATGCTAGTTTGTTACTCTTTTCTTATGTTAGTTGTGAAAATGGCATTGGGCAATAGCTTTACCATTTTATTTCCTTGAATTAAAAAAAGTACTTATTTTTGTGTTTTGATATTTTAGACATTAAACAGGCTTTTTTTATCCTGTGGCTATGGAATTAAAGTGTTTATGTTACAACATAGAAACCTGTATAAGTCACAGTGTCTTACTGTGGTCGCACGTTTTTATCTTCTGAAAATTTTAGCCTAATAAAAGCTAAAATTTTAATACACAAGCCTGATTTCCAATGCCATCTCCTACAGTGAATGATCTAAACCTTTCCCCTCTCTTCATTCTCCTGGTGGCATCCAAACCTACATTCATAAGGATTTTAAAGAATTAGAGTCGTCACCTGGACTGGAGAAAGGCAAATGATATCCTAGTTTTCAAAAAAGGAATTAGAGTAAACTCTTCAGAATAGTGCAGTAAGATTGGCTTTTTCTGGCAAAATTTGGAAAGCATCATTAAAGGAGTGGTTACTGAACTCGAAAAGGGATCACAGAGAGCCAATATGGCTTCATCAAAAGCAGATCATGCCAGACTACTCTTACTTCCTTTTTTTTGACAAAATTTTTGACAAAATTACTCGACTAGTTGATGAGGAGGATATAAATGCAGCTTGCTTATCTTTTGTCCAAACATTTGGCAAGTCTCTCCTGCTATTCTTATGGATAAGATACAATGATGTGGGCTAAGGGTAGTACAAATTAAGTGGCTTGCTAACTGATTGAATGGAAACTGACTGGGTAGAAAGAACAATTATTAATAGTTTGATGTCAACATTAATTAATCAGTAAGCACTTATTAAGTGCCTACCATGTGCCAGGCACTGTGTTAAGTGCTGGGGATAGAAAGAAAGGCAAAAGACAATCCCTGTCTTCAAGAAGCTCACAATCTAACTTGGAAAGAAGTCTCTTGTGGACTGTCCCAGGGACCTGTGCTTTGTCCTGTGCTGTTTAATATTTTTATTAATGACTTGGATAAAGAACAAATGGCATATTTATCTACTTTGCAGATGACATAAAGTAGTAAAGGATAATTAACACTCTCAAAGGGAAATGAATGAAAAAGATCTTGATTGTAGAAGACTGGGCCAAATCTAATAAGGTCATGTTTAATGGTAATAAAGGAGAAATCTTATACTTGGGTTCCAAAATACAAATTCAGAAGTACAAAATGGGGGAGGCAAACCCAGATAGCTTGTTATTGAAATTAGATCTGAGAGTTTTAGCTAACTATATAAACCATCATTTAGTGGGAAAAAAATGCTAACCCCGGAAGTCCTGGGTTTTAATTCTGGCTCTGTTATTTATTATCTATGTCCTTGGGCAGGTCACTTAAACACTTAGTTTTCTCTTCTCTCAAATGGGAGTGTTAGACTAGATGACCTCTGAAGTCCCTTCAAGCTTTAAATAATTTATGATGCTACAGTCATAAGAAGAGTGTGATGGGCAGTGAAGAAAGAAAATGTAAACTTAAGCTTTATTCAGAGAAGAATAGTGTCTAAGGCTAGGTACATTTAGTCTTGTTTTTTAAAATAATATTTTATTTTTTCCCAATTACATGTCAAAACAATTTTTAACATTTTTTTAAAAACAGTTTTGAGTTCCAAATTCTATCCCTCCCCTGCCCCCTCTCTGATATGGTAAGCCATCTGATATAGGTTATACATATGCAATTATGCAAGACATTTCTATATTAGGCATTTTGTACAAGAAGACTTGAACAAGAACAAAGAAAAATGAAAGAAAGTGAAAAATAGTCAGATAATACCAATTCTTTCTCTGGAGGCAGATAACATGTTCCCTCATTGATTATCTGGAGAATGTGAATAGAAAGACAACCAGGATGATTGTAGAAACTAGGGTTGTAGAGAAGGGCAGAGCCAAGGTGGTGGATGGAAAGCAGGGACTGGACTAAAGCTCTCCCCCAGGACCCTCCAAACACCTATAAAAATGGCTCTGAACAAATTCTAGAACTGCAGAACCCACAAAATAGCAGAGGGAAGCAGGACTCCAGCCCAGGAGAGGCTGGATGGTTGCTGGGTAAGGTCTATCGCACCATGCTGGGAGCAGAGCGGAGCAGAGCCCAGCGTGGGCCATGCCCGGACCAAGCAGACTGGGAGCCAGGCAGGCAGAACAGGCCATAGTGCCCTGAATCAGTGTGCTGTGGCAGTTACCAGACTTCTCAACCCACAAACAGCAAAGACAACAGAGAAGGTTAATTGGAAAAACTGCGGGGACAGAGTGAAAGGAGTTCTTGGTGGGCCACTGCCCCAGGGGTTTGCGGAGGTGGGGCAGCTCTGAGGCTGCTTCCAGAGTTACAGCTGCAGTTGCTTCTGGCCCCAGGCCCACCTGGTGGGAGGAATTAAGTAGTGGATCAGAGAAGGAGTGCAGAGCCTGCTTAGATCTGAGTTGTGGTCATGGTTGGTGGTTCTTGGGAGAGGAGGATGGCTGGTGTGGGAGAGCTTGCTGTGTAGAAATAGCTTTGAAAATAGCAGCACAGCCCCTCAAGCTTGGGACAAAGTACTCTCTACTCTACAAGCAGTTATACCTCAAACAAAAAGCCCAAGGGTCAAGTAGTTGGCCAGGAACATGGCCAGGCAATGAAAACACACTCATATTCAGACTCAGACTTTGGAATCTTTCTTTGGTGACAAAGAAGACCAAAACATACAGCCAGAAGAAGTCAACAAAGTCAAAGAGCCTACATCCAAAGCCTCCAAGAAAAACATGAACTGGTCTCAGGCCATGGAAGAACTCAAAAAGGATTTGGAAAAGCAAGTTAGAGAAGTAGAGGAAAAATTAGGAAGAGAAATGAGAATGATGTGAGAAAACCGTGAAAAACAAGTGAATGACTGGCTAAAGGAGACCCAAAAAATGCTGAAGAAAATAACACCTTGAAAAATAGACTAACTTAAATGTCAAAAGAGCTCCAAAAAGTCAATGAGGAGAAGAATGCCTTGAAAGGCAGAATTAGCCAAATGGAAAAGTAGATCCAAAAGACCACTGAAGAAAATGCTACCTTAAAAATTAGATTGGAGCAAGTGGAAGCTAGTGACTTGATGAGAAATCAAGATATTATAAAACAGAACCAAAGGAATGAAAAAGATCCCAAAAAGAAAACTGCTAGAAATATTGTCGCCAAATTCCAGAGCTCCCAGGTCAAGAAGAAAATACTGCAAGCAGCCAGAAGAAAACAATTTGAGTATTGTGGAAACACAATCAGGATAATACAAGATCTGGCAGCTTCTACATTAAAGGAACAAAGGGCTTGGAATATGATATTCCGGAGGTCAAAGGAGCTAGGATTAAAACTAAGAATCACCTACCCAGCAAAACTGGACTTTCAATAAAATAGAGGACTTTCAAGCTTTCTCAGTGAAAAGACCAGAGCTGAATAGAAAATCTGACTTTCAAACACAAGAATCAAGAGAAGCATGAAAAGGTAAACAAGAAAGAGAAATCATAAGGGACTTACTAAAGTGGAACTGTTTTCTTTACATTCCTACATGGAAAGATGATGTGTGTAATTCATGAGACCTCAGTATTAGGGTAGCTGAAGGGAATATACATACATACACACACACACACACACACACACACACACACATAGAGGGTGCAGGGTGAGTTGAATATGAAGGGATGATATCTAAAAAATAAAATCAAATTAATGGATGAGAGAGGAATATATTGAGAGAGGGAGAAAGGGAGAGATAGAATGGGGTAACTTATCTTACATAAAAGTGGCAAGAAAAAGCAGTTCTGTAGGAAGGGAAGAGGGGGCAGGTGAGGGGGAATGAATGAATCTTGCTCTCATCGGATTTGACCTGAGGAGGGGATAACGTACACACTCAATTGGTTATTTTACCCCACAGGGAAGAAAGAGGAAGGAGATAAAAAAGGGGCAATGATAGAAGGGAGGGCATCAGGGGGAGGAAGTAATTAAAAACAAACACTTTTGAAAAGGGACAGGGTCAAGGGAGAAAATTGAATAAAGGGGGATAGGAGAGGAAGGAGCAAAATATAGTTAGTCTTCCATGACATGAGTATTGTGGAAGGGTTTTGCATAATGATACACATGTGGCCTATGTTGAATTACTTGCCTTCTTAGGGAGGGTGGGTGGGGAGGTAAGAGGGGAGACAATTTGGAACTCAAAGTTTTAAAAGAAGATGTTTAAAAAAAGGTTTTGCATGCAACTAGGAAATAAGATATACAGGCAATGGGGTATAGAAATCTATCTTGCCCTACGAGAAAGGAAGGGAAAAGGGGATGGGGGGAGTGGAGTGACAGAAAGGAGGGCTGACTGGGGAATGGGGCAATCAGAATATATGCCATCTTGGAATGGGGGGAGGGTAGAAACGGGGAGAAAATTTGCAATTCAAACTCTTGTGGAAATCAATGCTGAAAACTAAAAATGTTAAATAAATAAATAATAATTTGAAATGAAATCAAATAAAAAGATAGAATCAGAAAAAAAAGAAACTAGAGTTGTTTAGCCTGGAAAAGAGAAGAGTTAGTAGGAAAAGTTGTCATGTGGAAGAAGTATTAGACTTTTTCAGCTTCTCCCCCAATGGGTGAAAACTGCAAGGGCATGTATAGACCTGATTTAAGGACAAAACTTCCTTAACAATGAGGGCTGTCCAAAAATGTAATGGGTTGCATTGAGAGACAGTTACCAGTCACTAAGGAGAACCTACTACCTCTTAAAGTCCAGAGGTCTTTAAGTAAAAACTGGGTGTGTAGAGTGATATAAGGTGAATTAGTCTCTAGGTTTCCTTCCAACTGTGAGATGTTGTCATTCATTCATTAAGAAATTTGAGGTTGTTCAGATTTGTGTTTCCTCAATTTACTGCCCCCATTTCTCAAAACTTGACAGCATCACTACTTATTCTCTTCCCCCTCCCACTTTGTCTCCTCTTGACAGTCACAGAAGAGGCTATGTCATCCTTCACAGTTAAATCCTCTCTCTGTGCATAAGATCCTATCTCCTACCTCCTTCAAGACTTTATTCCAGTTGTTGTTCGTCTCTTTCGTGCATCTGCAACCTCTCCATCTCCACTGCCCCTTTTCCATGGGCCTTCAAATATGTTCATCTTTCCACAATACTAAGTAAGTCATTTTCCTGTGATGCTTTTATCCAGTCCTTTTAGTATCTAATCTCTCCTCCCTCTCTCAAACTTCCTGTGCCTGTCTCCTGTGTTCCTGTGTCCTGAGACATTCGGTGCCTCTACTTTATTTCTTTATCTTGAAATTTAGCTTCAGCCCACCACTTTCTTTTAAGTTTTTGTTGTTCACTCATTTCTGTCGTGTCCGACTATTTATGACCACATTTGGAGTGTCTTGGCAGAGTTACTGGGGTGGTTTGCCATTTCCTTCTCCAATTCATTTTACAGATGAGGAAACTGAGGCAAACAGGAACTTGTCCAGGGTCACTCAGCAAGTATTTGAGACTGGATTTGAACTCAGGTCTTCCTGACTCTAAGCCTGGAGCTCTATCTACTGTGCCACCTAGAAATACTAACCAAAGATCTCAACACTGACTTGCTTCTAGGAGATAATATAAACCCCAAGTCCACTGGACATTTAAAGTTCTTCGTGGTCTGGCACCAGCCTACCTTTCTAGATGTATTTCGCACCACTCTTCTTTCTGACCTCTGCTTTCTAGCCACACTGACCTACTTGAGACTGTGCCTTATTACAGGCTATCCTCTATGCCTGGAATGTCTATCCTCTTCCTCTTCCTCTTAGAATCTCAATTGGCATTTTCAGTGTATGTTGTATCCCGCCCACCCACTCCATTCCATTAGCATACAAGGCATGAAAAGCAGAGGCTATTTTTTAAATGTGCCTTTGAATTTTCAATATTCACATAACTCAAAGTCTTGCTAACAGTAGTTGCTTAATAAAGTGTGGCGGTGGTGATTGGATTTAGTAGCTTTTTTGCAATGTTCATCTTTCTTTACTTGTTTGTAGCAGTTGACACATTTGACTGCTCTATCCAACTGGATTTTTTCTCCTTCCTTAGCTTCAAGGGAACTCTACTTTCTTGGTTTTCCTCCTACCTATGTAGCTATTCTTTTCTTTGTCTTCTTTACCAGCACCACTTGTCAACTCCTTCAGTTGGGATTTCCCCATTCAGTCTTTGACCCTCTTTTCTATCTTCATTCTCTCTCAATAATCTCATTCATTCCCACAGCCATATCTATGCAGGCAGCTTTGAAATATCAATATCCAGCTTTGACTTCTCTTCTGAGGTGCAGACCCACATGTCCAACTACTTAAAGTACACATCTAAGTTGGATGTTCCATCAGCATTGCTTGGACATTATCTTTTCCCCAAACCTGTTCCTCCTTATTTCTGCAGCGTGGCTACTGTCTAACACGTCATGTTGCTAGTGGCAGTCTTCTAGTTTTCCATATTCTAAACTTTGGGGCTATCTTAAGAATCGTCTGTCTTCCACATCTATCCAGCCATTTATCAGTTCTCTTGGTTTTATGTTCACAAAGTCTTTCACATCCATTCTAGCCTGCCATAAATCTAGCACCAGCCAACCTTTCCTATCTTACTTCATGATATTCCTTTCCATAACTGTATGCTCTAGCCAAACTGGACTGTAACACTTTGGCACAACCCTGTAATTTTCCATCTTCATGCATCTGTTTACACTGTCTTTCTATACTTGGAGTATTTTCCCTACCTTTCTTCATCTGCTGAATTTCTACCAAAAATTTAAAGCTCAGTTTGAATGTCACCTTTTATTTAAAATATTCCTTTACCCATCTATAGGTAACAACCTCCTCCTTCTGTGCTGCTCTAATGTTGTTCTCATGCATTGCTCTATTGCATAGTTATCTCCATTTATCTCATCTTTAGAATGTAAGCTTCACCAAGGCAGGAATCAATCATATTTTTATCTAAATGGATCTTTCCCAGAATGTGCCATAATGCTTCTCCATGTAGTAGATGTTTAATTAAAATGAGCCTAATGGTGAATTTCTTAGGAAATGTTCGAATTATGGCCATTTGTGTTTCTTAAATTAAAGAAATGAGAGCAAGTTACATATTTTTTATATTTTCACCCATTTGGGGAGGTAGATAATTAAGAAATGAACTCATATTTGGCCTGTGACTAGCCTGGTGTCAAAAATAACTGCCATTTCTTTCTTAATGAAGGGAAATTTTGAAAAATAATGCCATACTTTTTTTTTCAAGTAAATTCAGTGTGTCTTATTTCTCCCTGTGTGCAGGAATCTTAAATGAGAGGAGGATTCATTCTTTTATTTAGAGTTTTCAAACATTTTAAAAGAGTCATGAAATGCTATTGCCAGTTTTATCATTAAGATAAACATTATAATGTTGAACCCACTTTGGCATTCTAACATTTATGTAGTACTGCTAATTGGCTTAATTTTCCTATCACCTGACTTGACCCTGCTTAAATTTCCAGTATAATATTTGCTCTGTGCTGCTGCCATATCAGCACTGTGATCTTGGCAGCAAATGGAGAAATTTCTAATGTCATCCATTGCTGGCAGGGAAATCTAACTTGCATTTTTTTCTTTTTAGGCTGCCTAGAAAATAAAACACATCAATTTGGAATTTCCACACAATTTTTACCCCCTTAACCTTAAGCCTCTCTAATCTGGCTTCGGTCCCTAGCATTCTACTCCACCTGTTAATAACTAAACACAGTAAAATATAGTACTCTGCCTTCATTCTCTTTCACTTCCCTGCAATATCAGACACTGCTGACCATTTCCTCTGTCTGGAAATTCTCATTTGGCTTCATAACACTACACACCCCTGGCTCCTCTCCTACTTCAATAACTGATCTTTTCTCTCTCCTTTGCCGACTCCTCTTTTTACTTCTACACCACAGCCAGAGGTCTCTTCCAAAGGTCTGTCCTTAGCCTTCTGCCTTTTTTTCTTTCCCTTCCTTCCTTTTCCTACCAATCAGTCGATTAGCATGCATTTCTTAAATGGCCGCTGTGTGCCAGCCACCAGGCTAGTTTGCTGGGAACATAAAAGAAAAAAAAATCTTTGCCTTCAAGGAGTTTACATTTTATTAAGGGATACGCCATGTGTATGTGTCTGTTTGTATGCAAGTATTCATGTATGTATGCATGTATATATACACATAAAAATATATTAAAATATATATGTTGCTGGGGGTGGGGTGCACTACTGCTGCCTAAAGGGGTGAGCAAAGCTCTGATGTAGAATGAAGTGCTAGGGATTCTAAGAGGCGTAGATGAGGAGGTAGTGCATTCTAGATATGGGGGACAGCCAATGAGAATACAGGGTGATGGGAGAAGGAGGGTCCTGTGTGAAGAACAGCAAGAATGCCATCTTGGTTAAACTGGATGGAGTATGGGAGGTTGAATAATGTGAAATCAAACTGGAAAGGTAGACTGGAGCCAGGTTGTGAAGGACTCCCAATGCCAACAAAGGAGTTAATATTTGATCCCAGAGTTAATATATGGTACCATTCTTTAGTAGTAAGGGAGTGACATAGGCAGAAAACCCATTTCCTTCCCTCTCTTCATTCCATGTTCAGGTACACTTTCCATGTCTCAAACTTATTTAAAAAAGGAATGGGAACTAAAAATGGACTTGATCTTAGGTTATTTGCATTCCTATCTGTTTTTAACCTTGAATTTTTTTTAATGGGCTAGTTTAGATTTCTGTATCTTCAATAATGGAATAGTTTTTTTTTTTTTTACTGGTCATAAGAGTTGTTTAGACTGGTATGGAGTTGTTAAGACTTGTGAGTATGGGGATAGCTTAGAACATGTTACTGAACATTGGCCCCACCTGTTAGTTCCCTCACAGGATGCTGGTGCCGGGTAGATTGGCTCAATTTAGCATGTCTACTATGTACAAAGCATTTGGTACCTAGGAAGATAAAAAATGTAAATAAAATGCTGCTCTTGCCCCAGAGGAGCTTGTAATCTAATAGACATTTCCTTTTAAAAATATTTCCATGTATGGAGAAACATTAGTAATTGCTTTAAATGTCTTACTCTAAAGAACTCTGAAGAACCACCCTGGGTTATGGTTAATTTAACTAGTTAACTGAAATCAAGTCCAATTCTCATCTTTTTATATTAACTTCATGTTATTCTTTGACTTTTAAAAAAATATTTAAAAACCTCAAAGTTTATCAAAGATGACTTCTCCTTTGTTTCAACAATCTGGCTAGCAGCTTCTGTGGGGGTGTAAGATCCACCCACAGCCAGCACCCAGAAAGCTGCCAACAGCACAGGTTCTTTTGATCTGCTTAACTAAGGAAAGCAAGGTGAAGGGGTTGACAAGCTCACTTTAATTAAGCATACAAATATCAGTCACTTAGTTCAGGGGAAAAATCCAGCACACTGAACTTCAGAGCAAAATACAAACAAATCACAAACATCAACAGACAGACCTAATACAATTCATAGTTACCAACATCTAGGTTCAGCCCGGGAGCTCAGAACAAGGGCTGTCCCAGAGTCATGCGCCACCACTGCTGTAGGGAGGAGCTCCAAGGAAGAGGAGGCCAACCCCTAGTTTTATATCTTTTTCAGCATCAAGGGTGAGTCACACAGGGGTGACTCACCCACGTGACCTAGAATCGTCACAAAGAGGCGACTTAAACCCATGTGGTCTAAGAGCCTCTGCTCTCCCAGACGTGTAAACTAGGCCCTCCCTGGAGGTAGCCCCACCTTGGGCCCCACCTTAGTTGCCAATCCACACCCACTAAGGTTTCACACCTAATAGGTTTGGGCCTGGGGCTTAGCACCTAGTAAGGCTCAATGAATTACTCAAAGGGAACAAAAGCCAAACTATTCAAGGGCACTTGTTGAACTAAGTGCTAAGGAGCCCATTTTGCTTACCAACACATCCATGTAATTTGAAAATCTGATATGTTGATATTTAGAATTTTAGCAAAATGATCTGCTTTCTTATTTTCTTAACATCATATATTTTATGAATTTATATGACTGCATTTGAGCTCTTTTTTAGATGTATAAATGTATTTGGGGGTATTAAATTTTGGTCTAACTTTCTCAGACTCACCTATTCAATCTTTTGTTTGACATTACATTTAAAAATAATATTTTGTAATTTATTAACAGGTATACAACATGTTTCAACACCACAGCCTGGGAATTAAAGTTAATATTCAAGTCACCAAGCTTGTGCTTCTTCGAAACCGCCCTGTAAGTTTTCACAGACACTTCACATATTATAGAATACTTCTAACGTTTGAAAAATAAGCTTTATGTGCGGTGTCAGGTATTTAAGAGGATCACTTCAGGGAAACCCTGCACTGATGTCTCATTTTGGCTTAGAGGTGACCCTTGGTTCTCAAAAACTACTTGTAAAGTTCAGGTCCGGTAGGGCCTACCAAAACTGTACTGGCAGTAGCCTATTTCTGTTGTTCAAGGCCTAGCTAGCTGAGTTGAGTAGCATACACAGAGCATTGGCTACCAGATGAAGACCTTTTTGACAATGGTGACTCATGAAACCACAAAAAAAATAATAAAATGGATCTCAATTTTGTATAGCTTACCCATGACTAACCCAGACCTTGAGTTAGGAAGTTGTAAATTCATATCCTGCTTCAGATACTTAAGAGCTGTGTGACCCTAGGAAGTATATTTAATCTCTTTGAACTCCAGTTTCTTCATCTGTAAATGAGGGACTGTTCTCAATGGTATCTAAGGTCCATTCCAGCTTTAAATCTTTGATCCTGTGATTCTTTGAGTTTTGGAGGGATAGAGAAATGCGGATTATAAGAATAAAAACAACATGGCAGATAAAATAATCATTTATTGGATTACCTACAAGCACTGATAGCTAACACTTATGTAGTACTTATTATTTGCCAGGTACTATGCTAAGTGTTTCATAATTATTAACTCATTTGATCTCCCCAACAATCCTGGAAGACATTTTACAAATAAGGAAACTGAGGCAGACAGAAGTTAAGTGAATTACCCAACATCACACAGCTAATAGTGTCTGAGGACAGATTTGAATTCAGGTCTTTTTGACTCCTGGTCTAGCACCCTATCCACTGCATCATCCAGCTTTCACTACCAGCCTTTTAGGTCATCAGATGAAGTGTTATTTAATATGACAGTAGCATACAGGTTGGTTATGATTTGGGGAAGAAAAAGCAAGACCAGTTAGGAAATTTTTGCAGTGGTCTAGGCCTATTTTTTTTTTGGAAACTAGGACATACCACTAAGCATAAAAAATATGATATTCTAGGTATCCTATCTTCTATCTACTAATTCAATTGTAGAATTTTACAAGTTAAGAAGTTCTGACACTTTGGTAGTTTAAAATGAGACAGCTGTTGGGTGTGGCTTGGATTATATGGCCTTTGGGTTCTCTTCCAATATTAAGATTCTATGCTATGATCCCTTATCAGATACGTTGGAGACACAATTCTGGGTCAGGTACGTTTGATGTACTTATTTACATGGCTTCTGAAACACCTTCCAACTCTAAAAGTCTGTGACCGTTGTTTAAAAAAAAAGGAATGGTTTTGTTTTGCTACCTGTATGAACTTAGGCAAGTCACTTATCCTCTACTGACTTGAACTTTCTCATCTGTACAATGAGCTAGTTAAACATGATGATATCTGAGGCCCCTTTTAGCTCTAAACCACACTATGATCCTGCAACTTCCAACTGAAGGAAGTGGATGAATAGATAAATATTTAAATTCTCAAATGGGAGTAGAGCTCACAGGTTCTTTTCAAAGAAGCAAATGAAGATGTTGCCAGAGCTGATTTCAAAGGCAAGGAAAACATAATTTTGTGGGTAATTGGGCATCTTATCTTGCGGTGCCCAGGACGAGCATAAGCAAACAGCTAATCATAGAGATAACTACAACTTATGTGCCAACAGCTTAATTTCAGAGGATAAAGGGTAAAAAAATCTTACCAATCCTATTAACATCCAAATTGTCCTTTTGATATTTGTTGACTTCATTGTGAAGGTTGGGGCAGGGGAGATGTGTTAGAAAACTATGTTGGAAAACATGGTTTAGGATCCAGAAATAAAAAAGGTCAGTGGTGTTTGAGCCACTCAGAAGCTTTACATCATGAATATTGTAACTGTATCACACTGTACATCGTGAAATTATTCTTCAAGAAGAGAGTCAACATGTATAGTTTGTGTACCAAATGATAAATAAAAATGAGATTTATTATGGCAAGTGATGAGAAATAACTGGTTTCCAATGCATACATTTCAGAGTCATGTATTTATGCAGGTCATATCAGTCAAAATTTAAGAGAAAGTGTCAAAAATCAACACAGAATTAAAACAAAAGGTAAGATGAGAAGGCACTGACTATGAATACAACAGCTTCAATCTGAACTGTTTAAATAAAATGCTTCCTCCAAAAAATTGGAAATGGACAAAATGGAAACATCTACCCTGAAGATGACGTTGGATCTAGGTCCCCTCAATGAGAAACATGGTAATTTAAAAGACTAATCTCTCCATCCATAAAAAAAAACCTAACGTGGATGAAAAATGCATCTTGCTCAGATTATAGTATTCAGATGGACTTTTTGGTCAAGTTTATCTATTAATATATTAAAATCAAATATGTGCTGAACATAAAAAATGAGCTGAGCTCAGAACTGAATAAAAGGAGATTAACCTGGATCTCATTTGGAAAATTACACAGTGCCTTCATTGATTCTAAGCTGTGCAGTATAGCAAAAGTCCATCTTTTTAACAATGATAGTGTTCTCATGATGCTACACAGTTGTAAATTATGGAACAGCACAATCAAGAATTTAAATTAAAGGTAACCCAAAGGAAAATGAAGTATGTATGGTGGATTTTTGTACATTAGTGTTTAATCATCAACAATAACTTTTGAATAAAAAAAGTGATGTTAAGGTCCTCACCTAATAGCATGTATGAATAGAAAAAGACGTAAGCCAGTTATATCACATGTCAAGGATAACACATGAACAAAATACGTATTCCACTAGCATCCTCAAAATCACAAAGAACCAGATGGAGATCTTCACATTAGATAGATCCTCTTTAGAAGATTTATGTTAGGTGATGGATGAGAAACACCCAGGATCAAAAGGTGTGTACATACTGTGAACTGTGTCAGATGGGGAAGTATTGACACCAGTGAGATTGGGGATCCATCTAAACAACAAAATGTTTAAGAGCATAGTCTGTTTTAAGAGCAGGACTGTTTAATCCCACCCTCCTAGTCTCAAAGGGACAATTGTGTGTCCTGAAGACAAAGCGGAGGTGAAGCTTATTCTTCTACCAGATTCTCCATTCAGAATATTATTAAAATCTTACCTTTTCCCCTTCTTTCCTTCCTATACCAATCTCTCAAGGTCTTCCCTGTGGTATGTATCTCAGTGGTATAGTCCCCTTGTATTGAGAAAACACCTGGGTTCCACTTGACTTTAGGATTTAGCCATTTTATGGGTATTAGAGTGAGCAAATTAAGGTGGAATATGATGTATTAGTAATACAAAGAGGCAGGCACAGATGTCATATAAATTGAATTGTGTTTGGCATCACATTATTTTTTTCTGCTTGGGAAAGGAAAGATATTCTTTAGCAATATAGTTTTTATTTACCATCTTAGAAATATGGCTGCTAAACATTTCTTTGGGACATTCTTTAAAATTCATTCCATTTAGGTTTAAGGTATTGGGTCTTTATTTGTGGACAAAACGTTAAGTAAAGGCATTCCAATAAGCTGCATTGTCATGACTTTTACAGTAGTCTATAAGTTAATGAACTCTGGGGATATAGCCTTAACCTATGATTTTTTTTGAGGAGGAGAGAGTATGAGGAATTCCTATATGAAGAAATTTCCTATACTAATTCAGGTCAGCACCTTCTCTGCAATTTATAATCTAGGAGTTACCTAGAACACTTTGGGATTAAGTGACTTGCCTAGAGTTCCATAGCCTGTATTTGTCACGGAAAGGAGTTAAGGCTGGGTCTTCCTGGCTCCCAAGGACATCAGTGGTGTCAAATGCAAATGAAAATAGAACACTATGACCATATATTGACTCAGAAACCCACAAATTAGTATCATCTATTAGTATTGGATTTTTATTTATTTTCTTAAACATTTCCCAATCACATTTTAGTCTGGTTCTTGGCTGCACTCTGGAGTGTTAGCTTGTGAATTTGACAATTCTTCACTACATTATGCTGTCTCTCTGAATGAATTGAATGAACTCTGACTTGCCTAGCTATTTTCTTATTTAATTATCCTCCCTCCCCTTTTTCTCCTCAGGCTAAGTTGTCCATTGGACACCATGGAGAAAGATCCTTGGAGAGTTTCTGTCACTGGCAAAATGAGGAATACGGAGGAGCAAAGTATCTTGGTAATAACCAGGTTCCTGGTGGAAAGGATGACACCCCCCCAGTGGATGCTGCTGTTTTTGTTACTAGGTAGTATAGATTTTATTTAGTTGATATGAAAGAGAAGTAAACTTCTTGTACACATTTAAAATATTCAATTTTGTGTATTTAAGAGTTTTTATAGTTCTCAAAGAAAATTTATAGTTCAAAATGAGGCTTGGTAAGGATTTAGATCAAATTTGAAGCTACTTGTCAGTTGATTTAGGCCCAATAGCTGAAGTAAAGATGTACCAACATAACTTTACAATTTTACATATGATATTTGCTATAACAGTGTTTGGTAATACAGATTTTGTAGAGACATGTCAGAACTATCTGGTTTTAAATATGGCCAGGTATATATCTTTTCTGTGTACTTCTCTTGAAATGCTATGTAAATTTAAGCTATTATTATTTAAATAGATGACATCAGATCAACATTCCACCTACCTTTTAGATACTACTTAAACTTCCTATGTATACTCTTAGAATGAAGAAACTGATTAAATGAGCTCGTCGTGTGTCTGGGTCACAGAATTGGAGCATACCTTCCTTAATTTGAGAGATTCTTCAGTTGTAGAAAGTAGAACTCAAAAATTGTCTTTTGAAAATTGGTTTAAGCAATATTTGATGTAGTTTACGCATCCCCTTTCCTCCTTTATTTTCAAAGCCTGTTGGAGAAAAGCCTCTTTTTAAAATCATTAGCAATAATTAGCAATAATGTCTATGAGAGATTCACTTCATTGCTGCTCGAAAGCATTCAATTTGCAAAGTATACAAATGTTTTCTTTCTAATTGAATTTATCTACTTGACTAAACTATGTCTAAATATTTAAAAATGATAGATAATAGTAAAAAAAACCCTCTAGATCTCTGGAGTAACTTTTAGTTGTGCAATATTCTTTCTCAAATCAGGCACAGCTTTTTTTGTCCTGACTAGGCATCCACCACAGTGTTGTATACCAAGTAGGCACATGATTGATGTTTCTGGAATTGTGTTGAATTTATTAAGGAGACATTGAAAGATGGGGAATATAAAGATAAGACATCATAAGCTAAAAATGTACCCTTAGGTCTCAAGACTATAAAAGCAATAATAGTCAGATTTAGTTGTTTGGAATTGGGAAATACATATATATATATATGTGAAATATATATATATATATATATATAATATAACACAATATATAAGCTATAAGATATTAAATCAAAATATATTTGAGTATGTGTATTTAAATATATCTGTATTATGTACATATATGGAGATATATGAAGATATATGAATGTATTTATATGAAGTATATACACATATATTATATATTTACATATATACATTGATATTTAAATAAATATATATTACACATTGACTGTGTATGTATGTATTTATATATGTGTATATTTATGCGTGTGTGTATACATACACATACACGCACACAAACACATACATGCACACACATAATCCTGGCTTTGCAGCCTGTAACTTCAAAGGCACTTCAAAGTCTTTCACAATCTGGCTCTTTCTAGCCTTACCTAACATTATTCACTTTTAGCTACTTTACTGCCAAATCAGGCTCCTCTTTGTGCTTAGAAACACAAACAGTACCTCCTGCCTCTCTGCCCTAACTCACACTGTTCTTTGTGCCTAGAAAGTCCTCCATTCTTCCTCATATTCTACAACCCAATTCTAATGCTGCTTCCCTCTCCCACCCCTTGGAGGGAAGCTCTCACTAAGTCCTCTATTTGGTAATGATCTTCCCCCTCAGATTTTATATAGTACTTCATTTTGTAAATATCCCTTTCTATTAATGGATTGTCATTCTTTTGAGGTTGTGTTTGACTTTTGAAAACAGAAAGAAGCTAAGAGCCAACTGATGAAAAAGATGAGGGATCAAGATGGGCAATATACTTTTTTATAAAAAATAGAGTGACTTGTAAAAAGGTGACTTTTCTTGTGTGTCATATGCTGCCTGAATACACCTTCAAAAATCAGATTTCAAAAGAAATATCTTGGGCAACAGTAGTGTCTTTGGAATGCATATATAGATTCCCAAGATCACTTTGATAATATTTCTTTGGATTTTATATATTTTGATGTATTTGTTTTAAAGCCATCTCATTACCTTACAATCCTGTCTTATGCTATTTTCTTCTTAGTAACGTTCCCTTTCTCTGTTGAGTTGACAAAATTATTGTGAATGGACTTGCTGGGAATATTCAGGAAGCACTGTCACCAGAACAAGAGCTAACAAAGCTCAGCCCTGTTCAGGAGTCATCATCAGACATGAAATCATCTTCAGGCATTGGTTTGGGGTTTTTTTAATAGTTTCCTTAACACATTGGTAATATTTTGTCTAAAAATGCCTCCTTCTAATTGAAGCATATGGGGTAAGGTCATTTTAGAATACTGTGGTGCTTTGTGTTGGTATTCGTTAAAGAAGAGACTAAAGGGTCCAAGGTCTGGAAAAGGCAGCGTTTCTTCAGCTGTAAGGGAAAGGGTGGACCGTTTCTACATCTTTGTAGTGACTATGTCTAATACTGTTGGAAAAATTTTAAATTTCTATCTAGTCTTTCCTGGCTCTCCTTATGCATCAGTCTTTCCTTCTTTGATTTCATTCATTCAGCATTTATTAACTGCTTATTATGTGCCAGGCAAAAAGCATTAGTTATATAAATTAAGATTTTTTTTTAAATGAACCTTTTTGGAGAGTGAAGAGAAAAGGTTGGGGCAAATCAGGTAGCTCCACCTATGAATCTTTGTCAAGCATCACGTTAAAGACGTCAATGTTGTACAGTGGAACGAGCACTGGATTTGGAGTCAGGAATTTAAATTCAGCCTTAGATATTTACTCACTTTGGGATCCTACCAAATCCCTTAACTTAAAGCTTAAGCTTTCTCATCTGTAAAATGGGGATAACAATACGTAACATTTATATAGCCCTGACTATGTGCCAGGCACTGTGCTAGGTGCTTCCCAATTCTTATCTCATTTGACCCACACAACAACCCTGGGAAGTAGGTGCTATTATTATCCACATTTTATAGAGAAGGAGACTGAGGCAAACAGAAACTAAGTGACTTGCCCAGGGTCACACAGAGAGTAGGTGTCTGAGGCAAATTTGAACTCAGGTCTCACTGACTCCAGAATAATGGTCTACCAGGGGTGGGAACAATGTGCCACGTAGCTGGCCCAGTTTGTTGTGAAGATAAAATGAGATATTGGTAAAGTGCTTTAAAAACCTGATAATACTATATAAATGCTAGCTATGGTAACATTGTAAATGTGGTAGGATTCAGTAATGTGAATATAACTTTTGAGGGTCTCACACGGGCAAAACGATGATTGTGTACTGTTGGAGGGCTGCAGCTACTCAGGTAGTGATAATGATAGGCATAAAGAACGTATCATTTTGCGAAAAAATTGGGTATGAAAATAATTCTGTTCTTTAAAAAGTGATTGAATTTTTCCAGGGTAATCTTATGTTACCCACGTATCTAGTTGTATGCTCCACAAAGCAGACTGTGTTTAGAGTGAATTGTTGCCTTGAGGGTCCTGAATCCTATTACTAGCCAACTATATAATCCTGACTTTGACTATATAATCCTGGATGCTCACCAGCCTTGACAGATGGACCAGCAACAGAGGATATGAACATGACATCATGTCCAGCCAAAGCAGGCGAGCCAGAAAAAGCAGGAGCTGGGCTTACACAAGTTACAGCTGTGTAGAACACCAGAAACCGCCCCTGGAGGGACTAGGTTGTTTGGGAATGTTGCAGCATAGAGGGCTGCAACTGTAAAGGAGAGTCAGGACCTTTCACTATCCTTCTCTCCATCCTGCTCTCTCCTCATTAGGTAATTCTTACCTCTGGCTCAATAACCATTGCGCACAAACTAGGAAGCAGTCATTTTCCTACCAACCCCTCCATTTCTAGTCGATGCCATAATGACAAAGCAATACAAATGCTGGGGCAAAATCTTGTAAGGATAATGAAAAAGAAGACAGACCTGTCATGTGACTCTCTGTATACATCCATTTGTTCCCTGCTCTCCTTCTGCTCCTAGTTTAACTCCAGATGCTGCTCAGTAAATTACACACACACACACACACACACACACACACACACACATGTACATATTTGGTTCTTTAATGCAGCATTGATTTATATTTTCTCAGTTGAGTTGATATATGAAAGCACTTGGCAAATCTTAGAGCTATTATTATGATAACAATGATCATTCTCATCATTATAGCTTTGTGTGTAGTGGGTACCCAGCATAGATCTGCTGAGGACCATTGCTAGTTCTGTCAGGTTTCTGAAAATTGGTGAGGAGACACAGACTGCTTCAAGCTGCCTTGAATGAAGGCAGAATGGGAAAGTTGGGTATTTGGTAAATTTCCCAAAGTTTTAGTTTCACATGAGAAATGAATAAAGGAATCCAAAAAATTTTTAGAGGGTAAGTAACCTTATTGGAGGGCAGCTAAGTGGTAACAGTAAATAGAGTGCCCAGGCTGGAGTCAAGAAGACTGGCCTCAGACACTTACTAGCTGTGTGATCCTGGGCAAGTCACTTAACCTTGTTTGCCTCAGTTTCCTCATCTGTAAAATGAACTGGAGAAGGAAATGGCAAATAACTCTGGTATCTTTGCCAGGAAAAAGCCAAATGGAGTCAGAAAGGATCTGAAATGACTGAATAGTTACAAACCTTGCAGGAAGAAAATTTTGTGTCCCATTTTCTGAGGACAAAAAAATAATGAATACCACCGATAAAGAAAAGAGTTCCTGACTTTTATTTCTTTTGAGACAGTATTCAGCCAAAACAGAAGAGGCCTCAGGCCAAACTAATAAAATAATTTTCATTTCTGATTTGATTACAACTACTTGCTTTCTTTAAGGAAAGAGATAATCCCAACTGCCTTGCGGAGGTATAATAACGTACTCCATAATGTACTGGAGTGTTGAATTACATATTTCAGACCACCAGATTTCCTTTATCATGGAACTGTAGAACATGAGAAGCAAAAATACTATAGTGCTTTATTCATTGGTCAGTCAGTCTCCTTGGGACAGATTTTCTCCAGGATGGCATCTTGCCACTTTCTAATAGTTTAGTTATCTGTTGTCAGGATGAAAGCAGCTTTTGGTACTGTAGCTGATGTAATATAATAAACCCTTAAATAAACTCTAGTCCTGGAGTGGATTTTTGTGCCAATTCTGTCCTTAGCAAATATCAGGTGATTTTTAATTTTTTGTTTTTCGACATTTTAACTCTAAAAGTGTTTGAAAAGCAATGCTAGCCTTCAATGAAATGAAGTATTAAGAAATCATAGCTGTTTCAGTTCTTGTTTTCTTCTTATTAGTGCTCCTTCCTCCCCCTTCTTTCTTACTTCCTGGCTCCAGGTCCCAAAGCACAACCTCTTTCCTCTTCATCTACTCTCTTTTGCAGATGGTTGTCATTAAGATTTCTTCAATATTAAAAGATCCTGCTACTCCTCCTCCACTTCCACTTATAGTGTCATCTATTTTCTGCTTCCTGTCTTTGTGTTGTGTTTCAACAATATTGGCAGCCTCCAGTATTTAGTGATTTTTTTCCCACCACTTGTCTTTGTTGCTTCTCCAAAATGAAAGTATTATTAACATAACAGCTTGACTAGCCTTACAACTATATAGATAGAATACATCATCTACATGGATGATGCTAAGGGTGCTAAGAAGAACATTCTTCCCAAAAAACCCCAAAATTTCCTTCTCAGCATACTGATGTGTGCTATTTAATTGCTAGAGTTTTATTCCTTTGGCATCAGACTTTATACTTTGCCACTAGGAAAAGCAACTCAAACTTTCATCAGTCTCTTAATAGGCTGTTAAGTAATTTACAACAGTATGTACCAGGCACTGTGTTAGATTATAGGCTACAAAGGTAAAATCAAGATGGTCCCCTAGCCTCAAGGAGCTAACATTCTACTGGAGGATGCTGTGTCCAGTATAGATAAAAATAATGTACTTACAAAATGAATACAAAGACTTTGGGTTGGGGAATACTCACAACTGAGACAGCAAGTAGATCAGGGGTGGGGAACCTGCAGCCTTGAGGCCACATGTGGCCCTCTAGGTCCTCAGGTGCAGCCCTTTTGACTGAATCCAAACTTCACGGAACAAATCCCCTTGTTTAATAAAAGGATTTGTTTTGTAAAACTAGGAGTCAGTCAAAAGGCTGCAATCAAGCCACATGTGGTCTCAAGGCCATGGGTTCCCCACCCCTGAGTAGATACTCTTGAAGGAAGTAGCATTTGAGCTGAGCTTTGCAGGATGCTAGACATTCTAAGAGGCCAGAGTTGAGGAATGGGAGCATTCTAGATATTGGGAGAGGGGTGTGTGTGTGTGTGTGTGTGTGTGTGTGTGTGTGTGTGAGAGAGAGAGAGAGAGAGAGAGAGAGAGAGAGGGAGAGAGAGAGAGAGAGAGAGAGAGAGAGATGGAGAACACAGGCTTTGCAAAGGCACGAAATTCTTAGGAGGCAATGATGTGTAAGAGGAATAGCAAGTACTGTACTCCAGTTTGACTGGGGTGTTGAATGTGTGGGAGGAGGTAATGTGTGAAAAGCTGGGAGCCAGATTTAGAAGGACTTTAAAAGCCAAATAGATAAGCTTTATCCTAAAAACAATAGGGAGCTACTGAAGCTTTTGAAGTGAGGGAGGAATGTCTTCATACTAGTGCTCTAGGGATATCAATTTGGCAATAATGGGGAGGATAGTTTTGAAGAAGAGATCGGATGCAGAAAGATCAGTTAGGCAGCTATTGTCATCCAGATGGGAAGTAATGGCTTGAACGAGGGTAGTTTTGCTGGGAGTGAAAAGGAGAGGACAGCTTCAAGGGATGTGGCAAGAAAACTGGCAAGATGATCACTGGAGGAAGTCACACAGACATTCTGTAGCAGGAGGGCAGGACTGAAGAAGGGGGACGGTACTCTAGCAGTAGTAGTAAAACAACAACCGCAATGACTATAATAATAAATAGCATTTGTGTAGCAGTTTAAAGTTGCTAAGTGATATATATGTATACATATAAGTATATATATATATATATATGTATATGAAATACATAAATGTGTGATATATATGTATATTTGTATGTTTATACATGCATACACACACATATGAAATTTCATTTGATAATCACAGTAACACCGGGACCAAGTAAATGCTATTATTGTCTACATTTTACAGAAAAGGGAACTGAGGCTGACAGAGGTTAAGTGATTTGTCCTGCAAGTGACTGAAATAGTGATTTGAACTCAGGTTTTTCTGGATCAATGAACACTATCCACTATGCTAACCTAGGTTTGGGGTATTAGAAGAAGAGCAAGGAAAAGATTAGTAAAAGATTCAAGGGTAAGATAGCGGAGCAAAGTAGAACTAGACAACTGTAAGGTCAAGCTTTTGAAAGGAGAAAAAGTGAGGCTAGCATGAAGTCCGATGGCCTAGAAAAACAGGGGGGAGGTAGAGTGACTGGATGTCATAGGGAATTAAGAATATGTCTAGGAGGAGTCAGACTTAGGAGGTTATGGACTGTGGAAGGAGAACACTGGTGAGTGATGGTGAGATCAAGAGTATGAGCATCTCTGTATGGGGCTGAGTATAGGTGCATATCAGTGGAGCTGAGACTGATGAACTAGAAAGCAAATGTAATTAAGGCAGAGGTTATTAATCTTGGGTCTGTCAATCTTTAAAAAACTATTTTGATAATTGTATTTCAGCATAATTGATTTTCTTTGTATTCCTGTGCCCAGGGTCACAGAGCTAGTGAGTGTCTGAAGCTGGATTTGAACTAAGGGCTTCCTGACTTCAGGCCCAACACTCTATCTGCTGTGCTACCTAGAAGGGGTAGGCATCATTATTTATTAAGGAGGCAGTCATATGATGAAAGCCAGGAGTCAAAAGCATTGAAGAGCCTTGGAGGCAGGAGGAGAAGTGATATTGTCATCTGAATATATTATTAACATATAACTTATTTTGTTTTATGCGTGTAAAAACATATTCTGAGAAGCATTCTGGCTTTATCATACTACCCAAAGGATTCCATGACACACAAAAGTGTTTGAGAATCCTTGACTTAAGGAGACATCAACACATCCATTGAAGTCTCCAAGTATTAGGGCAGGGAATGGGCTAAGAGAGAGATTATGAGCTGAGAGTGAATTTTATTGCCTCTAGGAGCAAACACAAAATATTCTGTTTGGCTTTCAAAGCCCTTCATAAACTAACTTCTTCCCCACCACACACCCCTTTCCAGTCTTCATACACCCTCCTTGACTGATTAATCAAGTTGGTGCAGAGGACTGTTCTAGTTGCTATGTAAATTCACGGTAGACATTAAATAAATGTTTGTTGAATTTAATTTAGAAATGGGGCAACTGAGGCACAAAATATTTCATGTCACAATTGAAAAATCCTAATCAGTCTCTGACAATTTAACACTTCCCAGATTTTATAAATTATGTGAAGACATACTCCTCATTTTTTTCACCTGGCAACTGCTTAAAATAATGAGGAAGGTGAGGAGGAAAGCGGATTTTCTTTTAAGCCCTGAAACAAATATAAATGCCATTTAATGCTCACCTGCTGCAGGTCTTTCTGTGTTCTTACTTCCCAGATTCTAAAGGGTCCCATAGCCATTGAAGCCTTCTAGACCATCCTCTGAGTATAGATAGACAACTCAGCAGTGGCAAGTCCACTCTGTAATATAGACAAGGTGCCATGAGACCTAGGTCAGATTCTCAGTCCTCACCATCTACTTGTCTGACAGTCATCATTGACTCTTCCTTTCTCTTTACCCTTCATACCCAATCATTTACCAAATTTTCTCATCTCCGCAATGGTTTCTAGAGAAAGAAGGAGATTCAGAATTGCACTTTGGGGGATTATCTCATCATTTACATTGTATGTGAAGATTAATGCCAAGACTGTGAATGATATCCTTGAATCACAACTCTGACCACGTCACTCCTTTCAGTGGCTAACTCTAGGATGATACATAACTCCTGTGTATGTCACTGAGCTGGAAGGGACTTTAGGAATCATCCCCGAATAGAGATTGGACCAGGAGTCAGCAAGACCTGAGTTCAGCTCTGACCTCAGGCACTTTAGTAGCTGTTTGAACCTGGACAAATCCCTTAAGCTCTATCTGCCTGTTTTCTAATCTGGAAAAAAGGTGATGATAAGAGCATCTGCCTCTCAGGGTTGTTGCAAAGATAAAATGAAACAATATTTGTAAAGTTCTTTGCAAATCTTAAAACATGATATAAATACTAGTTATTATTATTATTAATAATTATGGCTCACACATTTGACAGGTGAGGAAACTGAAGCCCAGAAAGGCAAAAAAAAATCCTTTCACAATCTAGCTCTATCCTCATCTTCCAGGCTGACATCACAATCTGCACAATCTATGTTTGAGGCAAACTGGCTTACTTTCTGTTCCTTTTATACTCACCTCCATACTCCTGCACAGGGTGTCTCCCTCCTAACTTCTAACTCTTGGAATGCCCAGTTCCTTTTAAGGTTCTGGTTAGGCTTCGTCCCTTACACAAGGACTTCTCCTGATAACTCACATTGTTAACATTCAGTCTCCTCACACACATGCTGAATTACTTTGGATTTTCTTATGTGTATATCCCAACAGGACAATAATATAACCTATGATCTTTATATCTATAGTGCCTATTACGGCATCTGGCTCATTTAATAAATATTCCTTCAGTCAGTCAATCAGTCAATAAACATTTATTAAGCCCCTGCTCTGTACTAGGTACTGTGCTAAGGTCTGAAGATATAAAAAGAGGTAAAAGAATACCTGCCCTCAAGGAGTTCACAGTCCGATGGGGGAGAAAACATATAAATAAATGTATACAGGATAACAAGCTATATACGGGATAAATAGGAAACAATTAAAATAGGGAAGGCACTAGAATTAAGAAGGGTTGGAGAATACTTCCAGTGAAAGATGGGATTTTAATTGGGACTTTAAAGGAAGCCAGGGAGATGAGTAGGTGGAGCAGAGGAGAGAGAGCTTTCCAGACATTAGGTAGAGACAGATAATATTCCTGGAGCTGAGAGATGGAGTATCCTGTTTGTGGAACAGCCACAAGGCCAGTGTCATGGATCAAAGAGTACATGTTGTGGAGCAAGGTGTAAGAAGACTTGTCTTAGAAATCCTTGTCCTCATCGAGTTTGCAGTTTAGTAGTGTACACAGCATGAGTATGAATAGCAGTAAAACACAATTGATGCCCATTAATTGGGAAATGTTTGAATGAGTTTTGGTATATGATTGTGATGGAATATTACTATGCTATAAAAAAATGATGAGCTTGATGATTTTAGAAAAATATGGAAAAATTTGCACAAAGTAACAAAGAGCAAAATGAGCAGAACCAAGAGAACATTGTATACAGCAATATTGTTTTAAGAACGACTTTGAACAAATAAGTTATTTTGACTTTTATAAATACCCAAATTAACTATAAATGACATATGAAGAAAGACTCTGTCTGTGTCCAGAGAAATAACTGTTAAATAGAAATATGTATAGAATATCTTTACATATATATGTGTGTATATATATGTATATACATCTATTTGTGTGTAATGGTAACCATCTGACATTCTTCAGGGAAGAAAAAAAAGAAATTTACATGATCATTTTTTGTATGTTTGAAAGGAATGGCAAGATGTGCATAGTAGATTTGCAGTTTCATGTACAATCATCTTTTTATTGTACTGTGTTATGGAAATGATTGTTTTATTCAATAAATTAAAGATAAAATCTAATCACAAAAACATAATGAAACATAACATGTGTATGAGAGAATAGCTGTGCTACCCACTGAAAGTGTCCAGTTGGTTATTTTCCAAAAGTTTTATAACTTTTACTATCATTAAAGCTTCTAGCTAGTAAATGTATCACAGGTCCAAACTATGGTAGACACTGATGATTCACTAGTAGTGATGAGATGCTTATGTGGCTCTATCATGTCATTGGGAGAGCTGCGTAAATCTGACTTTGTTGCATTTATTTTCTAGGACAGACTTCTGTGTACACAAAGACGAACCATGTGACACTGTGGGTGAGTTACAAAATTAGAACAATAATTTGAGACTGATTTTGTACTGGGAATCAACAGTGGTATTTTAGTAGCTTCAACAGTTTACTCGCAGCCAATTTCATGAGGATGTGTACTCAGGGAATTTTTTTTAAAGGCATCCTCTTATTGGATACTTGATCATAAAGGACATTATTTTTATTCATCAACAAACTAAAGAAACTAAAACAACTGATTTTTAAATTTAATAATTAATTAGTTTTAAATACAAACTTTAAAAAATTAAACTAAATTTTTCAGAACATTTGATTGTGCCTATGGTAACTCCTCTCAGTGTGAAATGAATGTTAAATACACATCTTTTACTAATTGTAAACTCCAAGAATATATTGCCTCCATATATTTCTCTTTGTAGAGTGTTTAACATAGTGCCAAATGTCATTAAGCGGTTAAAAAATATTTGGTGATGATAAAGCCTGGTTAAATGATGGAAGAATTATGTAAGATTTAAGCCTTAGACTTGAATTAAACTTAAACTTTATCTGTGTTTCTTGCTGTTGTTACTGTGATAAAACTTCCTATAACCGTGCTGGGCCAATTGAAAGTATTTATCATTTTCTCTTTGAAGATAGAGAAGTGGGTATAGAGAACTGAATTATCTTTTAGCCTTTTAAATTGGGTGTCAATGATCTGTTCAGGAATGTGAGTAGATAGTCTTTGGCTAGTTTTTCATCTTCTGCTACTGGTTGACCCGTTTATTTTTTCATCAGTCCTTAGGTAATGGCTTAATTTGTAGAGGGGCCCTTTTACATTACAAGCTTCTATTGCTTATTGTAAAGAATTATTTTACTACTTGTAAGATTTCCAATTGATGGCATGATAAATCATATTTAATTATAGAGCAATGATATTGACTTCATTAGCTGTCCATGAAAATTCTTGATGTTTTCAGTGAGTGGCAAACTCTCCTAACATATCAGATGGCTTACTCCACACCATGTTCCACATCCATCCACCCTGGACATGGCACACATTGGCATTTGCTCTGCTGCCATATATACCTTCTTCACTCCTTTCTACTGCTTGTTCCAGGAGCAATAATCTAATCAATACTCCTGAAAAGGTCATAACAATTACCTGCCCTAGGACTCCATTCTTCACTCTTGTGACCCTCTAGACAAAAACTCCCTTCCTTGGTCACCATTTCTCTGTGTTGTCTCTTCAAATTAGAATGTAAACTCCTTCTGGCCAAAGATTGTCTTTTTTATATTTGTGTCATTAGAACATACCCTAGAATTTGGCATACAGTTATCCTTTAATAAATGCTTTTTTTCATTTATTCACTTGGTCATATCAATAATCTTCACATGCAATGTGTTTGCTAAGATGATTCCCAAAAGTACAATTCTGAATCTCTCTCTTTCTCTTCAGTGTTCCCAGTGAAATCTGCAATAACTCCAGCTTTTGGGAGGCTTCACGTTGAGATCAGGGTATTGTGTTAATAGGTGGAAAACTGGGAAGGAGAAAAACTTAGTGGTAAATATCATAAACATTCACTGGGAGGTTTAGAGGTTGCATTATCCAAAACCAAAATTCAGAATGTAGAGCCCTTTTCAATTGAACAGATCTTTCGTTAGTGTTTTGAGAATGATAGGAAGGGATTGAGGAAGTAAACATAGGTCTGAAAAATATACACATTGTATGATTTAAATCTCAACAAAACCTATGTTAAATCTCCTTACCTTCCCTGGGGATTCTTTATGATATACTTATTCTATTTAAATCCAATGGAAAACATACTTCCAAAGAGAAAGTGTTTAAACTATAAATCCATATGAAGCTGTAGAAATGATTGTGGTGATTTCTGTACAAAAACAAAGCTAAGACTTAATTGCTGTTCTCTTTTTGTTTACAATTTTTTTCATGCTGCTATAGATAAGTGAATTTAACTTGTCAATACCATATAATATATTTACTGAATCTCTGGGCACCAACTTTTTAAATGTGGTCCATTCTTATACATTTTAAAATATATATAATATTGGTCATAAAATTACACTTAGATAATTGTTCCTAGTATCTTCTAACAAAAGGGTAGGTTATGAATTACATGATAGTTGACATAATTTGGGAATTCTCTTAGCCATAGAACATATGGTCTTTACTTTTTTGGCATTTAATCATATATTCTCTTGTATGTTGTTGCCTCACATTGTTTAACTTTTATATGTAAATATAATTTCTTCAATTAGGTCATAAATCCTTAAGGACAGGGAATGAATCCTGTAGTTGGCTATGCACATAATAGATTCTTAATAAATTTGTTAAATTAATATTTCAATATCTTGTAGAAACACTAAGAGAGGGTACTCTCCAAAAACATATCACTAAATATTTGATATATTGCATTTATGTGTATCTAACTTGCTAAGAATTGTCATATATAGAGTGTCACAAAATCTTACTGCCATTTTAAGCTTTTACTGCTTAATATATAGGGTGTCCCAAAAAGCTTCATGCAGTTTTAAACTTTAATACCTACTATCTCTTAAAACTGTACAAAGACTTTTGGGACACCCTGTATATAAGCCCAATAATTTTTTTTATTAAACTAGATCTATGTGTTGATATGATATGTTTATACCATTGGATTGGCCAGATATCAATCCCGAAGCAACTATTATTTCTAAATTGCATTGAGGTCCCAGTGATTTGGCCAAAGATACAAGACAGCATGCTTGACTACAAAAATCTCCTTCAATTTCTCCTGAAGTCTAGAGAGTCACAACCAAGCTTTATTTTTAAAAGCTTAACCTAAAAGACCTTTCATCATAGGTGTTTGTGATTTTTTTTTATCGACATTGGTGGAGTGAAGGGCTTCAGGGATTAAGAATTCTGAATCCTTGTTTCAACAATCTGGCTAGCAGCTGCTATGGGGATGAAAAATCCACACAAGCCCAACAACAAGAACGCTGCCAGCATAGGTTCTTTTGATCTGCTTTACTAAGGAAAGCAACGTTAAGGGGTTAACAATCTTATTTCAATCCAACGTACAGACATCATTCACTTAGTTCAGGGGAAAAAGCCAGCACCCTGAACTTCAGAGCAAATACAAATACAAAGATACATTAGAAACAGACCAAATCACAATTCATAGTTACCAAGAAAACCAAGTCCGGACATCCAGGCAAGCTGGAAGGCTCTTAACTACAGCTGGCCGGAGTCTCCACATCAGCACGCCACCAAGAGTAAGAGCCCCGAGCAAATAGCTCTGTCTTCTCTTCTTATACCGTTTCAGACGTCATCAAACATCATCTGAATGACTGGAACTTAGGCTCCTATGATTGGCTTTTGAGTTAGCTCCTCCCCTTAGTACCCTGGGAGCTTCACACCCACATAGGCTTAACACCTAATAGGGGTTTGGGCCTGGGGCTTAGCACCTAGTAAGACTCAATGAAATACACTGAATTAATTAAAGGAAACAAAAGCCAAACTCTTCAAGGGCACTTGGTTGAACTGAGTGCTAAGAGCCCATTTTACTTACCAACACAGTCCTTGAGGTCTGAGTGTTTTAAGCATGAGCTGAGCAGACTATTCCTGTGTGTCTGCTGATTTCAGTCTTGGAAAGGGAAACACCAAAAGAGAAATGACAGCTCAGAATGAAGAATGTGATGGAAAACCAAGGATTGCCATTTTTACTGCAGGAAGAAAAAATAATTTTCTCCTCTTGAGCATACACAGATATCCACCAACTGTGGGATTTTTATGCATAGACTTGTATATTGTGTTGTGTGTGTGTTTTGTTGTTTTCCTTTATCCTTTATACCATGCTTTCCAAAGTCGATCCTGACATAGTCATGTATTAGAGGTGGAGAGATATGGAATAGATGACTATGTGGCAGGCAATGAGGGTTGAACCATTTGTTGGCTAGAACTGTAACCTGGGGTGGAAAAGCTCTCCTTAGGCGTAGACAATGTCATCTCTAGCCTATGCACAGTTCCCACAAACAGAAATCTTGAGCTTGAGATCTGGATTTAAAATCTTAGCAGCCAAATCACTACCATAGTCCATCAAATGAAATTTATTTTTTAATTACAGTAAAACTTTGTTAAATGTCATCATTTTCCTTCTAGTGCTGGTCACTGATGTGCAATGCACTCCTTAAGACCCAATTTCAAGTTAGAGTACATTTTTTCCTTGCTTAGGAATATACTGGGCTTTTTGGTGAATGGAAAACCAGCCCTTTCCCTCTCCTATTACATGGAAGTGGCAAACCTGTGCAAAGGAAAATGGAAATGTTGTGTAGCATTTTGAGCTTTGCTAACAAGCCTGGTCTAGTTGAGCCAAGAGCCTTTGAGTCATGGGCTTGTCTAGAAGCCACAATGAACATCTGTTGTGGTGAGAGTGTCTACACTGGACCAAAGAAACCTTATGGATGTTATCTTATTAACCTTCAAACACCCTTGTCTTATGTCACTGAGGTAGAAAGCTACTAAGTATTTTTATAGGTAAAAGAACTAAATAATGGGTGTATCTATTTTAGGACAGCCTACATTAGACCATGAAACAAAATGAATAAGTTGTTCCGTCAGTATTATAAAGCTTAAATAATTTTGAATTTTGTCAATTAAATGGCATAAAGCATAGATATAAAAAATAGAAGCCATGATATTTTTATTCTTTTTTTAAAATGAACAGGCAGTTGTAATATATTGGAGAGAGCTGGTTTTGGAGTCCTGAAGACCTGAGATCCTACCTCTAACACATGGTGGATGTGTCACCCTTGGCAAATCACTTCTCCTCACAGTTCTGTAGACAAATTAAAAGAAGTTGCAGAGATGGTGTGTCGACTTAAATTGGTGGAGGGAGTTTCCTCACCGTAGAGTTTCTTAACCCAATGAAATCATAGTTCTGGTTCCTATCCCTTTAAATATATAAACCAGAATTTCTATTTGTAAATGAATCTGGCCACTTCAGTTGCAATGGACTTACTACATTGGTACCATCCTTGTTCAAGATCATTTTGGACTTTCCTTTATAATTCCTTCAGAACCCCATGAAACATTCTTGTGTAACATCTTCAATGGTGGGATCTTATTTTAAATTATTTGATTTTTGAAAATAGTAAAAAGCCATTTGCCACCAAGTTTGGTGGCTATGGTAAGTGACTCAGTGACTAATACCATATTTGGCAAAAAAAATTACAATGAAGTTTTGTTAATAAAATAAGGATACTGATTTCCTTGCATAGGTCATAATATTGGGAGAGATTGATGGTGTGGGGCAGGAATTGAGAGAGGCACATAGACAGGTATCAACCATTAACAAATAAAGTCTCTAAAACTCTCACTACAGTAGAACAACCACATAGGGCAGTCATAGATTACAATTTTGGGATTTACTTAGAAGCACCAGGAAATGGGAAGATTGTTGATGTATATTGAAAGGTAATAGATATAGAGACCTATCTTAGTGTGGAGCATAGTGAGGGTGACAGTAGTCATAATCAACTGTGCTTTATTGCCTCCATTTGGCTTGGAATGTCAAGAAGAAGCAGGTGAGTTGGGATGGTATGGCAGTTACTACAACTCAACATTGCTTTGAGTCCCTGCCTCCATTATCGTCATGCTGTATGTGGAGTGGTCACAAATATCTGGGTTAGTTGGAATTCAAAGGTTGGTTGCGTTCGTTCCCCCACCCCTTGAGATTGTATGTAATGATAGCTTTCAGATCAGATGCATTTTCTCCTTCTTCTCTGAATTGTCAGCTGAAGCTTGTTTCACATTGTCATCTTGATTCAATTCAACAACCATATATTAAACACCTATTATTTGCCTATTTCTGAAGAAGAATGCTTGTGGTGTGGAAAGGATGTGGGCCTGGCAGACATCCATAAGTTGACTCATTATTGCAAAGTAGTAGGATAAGATTCAGAGGTAGGAGAAACACAGGTTAAAGCATGTGTAAGGGATTTCCCTGAATTATTCCACCTATTCCAAGGTAATGTCAATCAAGATCTCCTCTCATTGGATCATAGATTTAGATCTGGAAGAGGCCTTGCAGTTCATCTAATCCAGCCCCATCATTACACAGATGGAAAACTCAGGCACAACGATGGTTAATTTATTTACTCTAATCAGAGGTGGAGAGCCTGTGGCCTCCAGGCCACCAAGTGCAGCCCTTTGAACCCAACCTTCACAGAATTCTGTGAAGTCTGGATTCAGTCAAAGGGTCATACTTGAGGACTTAGTAGAAGGCAACATGTGGCCTTGAGGCCGCAGGTTCCCCACCTCTGCAAGTCATTCATGTGACAGATTTGGGATTCGAACTGAACTCCTTTGACTCAAAATCCTTTCTGGCATTCCATGCTATATTTAACCAGAAGGAAAAATGCTGATATAGAAGCCCATACAGTACTGCCCTTGAACATATAGCTTTCTGAGGGAAAAAATGAGGGACTGGATCTGAGTAGGATTTATGAATGAAGCATGGCAACATAGCCTTAGTAATCTTAGTTCCTTGGGCTTTTTCCGTGTGTGTGTGTGTGTGTGTGGTACCTTTGGTCATGGACATTTCTAGCCACTCAGTCCTCTGCAAGAGGGGACAGGAAAACCAGTGGTATCTGTATCCTTTGGGCTGTATATGTGATTCTGTAGCTGTGTTGTTTCTGAGACAGAGTTCCTAGCATTAGAAGGACTATGATGAATGACTGGATGACTGATCTTCAGGCCTGCGCTATATATTTGAATTAATCAACTGAGACTACTTCTTGTCCCTTAGAGGCCATTGTCCCTCTATTGGAATTTAGAGCTGTATTTTGAAGTTAGTTCACTGTCGCCTGTTAAGTTTGCATGTCTTAATTCAGGCTATCTGCAAGCTAGGGGAATAATTGCCAGAGTTACCGGCTAGAAAGAATCAGAACAAGTAGCTTTTATATGCAATTCTCATAGCTCCTTCTTCCTATAACACTCAAAGTTATGACTCGTCTTGTGTTAAAGCTTGTGATTGTCCACAGCTACATACTGGGGACACCAGGAAAACAACAGACTCTGATGTTCACAGAGGAATTTAGAAGACATTTGGTCCAACCCACATCCACCGATAAGTGGCCATCTAGAATGTGCTTGGAAACTACCCATATCAAGCCACGGTCTGTCTCCAAGGGCCTCCCATGCCACTTTTTGGAAAGCTCTCATTGTTCAAAATTTTTCCTTACTTGGAACAGAAATCTACTTCAATGAAATTTCCAACCTAACTCTTTCCATTTAGGCCAAGCAGAAAAGTCTAATCCTTCTTCCACAAGTCAGCCGTTCAAATACTTAGTTATCATGTCACCTACAAATATTCTTTTCACCAGGCCAACTTTTACAATGCCTTCATTATAATCTCACAAAATTGAATTTAATTGAATCAGGCTGAGAATATGTATTTGTTTTGACCACCACATTTAAGAAATGTACAAACTGGAGCTCACCCAGAAGTAGACAACCAGTACACTAAGAGGACTAGAAAGCATTCATTCAGCAAACATTTTTTTTTTTTGAGAAACTCCTATTTCAGCAACCATGCTAGGCACTGAGGATTTAAAGATGAAAATGAGTCCCTACCCTCATGGAACTTACATTCTACTTGGAAGGTACAAGATTTACATGTTACAAATGTAAATGATAAGGAAGTATAGGATAATTTGAGGATGGAGAGGATACCAACAACTAGTGAAATCAGGGAATGCTTCCTTTAGGAAGTTGTACCCAAGTAGAGACTTGAAGGAAAGAAACTGATTCTGAGAGGCAGATATGAAGAAGGAGGGCGTTCTAAGCATGGTGGACTATCAATGCAAGGTCTTAGAGGTGGGAGATGGAAGGCTGAACTTAAGAAATGAACAGCGAACAGGCCATTTTGGCTAGAATGCAGAAATCATGAAAAATAGTAGAGAGAAGTTGTTTTAGTGAGATAAGCTGGATGCAGATGGTAAGTGGGCTTTAAATGCCAATCAGAGGAGTTTGTATTTATTCTACTGTGGGGATTCTTAACCTTTTTTGTATCAGGGACTCCTTTGGTAGTTTGATCAAAACTATAGATTCCTTTCTAGAATTATGTTTTTAAATGTGTAAGATACATTTATAATATACAATATATAATGTTGTACAATGCGTACAATATAATATACAATATATAAGATAACTATAAAGGAAACCAGTTATATCAAAATACATTTATCATATTACATTTTTTTTAAAAAAACAGTTCACAGCCTTAGGCTAAGAATGATTGCCTAGTTCCAATAGAAGTTCATTGAAGGATCTTGAGTAAGGGAGTGATATGTTCAAATTTGTACTTTAGGAAAATTATTTTGGTAGCTCTGGGTGAATCATGGTAGCTCTGTTTAGTGAATGAGAGGTACTGTGAGGTAGAATCTACAAGATCTGACAAGTGTTAGAATATAGGGATGAGGAAGATTGAAGAGTAGATCGTGACTCCAATTCTGTGAACTTTAGGTTATGCATGGAAGGGAAGTTTGGAAGACGAATGAGTTTAGGGAATGATATAATGAACTCAGTTTTGGCCATTCTGAATTTGTTATCTGATAAAGGCTAAGTGCAATACACCTATTGTCCTCCTCTGTTGGGGCATTAGCTTTCCTTCATCAATGTGAAAACATCTTTTAAGATCCAGACCTACACTGGGTCAGACATTGGTAATATTAATGAGAAGTTAAAATGGGTTATCTTTGATTGAATGGCTAGAGGAATATATCATCTCTTTTTGGGAAACTATCAATTTCTCCAGGATTAGGAAGTTTTAGTATTGAATTCCAGGGGGTGGGTGGGTGGGTCCTGAAATCGTTGTTTGCATATTTGTATATATTAATGACTTTTTCTAGTTGAGAACTGTTCTGGACTTGGTGGAAAAAGTATTCATTTAAATTTTTGGAAGGCACTAGTGTTGGGAAGGATGGTTTTTCTAATTTGCTAAGTTAAAATATTTGAATTGGTAGGGTCTCTGAGCTCAGCTGATAGAGAAATGTGGTGAAATTTTATAAATGAGGACTTACACAAACATAGCCCTGGATTACCTTAGAGTTCAAGGTGAAAGAGTGAATATGACAAATCAGGTAACAGGCTGATGAGTGAGCTACAGGTGAAGATGAAAGACTCCATAAGTCTTTTTGTAGATATAGCAGAGATAATCTTTGTCTATGATGCCCTGATTATTAAAATCAAGTGAGTCTTAAAACAGGGAAATATATACACACCAAAGGCAGTTCCCTCCATCATGAGGAAAATGCAATTCAGAGTCTTAAGTTGATGAAGAACTCCACATAGATGGTGAGATCCTGCAGTTTTTCATATGTGTAGATGATATCGTTCTTATGGAATCAAGCCCCAAATCATTGTGGAGACTCCTAAATGAGATTCATAATCACTTTAGGCACAAGGGAATAATAGCCAAATAGATGGAGAATGTCTGTGATCTAGATTGTGTTACTCATTTGAGTGGAAAACCTACAGAACCTATCTGTCAATCAGCAAGGATTTACTATATGCTGGGTACTGGGGATACAAAGACAAAAAAAGATGACTGCCTTTACTCTTCAGGAGCTGAAATTCTAGATTATATATACATTTAAGTATATATAGAATAAATATATACAGGACATTGCAAGATACTATGGTATGTAGAGCACTAGTAGTTGGGTTATGAGGAAAGGCTTAATCTTGAGGTATGTATGAGATTCTGTGAGGTGGAAGTAAGTAGGGAGGACATTTCAAGGCATGGAGATGGAGGAATGGAATTACATGCAGGAAGAATAGCAAGAAGTATTGGAAGAGAGTAATGGATAATGAGGCTAGAAAGGGAGGTTGTAAAATGCTTTAAAAGCTAAACAGAGAAATTTATATGTACCTATAAGAAATAGGGAGCAGTGTGTGTGTGTGTGTGTGTGTGTGTGTGTGTGTGTGTGTGTGTGTGTAGTACCTATGATATGTAGCCCTAGTCCAAAGATAAATAGATAGACATGGCAAATGTGGGCACTGACTCTTTTTTTCCCCCATGGTAAAGGTTTAATTCCAAACAATGGAGTTTACACTACCAACCAATTTACTTCTGGTTCTTGGAAGGGATCTGCTACTAGTGGGTAATTAGAACTAAGGGTCAACAGTACATGAATATTAAAAAAAAATGAAGGGAAAAATGGACAGCTTTCATTTTTTTCCATTCCTTTTATTGATGTGGGGCCTAGTTTTAACCTTATTTGAAGACAAGATGACTGGGAAAATTTTTTTTAAGTTTCCAAAAACTAAGGCTTGAAAGTTCCTCATTTGTGCTTTCAAAAGTTCCACTGAGTTCACATAATGAGAAACCTGACTAGAACCTCTGCATGCCATGCAGACACACAAAGAGAAAACAGCAGCAGGAGGTTTGTATTTGTGTCTTGGCAGAAAGTCCAAGCTAAAACCAGTTGCCCGAGGGACTAAGTTCAACTTTTCTTGGCCCTCCTGCCAAGGTAGTGCTAAAGGTTACATAATGGCTGAAACAAATTCAAAAATGGTGAAAATATGTAGGTATTTCTTTGTGTGGGATGAGCTTTCACTGGCCACTTTGAGACAGAGAACCACAATTTATTTTGGATCTAGCATTCAACAAAATACATTGCTGTACTTGATTGCATTTTTGGCTGAAAAAGAACAGAATTTAAAGAGAAAGAAATTTACATCTACAAAGTTTCCAGCCATAGGCTGTCTATAATATGCTATTCGGCTTTACAGGACCCTTCAGCATTCAAACAGCGAATGTGGATTTCTTACAGGAAAGAGTCCTTCAGTGAGATCAACTGGTTAAAATTATTTTACAAGTTTTTATGCTTAGGCACCTACTTCTTTCATGAGAGGGCTTGACATAGAACTCTGGTTTCCTGAAGAGCCTTCATTCCAGCTTAGTTACTTTGAACCCAGCCAGATCAAGAGTTTAACAAGAGCATATCAACATCGAGCTGAAGTATGAATTCTTACACGTTATCAGTCTCCAACCTTGGTGTGACATAATCAGATCAAGATTGCCCTTTCGCTTGATGTTTCCATCCCTCTGTGCCAAGTAAGCAGCTTTATGATTCGTTAGGAATGAAGTGGATTATTTCATCCAGTTACAGCTTGGCTCTTGGTCACAACCATGTAATCTCGGAGCCAGGCTGAACCTTTCATTTATTTGGATTGTTAGGGAAAACTCATCCCAAACCCTGCAAATGATGATAGGGAGGGTAGTGGTGTGCAGTCAGTATAAATGGAAAAACAGAAGTTTATGTAAATTTCCTTTCTGTAATTGTTTTGCCCTTAAAGTGACCGAAGTCAGACTCATATGCATCTAGCCTCTTTTCATTTTTTGCCCACACCCCTAAGGAACATTTTATAGACATAAGGGGACCACGTGCCACCAGTGAATGATGGTGTGGTTGAGAACAAACTTGTTTTGACTTAGTTTGCATGGGCTGAGGAATTGAAAGCAGAGAATTCTGTCTCTCCTATCAATTCCTTCACTCCCAAGATGTATGAAGTCTTTCCTTCTAGCAAGAGTATTCTTTGAGGTAGGTGTGGTAGTTCTACTTTGCCATCCATCAAGATCAGATTACCTTCAAAAAAATCTCCAGACAAATTCTCATAATGTCAGACTACCAGCTGGAATGTTGAATTGGGGTATGAGTGGGGAAGCTCTGCTGTCATTGAACATCCTGAAGAATTTTGTTTTTGTTTGTAAGAATAGGTTACCCAGAGGTGTCTAGAAGTATGCCCTCTTTCACTCTTGGGTAGTTCAACTCTACCACCTACTCATGTCAAATGCAGTGGTGTTTGGAGAGGAGATAGTTATCTAATGCATGTTGTACAGCTGGGTCTTAATTTTCTGAGTGCTGAATCCCATAGTTGCATTATTTGAATTTTCACCGCATATTTCCATTGGCCTGGAGCCAATTACAATATTTTACATAATTATAATTTCTTCAATAGTGTGAATTCAAATACATGTGACCAATTCACAGGATTCATTATTTGTACTAATTGGGTCCTAGCTATAGTGTGTGCCTTTTCAATTCAAAAAACATTTCTCTTTTTCCTGCTTCCCAGATTTCTTGATGTGAAACTATGTAGGCTTCTAATGGCCAAAGAGTATAAATGAATATATGTGTGTGTGTGTGTGTGTGTGTGTGTGTGTGTGTGTGTGTGTATTTTAAGGGCAAACACCTGGACTTTGACAAATGTGTTTTCTACGTGAAGAAGGCTTCTATGGTTGTTTCCTGATCTCTAGGAGACAGAAAATCAAAGCTTCTTCAGTCAGTGAATTACTTCAATCTAACATTTAGATAACAAAACATCACCAAACCTAGGATTTTCAGAACTAAGTGAAATTACCCTCTTAATTGCTATGTAGGGGGTGGGTGGTTAAATGTTTATAGTCCCACATGGCTATAGGACATTGCTGCTTCAATTTAACAATGCTTACTCCATAGGCTAATCTGCTATTCTTTAACACTATTTGAGAATCCACTCCATGCCAAGTACTTATTCTCACCTAACTTTATGTTTTCACTTTAAGTAATTATGTCCACCCAACAGTATAAAACTTCAGCGTCTCAGGGCTCAATATAAGGTGACTTAATTTTAATGTCTTCTTAGCAAAAGAGACATTTTATGTTGTACAGAAGAAACATAATACAGGGTTATAATTATAACATAACAGAACATTTCACAAAATCACAAAAAAGGGAATTTGACAAATTTACACAAATCTCTTTAGGCACACTGAGGTTTGTTACAGTCCCTCCCACTTCTTCCCTTCCCTGAACATACCACCTCCCCTCCCCCAATTATTTATCTTTTAATAGTTACAACAGGAGAGGTATGTTTCCAAGTATCTGTTCATGTATTTAATTGCTCCAGGATTATTAATCAACAAGGATTTATTAAGCACCTATAGGCCAGGCAGTGTGGCATACTCAAGAGAGAGTTGAACTCATGGCCAAGAAGGCCCAAGTTCAAGGCCCATTTTGGACACATACTGGCTGTGTGATTTTGGGCAAGTCACTTGACTTTCAAAGCTCTAAGAGTATAAGTTGTAGAGAAGATAACAACATGCATTGGTAAAAGAAATTTCTCACTGGAAACATTCTACCCTAATAAAATCACAATACCAGCCATGCCCCTAACTTGTCTGATGAGCTCTGCCCTAGCTCTGTCTACCCTATAGGATAGAAGGAAGGAAGGAAAGAAGAAAGGGAGGAAGGAAGGAAGGAGGGAAGGGAAGGAGGGAGGCTGTCTTTGTCCTCAAGAATCTTATATTCTAATAATGGATGGTTTGTTCATACTTTAAACTTATAGAAACAAGGTAATCCCTGACTATACTGAACATGAAGCTGAGAACTGAGAATTCTAATCCTCCTTTGTCCTCCATTTTTTTTCATGCCAGACATTTGAGTATTTATTTAGTCTCTTTAAATTACTTTTGACCATGTGCCTTTACTATTTGGTTACTGACTATTTAATTTGCTTAACCTTTCCCCTCACCACCTGCAAACAACAACAAATAATCCCAAAACAATTTGAAAAGCAATAAGACTCATTCAAACAGCTAAGCCTCTGGAAAGCAGAAATCATGATTTTTTTTCTTTCATTCAGGGATAAAAAGTGGATTAACTCAATTATAGTAAATCATGTTTATAGCCAGTGAAGTGAATATTATTATTCAGTTCAGAACATATCCACATGATGACAGAAAAGCAGTTCAACTTGGTCCATTCAGTAGAAAAAACATCAAATTGGTCATTTGGAATTATGAAAATAAAGCAACCATCCATTTGAGTTTTTCATTTTTTAGCAAGTTGCTATGGTCTCATTTAGAACACTTTTGTCTCAAATATTGAGATAATTCAGCCAAAAACATGGATTCTTTACTTAATTTCTCCCGAATGATCATAGTAATGTGGACCTGAAAGTGAGGATCAAAAAGTGCTACCTGAAGTCTAAGCATTTTGATTATCATATTATTTGATGGTAAACTTTATGGAGCTAAGCCCTTTTGTTGAAAACTATATTTGCAACTTGTAGATAGAGGAATAAGCTATGTCTTTTTGAATCAAGCATTTAAAAGAGTACATTTAAAACATAAGGTCATAAATACTAATGTCCTTTGAATAAAAGTGTGAGACTGTCTCATGATCATAAGGAGAAAGAGCAAAACTCTCACCCCTGTCAGTAACATACATAAATTTTAATTTACAAACTAACACCCAAGACATGTTTTTGTTAAAAATCCAAATGTACTTTACCTCAGTTCTTCACTTGTAAAATAACGGTGTTGGCATTGATGCCATCAGATCTTTTTCAACTTTTTAATCTATGTTCCTTTGCTCCAATTCCATAAAATGAAATTATTTTTATTGTTGAAATGGGACTGGTGCTGAATCTGTGATTTTGTTTTTAGAGGAACTCCCGAATGAGGAAACTCTCTCTAGTAATGGCGGTCAACACCTTCTCTGTAACTTCTAATCTGAGAGACTTGCCTAGAGCATGATCAGTTAAGTGACTTGTGAATGATCACCTAGTGAGGATACAGAAGAAGTGGGATTTAAATGGGTATTCTAGGCTCCAAACTAGCTTTTTACCCCTTATATAAAAAAGAACATTTTATTGAGATGATTTTTTTAATGCCACAGTCACTTGCTAATAAACCCATACCCTTATAACTCTCCCTTATAATAAAGAACAATTAAGTGAAATTAAAGAAAACAGAGGAAATAGGTGACAAGATATGCAACATTTTGTGTCCATACTTAAGTTTCAAGAGAAGTTTCACCATCATTTCTCTAGAACAAAGTTGTTAATTGCATTTAACCTGATCTCCAAAGTCTTTTGGTGTTTCATTTCAATTATTATAATTATTGTGAGTATTGTTCTGTTTCTGTTGTCTTCATTCTGCATCAGTTCATAGAAGCTTCTGTTTCTCTGAATTCCTCATTCCTCCAATAGAATATAAGCTCTTTAAGGGCAGTGTCTGTTTCATTTTTGCCTTTATACCCCCAGCACCTAACACAATGCCTGGCACATAGTAGCCACTTAGTAAATGTTTGTTGACTGATTCATCATTTTTTATGATGCATATTATATTATGGTGTCATATTCAATTATAGTCATATCACAATTTCTTCAGCAACTGATGAATACCCACTTTCTTCCATGATTTTTACCACTACAAAAAGTAAAGCTATGAATACATTGGCATATGTGCTATCTTTCTTTTTGTCATTGCATATATGCCCTGAGATGGGATCACTAGGGCAAAGGGTGTGAAGAGTCAATAACTTTTCATTCAATTTCAAACTTGATGTCCTGGAGACATCTCAGATTTCAACATGTCCAAAACAACTTTTTTACCCCACAACTCTCTCTTCCAGATTTCCTATTTCTGTAAAAAGCACCATCATTCTTGTAGTCTCCTTGGTTCATAACCTCATTGTTATCTTCAGCTCTTCACTCTCCCTCACCTTACATTTTCAATGACTTGCCAAATCTTGCAGTGTTCACTTCTACCCTATCTGTCCTATTTTATCTGCTCATAAGTTGCTCTCTTAGTTCAGGCTCTCATCACTACTTGCCTAGGTCATTTCAGTGACCTCTAATTTGTTTTCCCTGTCCCTGGTCTCTCTCTACTCTAATCTATCCACCGCCTAGCTGCAAAAGTTATTTTGCTTAAGTGTAGGTTTGACCATGTGACTCCCACATTCAATAAACTCCTATGGTTTCCAATTGTCTTAAGGATCAAATATAAACTCCTCTCTTGGGCTGTTAAAGTCCCTTGCAATCTTGCCTCAATTTGTCTTTCTAGCTTCATTCTACAATATGAATTGTATGAGTCCTGCAGTCCGTGGTCCAGCCAAATTGACCTTCTCTCCAATCCTTACATGTAGCATTTCATTTTCCATTTCTGTGTCTTTGTATAGGTTCCTATTCCATGCCTAGAATGCATACTTTTCTCACTACTGTCTCAAAGACTCCCCCTCTTCCTTTAAGATGCATCTCAACACCTTTTATAAGAATCCTTTCCTGATTTTCATCTCCTCCTCAACTGCTAGTACTCTCATTTCCTAGCTATTGCTTATTCAACTATCTTACATTTATTTTATTTTATTTGACTTGTCCATATATATGTTCATGTTATCTCCCTGATAGAGTATATGCTCTTGAGGGTAGAGATTATCTCATTCTTTGTTTTTGTATCCCCAAGGGCCTAGCGCAGTGTCTAGCACGTAATCAGAGCTTAACCAATGATTGTTGATTGATAACTACCAATCTTTTTTCTGAAACAAATGAACCAATTCATAACTCTACCAACAGTGTATTAATGTGCCTATTTCCCCAGTCTTTCCAACACTAGCCATTTAAGACTGGAAATAATCACTTCAACCACCATTTATTAAGCTTCTGTTCTATGCTAGGCACTGTGTTTGAGAGGGAATAAAAAAACATGTTTTATAAGTATTATCATTATCACATATAAGTGCAGCTTCTCACTCGAGTAGATATTGTCTTTAACATCCTTTTGGCAAAAAACTTACTTGAAGCTAAGTTGAGAAGCTGTGCCAAAGTATGTAATATCTTCTTGGAACCTTCAAAAAGATATTTTTCACTAAATTGTAAATATTCTTTGTGTAGTTTAAACAAACTACATTGATATAACAATCAGTAATTTTTTTCTTCATTAATTTCTAGAATGAAGATTTGTGGACATAAAAGAATTCTTAAAGATTACCTTTTATGGTGGTGCCCTGCACATAATCAGTTGTTATTTTGGTGGAATGTCCTCTCAGTTCTGCCTTCACCCTGGATTTTTAGCAAGCAACAAAACAACTTTTCCTGTCATTTCATTTTTTTTTGCTGCCTTTCAGTCCTTCCTTATTTCTCACATGCAACATTCACACACATGAATAGAAACTTCTATCAGTCTTTCTAACACCTGATACTCCATTCTGGTTTAGAATAGCATTTCAAGTCTTCCTTTCTGAATTTCTCCTTCTTGACATATTTTTTCTTGATAATGGGCCTTTGCTACACTCCAACCCCATCACTTAAAGTGTTGTGTTGTGTTACTCATGTCACCACCAGGGAGCAGATTATGACCTTCAAAGAATGTCTGATACTTCATGGTAGCAATATAAAATAACACCATGTGAATCATAGAATTTTCATGGGTCTTAAATCTTGGCTTGGATGAGGAGAGGGCTGAATTTCTTTCCATTTTGTGCTCGTTTTTTTCTTTTGTCTTTGTTAACTGGAAGTGTTCTGAGGCTGATGATAAAAAAATTAATGGCACTGATATAAAAAATTCCAATCTCATGTAAATACTGGGATCCTGATCTTCCTCTTTATGAATAACACATAAAGTTAATAATAATAGTTGACATAGGAAGATCAGAGATGATGGATAACATCATCAACAAAAAAGATCTTTTAAAAAAATCTGTCACTTCCAAGGCAATTTCCAGGACTGCTAGAAATGCACTGATTTCCACTTTGCAGTAACTTGTGAAAGCCAAAAAATATTGTTTTCGGCAGTGACTATAATGAGACATAATGTGTCACCTTCAAATATGAATGAGTTATGACTTACGTGTTTTTGGTTAAGCAGGATAGACAGCTGTCCTATGATGTATTCTTAGAAGAACAAGCACGATCATGTAATAAGCCTCACCTCCACTGTCTTCTTCCCTTCTTTGCAAGAATTTCTTCCATATTGACCAATTGTACTTGATGCCTTCTTAGGGATAAAGGGAACATGGAGCTACCGCCTTCATCTACCTAAACCCATAGCCACTGCAAAGAATAGAGCTGGAATGAATCTCAGATTCCATCTAGTCTAATCCCCTCATTTTATTTATGAAGAAATTGATGCCCAGGGAAGCTAAATGAACTCCCTGAAGTCACACAGATAAGCATCAGAAGCCAAATTTAAACGCAGGGTCTTTCTGAGCACATAACTTGAGGTCACTGTATGGAGGCATCAGGGAAAGGGATATGAGACACTGTTTCTATCCTCAAGCACCTTACAAAAATATATAAGTATACAAATAAAAAAATTACTCACATTACAGGGTGCCTCTTGGGGCTCACTTCTTGGGAAGAAGGGTGATCATATTCTAAGGAGCTTGTTCTGGATTGAAGAATACTTAGATTGCTAATAATAATGATGCTTAGTAGTTATTTAAGGTAATCAAGTTACAACTTGTATTGTTCCCTTGGTACCAGGAATTTGTGACCATACAACAAATGTGCACATGTTAGGCTAGTATGTCCCTTGATTTGCTTGTTAGGATTTAAGTGCTTTTTAATTTGTAAAATCTAATTGGTGAGTGGGTGGTCATGAGTTTTAATAGAAAGAACACTAGACTTGGGTCTCAGGAAACCTCTCCTGCTAACTTTCTAACTCTGGTCCAGTTTCACTTCTCTGGATCTCTCTGTAAAATTAGGGGGTCGGTGAGTGGGTTTCAAGGGATTTACGAATTTGGATGGAGAAAAACAATTACTTTTTTCATTAACCTCTGACATTTAACGTTTCTTTCGATTATTTAAAAGACATCATTATGGTTGAAGCATATTTTTCTCTTTCTTTTTCCTTTTGCTCCCCTACCTCCACCTCAGATCATGCCAATTCTGAAATTTGTTTTGTGTAACTTCATATTTGTAATGGGTTTTGTATTTTTTTGGCCTTCCCAATGTGGAGGAAGGAAATGTGGGGAGAAAAATAATTTGGAACTAAAAGTAAAATTGAATTTAAAACATCATTCTTAAAACGGGTTCAGACACTTCAGTCTAAACTACCAAAGGGACCATGACAAAAATATTTTTAAAATCCTGGAAGAGATGATCTCTAAGACAACTTCCAAATCTTAAATTCTAGAATTCTCATGTGAGCTGAGGAAGAAAAAAATCATTCATTATTACTTTGTTACCATTTTATTCTAATCCTTGTAACAGAGAAGCTTATGATCAAAGAGGTCTGATTATATCCTAGGGAATTTTTTTGGTTTATAACACACACTTGTGAGATCTGGAAAAATGTGTGCAAAGTATTCCCTGGTCTCTGCCCCCTGCTAATTCTTCCCTTGGGATGCTACTCTCCAGTGATAGAGGGAGATAGTGATAATGGTGACATTTTTTCCTGTTTCTCTGATTTCTAGGTGTTTCTGGTGGCATCTCACCTCTTTGCTATAGCTATCCAATATATCAGTTTCTTAGGAAAGTTAAGTATGAATTTTGAGAGTTCTTTAGTTTTTCTGTATCATCTGTTCATGCAAGACAAGTACAAAACCTTTCAGTCTACTTCTTCTGAAGTTACCTTTGCTCAAGTCCCACTGGCTATCTTCCTTTTGCTCCTCTGGTCTCTTTCAGGTAACAGCCCTTCAAAAGGCTATGTTTTATTTTCCAAAGTTACTCAAATGGGATAGAGAAGAGAAAAATATCACAGATCTTACCATATCATTACCTCTTTTGCTAGGCAATATCCTTAAGCATCTATTTTATTTTAATTTTAATTTCTTTTTTTTCCTTTAAATTAGTAGCATGTTTGAAATTACATTAAAAATATCACAAAATTCTTCTTGACCTTTGACTGAGGAATCTTACTACTCTACCCCAAGGATGTCAACAATAGAAAGGTCCCAACATACAACAACATATTCATAGCAGCACTTTTTTGTGGTAACAAAGAACTGCAAATAGAGTAGCTGCCCATTAGTTGAGGAATGGCTACTCAAATTGTGGTACATGAATGTAATGGGATATTACCAAACTAGTTTCATAAGAAACTACAAATATAAAGAATTTGGAAAACTATGAGAAGTCACATGAACAGATACAGAATGAAGTAAGCAAAACCAGGCAACCAACATATGCAATTACTACAACAATATATGTGGAAAGAATAACAAAAAAAGAGAAACTGAGCACCGCATAAATATAAAGACCAAGGTTGGTCTAGGAGAAGAGACAATAGAATGCACTTCCCTCATTGTTGAGGTAGAGGAACATGGATGGGGAATGTTGCATATACTGTAAGATACATGGATACGTTGGTTAATTTTGTTGAATTGCCTTTTTTTGGTAAATAATATTTTTTCCGATTACATGTAAAGATAGTTTTCAACATTCATTTTTATAAGGTTTTGAGTTTCAAATTTTTTCTCCCTCCCTTCTCAAGACGGCAAGCAATCTGAGATATGGGTAATACGTGTGCAATCATGTAAATATATTTTCCCATTAGTCGTGTTGTGAGAGAAGAAACAGAACAAAAGGGAAAAGCTACAAAAAAACAAAAAAAGTGCAAATAGTATGCTTCAATCTGCACTCAGACTCTAGTTCTTTCTCTAGATGTGGATAGCATTTCCCATCATGAGTCTTTTAGAATTGTCTTGAATCATTGCCTTGCTGAGAAGTGGTAAGTCAGTAATAGTTGGTCATTACACAGTGTTGCTGTTACTGTGTATAATGTCCTTGTGGTTCTGCTGACTTCACTCAGCATCAATTCATGTAAGTCCTTCCAGGTTTTTTTGAAATCTGCCTGTTCATCATGTCTTATGGCACAATAGTATTCCATCACATCCATATACCACAACTTGCTTAGCCATTCCCCAGTTGATGGGCATCCCCTCGATTTCCATTTCTTTGCCACCACAAAAAAAGCTGCTATAAATATTTTTGTACATATGGATCCTTTTCCTCTTTTATGATCTCTTTGGGATACAGACCTAGTAGTGGTACTACTGGATCAAAAGGTATGCACAGTTTGATTACCCTTTGGGCATAGCTCCAAATTGATCTCCAGAATGGTTGGATCATGAACTGCCTTTTTCTTTTAAAATCTTATCAGTAAAGGCTTTCTGTGTAGGAAAAGGGAACTAATATATATATATATATACATATGTATATATATATGTATATATATACACACACACATATATATACATATATATGTATATATATATATGGAAATGAATATAGTATTAAAAACAAATATCAAAAATAAATTAAACATGTTGTTAGAATACTATTTTTTTTCTTGGACTTATTTTTGCCTCACTGATAGGCCAATGGATAGTTTATTTATACTTGAAATATGTCTGTTCATCAATGAAATAGAGCATCATCTTAAAAACATGGCTTTGTCAAAAGTTTTGTGCTTTTCCAAGGTGTCATTAGCAAAATGAATAGATTTGCCCTGTTTGTTTATGTGTTATATTCTACCAGTTATAAGATCTGTGAGGGAAGAGACTGCTTTAAATTTTGTCTTTATATTTCAGCACTGAATGCAGTGCCTTGTTCTTTCTAGTAGGCACTTAATAAAAATTTGTTGTATTATTGATACCCAAAGTTCTGCCATTGGCCTTCAATCTTTAGCACTTTCCTCTTTCTCAATTAGTTGCCAAGTTCCAAGTTATACCTTTAAAATATTTCACATTTATCTTCTCTCCATCATTGCAGCTTTCACTCTATTTGATGCCTTCATAATCTCCATTTTCTCTAATTATCTCTAATCTCCAATAATGTCTAGATTATTAAGCTATCAATCCCTTCCCTTGATCAATCCCATCAATCAACAAACATTTCTTAATTACTTAAAAACATCTAGGCTATGTGACAGGTATCCAGATAATGAGTATATATTTTAGGATGAGAGAAATTTGCCACCAAAGGCAAGTTCATGATTTAGAAAGATTGAATCAATGAGACTTTTTTTTAACCCACTTTTGGTAGAGGCATATTTTTAAGCCCACATTTAGCATATTCTGCTAAATATGAATATATTGCCTTACTGGCAAGAGGCTAGTTTTTTTCCAGCTAGTAGGAGGGACTGAAGGATCAGGGGAGGCAGAAGCTGTGCCCAAAAACTTTTGAAGGCAAGAGAGTAGAGGTACACCAGGTTGGGAACCTGCTGATTAAAAGGAAGGGTATTGGTACCCCAAATTTAATACAATCAGGAAAAGTTAGAGCCTTGTCTGGATAATTGACCCACTTAGGGTGTGATCTGCTTGGACAGTGTTCACTGCCCTCACTGGGATCTAGTAAATAATTCATTTTCCACCTCTTTCTGTCCTCTGCCCCATCACTGCCTGGCATTGTTTACTCTGAAGAGCAAGTTGCTCATTTTAAATCTTGCTTACTGGCTTTATACAGGTTTGTTATGGATTTTTGTCTCTAAAATAACCCAATTTATTGCATTCTGAGGTTTATAAGTGAGTAGACCAGATTATGGGGAAGGACAAAGAGGAACCCTGAAAATTCACGATGTGCCTGTAATGCGTCAAAATATTTCTGTCTTTCTCTGTCTCTGAATCTTTCAAACAAACAGCAAGGATATATAGGTCCCTGGTGAATATGATTGTGCAGAGGTCAATAACAACGCTACTGAGCAAGAGAATAAAAAGTTTACAAAACCCAGAAATTTACCCTCTTTCAGGTTCATATGAGATTCTCCCAAAAGGAATTTATCCTGTCCTCACTCCATCTTTCCAGCGAAGGGCAACACATCTGCTTAAAATCACTATTGCCCTGCAACCTTATTAGTCTCCTAGGGCCCAAGGCCTGGGCAAAATAAATAATGCCTAAGTCATTCTATACTTTAGTCTTGCTCTTATTGTAACTACACTGGGATGGAGACCATATTTCATGCTTAACAGTAAATAACCCAGACCTCAGTTCTAAGTACGAGCAAATAAAACACCCACGGGTAATAATACACAGGGCATATTTCCAACAAAGAAAAAAGTAATCATAGCCCAAATCGCAATTATCCACCTTAAAGTGAGAACAGCAATGGTAATGCCAAATTATAAGTTGATCAGAAGGTCGCAATGAAGCCAGAAGCCAATCAGCAAGAGCACCCAGACAAGGGCAACCGGGTACAGCAAACTGGCCAACCAAATGGTCATGAGGAATAGCTGGCCTGGAGAGGTTGTGAGTTCCCTCTTCTTGGAGGTCTTTAAGCAGAGGCCAATTGACCACTTGTCAGGTATGCAAAAGGAGGATTTCTTTGTGTATGAGTTAGAATAAATGTGTGCTGGGGTCCTTTCTAGCTCTCAAATTCTGTGATTCTGTGGACTTGAACAATGGCTCTGATTCCAAATACAGACAACATATATATATATATATATGTATATATATATGTATATATGTATATATGTATATATATATGTATATATGTATACACACACACACACACACACGTATGTGTGTGTATGTATTTATCTGGAAGCAGAATTTGCCTCTTGTGTATGTATTTATCTGGAAGCAGAATTTGCCTCTTGGCCTCCTCCCCTCACTCAGCTGTCTATTCTTTTTTGAGTCTTCTAGAAAACCCCCTCTTCCCCCTTTCTTCTCCTCCTGGTATTTCCTAAGCAGTGATAGGTATCAATCTCTCTCTTATCAATTACATGCTTTACCAATCAAATTTGTAACTCTAGCCTACACAAAGTCAGAGCAGATTCAATCCTTTTTGAGCAGAATCACCTGAGGAAGCAGTACCTTTTGAGTCTGCTTTAAGCTCAAGGAAGCCCACCCTTTGTTTTTACTTCAAAAGCATACCTATCTAATCTGGAACAAATGGAAGAAGGATGACAGTAACCAACTTTCCTTTTTTAAAAAGCGATTTTTCCCCAATTACATGTAAAGACAATTTTTAACATTCATTTTAAAAATTTTGAGTTCCAAGTTCTCTCCCTCTGCCACCCACCTCTCCCCTCTCTGAGATGGTAAGTAATTTGATGTAGGTTATACATATGCAGTAATGCAAAATGTATTTCCATATTGGTCATGTCATGAAAGAAGATACAGACCAAAAATAAAACTATGAAAAAAAACCAAAGTGAAAAATAGTATGCTTCATTCTGCATTCAGACTCTGTCAATTCTTTCTCTGGATATAGATAGCATTTTTCATCATGGGTCCTTCAGAATTGGCTTAGATCATTGTATTGCAGGGAATAGCTAAGTCATTCACAGTTGATCATCCTACAATGCTGCTATTACTGTGTACAATGTTTTGCTCGTTCTGCTCACTTTACTTTGCATCAGTTCATGTAAGTCTTTCCAGTTTTCTCAAATCATCCTGCTCGTCATTTCTTATAGCATGACACTATTCTATTACAACCATATGCTATAACTTGTTCAGCCATGCATCAACTAATGGGCATCCCTTCTAACCATCTATTTCCAACCAAAAAGAGTACCCTCCAAGAGCTTAGCCCTAAGGGCTGCTGAAGCAGGCTCTTCATAAAGGTATATGGGCTTATTTAGTCGATCAATTATATAACCAGTCCAAAACTCTCAGCTCTTTCTGCTAGATAGAACCCTCTTTAGCCTGCCCCTATATCTTAATAAAGCATGCAAGGACAAACCTCAGATTCTCACCCAACCCACTTGCACAGAGATACAAGTCATAGGAAGAGATCTAACCCCACTGTATTGGGAGTCAAAATATCCTTGAAAACTAGATGTAGAGGAGGTAGGACTAATTCTCCAATTTATGAAATTCATCCTCACTAAATAAAGCAATTTCCCTCCAGCATCCACAAAAGAACTAGGTAAGCCTACAAAGGCTCCTTGCCTTCCTGCGATATTTTGCTTGCAAATGATTTGTTGGCTTTATTTGCTTTAATAAATAATCCTTAATCTCTTCCAATTCACCACCTACTTTGAGAACATCTTGAGATTGATGTTTCCTTATACCCTCTGGGTCTCAGTCTTTGGGAAAAGCTAGAGCTGTAGCCATTTGATAATGGAAGCCATTTAATGAAGCCATTGGATAAAGAGAGGAACTAACTCTGGGGGGATTTTCCTTATTCCAGTCTTGACCCTTCCTCAGAATTTCGTCTCTAATTCAGATTTATTGGTGCAGCAAGGTTGAATTAGGATCTCAATAGGATGTCCTCTGGGACAATAATATTCCTCCAACCTTCAGCTGACCCCTCACAAAGTCCATCATTTGGCCTTCTCCCTCTGTACAGATGTGTCTAGTTTGGGCTCAGATAATTTAACTTTTATTTTAATTCAATGGGCAAATTTTCATTAATAGCATTAGTCAGGTAATAGTACAACAGGCAGTGTTTTTTTTTAATACCTTTCTTCCTTCTACTAAATCTCCTGGGATTTAAGGGGATCTAATGCCATCAATGAAATGTATTTCAGAGCCCATAATTCCTGTGCCATTGAATAACAGGGTCCAATATCAGACTACTGTGTCAATGTGACTACCCCATCCTTCCTTCCTTTACTAGTAACACCCCCTTTCCAAGCCACAAGCCTACTAGCAATTTTACCACATCCTCTTGTCTGCCAGCAGATGTCTTGGGCCAGGAGCAGATTGTCCCACAAATGAAATGTGGAGAAACTGAATCAGTGGGGCAGAGAATAATATTTTTAAACTCCTTTACTAATTTTAAACAAAAATGTAGGATAAGCTGATGCAACTCTCTAGGTCCCTGCAAGACAGGTCAATAACAATAAAAATCATCATGATAATAAATAACTAATCAAATCCAAAGGGCTACTCTCCCATCTTGATACAGCTTTATATAAGATTCCCCCAAAAGGCATCTTGCCTATCCAAGTTCCAGGTCTCCATGATTAAGGGCTATGCATATGCTTAAAACCATCACTGCAGTGCAGTTCAATGAAACCCTTAAGGCCACCAGGGCAAAACAACACCTAAAACAGCATACAAGTACAAAAACAAAAAAACTGAGATGTTCATGCCCTCAAGTAGCTTATATTCTACTAACCAACTCATTAAAGGCATACTAGAAAGAGGACCGGATTTGGACTCCAATAATCTGGATTCTAATCTTACCTCTGCTGTTTACCAGTTTGTGACCTTTGTCAAGTTGCCTAACTTCGCTAATACAGTTTTCCTCATTTGCAAAATGAGGATAAAAACACCTTCACTGTTTTTGGAGTATAAACTGAGAAAATGTTTCTCAAAGGGTTTTGTGTCTATAAAGTGCTAATATTATGATCATTGACATGTCAAGAAGCTGAAATAATAATAATAATTACTGTTATTGCTAGTAATAGCTGGCATTTATATAGCACTTTAAGGTTTGGAAAGCACTTTACAAATATTACCTCATTTAATACTCACAACAACCCTGGGAGAGGTAGGTTCTATTATTATCCCAATTTTATAGATGAGGAAATTAAGGCAAACAGAGGTTAAGTGACTTTCAGGTCTCTTGATTCCAGGCCCAGTGTTCTATGCACTGTACCAAAAAAAAAATCTAATACCTAGGTCTGACCCTCTCACTCTCCTGTTCAAACACTTTTAATAGCTCACTTTTGTTTATAGTTTAAAAACACATACTCATTGGTCTACAACATACCCTTGCAGCCTTCACATACTTTTTGTTGGGCTACCACCTGTTTCCCAGGCTTTTCCTGTCCTCTTCCACTGCCATGAATTCTTATAGGCTGCCTCTCAGCCGTGGAATGAATTTCTTCCTCTTCTTTCAGAGTTTGGTTCAACTAGTTTAATGGCCTCTTCTTTCGTGAAACTTTCCTAGCTCACATCAGCTATCTTTTGCCCCTGTCATATTCTCTTTTGTATCATAAGGATCTGCGTGCATATGTTATTTCCCTTTTAAGACTTGAAGTTTCTCCAGGGAAGAAGCTGTTCCTTTCCATCTTTGTTTGCTCAGCATCTATCACGTGTTGTATAAAAATGGGTACTCAATAGGTAGTTTTCAAAATCATATTCATTGAATTTAACCAGGTTTTTTGGTTAAGCTGGTGAGAGCAGTCAAATATGTATATACAAAGATGCATCAAGGATCTGAATTTAACTTGATGTCCAGCTAACCACCCTCCCCCACTTGCCAAACAAATGTCGGGAAAGGGTTCTGGAATCACTCCTTGCTACTGTTTGGGAGTTATGAGGCTCAAAGTTTTTGAGGCACGTGGAAACCAGGAGGCAGTTGGTATGATTGTGTGAGGAGAGTGGTAAGGGGACATTTTGAGCTAGTAATCTTTGATAGTAAAGGCAGTAAATCTTTTTTTTTTTTAGATCAACTACTGTCTAGGCAAGCCTGTTCTCTCTCACATCTGTGAACTGATTTAAAAAAAAAATCATAAGAGGAAGCCATTGTGGATAGAACAGTGGATCTGGAATCAGGAAGACCCCAAGTTCAAATCCAGCATCAGAAATTTACTAGCTGTGTGACTCTTTTTAAAATCTTTCTGTATCAGTTTCCCACATTTGTAAAATAGAGGTAATAATTATAGCTTCCCCTCAGGGTTGTTGTAAAGATCAGATGATGAGATAACATGTATAAAGTGCTATATCAGTTCTAGTTATGATTATTACTATTATGTCACAAAAATTATGCACAAAGAGAGGGAAGCAAATAATACTGTGCCTGCTTTCACATATACCCTGTCTTAAACTTTCTGTCTGTATCATTTTGTTATGGTTTGTCAGACTAACAGAATCCTAGTCAGATTTCTTGTCCTTGCTAGATACTTTGAGAGTTCCAGTCATTAATAGTAGAAAGAAATCAAGCCATATTTAATCACTTCAATTAAGTAAGCATATCATGAGAACTTATATATATATATATGTTCATATATATATATATGGAAGATATGAAGATAAAGATGTAATTATTGATTTCCAGGAATTTGCCATCAAATATATGTTTTAAAGCATATCTGTGCAGATAACAGCATCCTATTAGAAACCCCAGTTTAGACTCTGATTTTCTAGAGCAACTTCAGGCTGTTTTTGTCTGAGCTTTTCTCCCATCTCCCTCTTCCTTAAGTATCACCCATCTTCAATATGGTCCTACAAGATTTAGAATGGAAGAATCAACGCAAAAGAGTTCTTTTTACAGTTGATCAGCTTGTGTATTTCACATAGTTGATCTAAAAGACACTTTTAAAGCAGGCTTTTTAAAAATCTTTCATACCATTTGGTTTTTGATGTTTTGTTGTACATGATACAATAAAAGTATGTTTTAGTTGTCTCATATATCCCAAAGTTAAAAAAAATCATGTAAAATCCATCTGTATAGAGAAGTTTAAGGACATCTGCAGAGTATTGGAGGTGGTCATGTTCCTCTTCATTTTGCCTTAAGAAGATAATCGAGTGGAAGAATTCCACTTGTATACAGGATGCTTAGGAGAAAGAAACCAAAGAATCCAAGGGTAAGCTCTTACATATACTTTGCTGGAATTGATCAGCAACTGTAACAACAATATTACTAGCAGCTGCTGTGGAGGTGTGAGACCAACAACACCAGCATACAGGAGGGCTCCTAGCACAGGTTCTTTGATCTGCTTTTCTAAGGAAAGCAACTTAAATGGGTTTACAGTCTCACTTTAATCAAACATACATATATCATTCACTTAATTCAGGGGGAAAAGTCAGCACCCTCAACTTCAGAGCAAATACAAATAGAAATTACAAGCAGAGAAAATATAAACTGAGCCAATAACACAAATCAACAGACAGGCTTCTAGCTGTCTGACCAAAGCTAGACATGCATAGTTACCAGAGAAAGAGAGAAGCACTAACATCTGGGTTTTCAAAGGTGGGAGGCTCCTTAATGGCTACCTAGGGTCTCCACACCAACACTCTTCCGATGAGTGAGCCCCCCAAGGCAAAATGCTAACTTGTGAGTTTATATACACTTCTTCAGGGTCAGAGGGCATCACAACCATGTGACTCAAACCTATGTGAACTAGGCCTGTCATCAAAAACTCCCAATTCAACCAAAGATTCCTTAGTGCTGAGAAGCACTCCAAAACAAAGATAGCAAAAAGTCCACTTGGCTTTTGAAAGGCAAAACTCACCAAGGGTACTTGATTACCTCAGCATTCCAAAAGAGAAAACAGTAAAAAAAAAAGTCCCATGCTAATTACCATAACAGCAACACATATAGTCAATAAACATTTGTTACATGCATACTATGTGCTAGGCACTGTGTTAAGCACTGGATTTATTTTGTGATGAAATTCCAATTGCCAAGATGAATATGCTTTCTAAGATAAAGGATAATCCTAGGAGAGAGAAATGTTTGGGGCGGAGCAGGATGAGTGGGGGGGTGGGGAAGAGAGTTGTTCTATTCTGTCATGTTCATGTTTTCTTCCACATGCAGTTTTAGCTCCTTTACAATAGAATTCAGTGGAAATTCTATGGATACTAATTGAATGGAATGAAGCTTTTCATTCTTCTTAATCATTCAACATTTCGTATTTTCAAGTGATATATAGTATCTGGGAAATTTTCATGAAATGTTTCTGTGTAAGAGAGTTACAGAGATTTGTGATGATAGTGAGGCACATAGATCTTGGAACTTCTAGGGAAGGTCATAGTTCAGTTTAAAAAATAGTATGACATCAGTTCACTGTTGATCAACCAAAAAAGTCAGTTTGATAGGCTACCTGGTTGTGTTGACATTAGGCTAGACTGGTTAGACCAGGAGTGAGGAACCTATGGCCACATGTAGCCCTCTAGGTCCTTAAGTGCAGTCCTTTGACTGAATCTAAACTCAAGGACCAAAAGGGCCGCATGTAGCTTTGAGGCCACAGGTTCCCCATCCCTGGTAGACCATTGATTCCAAACTCATAATGGGATTTTGGAGTGATCCCAGATTGAGTAATCCCAGAGAGCTTTAGTCAGAACCAGCTACGGCTCAATGCATTTGGTTAAATTCAATCTAACAAATATTTGTTAAGCTTCTACTATGTACAAGGCATTGTGCTTGGTGCTGGGACATACACACAAATAAGGAATTAATAGACAATTTATTGTGGGAAGGAGCATTAATAAATGACATGAAACAAGGAAGACTTCCTGGAGGAGGTGGCACCTGAGCTGAATGTTGAAGGTAAATTAGAATTCTGAGGTGTGGAGTTGAGGTGATTATATATTCCAGGTTTGGAGGATTGCTTCTGTGAATGCTAAGAATAGACTCTTCAATGGTAAATTTGGGGAATAGCTGGTAGTCACCCCAGTTTGGCTAAAACACAGCATGCGGGAAGGGGAGCAAAGTGAAATAAAGCTGGAAAGTTCTGTTAGAGCTAGAATGTAGAATATTTTAAATGCTGAGCTGAAGAGTTTGCATCTTACTTTGGAGGTAACAGAAATTCCTTGAAGTTGTGTATGGTTTAGGCTTTGGTTTGGTTGGTGGGTTTGGGGGTTGGTTTTTTTTATTTGTTTGTTTTCGAAAATGAGTGACTTAGACTTGGATTACTCAAGAAGTTGTACAGAGGTTGAGTTTTTAGGGGAGGAGAGACCAGCAGTGGGACAACCAGTTGGGAAGCTGTAACAATAAAGAAGAGAGATAATGAAAGCATGGGCTAATGGCGGCCATGTGAATGGAGAGAGGGGACAAATGAGACAGATATTGTGGAGATAGAATGAATATGATTTAGCAAATAATTGACTGGATAGGAAGGGAGAATGAAGAAGAGGAAAGAGCCTAAGATGACTGAAGTTATCAACTGGACTAAGGGGGAGGATCCACCTCCCATCTCTGACAGACTTGGTATAAGTGGGAATTGTGGGAGCATAAGGTGTGATTGAGATCCAAGCCTATTGCTTTGTTCCTGATTGAAGAAAAGTATTAACTAATAAGGTTTATAGTGGCAATTTGAATTGTGCCTGACCACAGCATCCATTGACCAAGCATGTGATTTTAATCTAATTTCCTCAGATCTTAATGGCCTTCTTTGCTTAGGCTATGGAAAAAACAAGTGCTAAAGCTTGAATTTGTCCAAGCATAAATAAATACATGTTAATTCATTTTTGTCCCCTAAATGAGAACTGGGGGCCAAATATATCTAATCTGTAGACCAATGTTAATGAAATTTAAAAAGGAAGAAAAAGAAATGAGAATAATGACAAATTTTTTTGCCTCTTCTTCTAACTTCAAAATTAGATATAAAGGAAAAACTGAAGAGTGTACTATTATATAATTCCTCTGGTTATTGTTATAAAATTACATAATAAACTTATGGATATGTTTAGGGCCAAAAAACGTACATCCAAAAGTATGAAAGGAAGTAGCAACAGACAATAGCAGACATTTTTTACAAGGTTTACTGAGGTCAGGAAAGCCTGGAAAGTGGCCAACAAAACAAGTGATTTCAAACAATCCCCTTCACTAAGAAAACCCAGCACACTCCAGGAAATTACTTAAAGTTTAACTTCAGTTCTGGAGAAAGTCTTGTAATCCAGAATTGGAGATCAGATGGGGTGATGCTTAGAAAAATATGGCTTGGTTACAGATAGCCAGCATAGTCTCAGGGAAGGAAACAAGGTCATGCATGATTAACTAGGTGGAATTCTTTTCTATCACTACCAGCACAGAACATGTGATGTAGTGGATCTTATTGGATGAAAGCTTTAGGATTCCAGTGGCTTAGCCACACTTGAAAATTTACCCAAATGAAATGAAAATCAACTGGAAAGGATGATGTAAAGGTCACTGACAAAAGGCATTGTATTGAAGCTTAAATTAAACTTTTTATTGGCTTGCCTAAGGATCAGTAGTTGTACCTTCAGGATTTTATTGTATTCCTTTGTTTGTTTAGTCATTCCATCAGCAATTGTTTATTAAACATCTACTATGTGCAAGATATTTAACCATGTTATAAATGATGTATATGGTGTTTAAAGCAATATGTGCCTCTAAACAATGTGTATATTGAGAGCTGGAAATAATGAGCCATGGGGTAGTTCAGATAGCAAAGGACTTAAATTACCCCAAAGGAAGTATTTATTCTTAAGACTGTTTTGGATTATATCCCCCCTAGGATGCTCTGACTCTCCATCTGTTTTCTGATTGCAAGTGTTTTAATTTTATAATTCCTTTTGATGTCAGGAGGGTTTGGGGGGGCAGAAGGAGAAGAGAGAAAGTGGCACTGTTCCAAATTCTACCTCTGAATGTACATCCTTTTGCTTTTTTCTCCCTCTGAAAAATTTTTGCTCTGGGGGCAGGCCTAATTGAGTCCCAAGGCAGAACAAAAGCCACCTGTGTTGGGAGGTGTTAACACATATAGTTTATTTTGCTTTTCCTGCTGTTTTAGCTACTTTACTATCTAACCTTTCTTTCAATGTGTGTGCTTTTAACTACTCTTGAAAGTATACATAACTTCCAGATAAGTGTTTTTGGGCATAACAAAGCCTTTTGGTTTTAAAATAATACTTGGCCTGTTGGTTGATTAGCAGCTTTAAAGGATTTTTTTTTAAGATCAGTGTGCTCTGCTTTGATGGAGTAACTGAGCGCAATGATGTGAAAATTGAATTTACAAAATGTTCTTTGATTGGATAAATGCCTCAACACATAGGTTATGGCTTTTTGGGTAATGTGTTTTCTTCTCTTTTTCTTTTGAAACAAATCCAATTTAAAACTTTTTCTTAGGATCATGGGATCATAGATTTAGAGCTCGGAAAGGATCTGAGGGGTCTTTCCCATCTTATCCAGCTCCTCACATTTGTGGATGAAGACCACTGAGTCCTTGAGATGGGAATTGGTTGCTCCAGATCTAACAGGCAATAAGCCAAGCCAGGATTCCAACCTGGGTCCTATGACTCCAAATCTTGAGCCTTTTCCACTGTCCAAGTCTTTGCTTTGTGATTTGTTTAGAATTCACTAAAGAAGATCCTTAGTGTCAAAACTGGCTTCTTACTCAGCACTGTGCCAACACATGGATTACGTCACACTAAGGCTGCTATGGAATTGTAGTTTGGCCTATATCCAACTCTGGATTACTCGTATACACATGTGAAGGAGTTTAAAAAGTTAAAAGAAAATTCAGAAGGTTTGGATATTTGAAATCCACAAATGTTCTCTAAGTTACATTCTAATCAATTATGTTAACATCTTCTCAATGAGATATTTACTGGGGCTTATCATAGTCAGCAGAAGAATGATCCACTTAATTTTATTTCCTTTTATCTCTGCTGTAGTCAATGATCCCTTTTTATTTTCTTTCTGCTTTAATACTAGTATCATGAATCATGAAGTCTTAGCTGGCGAAATGGATGTTATCTGAAATGGGCCTTGAACCTAAGACCTCATTTTGGGGGGAGAGGGGATTGGCTTAGTTATGCTTGAATTTGACCTTGAGGGCCTCATAAAGAAGCTCATCTATATTCTTTTTGGCTAGTATCTCTTTGGATATCAGTGAAATTAAAGTGGATGTTGGGGTGAAGCTTTTGCATGCTGCTCAGATTGTCAGTGTTTGTACTAAGGTACTAAATAGTTCCCTAAATTAATACCGTCTGTATTACACAAGGTGTTCGCACTTGTTTTCCTGTCAAATGTTTACATAGAATTATAATAGAAATATAAAAATAAAATAGAAATTCTAAAATGTGAGCCAGCCTATTGTATGGGGCCTCAGAAGACCAGGGTTCTACTCTCCTTTCGGTTACCACCTGAAAAAGTAAGGCAATAAACACAATATCAACAATAATCGTGAATATGCCTATATAGTTCTGTATCAGGATAAAGAAGTATAACATTTATTCAGACACCAGAAAATCATATTCCCATAACCAAATGTTCAGCTCCCACAGCCAGTCAGCCCACTTTATCATAACATCAAGGAACTTAAAACACTGTATCACAGCCTGGAAACTTGCCATCCCAAAATCTCTCTGGATCCCTGCTGGGGTCTCCCCAAAGACAAACTCACAGTCTCACAGTACAGCTAAGTCAGCCTGTTCAGCTCTAACAATCACGAGGGCAGCCATAAGCAGTCACCAGCAGCCATAACATCTCTCTCTCTCTCTCTCTCTCTCTCTCTCTCTCTCTCTCTCTCTCTCTCTCTCTCTCTTTCTCTCTCTCTCTCTCTGCATTTTCTGTTACATAACTTCCTTTTTCTGTCAGGAAGCTCCTCCCACCATGTAACTTGGGCTTCCTATGATATAAGCAAATCATATGGCCTATTAATGGGTGGGAAAGATCTTCAAATCTAAATTGCTACTACACCACCTTGGTAAGCACTCATCTCTTATTTGTAAGCCACTTCCATTTTCAGAAGTACAAAGCTTGGATTATATGATTCCTGGAATCCCTTCCAGCTCTCTGTGAAAGAAGGAGCTATAAAGCTTCTTGAAAAATAAAAAATAAAAACTATTAATAAAATTTCCTAGAATTAATCATTTAGCAAGACTCTGCAACACCTCTGTGTGCTAAGGACTATATAAGCTGCTGGTGATACAAATTCAAAAGCAAGATAGTTCTTGCCCTAAAGGAGCATATATTCAATTATAGGTATATGAAATGCTCACAGATAAGTAAATATGGGATATGAACAAAATAAAAGCCAAGTGGGAGGCAGGGAGCAAGGATCAGAAAAGCTCTCTTGAAAGGGTTAACACTTGAACTGAACTTTAATGGAGGCTGAGATGAGGAGAGAGGAAATACAGTTATCCCTTCTATATCTTGATTTTCCCCATTGAGGTTTCAATAAAACACAAGTTGGCATGAGAGATTAAATGGAAATTTGTAGAAGCTGCAGATGACAATGAGAAGGCCAACAGACAACACAGAAAAAGTTTAGAAACTCAGAAATGCATAAATATATGTATATCATATAATATTAATATATTTTATCTTTTAAGGTACTGTAAACACCCCATAAAAGAAAAAGAAAAATTCAGACTTCTTTTCTGGTACAAAGGGAAGGCCAAAAAATTTTACACCAATTTTCTAGATTGTGGTGGTGGTGTACCCCTAACCCCCTCTATGTGGAAGGGATAACTGTAGTAGTATCAGGGGACAACCTATACAATAGCATGGAGGCAATAAATGTAGTGTTGTGTAAAGGGAACAAAACAAAACCAGTTTGGCTGAAGCCCTGAGAATAGAATGCATAAGGCATCCTAACGTCTAGTAGGACTGGAAAATAGACTTTTCTAAGAGCTTTAAATGCCACAGTAGTTAATATTTTATGCTACAGTCAGGTACCACTGAAGCTTATTTAGTAAAGGAGTTACACAGACCTACATAGTCAGATCTGTGGGCTGTGAAGATCTGTTAGCAGCTCTGTGGAAGATGAATTGGAGAGAGGAGAAACCAGAGGCAGGAAACAAGGGGGCTCTTGGAATAGTCAGGTGATCTACTGGGGTGATAGACCTGGACTAAGGTAGCTGTGTTAAAACGGACATACATGAGATACATTGGGGAGAATCAACAAACTTGATATAAGTGTAGGGCGTGAGGGATACTCAGGAGGCAAGGATGGCTGAGGTTGTGAACCTTGGTAAGTGGAATGATGCAGATCAGCAAACTTTTCCCTCAAATCAGCATTCCATAGACACTTTGGAGTATATTAGAATTTTTCTGACGTTTTCCTTCTGCTTTCCTCTAGGAAAACCTTTATGTTTAAGTAAGATGGAATTAGCCTTATGCAGCTGCTTATCTTATGATGATAAAGTAGGCAGCAGGTTCATTTCTTTTGTTGACTTTGCAGTGGCCTTAATGCCATCAGAGAGTTTTTGTGCCCTTACTTTTGAATGAACTGTTTGCATTAAGGCTCCTGTGTTCTATCCTTCTCACAACAGCATAGAACTGTATAAATACTCATTCACACTCAGCTGAGCCAGCTTAGCTCTATTTCAACTATTTGTTAAGTCTCCCTGAAAACTCTAAGATGAGTGCCCTATGTAAGTAGGCTTAGTTATTACTATTTATAAGCAAATACCTTTGAAATTGTAACAAAATTTCTACTAACCATGTGGATCAACTGAGGGTGGTATAAATTCATGAGGGAAACTGACAAAGGGACTCAGTTTAGCTTAGAGGTATAAGAGCAGAGCATAAAACAATGAGCCTCTGGAAGGGAAAGACAAGCCACAGTTACAGAGTCCTCATCTATTTTCAATTAAACTTGGAAATGAGTGAAAGAGGTATCTATGCATATGGCTTTACTCATTATATATGTTGAACTTAAAATGGACGCAACACTACTTTCTCACTATTCTCTCAGGCTACTTGGTCAAGTCTGACTTAAATATCCAGTGGTTCCCCATTGGAAATTCCTCAAACTGGCATTCAAAGCTTTCCATAATTTCATCCTGTCTTCCCCATTCACCTGTATTTCCTAGCATTGCATACATGAAACCCAACCAGCTTAGTCTCCTCACTGTGCCCTGAGTACACTTATCCTATTCTCAATGTTAAACCTTTCTTTACTTAGGATGTCCTGCCTGTTGCAAATATTCTTTTCCCTTCCCACTATCTTTCTTAATCCTTCAGAGTCCAGCTAAAGAACTGTCTCCTCAGTGAGGCCTGATTCTTCCAGCCTACATTTTTATCTCCTCCTCCGAAATTCCATAACTTGGTTTAGTGTCTCACAAATGCAATTAGTTATATCAACAAGTCTTTATTGAACAAGGTACTTTACTGGGCTTTCTATCCAACTATATTGTCTTGATTTTTTACTTACCTGTCTTATGGATGTTAGTCTTACGTGGCCAAGTAGAGTCTAAGATCCTTGAACACAGGAACTATATATTGGTTTTCTTTTGCAATTCTCTTCCCACTTTGTGCCTCACCGAGTTGCTGTGTGCACAAATACTAGCTGAATAATAATAATAATAATGGCTAATATTTATATAGCTATATTATAAAGGTCTTCGAAAGAATAATAGATTCACATCTTAGGTCTTTAGCAGGATGATAAATAAAATGTTATTTCTTTAGCATCCTTTTTGGTCCTTGGGCTTTATGATTTTTGTATTCTTTTTGAGGTCAAATAAAACTTTTGTGATCATGTTGCTAGGCACCTGGGGGTTGAAAGGGTTCAAAGCTGCCATCTACTGTTCACTGCTCAAAATCATACATGGAAGGTATTCTAGCTTGTTAAACAAAAGACTTCTACAAAGCTTGTCTTTACAGGTTTATGCTTGAATTATAAGAATGGTGAAAAATTAATGCAGATCCTATGATATTGGAAAAGCAGAACTGACTGCCATTTGTATTTGGGGCTCAGGATTTAGTTTTTCAAGGTTATAAAGGAAAAGGAACTGGTTGAACCAAATGATAAAACATTTCCTCAACTCAATTACATTACCTCTATTTTTAAAAATTGCAAGAATAGGTTTACTACTTTGATATAACTTATATATATATGTGTGTGTATATGTATATATATACATATACATGTGTATATATGTATATATATGTAATAGTTTTTGAAATGGTGATATTTTCTCCCTATGTAACATCCATTGTAAAGAAAGTATTACCAAAAACTCAAAGGAGTTATTTGTTTGTATTAGTTAGATCCATTTCTAATAAAGTTATCCTGAAGTGCCTCAGTGCCTCATCGTTGTATTTTCCCCTATTTGGTACACCTTCGGAGTATTCTCTTTTCGATGTGCAATCTGAAGGTCATATTCAATTTAATGGTCATCCAAATCCTGCCAGAAAAGGAGACCTACTTGTCTATAAGAAGAATCACTATTGCCTTTCTCTATAGTTCTTCCTGAGGACAGATAACTGTTCTTATAATAATAAACAATAGCATTTATATAATCCTTTAGAGTTTGTAAAGCAGTCAATCAATAAACATTTATCAAGTGCCTACTATATGCCAGGCAGTATACTAAGTATCAGGGATACAAGAAGATGCAAAAAAAACAGTCCCAGCCCTCAAGGAGCTTACCATCTAATGGAGAAGAAAACATGCAAACAAACATATACAGAACAAACGATATATAAGAAAAATAGGAAATAATAACAGAGGGCAGGTATTAAAATTAAGGATTGGGTAAGGCTTCTTGTAAAAGATGGGATTTTAGTTGGGACTTAAGGGAAGCCAGACGGATCAGTAGCACTTTGTTTGTCCTCAAAACCGTCCTTGGAGGTCAGTATTATTATCATCCCTATTTTATAGATTAGTAAACTGGGGCAGATAGAAGTTGTGACTTGTTCAGGGTCACACAGCTAGTTATAAGTCTGAGGCAAGATTGGAACTCAGGTCTTCCTGACTCTAGGTCTAGCTGCTAGACTCTAGCATTTGTGCCACTTAACTGCCTCTTATCATTTACTTCTGTCTTGTGGATTTATAGCTATACGGTAACTAGGAGAAGCTTAGATCTACCTACAGAGTCCATTTGGAATATGCCTTTGTTTAGTCCTCCTCCCTCCCCCCCCCTTAGAAGGAGGTAATTATATTAAAATAAAGCTCCAAAGTAGTTATAGTAAACAGGGGATTTCCAAAATCTTATGCTTTTTGCACATCTCCAAAGTCTTGAGTGCAAGAAGAGCCCAATCGGCTATAGCAGGTGTGAAAGTTTCTGCATGCTTGATTCTTTGTTGGCACAGAACTGAGAATTTTCTGACCTTTTCCTCCTTTGGTAAAGATGCCAAGGAATTCAGAGTTTTTAGAAGAGCAGCAGAACAAAGCCATGCTTGTTCTTATCAAATCTTTTTGTTCAAACGTGCCATGGCCCTTTTGATCCAGATGAGTTGGCAGGAAAATATGGCTCTTCTGCCAGTGTGGCATCAAGAAGGATCCAAAGCCGGATGCTCAGACTTAATGCAAAGACGCCTTTGTGCAAAATGGCACCTCATCAATGGTTATATACCGCCCTAACCCCCACTGCCTCCCAACTCCCTCGAATTTCTATGAAATTATTTTGGTCTTTAGAATACAGTCCAAATTGTTCAGGGTTGGTGATTGTGCAGTAGCTCTAAGGAAATGTCTGCAACAGAAATTTAGGTTGGTTATAGACAGAAAAATGATACTTCCATCAAAGAACTCCTAGTGCTCTCTAAGTCTCAATTAATTGAACAAGATTTTTAGGAAAAATATTCAAAATGTAATTGATAGACTTGAAAGAAAATCCTCTGATTGAGTTTCTTTTCCAAGGTTGATGGGGCTAAATTCAGCATCATCAAATTTGTGCTCACACAGTAGTTTTAAAACTTTTGAAGCTACCATGTATAGCTGATGCCAGGTTTCCACTTAGTTTACCATTCCACTGGAAACATTAAATGAACACAGGCAAGTTGGCCAGCCAATACAGATTCACACTGGCTTTAATCTTTATTCTTCCCTTTCTGTTGACTCTTTCCTATCTGACTAAATACTGTTCTTTAAAAAATAACCAACAGCCCTTCCTTTGCTTCTCCTATCTTCACTCCCCCACTCTCCTTCTGCTCCATATCCCACCATGTGTCCTGGGGATTATTCTGTTTCCTTTCCTTCAATTATTGTTTTTGTTGTTGTTTTGAGTTGCTTCAGTAATGTCTGACTCTGTGTGACTCCATTTGGGGTTTTCTTGGCAAAGATACTGGAATGGTTTGGCATTTCCTTCTCTAGTTCATTTAACAGATAAGGAAACAGAGGCAAATGGTTACGTGACTTATCCAGGTTTACCCAACTAATGTGTCTCTGTGGATCTGAGACCACTACTCACATTAAAAATAGACAGAGACCATTCTTGAGAGAAGGCAAAAAGAAATTTTATGGCTTTCTCATGAGAAAGGATGCCACGGTCTGCATAAATGGGCATGTCCCCTGAACAGAGTGAAGGAGAGTATGAAGGACTCAGATGCATGCCAGTACTCTTATTGATTCCCCCTTCAAATCTCCTGCCAGGCTCTTCATTGGCCAAACACAACCCCCTGACTGCCTGAGTCATGCAGTACTCAAATGGCTGGTTTAAGCATGCGTACAAGACTCTAACCTTTCACCCCACAGCTTTGATTTGAACTAGTTCTAACCAGTCACCTGACTTACATTCTGCTAAAGCTGGGGGGGGGAGGGGGAAGAAGAGGAATACTTTCAACTCTGTGGAAACAAAACTTCTCCCCGCCCATTTCTTACAATTCTCCCTCTTCTTTTATTCAAATTTTTGTTTCCACATCTTTAATACTCCCTTACTCTCTTTCTCATCTGAATTTTTTTCCCTTAACCATCACCCCTTTAAGTAAACATGGGAAGAGGTAAAGGTTGATCAATGCATTGACAAATCAAAGGGGGGCAGTCCCCTTTATAAATACAGATACAGAGACCCAAAAGAAAACAATAATGCAGTTGTCCCTTTAAGATTCAAAAGTCTTTTCCCATACAGCTGTCTGGCAGGGAACATCATCAATGAAGTCCTCTGGTCCTTGGTATTTGTTCTGGCCATCTGAAGCACAGCATCTTAGCATCTTCTTCTTATTGTCTTCTTGTAGGAACCAGCTTTCTTTCCATTCTCCTACAAAAGTGACCTTAGCACAATTTTAAGTTACCATTTCTAATCCTTATACCCTGATCATTTTTACAAATTCAAAGTTGGAACCTTGACCAATTGTCATGTTTAAGAAATTCACATCAGAACCCAGTTTCTTATATTTTACATTAACCCATTATTAATTTCCTCACCAAGAGGATGAGATTTCACTAAGGACTTAACAACAGGCTCCAGTACATATATAAATACATTAAATAACCAATTTTTAACACAGTACATATAAAATCTTAACCTTTTAGTCATGCCATGTTTCTTTGATGGCATTTACAAAATAAACCACAAGCCATTCTTCTTTTAACACTGCTAATTGTAACAAAGCCTTAGACAAGCATGATATTAACCAAATAACAGAATGATATTCTGACCTAATTATCTCCATACCATTACCAAGAATTAGAAGACCCTAACTTACACAAGGCCCTTATAAACTACTCTAATTTAAACAGGACCACACACAGGAATACTGGTAACCTAAGATGTTCCATAATCAATTATTTTAATAGATTTGTTACTGTACTTAGAAAACCTTCTGATTATAGAAAATTACCACTAGGTAATATAGTATTATAGTAAGGGAACAATATTTCCCCAGTTTCCTGTCAACTCCAGGCCGAAGTTATGTCAAACTGCAAGCTGCATTGAGCCAGGCTTATAGTCTGTCAGGTTTCAATTAAGAAATCAAGTCAAGAGAGTCCCACCTCAGCACATGAGGAAGTTGCTCTCTCAACTTTACCGTGAAATCGTACCTGCAGTTCATGCTTGCCCCTCACAAGGTTGCTGGCATCATGGATCAGTGACTCAGACAGCCTTCCTTGATATTCATATCTGGAGTTAAGACTCAGAAGCAGTCAGTTAACAGTCCCATTAAGTCTTTAAATAGCAAGTCACAATAATCAGTTTAAGATATGACTATAATCTCACTCTGCTTAAGGAACACCCTTAAAGTGAGCCTTAAGTAGCTCACATGTACTTCCACTTTTATTCATACAGTCTTCCCATTAAGATCATGTTATTGTCCTAACACATTTGCATCAGTTTCCCAGGATTTTCTATTCTCTTCTAACTATGCCTGATCTGAAAGAATGAGATATTGTTCAAGAATTGAACCATATAAATATGATAGGTTCAAGTACTAACTCTATCTTTACGTTTTAGACCACATTTAACTTTTCCCATCAATGCAAAAATATTCTACAACTTATCTCGCTTGAAGGAACACTGAAATTATTTTCCCCAAACTGAAAATGTCTGATTTAATTCCAGTAATTAATTATACCATTTGTCTTAATAACCAATTGCTCTTACATCACTTTGAAACATTTAAGGACCTTATTCCACATAGACACAAAGTAACTACAAATCCCAGCTTTAGTTTATGGGATTATGACTCAACATTGCATTTGCATTCTTATTTCACAAACTTCTTTTTCACTTTGTCTAATTATTCCCATTAATATTTAGAAAGAACATTATCCTTCATATGACTATATAAGAGTACCAATTTACCCAATCATTTGATTGAAAACATCAAGATTTCACATATTTGCATTAATCAAATTTTCCATTTTTCCCCATAAAACTGTCTAGGTCTGTAGGTATCACAACTTCATTTCACAATAGTGACAGATTCTGACAGATACCTTTCCTTTTATCACTAACTACTTATTTTTGATTACAGAGACCTGCCATAAAAAAGGCAGAATCATATCACCTCCCCCAGAGGGTTGGTTCTTTTACATCAGATGGCAAATTTTGATCATCAATTTCCACCCCTCTCAACAAAAGGGGGTGTTAACATTTGCCCAGACCTGTCTAGGTATCTCTGTGGTGCACATTCAGCTGGTGCATATCTTCCTAGCATTTGGTCTCAACCAGAGACTCATAAAATTCAGGATTTTACACAGGGTTGATAAGAATTTATGTCCAAAATCCTTGTTTTAGTTAACAGCCTCAATTCTTGATTAAGTACAATTCTTAATCTAACAACATCTAGATTATAAGGGGAATTGCTGTTCATAAATTCCCAAAGTACTATAACACTGTACATGATTGACAAAAATTAATTTCAACAATGATTCGATAACAGCTTTTTAGCCTCTTCATCATTTTTCTCTAATAGTACCATTCATAACAACATTTAAACCATACAAATGTATGTTTAAACCATACAAAGTTAATGCCTTAAATATTTTTATGTATTTAAAACTTGAAACTACCCATTATTCAGCCTTCCTTTACATTTCAACCATAAGACAAGATAGCTCATAAGTTATTACCCTTTACTAACATAACTACTGTACTGGAATCCCATTCCAGCTTAAACAAAGCAAAGAGGTCAATGATTAACCCCACAGGTTGATAGATTTATGTCCTTGTTTCACAAGCTTATTTATCCTTCTCTAATTATACTCAGTCTAGAAGAATGAGATACTTTAGGAATGAAATCTTTTACATATGATAAGTTCAAACACTAATTTTAACTCTTGTTTAGGCCATGGAATGACTACAAATTCACAGTAGGCCTTCTAAAAATCACACAAGAGATTTTTCAAAACATGTCTAGAAGTATTTCACCTTCTTTAAAAACAGTTTAAAATTTTATTCTGATGTTAAGAGGAATAATCACTAAACTTTTATGAAGAAAATTAGTTGGAAAGTTTTAAAATGATAGAAATCTCTTTCTTCTTCCTTAAAGCAAAAAATAAACTTTTAAACGTTGGAATTCATTAAAACTGAGTTGGTGCAAAAGTCCTTAAGTGACAAAAATTCCAAAGTATTATCAAGAAACTAAATTCCTAGTTATTAAAGAATCCCTAAATATCACAAAGTTCCTTAGTCAAAAAGGTGTTTGTAATGGAGAGGGCACTTAGTTTCTATAAGTCAAGAAGAACATACCCAATTAAATAACAAATAACAATAACAAAGTTCACCAAGCCTTTCCTTAGATGAAACAGGCTTGAAAATCACACCCCTATTTTTTTAATCAATTCCTATATAACAAAATTCAGACCTCACAAGGGTCTCTCAAATTTTGCAGCCTGAGAGAACTCTAAAAATACAATTTAGAAATAAGATGACCTCAATTACATTTTCAGATTATCACATATAGATATGATTGATCCTATTACTTCTGGTATTTACATACTAATGTATTAATACATGTTAATACATATATAAATACATTAACATATAACATATATAAATACATTAATACCTTAAATACATACACTGAACAGCTCTTCTTCTGAGCCAATTGTTGCCTCTGGCCTAGGTATTAGGAATATTTGCCTGGCCATGAGTGAACTTAAAAAAAAAGATTTTTATTTCATATCATTACTTTTATAATTCATCCAGATTTGAATTTGGTGCCCTGCTTTCTCAAAGCCTCATCTTAGGCATTCCAATTCCTTACTTGAAATTAACAAAATGCGTAAAGAATTTTAAGGAGGTGTGGTCACTTCCCTTCCAAGCAGAAAGGACTAGGCTACAGTATTTTAGTTTCCTTTACCTTTGTTGCCTCAGATAATTTGAGAAAGGATTTTTCTCAATTGCTAGAGTCTAAGAATTATACAAATCAATATCTTTACTATAGTCAATACCCAGATTCAATAAGACCTTTCATTACTAACTAATCAGCCTCATTTTCCAATCAGCCTACAAACTTCTTTCAGTCCCAGCTCCTGATTGACTCACCCACAGTCCCCAATGTGGAATGGGGCAGGGGTAGCTAAGAGCACATGGACTCAAAAACACGTGGACTTAGCTGTACTCACCAAGCTTCTTCTCCAGCTGAAAAGTTAAATGTGTAACAATTTAATCACATTTTAAACAGAGCACTGAATCCCCAAAGTGATCATCCCACCATCATACAGAAGATCCCCTTTACTTCTGCAGTTTTAAAATACTATGCTTGATGTCAGATACATTGAGTTAATGCAAACATACAGATTTTTTTAAAACTTTAGGACCTAATCAAACCTTAATTCAGAGCTCCCAGGTTTCTTCTCTTTATCAGCCCTCTCTTCCTCTGGGTGGACTTCCCTAACATGATCAGGAACTCCATTCCACTTTTGTTTTTGCCTCTCTGAGACCATCTCTCTTCAGGGCTGTTCCTTAAGAGTGAAAGGAAATCTTGCCAGTCGCTCTGGGACTGCTAGCAAATGGCCAGCTGGCACCTGTCCTCAGATTGATTGGGAGACCATTCCTCAAATAAGGGGGATAATGGGTGGGCCCCCAAAACTCTGTAGGTCATGGACCACTACTCACATTAAAAATAGAAACCGTACTTGAGAGGAAGCAAAAAGGAATTTTATTGCTTTCTCATGAGAAAGGACGCCACCCAAGTGGGGGCACTTTAATTATATTTTACATTTATTCGGTCTGCATAAATGGGCATGTCCCCTGAACAGAGTAGAAGAGAGTACAAAGGACTCAGATGGACACCAGTCCTTTTATTGACTCTCCCTTTGAATCTCCTGCCAGAGTCTCCATTGGCCAGATACAACCCCCTGACTGCCTACATCATGCAGTCCTCAAATGGCTCCTTTAAGTATGCATATAAGCCTCTAACCTTTCACCCCAGAGCTTTGATTAGAACTAGTTCTAACCAGTCACCTGACTTACATTCTGCTAAAGCTGGGGGGGGGAGAGGAATACTTTCAACTCTGTGGAAAAAAAAAAAACTGCTCTTCCCACCCCCACCCCTGCCCCCGTTTCTTACATGTCCAAGGCAGGATTTGAAATCAGCTCCTTCTGACTCCATGCCCAGGGCTACATTCGCTGTACCACCTAGCTATCTCCCCCACAATAAAAAAGTACCAGTGGTTCCCAAAGGGTATATTAGTATGCTACAAACTTCAGTAGATGTGGCATGAAATTTTGGATGCTATGCTATTGAAGACAAAAGAAAAATATATAGATTATTTTGTTCGAAATGAATTTTACTACTATATATAGCATGTTAGGCATGATATAATTCATAAAATAAACAAAACTCAACAATTACACATATATACTAACTTCAAAGAGTTTTGGAACTTGAACTCAAAAACAACAAAAATGGTTGCTGTCATTGAAAGGAAACTGTGCATGTGTGATTCACCTTGGTAGTGTTGCAGTTTGAACATTTCCTGTGTCATGATACAAAATAGCACCTTGAGCATGCACAAAAAAAGTGTGAGAATCAGGACCTGTTAAGGCCATCAGACTTTTCCCAGTTCTTCCCTTTTTGGATGCTAAGACTATCAAGTCTCCCTTTTGTTTGAATGGGTGGGAAACCTTTTTGCTGTCTTTTACTTGGAATATTTCTCAGCTGTTTCTCAGCATTAAGACAACCAGGAGTCATTGACTTGCATATGATGTGATACTGGGGATGGGGAAGTGTCACACACCCAGCCTGGGTGAGGTCAGAACCCTCAGGGCTCCAAACAGGATATAATTGAGGGGAGCTTGACATTTGACTTTTGGGGGCTCACTCATGGAAGGAGTGTTGAGACTCTGGGCAAGCTGTAGCTGCCCCCCCGGCTTTGATAATCCAGACCCATTGGTTCTTCTCTTGTAACTATGTATTGTGATTTGAATCAGACAAGGTCTGTCTGTTGATGTTTGTAATTTCTGTTTGCATTTGCCTTGAAGTTCAGGGGGCTGATCTTTTCCCTCTGAAGTAAGTGAATGGTATTTGTATGTTCGATTAAAGTGAGATTGTTAACCCCTTAAAGTTACTTTCTGTAGAAAAGCAGATCAAAGAACCTGTGTTGACAGCTTTCTGTGTGCTGGTTGTTGGTGGATCTTACACCCCTACAGCAGTTGCTAGCAGATCATTGCTACAGGACCCTAGACACTAGAGCTTAAACTCTGTGCTTGCATCTCACTTTTCAATCCCCTGTAGTTGGGTTTCTGGCTCTACCATTCTACTAGAAATACTTTCTCCAGAGTCACCAATGATATTCTACTTAGCAAATCCAAAGGGCTTCTCTTATTTCTCTTCCCCCATCTTCGTCTTTCTGTAACATTTGATACAATTGATTAACTGATAGAATATCCTCCTGATTCTCTTAATTTGACCTGACCATTCTCTCTTTGCCTTAATCATTGGCTCCTCCACTTCTTCCTACTCCATAAATGTGGGCATCCACCAAGATATTGTCCTTTGACTTCTGTTCTCTATCAACACTCTACCAATGGCTCCAAGTTACTTGGGAATGACTTCCCAACCTCTATATTATACACACACACACACACACAAACACACACACATACATATACATATATGTATGTATGTGTATATATATGTATATACATGCACACACTCACACACACAATATATATGTATGTGTATATGTTGCACATATACATACACACACACACACACACACACACACACGACAGTCCTGCATTCTACATTCCTGCCATATATTTTTATGGATGCTTAACAAAACCTCAAAATCAATATGTCCAGAATTAAAAGTCATCATCTTCTCCCCAAAACTTACTCCTCTTCTTAATTTACCCTGTGTCTATTGATGATACTGCCCCTAATAACAACAACAGGGATAATTAATAATAATAAAAATAAAACTAGGAAAGTGCTTTGCAAATATTTCTCATTTTATCCTCACAATAAGCCTGGGGAGTAGGTACTGAAATTATTCTCATTTTGTAGATGAGGAAACTAAGGTAGATAGAGCTTAAAGTGACTTGCCCAGGGTCATGTGGCTAGTCCCTGTCTGAGGTTGGACTTGAACTGAATTCTTCCCTCTTCCAGGGTGTTCAGTCTACCATGCCATCAAACTGCCTCAAGCGCTCATCACTCACGCCAGATACCTTGCTGTTATCTTTGACTTTTCCCTCTTTCTGGATGTCCCATATGCACTTAGTTGACTTGTTGATCCTACCAGCAAAATAACATGTGAATCTATCCCCTCCTTTGTATTCCCATTGTTGTCACCCTAGTCTGGACCTCTATTACCTTTTGCTTGAACTGCTGTGTTATTTGACTCTTTACCTTCAGTTTTTATTCTCATTGTTGTCATAACAATTTTTTCTAACGCACTACTTTCATCACATTACTACCCTCGCTAGACACTTTCAGTAGTTTCCCATTGCTTGCCACACCGCAGTATAAATCTTCTAGCTTGGCATTTCAGATCATCCGCAATCTGCCTGGACCTACCTTTCTAGCTTTATCTCACAGTGCTTCCCTACCCTATGAACTCCAGGGATTCTAGGATCAAATATAAACTCTTCCGTCTGAGATTTAAAACTCTTCATAACTTGACACCATCCTACCTTTCTCACCTTTAGACACATCGCTTCTCTCCACATACTCCCAAGCCAGCCACTGTTGTCCCTCATAAATGATACTCCATGTCATATCTACATCCCTTTGAACTGGTGGTCTTTCATGCATGTTATGCTCTCCTTCCTTCCTTCCTTCCTTTGTCTCTGTCTCCTTCTGACTCTCTCTCTCTCTCTCTCTCTCTCTCTCTCTCTCTCTCTCTCTCTCTCTCTTTCTCCAACTATACTTCTTAATAACCTTAGTTTCCTTAAAGACTGAGCTCCTTCTTCATGAGGTTCTTCCTTGTTCCCCTTTCTCACCAGCCCCACCATACCCTTCAAGGTTACCTTTTATATATGCTTTATGTATCTGGATACATTTGTTTTTTATATGTTTCCATATATGTACGTTCTCTCCCCTACTGAAATATAAACTCCTAGAGGGCGGGGCCTCTTTTGCTTGTACATTTATATCCCCAGTATCTAGCACTTTAGTCACTCCTTAAATGCCTGCTTGCACACCAGTACATCAAAGGCTCTTTTTTCTCTACATTTCTCTCATAAGCAATGGCCCTAAAATCTTGCAGCTTCAAATAGCTTCTAGTTTGTTGGGTTGTACATATAGTGCATTTTTAGTAAATGTTAGTTACTGAATAGACTATTCTTCTTTGGATAAGGGGTAAATAGCTTACATTTTTAGAGTATCTTAAGATTAGCAAAGTACTTTATATTATGACCTCATTTTATCAGTGCCATGTTAGGTTAAATTAAAAGATTCCTATAGGGAGGTTGGAAATTGTGTCCAAATCCAGGATGCTTCAATTTATCTTTGTCCATACAAAGCTTTATAGAAACTATGGGATTAAGAAACTATAGCCTTTTACAAAAGTTAACTGCTTTCTTTCTTTATTAAAAAAATAGTTTGTGCAGATGCGTATAGAATATCCTTCTGACATGACTAACTATACCTGTAATTGTACCTGTACAGCCAAATAAAACTTTAGTATCTGTTGTAAAGGCAGCTTTTGCAGACTCTGAAATTCTTCCAGTAAAGAGATAAAAGTACCATAGACACTTGTAAATTGACTAGGATAACTGGCATGGTTTCAGTGCTGGCAAAAATACATTCAACATATTTATGCATGCATCAAGGAACTCTCTGTGTCGTTTTTGAATTCAGAGAATTTGTTGGAAAATGTTAGACATTTCATCACATGGTAGTCAGCGTATGCCACTAGGACTAGACAGCTAAGTAGAACTGACTGTTTTACCAAAAAAAAAGCATCTATCTATCATGAATTCACAGCTGTTAAATTGCAAATTTAAAAAAGTATATTTTATTGCCTCTTACTGAAGGATTCATATTGGGAGAAAGATTTATATGAAAGAGAGAAAGACGACAGGAAAGAAACTGGACAGACTTTCCAGGTTGCTGGAATTTTACTCATTTTTCCTTAAGAGGAATCTGATTCTGATTGTGTAGTCTAGAGTTTAATGAATCTCAAGTGTAAACATTCCTGTGATCCATTTATGAAAATTATGCTGGATACAGCTATTAGCATTAGGAAGTATTTTCAAAAACCAATAGTCATTAAACAAAATAATTGAACTAGCAATGTTATTACAAAAAAAACTACAAGGTAACTCACAACCCACCAACAAAATGAAAGAATGTATAGATTAGACTGGCCTTTACCCCTTTGGGTATTTTTTTGTTTAGCATTTATGAATTCATTATGATTTATACTTCCATGAATCCCCAGCTCCTCTCTAGATATGCATTGACTCCATAATATAAACAGAGTAACTCCTCCCTCAGCCAGTGAAGACCACCATCTTACCATGCCTTCTCTACCTGATTGATTCTCATTCATGTCTTTCCATAAACCCTCATGAAGTCCTTCCTTTGCTTCTTTTAATATTTTGGAGTATCACTAATATCAGAGCATCACTAAGACTATCTGTTTTCTCTCGTGCTACTGAGCAGCATGTGCCCTTTTCCAGGCATTTTGTTGTTCCCGTCTTATTCTTCATGACCCCATTTAGGATTTTCTTGGCAAAGACACTGGAATGGTTTGCCATTTCCTCCTCTAGCTCATTTTACCGATAAGGAAACTGAGGCAGAGTTAAGTGACTTGCCCAGGGTCACACAACTAGTAGGTTTCTGAAGCTGGATTTGAACTCAGGTCTTCCTGACTCCAGGCCAGGTGCTCTATCCAGTGTACCACTCTAGACACTGTACCACCCTTTTTCAGACACACTAGTCCTTAATGTTACTTGTGTCATTTTTTTTGTATACAAGTCACATTTGCAAAATATTGTAGTCTTCTTCTACTTCACTGCATATCTTTGTCTTCCAAGACGCAAGTTTGAGTGTTAATGAGATCATGGTATTTCATGATTAGCAACTATATATCATTACCTAGAGGATGTTGGTGTTAAAGATAGTTTCAAGACATAATCCCCTAAATGACCCCTCTTCTGTATTTTATTACAGTTTTTAAAAAAAATATTTCAACTTTGTTGGTATAGGCAAACCTATCCATACCTTCGACAGCTATAATATGGGTCATTACCATGCTTTCTTCTCGAGTTTACTCTTGAAAAACGCCCAGAAAATTAAGCTCATCTTGAAGTCAGAAGTTGATTTTCTTAGGATTCTCTGCCCGTACCTAACATATAACTCTGGTGCATCCAAGTATATAGCTGTGATTTAGTTTGCTTCTACCAGACATGCATGATGTTAGTTCTAAGTTCTGGATATTTTTTCCCTGGATAACTTTGATGGTAAATCACACAGATAAAGGGTATGACGCTGTGTTCTGTAATAGAATGGTGAGGAGTCTTTTTTAAAGTCCTTTCAGACAGATGTTTCTCAAACATTTTCTTTACTGCCAGAAAAAGTCCCTGATGTCTAGTTATCAACTTAACCGCTAACTTTTTTTTTTCTTGAAAACAACATTCTTGGTCTTAGGAAAATTCATTTAATTTCTCATTCTTAGAACTTGGTTTGACCCAGTGAAAAATAAAACCAAAAAGACTATCTCATAGATACTTTTCACAAAAGGGAAAAGTATTATTGTACAAACAGAAGGCACTATCTGTACTAAGTGCCTTCAGTTAATTATATTAAGTTGAAACATAGTCATTGTGTTGGCTCATTTCATTCATTTATTCTAGACAGTAAAATTATTCATCACATATTCTCTTCTTCCTCTGGCACTGCAGTAAACAAATACTTTCCCTTTTGCAGAGTTGCCCTGTAATAGAAATCTGTCATATTCCTCAAAAGGTGAATTTTGAAGAAAAATAATAATAAAATAGCTAGCAGTTATATAGCTCTTCAAGATTGCAGAGTGTTTTACCTGATACATTTTATGTTATCTTATTTAATCCTAGAGCATCCATGTTAGTAGTATAATACTCATTTTGCAAATAAGGAAAACCAGTGGACAGCCCGTATGTTCTCTAGTTATCCACATATTAGTATGTCAGGTATTGTGCTGGATCTGGAAACAGAAGGACCTGTGTTCAGGTCCTACCTTAGCCATTTACTAGCTCTATGACCCTGGGAAAATTACTTAACTTTTTTAGGTCTCAGTTTCCTCATTTATAAAATGAGGGTATTGGAGTCACCCCCTAAGGTTTCATCCATATATTCCTTTGATTATTAAGTGATCTAGAATAAAACACCAGCATTTTGGTGGATTACCTTACAGGATTTATGGGACAACATAGACAAGAGTCAGACAGGGTGGGTAAGCATGGGCAACTTGTGATAGGTACCATTAGAAGGAGTACCTATATTGACCACTGACAATTGAAATATCGAAGGATATTATATGTAAAAAGAGTATTTTACAGAAGCCCCTGAGGCCTCTAATATTTAGTTAAATATTTCTAAGCTATTTTATTTTTTTCATGGTAATCCATCTACCAATGTCAATTATTCTCCTCTTTACCTTGGTCTTCATAAGTTCCTGGGGGCAAATAAGTCCAATCAGTTAGTTATCCCCTTGCTGGTGATAAGCCTTCCTGAATTTAACTAGCCAGGACCTGTGATGACAGCAGAGTTTATAACCAATCTCACCATTCTTAATGCATTTACAGGTTGGTAGGACCTGCCAAAGCTTTCTTATAATCTCCTAATATAGTATCTATACCAAGATTAGGCACCAGAATAGGGATTTAGAGGAGGAGATCTATTAAAAAACGCTTTGTAAATATATCTTATGGAATGAGAAGAAACGTCAGATTGATAGGACACTAATGATAAGATGATTTCTGTGATAGATTTATGGGATTTGCCCTCTGAAGACATGACTTCAGGCCTCACTCAGCCTACTTTTCATGGTATGATTTGGAAATTTTAATTAAATTATTTGATTAATTACTCCTTTGTGAATCAGAAATTCTAAATGGAATCACCTAAGGTGAATCTTTTTTTCTTAATATTTTAGAACTATATTATTTAAAATTTTAGTTTTTAACATTAATTTCCACAAGATTTTGAGTTATAAATTTTCTCCCCATTTCTACCTTCCCCCTCACTCCAAGATGGCATATATTCTGATTGCCCTGTTCCCCAGTCAGTCCTCCCTTCTGTCACCCCACTCCCCCCACCCATCCCTTTTCCTCTATTTTCTCGTGGGGCAGGATAGATTTCTATGCCCCATTCCCAATATATCTTATTTCCCAGTTGCATGCAAAACCAGCTTTTTATTTGAGCTTCTGATTTTAAAACTTTGAGTTCCAAATTCTCTCCCCTCTTCTCTTCTCACACACCCTCCCTAAGAAGGCAAGTAATCTAACATAGGCCACGTATGTATCGTTATGTAAACCACTTCCACAATAATCATGTTGTGAAAGAATAACTGTATTTCCCTCCATCCTATCCTGTCCCCTGTTATTCAGTTTTCTCCCTGGACCCTGCCCCTTTTCCAAAGTATTGGCTTTTGATTACATCCTCCCCCTATCTTCCCTCCCTTCTGTCATACCCCCTTTTTATCCCCTTCCCCTACTTTCCTGTGGGGTAAGATACCCAATTGAATGTGTATGTTATTCCCTCCTCAAGTCAAATCTGATGAGAGCAAAATTCACTCATTCCCCCTCACAGGCCCCTTCTTTCCTTCCCTTCATATTCAACTCACCTTGTGCCCTCTGTCTATATATATGTATATTCCATTCAACTACTCTAATACTGAAAAAGGTCTCATGAATTACACACATCATCTTTCCACGTAGGAATGTAAACAAAACAGTTCAACTTTAGTAAGTCCCTTATGATTTCTCTTTCTTGCTTACCTCTTCATGCTTCTCTTGATTCTTGTGTTTGAAAGTCAAATTTTCTATTCAGCTCTGGTCTTTTCACTGAGAAAGCTTGAAAGTCCTCTATTTTATTGAAAATCCATATTTTGCCTTGGAGCATGATACTCAGTTTTGTTGGGTAGGTGATTCTTGGTTTTAATTCTAGCTCCTCTGACCTCCAGAATATCATATTCCAAGCCCTTCAATCCTTTAATGTAGAAGCTACTAGATCTTGTGTTATCCTGATTGTGTTTCCACAATATTAAAATTGTTTCTTTCTGGCTGCTTGCACTATTTTCTCCTTGATCTGGGGACTCTGGAATTTGGCGACAATATTCCTAGGAGTTTTCTTTTGGGGGTCTTATTCGAGAGGCAATTGGTGGATTCTTTCAATTTCTATTTTATCCTCTGGTTCTAGAATATCAGGGCAGTTTCCCTTGATAATTTCTTGAAAGATGATGTCTAGGCTCTTTTTTTTGATCATGGCTTTTAGGTAGATAATTTTTAAATTATCTCTCCTGGATCTATTCTCCAGGTCAGTGATTTTTCCAATGAGATATTTCACATTGTCTTCCATTTTTTCATTCCTTTGGTTCTGTTTTATAATACCTTGATTTCTCATCAAGTCACTAGCTTCCACTTGCTCCAATCTAATTTTTAAGGTAGTATTTTATTCAGTGGTGTTTTGGACCTCCTTTTCCATTTGGGTAATTCTGCCTTTCAAGGCATTCTTCTCCTCATTGGCTTTTTGGAGCTCTTTTGCTATTTGAGTTAGTCTATTTTTTAAGGTGTTATTTTCTTCAGTATTTTTGGGGTCTCCTTTAGCAAGTCTTTGACTTGTTTTTCATGGTTTTCTTGCATCACTCTCATTTCTCTTCCCAATTTTTCCTCTACTTCTCTTACTTGCTTTTCCAAATCTTTTTTGAGCTCTTCCATGGCCTGAGACCAGTTCATGTTTTTCTTGGAGGCTTTTGATGTAGGCTGTTTGACTTTGTTGACTTCTTCTGGCTGTATGTTTTGGTCCTCTTTGTTACCAAAAAAAGATTCAATAATCTGAGTCTGAGTCCATTTTCACTTCCTTTTCATGTTCCCAGCCAACGACTTGAGCTTTTTGTCAGCATATGACTGCTTGTAGAGTAGAGAGTAATTTTTCCCAAGCTTTAGGGTCCAAGCACTGCTGTTTTCAGAGCTGCTGCTACTCCACTGTCACCACAAGCTCTGCCTCCTCCCCCAAGAACCACCAACCAGAATGGTGACCCAGATCCAAGCAGGGCACAGCTAGAGAACCTGCCTCTATACCAGCAAAGCACTCCTTGCAGTCCTGCTCTGATGGGCCACTCCATTCCTCCAACAGTGTGAGCCAGGGACTCTGGAAACAGCTGAATCTGGAGCTCTGGAAGTAGCTGTGGGAGCTTCCTGCTGCTGTCGCCAGCAAGGCCACACCACCACTGCCGCCCCCAGGGCTGGGGCCAGACTGCTCTCTAACCCAATCCAGTAGTTTTCCCACTAACCTGCTCTGTGGTCTTTGGTGTTTGTGGGTTGAGAAGTCTGGTAACTGCCACAGCTCAATGATTCATGGCCCTCAGGCCTGCTCCTCCCGAGTTCTGGTCTGGTTGATCCTGGAGTGGGCCGTGCTCTGCTCCCAGCACCATGTGATAGACCCTTCCCAGTGACCATCCAGGTTGTCCTGGGCTGGAGACCTGTTTCCCTCTGCTATTTGTAGAATTTGTTCAGAGTCATTTTTTCAGGTGTTTGGAGGGATCTGGGGATCCAACAAATTCAGAAGAATTATGTACATAATCAATTCAATGATATAAGCATTTTGAATTGCAGACTCAGCAAGATATAGAGTGTTGCCCAATTGTTCACAAGTACAAAGTGAGTGAGCAAGTTACATGAGACTCACACACACTCCGAGGGCAAAAATGTCAGGATTTCTACTGGTATAATAAGTAAACCATAATTGCAAAAAGAACAAGCAACATTTGGACCAGGATTCCCAAAACTAAAACCTATAAAGTGACCAAGAAAAGGGGCCTCATCTTAGTAGTAGTTCAAGACATCAACAATTTGTTTTAGTTTGATAGACTTCTCCCTCCCTTCTTCAACCTCAGCCCCGTCTTTGGGAGAGACTGTCATTTTTATTTTCATATCCACAGTACTTTGTATGTAGTAGGTGATTAATAAATGTTTATTGAATATCATTGAAATGGCAGACACTCTCTGATTTAATTTCTCATATCATTGTTGATTATGCTTGCTTTAGATCATTTCTAAGATATTCAAAAGAAGATAACCACTGTAAGTTATTGACTATATTTTTTGCCCATTACTGAGCATAACCAGGTCAATAGCATCATTCTCAAGTTGATAGATAGATAGATAGATACAGATATAGATAAGATTCTTCAGTTAAAGGCTAGTATCAAGCTGACATTATAATTTAAAAAGCTATTTTCCTCTCATAAAATAATACTATTTAAAATGGTAATGAATTTGTCAAAATAAAAGGTCACCCTGAGCCCTTCATGTCTAAAGAGATAAAATCAGTTCACCAAATCTATTTGTAAGACCCAGTGTCTTGTACTAGAAATATATAGACAAAACCAAAATAGACCCTGCTATCAGGGGACTGTGTATCCTCAGGACCTTTTATGTAATAGATACTTAATAAATGTGTGTTGGATCAAATTGAATTGCCAGGTAAAATCTGATGACCAAAGTTGTTACTAGCTTGGGGGTGGGGCCTGGGGAAGACACAATCAGAGATGACAGCACACAGATAACTAAGAAATAGCCTCCAGTCCTAAATAAGCTTACATTCTGGGAAGGGGATATATACAAGTAAGTGAAACATAAAGCAGCCACAATAAGCATTATTAAGTCCTTACTATGTGCCAGGTACTGTACTAAATACAAAGAAAACATAAGAAGATATAGTAAATGCCAATAGATATACAAACAAAATACTGCAGGGGTATATAATAAGAATCGACATTCGATTAGGGACATTAGGAAAACAAAATCATAAAGGAGGTGGCATCAAAATCTGGCTAGTAGAGATGAGACATAGATGATAATAGAGCTGAGAGAAATGGCAAGTCTTGGGAAATGTAGGCAAGAGCCATGCTGTCCAGGGTGGCAGACCCTGGAGATATCAGTGGAGAAGCAGTTAGTGTTATGTGTCACTGGAGAGGATGGGCTGCTTGGAAGGCATCCAATAATGATGCCTGAGGGCTAGTGGGGAAAAGCATAGTCAGCAGAAATAAGTCAAAGTTGCAAAATGCCAGGGTGATGACAATGGTGAGAGGGAACTGAATGAAGGTATTCTTTGATTTGAGAAAAACCAAAATTCTTTTATTAGAGAAACCAAAAAATTCTCTGATTAGAGAAAAGCCAAAAGCTGGAGCCAAATTCAATCCATAGGAGACAATGTGGCTTTGTGGGTGCTGTTAGGCAGTTGATTTCTTCAAAGACATCAGGCTACTCTGTAAGCATACACTGACAAACTTGTGGCTTGGCTCTTAAAGGAACACATGCCATTGAATTTGGTTATATGATGATACCATCATATCATCCATGCATAGGGAGTAGTATAAAGATGGAGACAGAAATTCATGAAGATGGGGAAGCTTTCAGGGAAGAGTGGGCAGAGTATTCTGAGAATAATGAATCAGATAGTTTGCTTGGAGCAGAGGATGTGAGTAGGGAAATTATCAGAAAGAAAGGTGAAAGAGTAGAGTGGCCATATATCAATGTCTAGAAATAATGGAGTTTTCTGACCTCTTACACTGTCATGCCAAGAGAATAGAGAAAGGCTCAGAAAACATCATCAATGACGTGTCTGTAACTGACATGACTGTCACAAACCACTCTGTCTTTTGGTTTTCCTTGTACCTAAGACTTCATACAGCTTATGCACAAGACTTGGGACTCGTAATATTTAGAGCTATAAGGGGCTTTATAATTTCATCCAACCTTTTCATTTTACTGAGACTCAAAGCGTTGACAAGGTTCTATTTGTAGCTAGGATTTGAACCCAGATGTCCTGACTACAAATCCATTTTTTTCGTCATGCTATACAGACCAGGAACATACAGACACATAGGGAAAGCAACCTTTTTAAAAATAATATCTTATTTTTCCCAATTGCATGGAAAAACATTTTTTAACATTTGTTTTTAAAAATATTGAGTTCCAAGTTTTCTCCCTCTCTCCCCCCACTGTGAGATTTCAAGCAATTTGATATAGATTATACATGTGCACTCATGCAAAATATATTTCTACATTAGTTACGTTGTGAAAGAAAACAGACAAAAACATAAAAATAAAGAAAGTGAAAAATAGTCTGCTTTGATCTTCCTTAAGACTCCATCATTTCTTTCTTTGGAGGTAGATAACATTTTTTCATCATAAATCCTTTGGAATTGTCTTGGATCATTTTATTAGGGAGAATACCTAAGTCGTTCACAGCTGTTCCTTTTATAATACTTCTATTACTATGTACAATGTTCTCCTGGTTCTGCTCACTTTACTTTCCATCAGTTCATGTACATCTTTCCAGGTTTTTTTTCTGATATCATCTTGCTCATCATGTCTTACAGCACAATAGTATTCCATCACTATCATATGCCATAACTTGTTCAGCCATTCCCCAATTGATGGACATCCTTTCCCTTTTAAAAAAAAATCTCTTTGGGATGGAAATCAACCTCAGAATACCAGATCCATGTTGCTCTGCTTCAAAAAAGGCCTCATCTGATAGAATAATAGGCTAGACTAAGTACCTTTCCGGGAAATCAGTATGTAGGCAGCTTCAAAATAAGAGACAGATCTAGTTAGAGCTATTATAGATGCTTCCTTCCAGTTCAGTAGAACTGCCTTGTCTACCTGAAGAAGATAACACCGTGAAGGTTAAATGGAGAAGTCTGAGTTTAATTCTGTAAACAATGGGAGTGATTGAAGGTTTTTGATTGCGGGAGTAGTATGATGAGACCCATGCCTTTATAATGTAGAAGGCAGATAAAGAGACCAGGTTATGATGTATTGTTGGAGAGAAGCAGAACAAAGTTCAAGAGCCTGTCAGAATTCTCTTGCTAGAACAGTTTATTCATATGCTGGGGTAGTTTTAAACAGTTTCCTTACTACAATGATCCTCAATCCATTTTCCGTTTAAGGAAATAGGTCCTTAGAGAGGTTTACCTTATTCGCGGGGAACAAGTCCTAAAAATGAAATTGAGTTGCTGACCACAATTAGGTGACAGTTGAACTAAGAGACCCAGGGGAGATGATGGAGAAAACAATTGAAAGAAGTCCAGAAAAGCCTTCTGGAAAAAAAAAATCAGGGCAATAACCAACACTGATTCCAGAGAATTGATAATGAAATAAGGTCCCCTACCTCCTGAGAAGGAAGTGAAACACTTGGTGCATATTGAGAGATACTGTGTATCTTTTAGACCTGGACAATGTGAAAATTACTTTTGCTTGACTATGTATATCTGTTACAAGGATTTTGTTGTCTTTTGTCTTTTTTTTCAACGTAGTATGCAAATGGAAAAGACAGGTAGTGATTTTTGTTTGCTAAAAAAATAAAATAAAATTTAAAAATATGTGAAATACCTAGGATTATAAAAGGAACCAATCATATTGAAACTTAATTATAAAAAAATTATTTTAAGCAAGTTCATGAACACCTCATCAAGATCCCCTTAGATATGAATATGTATCCTGTGTAGGTGGGAGGAGCATCCAAACCAGTAACCAACCCCATAGAACTTTTGAAGAATTCAAGGATGTACATATATCAGGGAGTGTTGTACTCTCTGTATAACACATTACTATATATTCCTTATAATTCCTTATTTTTCTTGTTTCTTTGTAGTTATACAACTATATGACATGTTATTTTATTCTAAGATATGTTTTTTTCCCAGAACAGTTTACAGCAATAAATTTGAAGGCTTGCTTATTATCCCTGGTTTATTTGTTGATATCTCACTCAATAAAATTTTCATTGGTTAATTCCATAAGAGCTAATTTAAAAGCACTATACCAGTGGTGGGATTCAAATGAATTAATAACCCGTTCTCCATGGAACCAAGCCAAGGCATAGCCCCCGCCGCTGACTTGGCAGGCACAGGCCCTGCCCCTACTCCCTCTAACAATGGGTTCATGGAACTAAACCTAAAATTAGGTACCAGTTCTACCAAACCAGTGTGAACTGGCTGAATCACACCACTGACTATACCTCTTACTTTTGTCAAACATATATATTTGTTTATAAGAGATCATGTTTATTGGAAGGAAAAATGTCACTGAATTCATTCTAAACTAATTTCAGAGTTATGAGTATTAAAATCCTTCACATTTTGTACACAAAAACATTTCATAAAATGTAAATAAACTGGAATTTTTTGAGGGGTTGGTGGGAGTTGGATTGAATCTACTTACCTCTCCCAGACTGGAAGTGCAAGTGGCTATTTATGGGCCTCATCCCACTCCTGATCCAGATAAGAGCCTAACCTTTCTGGATCCTGACCATTATGTCCCTCCTTAGGCAACCTGGTGCCCTCCACCCCCAGCTTTGAGATGCTTACTATATTATTGTCAGACTTGGCCTAACCCATGACAGGTCAGAACTTAGAGCTCAAATGATTCAGTATAAAGATCTTTAAAGTGTATGAGTTCTATGATGTAAAGATAGAGTCTATGAGTTGGCTTTGCTGAAGTTTTTTCCTTTTTTTACTCTTTATTACAAGGTTGGATCTCTTGGTATAAGAGGGAAGGGCTCTATTTAGAAATTAAATTTATATAAAAATATAAGATCAAAAATATTTTAAAAATAAAATCATAGAATCTTTTTTCAAAAAGCCTCAAAGTTCTCTAAAGGGGATAAAATAGAGGCAGATATTTTGTTTATCCTTTGTCCTAATAACACTTGAAGAGCAAAACACATCTTTTTAAAAATCAGATGACAATTTTTTGGTATAGGAAACTCCCTGTGAAGAAATTTCCTCTCCTAACATAGATCAGCAATTGTTCTACAACTTAGAGGTTTTTTTTTACATGTGAAAAAGTCATAAAAACATATTTCCACATCAGCCATGTTTCAAAAGAAAAAAGACAAAAATGTAAAACAAAAAATAAAGTTTTTTTTTAAAGAATGCTTCAGTCTGCTTCAGACTTCATCAGTTCTCTCTCTGGAGGTAGATGGCATTTTTCATCATGGGTCCTTTGGAATTGTCTTGAATCATTGTCTTGATCAAAGTGACTGAGTCTTTTATGGTTGATCATCCTTATAATATTGTTGTTACTGTGTACAATGTTTTCTTGGTTCTGCTTATTTAACTTTGAATGAGTTCATATAAGTCTTCGCAGGGTTTTCTGAAACCATCTTGCTCATCATTTCTTATGCTAAAATACTATTTCATCACAATCATATACCACAACTTGTTCAAACATTCCTCACTTGATGGGTGTCCCCTCAATTTTAAATTCTTTGACAACACAAAAAAGAGCTACTACAGATATTTTTATACATATAGGTCCTTTTTCCTTTTCTTTGGTCTCTTTGGAGTACAGACATAGTGGGGTATTGCTGGGTCAAAGGGTATGCAAAAGGTAATACAGTTCTATGGCCCTTTGAGAATAGTTCCAAATTATTCTCCAGAATACTTGGACTAGTTCACAATTCTACCAATAGTGCATTAATATCCCAATTTTTCCACAGCCCCTCCAGCATTTATCATTTTCCTTTTCTGTCATGTTAGCCAATCTGATAGATGTGAGCTGGTATCTCAGAGTTGTTTTAATGTGCATTTCTCTAATCATCTGTGATTTAGAGCATTTTTTCCATATGGCTATTGATGGCTATTGTTTTAATTTCTTCTGAAAACTGCCTATTTATATCCTTTGATCATATTTCAGCTGGGGAATGGCTCTTATTTTTATGAATACAGTTCAGTTCCCAATGTATTTGAGAAATGAGGCCTTTATCAGAGGAACTTGCTATAAAAAGTTTTTTTCTTCCAGTTTCCTGTTTTTGTCAAATGTTGAGATCTTAACCCAAAAGCTTGGATCTTTGGGTTTATCAAACACCAGATTACTATGATTATTTACTGCTATGTATTATGTACCTAAACTAGTCTACTGATCCACCATTGTATTTCTTACTAGTACCAGATTGTTTTATTGATTGCTTGTGTTGTAATTTAGTTTGTAATCTGGAACTGCTAGGCTGCCTTCCTTCACAGTTTTTTCTCATTGATTCCCTTGATGTTCTTAAACTTTTGATCTTACAGGTGAATTTTGTGGGTTTTTTCCTAGTTCTATAAAATAATTCTTTGGTAGTTTAATTGATATGGCACTGAATAAGTAAATTATCTTAGGTAGAATTGTCATTTATATTATATTGGATCAGCCTACTGTAATGGTAATGTAAATTTGAAGATCTTCCCATCCATTAATGGGCCCATGTAACCTGCTAACATCACAGGAAGCCTAAGTCACATGTGGTAGGAAGAGCTTACTGACTGAGTAGAACAGGAAAGGATGGAGCAGGAAGGAAGCTGCTCAGAGCAGAGGGAGAGGGCAGATGCAGGCAAGGAGTCAGCTGGGATTTGTGAGTGTTTGTGGGAAGGCCCCAGCACGGGGAGAAATGGTTATGGAATGGAGTTGCTCCCTGCTGTGATAATGTATACTAACTTCTTTGCTGCTTGGATGGATTGGACTTACTGATTTTTGGATTGGGCTTCCTGGTGTCTGAATAAATGTTTTGCTTCTTCTGTCTTCTATATGGAGAGTCTGTTATATTTTGTGATCCAGAACCAAGTCAGCATATTCATAGGAATAGGAACTGTTGTGAATACTGCCTTGGAACAATTAATATTTCTCCAATTGTGTGCATCTGACTTTATTTGTATGAAAAGTGTTTTATAATTGTGTCCATGTAATCCCTAGATTTGTCTTGGCAAATAAGCTTCCAAGTATTTTATATTATTTGCAGTTATTTTAAATGGAATTTATCTTTCTGTCTCTTCAGGCTGGGTTTTGTTGGTAGTATGGAGAAATGCTGAGTATTTATGTGAATTTATTTTACATCCTGCAACTTGACTTAAGTTGTTGATTGTTTCAGTGAGATTTTTAGTTGATTCTCTAGAGTTCTCTAAGCATACTATCACATCATCTGCCAAGAGTGGCTAATTTGTTTCCTCACTGTCTATTTTTATTCCTTCCATTTCTTTTTCTTGTCTTATTGCTGTAGCTAGCATTTATAGTGCAATATTGAGTAATAGTGGTGATAATGGACGTTCTTGTTTCATCCTTGATCTTATTGGGAAGGCTTCGAGTTTATGCTATTGTTGTTCAGTTATGTCTGACTCTCTGTGACCCCATGGACTATAGCATGTGAGACCCTCCTATACTCCATTACATCCCTAAGTCTCTCTATGCTCATATTTATTGCTTCCAATGACACTATCTATTTTGTTCTCTGTCATTCCCTTTTCCTTTTGCCTTCAACCTTTCCCAGCATCAGGGTCTTTTCCAATAAGTCATGTGTTCTCATCATGTGGTCAAAGTATTTAAGCTTTAACTTTAGTATTTGAACTTCCAGTGAATAGTCTGAATTAATTTCTTTAAGCATTGATTGATTTGATCTCCTTGCTGTCCAAAGCACTCTCAAAAGTCTTCTCCAGCACTACAATTCAAAAGTGTTGATTCTGTGGTGTTCAGCTTTCCTTATAATCCAGTTCTCACCATCATACATTGCTACTGAAAAAAAACCGTGGTTTTGACTATATGGATCTATGTCAGCAAGGTGATGTCTTTTCTTTTTAGTATGTTGTCCAGTTTTGCCATAGCTTTCCTTCCAAAAAACAAGCATCTTTTAATTTCATGGCTACAGTTGCCATCTTTAGTGACCTTTGAGCCCAAGAATATGAAATCTGACACTTCTTCCGTTTCTTTTCCCTCTTTTTGTGAGGAAGTGTTAGGACCAGTTGGTAAGATCTTAGTAGTTGTTGAGTTTGTTTGGTTTTTTTTATGTTAAGCTTCAAGCCAACTTTTATGTTTTCCTCTTTCATCTTCGTCAAGAGGCTTCTTAATTCTTCACTTTCTGCCATCAGTGTGGTATCATCTGCATTTCTAAGATTGTTGATACTTCTGTGGACAACTTTAATTCTAGCCTTTGATTTATCCAGCCTTGCATTTCTCATTATGTACTTTGTATATAAGTTAAAAAAATAAGGTGACAATATATAGCCTTGTATTCCTTTTCCAGTCTTAAACCAATCACTTATTCCATGTTAGGGTTTAACTATTGTTACTTGGCCTGCATGCATTTTCCTAAGGAGACAAGAAATATGATCTGGTACTCTCATCTCTTTGAGAACTTGCCGCATTTTGTTATGATCCATGCAGTCAGAGGCACAGTATTGTTAGTGAAATCAATGAAGCAGAAGTAGCTGTTTTTCTGGAAGTCCCTTGTTTTCTCAATAATCCAGTGAATGGTGGTAATGTGGTCTTTAGTTTCTCTGCCTTTTTAAAAATCAGCATGCTCTTCTGGCAATTCGTGGTTCACAAGTTGCTAAAGCCTAGTTTGCAGAAGATTAAGCAAAACATTGCTGGCATGTGAAATGTGCACAATTATTCAATAATTTGAACATTCCTCTGCATTGCCCTTCTTTAGGGTTCTGACATATACTGATCTTTTCTAATCCAGTGGCCACTGGATTCAATTGAGTTGTTTCCAAATTTCCTGGCATGTTGAATGCAGCACTTTAACAGCATCATCTTTTATGATTTAAAATAACTCAGCAGTAATTCCATCACCTTCAGTAGCTTTATTGTTAGCAATGCTTCCTAAGGTCCACTTGACTTCATTATCCAGGATGTATGCTTCTAGATCAGTAACTACACCATCATGGTTGTCAGTGATGCTAAGGTCTTTTCGTATAGTTCTTAATGTGTGTTCTTGTCATCTCATATTAATTTCTACTTCTGTCAAGTCCCTACTATTTTTGTCTTTTATCATGCCTATTTTTACATGAAACATTTCCTTGCTATCACTGATTTTCTTGAAGAGATCTCTTGTCTTTCTCATTCTACTGTTTTCTTCTATTTCTTTTCATTGATCATGTAAGAAAACCTTATTTCTCCTTGCTATTCTTTGGATTCACTTAGGTATATCTTTCCCTTTCTTCTTTCCTTAGCTATTTGTGAAGACTCATAAGATAGCCATTTTGCTTTCTTGCTTTTCTTTTTTCTTTAGGATTTGTTGTTGTCATTGTCGCCACCTGTACCGTATTGCAAACTTCTGTCCATAGTTCTTCCAACACTCTATCTACCGCATCTGATCCTTTAAATCTATTCACCATGTTCACTTCATATGAACAAGGGATTCCTAAATTGCTGCCATGTCATGGCAGAAGGACTTGCATAGCTTAGTGAAGCTGAGTTATGCCATGCAGGGTTACCCAAGATGAACAGGTCATAGTAGAGAGCTCTGACCAAAGGTAATCCTCCAGAGAAGGAAATGACAAATCAATCCAGTATCTTTGCCAAGAAAACTGCATGGACAGTCTTAAAATGAGAAAGATATGACACTGGAAGATGAGACTCTCAGGTTGGAAGGTGTCCAACGGAGGACATCTCCATTTAGCGTTAGTACCAATGGAGTGACTGGGCCAAAGTTGAAAGGAAGCTCAGCAGTGGATGCATGTGGTGGTGAAAGAAAAGTCCAATGCTATAAAGATCAACAGTACAGGAACCTGTAATGTAAGATCTATGAACCAAGGTAAAATGGATGTAGTCAAAGAGGAGATGAAAATATTAAACGTTAACATCTTGAGTGTCAATGAACTTACATGGATGGTAATGGAAGAATTTAATTTAGGTGGTCACTATATATACTATGTGGGCAAGAATCACTTATAAGAAGTGGAGTAGCCCTCATGGTCAATAAAAGGGTGAGAACTGGGATGTGATCTCAAAATTGACAGAATAACATCTGTTCAAATATCTATCCAAATCCAAGGCAAACCGTGCCGCACCACAGTAATGCAAGTCTGTGCTCCAGCCACTGGTGCCGAGGAGGCTGAAGTTAATCAGTTCTATAAAGACCTACAACATTTAGAAATAAAACAAAAAATGTTACATTCATCATAGAAGGTTAAAATGCTTAAGTAGGAAATCAAAAGATAATTGGAATAACAGGAAAGTTTGGCCTTGGAGCACGAAACGAAGCAGAGCAGAGATTAATAGGATTTTGTCAAGAAAACTTGCTGGCATAGCAAATACTCCAAAGGTGACTACACAGGGACATCACCAGATGGTCAATATCAATATTAGATTGATTATATACTTTGCAGCCAAAGGTGAAGCTTCGTATAGTCAGTTAAAACAAGACCTAGAGGGGCAACTAGGTGGCACAGTGAGTAGAGCACTGGCCCTGGAGTCAGGAGGACCTGAGTTCAAATCCGGCCTCAGATACTTGACACACTTACTAGCTGTGTGACCTTGAGCAAGTCACTTAGACCCAATTGCCCTGCCTTCCCCCTCAAAAAAAGAAACAAAAACCAAGACCTAGAGCTGACTATGACTCAGATCATGAGCTTCTTATTACAAGATGTATGTATATGTATGTATGTGTGTATACATATGTATGTGCATGTGTGTGTATATATATATTATGTATATGTAATATACATAATATATATAATATATATATTTCCTCTCTGAGTCAATTTAGATTGGCTGAGGTTCAAGCAATGCCTGCCCCCCTCCCGCCATTTTCCCCTCCGCTGTAAAAGCTCTTCTTTGTGTGCCTCTTATATGTGATTTAATTTTTCCGATTCTCCCTCTCCTTTCCCTCTTCTTCCAGGGCATCCCTCTTACTCACCTATAATTTTTGTTTACATCATCCCAACACAATTGTCTCACTTTCATGCCCTTTTTTATGTAGAATCCTTCTAACCGTCCTAATAATGATAAAGTTCTTGGAAGTCACAAGTATTATCCTTCCATGTGGACAGGTAAACAGTTTTAACCTTATCAATCCCTTATGATTACTCTTTCATGTTTACCTTTTTATGCTTCTTTTGATTCCCTATATTTGAAAGTCAGACTTTCTTTTCAGCTCGTTTCTTTTCATCAGGAAGGCTTGAAATTTCTCTATTTTAATAAATTTCCATTTTTTTCCCTTGAAGTATTAAACTCACTTTTTCTTGATAGGCTATTCTTGGTTGTAATCCTAGCTCCTTTGCCTTCCAGATTGTTCTATTCCAAGGCTTCCACTCATTTAACTTGGTAGCCTTTTATTAAGGGGATTTGTTCTGTAAAGTTTGGATTCAGTCAAAGGGCTACACTTGACAACCTAGAGGACCACATGTGGCCTTGAGGCTACAGGTTCCCCACCCCTAGTCTATAACATTCCTGGGAGTTTTCATTTTGGGACCTCTTTCAGGTAGTGATCAGTGTATTCTTTCAGTTTCTATTTTACCTTCTGATTCTAGGATATCCTGGTAGTTTTCCTGTATAATTTTTCGAAATACAGTGTCTAGACTGTTTCTTTGATCATGGCTTTCGGGTAGTCTAATAATTCTTAAATTATCTCACCTTGATGTATTTTCTCTTTTTTTTCATTTTACAAGTTTATTTTTCATTTAATATTTTTAGTTTTCAGCATTGATTTCCACAAGATTTTGAATTACAAATTTTCTCCCCATTTCTGCCCTCCCCCCCACTCAAAGATGGCATATATTCTGATTGCCCATTTCGCCAATCAGCCCTGCCTTCTGTATCCGCACTCCCCCCATCCTCTTTTCTGTTACTTTCTTGTAGGGCAAGATAGATTTCTATGCCCCATTGCCTATATATCTTATTTCCCAGTTGCATGCAAAAAAACTTTTTTTTTGAACATCTGCTTTTGAAACTTTGAGTTCCAAATTATCTCCCCTCTTCCCTATTCACCCACCCTCCCTAAGAAGGCAAGCAATTCAGCATAGGCCACATGCGTATCATTATGCAAAACCCTTCCACAATACTCATGTTGTGAAAGACTAACTATATTTTTCTCCCTCCTATCCTGTTCCCCTTTATTCAGTTTTATCCCTTGACCCTGTCTCTTTTTGAAATTGTTTGCTTTTGATTACCTCCTCTCCCTATCTGCTCTCCCTTCTATCATCCCCCCTTTTTTATCTCCTTCCTCCTTCTTTCCTGTGGGGTAAGATACCCATTCCCTCCTCAAGTCAAATCCGATGAGAGCAAGATTCACTCATTCCCCCTCACCTCACCTCTTCCCTTCCTACAGAACTGCTTTTTCTTGCTACTTTTATGTGAGCTAATTTACCCCATTCTATCTCTCCCTTTCTCCCTCTCTCAATATATTCCTCTCTCATCCCTTAATTTTACTTTGTTTTTTTTAGATATCATCCCTTCATATTCAACTCACCCTGTACCCTCTGTCTATATATATATATATACACGCATACACACATATATATATATACACATACATACACATATATATGTATGTATACATATATACATACATATATATGTGTGTGTGTATGTATATGTGTATTTCCTTCAACTACCCTAATACTGAGGTCTCATGAATTATACACATCATCTTTCCATGTAGGAATGTAAACAAAACAGTTCAACTTTAGTAAGTCCCTTATGATTTCTCTTTCTTGTTTACCTTTTCATGCTTCTCTTGATTCTTGTGTTTGAAAGTCAAATTTTCTATTCAGCTCCAGTCTTTTCACTGAGAAAGCTTGAAAATCCTCCATTTTGTTGAAAATCCATATTTTGCCATGGAGCATGATACTCAGTTTTGCTGGGTAGGTGATTCTTGGTTTTAATCTTAGCTCCATTGACCTCCAGAATATCATATTCCGAGCCCTTCGATCCCTTAATGTAGAAGCTGCTAGATTTTATGTTATCCTGATTGTGTTTCCACAAAAATTGTTTCTTTCTGGCTGTTTGCAGTATTTTCTCCCTGATCTGGGAACTCTGGAATTTGGCGACAATATTCCTAGTTTTCTTTTTGGGATCTTTTTGAGAAGGCGATTGGTGGATTCTTTCAATTTCTATTTTACCCTCTGGATCTAGAATATTAGGGCAGTTTTCTTTGATAATTTCTTGAAAGATGATATCTAGGCTCTTTTTTTGATCATGGCTTTCAGGTAGTCCAATAATTTTTAAATTGTCTCTCCTGGATCTATTCTCCAGGTCAGTGGTTTTTCCAATGAGATATTTCACATTGTCTTCCATTTTTTCATTCCTTTGGTTCTGTTTTATATCTTGATTTCTCATAAAGGCATTCCCTTGCTCCAATCTAATTTTTAAGGTAGTATTTTATTCAGTGGTGTTTTGGACCTCCTTTTCCATTTGGGTAATTCTGCCTTTCAAGGCATTCTTCTCCTCATTGGCTTTTTGGAGCTCTTTTGCCATTTGAGTAAGTTCATTTTTTAAGGTGTTATTTTCTTCAGAATTTTTTTCGGTCTCCTTTAGCAAGTCTTTGACTTGTTTTTCATAGTTTTTCTCATATCACTCTCATTTCTCTTCCCAATTTTTCCTCTACTTCTCTTACTTGCTTTTCCAAATCCTTTTTGAGCTCTTCCATGGTCTGAGCCAAATTCCTGTTTTTCTTGGAGGCTTTTGTTGTAGGCTCTTTGACTTTGTTGACTTCTTCTGGCTGTATGCTTTGGTCTTCTTTTTTTCCAAAAAAAGATTCTGTAGTCTGAGTCTGAGTCCGAGTCCATTTTCCCTTCCTGTTCATGTTCCCAGCCAACTACTTGACCCTTGAGCTTTTTGTTTGGGGTATGACTGCTTGTAGAGTAGAGAGTACTTTGTTCCAAGCTTGAGGGCCTGTGCTGCTGTTTTCAGAGCTATTTCTACATAGCAAGCTCTGCCACACCAGCATTCCTCTGCCCCCAAGAACCACCAACCTGGACTCTGACTCAGATTTAAGCAGCTCTGCCCTCCTGCTCTGATCCGCTGCTTAATTCCTCCCACCAGGTGGGCCTGGGGCCAGAAGCAACTACAGCTGTAGCTCTGGAAGCAGCCTCAGAGCTGTACCTCCTCCACTGCCCCCGGGCAGTGGCCTACCAGGAACTCCTTTTACTCTGTCCCAGAAGTTTTTTTCCACAAACCTGCTCTGTTGTCTTTGGTGTTTGTGGGTTAGAAGTCTGGTAACTACCACACTCACTGATTCAGGGTGCTATGCCTGTTCTGCCTGGCTCCTGGTCTGGTTGGTCCTGGCGCGGCCCATGCTGGGCTCTGCTCCATTCTGCTCCCAGCTCTGTGCCATAGACCTTACCCAGTGACCATCCAGGCTTTCCTGGGCTGGAGCCCTGCTTCCCTCTGCTATTATGTGGGTTCTGCAGTTCTAGAATTTGTTCAGAGCCATTTTTATAGGTGTTTGGAGGGACCTGGGGGAGAGCTTCATGCAAGTCCCTGCTTTCCAGCTGCCATCTTGGCTCCACCCCCGATATATTTTCAATGTCAGTTTTTTCCAGTTAGATATTTCATATTTTTTTTCCATTTATCATTCTTTTGACTTTGTTTGATTTGTCAATTCATTAGCTTCCACTTGCCCAATTCTAATTCTTAAGGAGTTATTTTTGTTGTTGAGCTTTTTAAGAATTATTTTTATCAGTGAATTCTTGTACTTCTCTTCATTTTGCCAATTCTGTTTCTAAGAAGTTATTTTCTTCAGTATTTTTATGCCTCTTTCACTGAGCTGTTACCTGTTTTCTTATAATTTCCTCTCTATGCTCTCATTTCTTTACCCAGTTTTCCCTCTGACAGTCTTATTTGGGTTTGAAAAAAATTTTTAGCTCTTCCAGAAATTCCTGTTGGGATTGTGTCCAACTCACATTATTTTTTCCTTTGAGGCTTTGCTTGTAGCTGTTTTGATTTCATTGTCTTCTTCTAAATTTGTGTCTTGATCTTCCCTGTCGCCATAGTAGCTTTGGTTCTTTTTTATCATTTGCTCTTTTTGCGACACTGTTTCTTGATTTTCAAGAATGTTATGTTAAAGTTGGGCTCCATTCTCAGAGTAGGGGAAGAGAGACAGTGTCTCAAGCTTCGGGCTTTTTTGCACGGCTATTTTCAAAGCTAGTTCTGTGTATTTGGGAAGTTTTCCAAGGTGTGATCTGGGAAGTGTATGGTCACTATTCTGATCTATTACCCAGGTTTATTACCACTTTTCTCGTCCTAACCCAGTAAGGGCCCTGAACCCTACTGCAACTTAGCATCTTAAGGAGATGTGTGGAGGTGTTGAGAGGATAAGTGGATAGCATTACAACGAGTATGTGTCAGAAGTGGGACTTGAACCTACATCTTCTGAATTTTGAGGTTGTCTCTTGAGCCACTATGCTACACTGCCTGTAAACTGTTTTCATAGCTCAGAATAATCCTATGTTACTAACACATTGTGTTCAAAAATGTAACAGTAAAATATGAATCTACCCAATGTTACTTTGACCCATAAATATATACCAACAAGTTCTGGTTAACCTGTTGACACTGGTCATCTGAGCTGTGATAGAAAGAAAAAACTGTCTTGGAGTGGAGTGTTTGTATTTTGTTCTAAACTGGTACCCACAAAATAGCTTATTTTGCATTTGAAATCTGGATAGTTGCCTAGCTTCATATTACTTTATTCATTGAAAATTTTAAAAGTATTTTTTAATATATTTGAGACCTGTAGGCAGAGCAGAACTCCATACTTTGGACTCTCTGGAATATAGAAAGGGAAGAGTTGTTTTGGAATGTAGACATTAGCACATGAAAGTTGAGTAAACATTGAAATGATACCCTACTTCCTGTGTTTTGGTTACTGCTGTAATTGAGGGTCTGCAGTGCCATTCATGATAGGGAGAATTTATGAACTTGGTATCATTAGGGGAAGAAGGGATAGCAACAGTGTGCAGATGCGTGTACTAGCTTGAATAGTTCATTCACAGCCAAGAAAGCCAGGTTGGTAAATGTCTTGCTAAACAAAGAACAGATTGGAAATAAATTCATTTGCCTTATTGCTGAGCTCCACACTTTATCCTCTAGAAGACAGCTTGGCTGAAGCTAAATATCTAAGCATACATATGTATGTGTGTCCATGCACGCACACACACACACACACACACACACACACACACACATGCATGCACACACGCACACACAAAGGGTTTCTTTAATTAGGGTTGAGAAAGTTTTGTTTCGTTTTGTTTTGTTTTGCTAGCTTGGCAAACATTTCTGCCCATGGCCTTGTATTTTATTAATCCTGTAGAAATACAGCTGTTAGTTGAAGGCAGAGTAAAGCTATTTTTCAAAGTTGTCTTTGGGGAATTTCAATAACAGAGCACTTACAGGACATACAGAATACAATATTGAACTTCATGGGGATATGATAGCTGTCTCCAGAATTTGAAGGGCTGTCACGTGAAAAAGAGATTAGACTGTTTCCCTTGGCCCAAGAACTAAGAGAAATGTGTGGAAGTTGTAGAGAAGCAGATTTTGGCTCAATACATGGGACAGCTTTTCAGCAATTAGAACTGTCTCGAAGTAGAATGGACTGCCCTGGTGGGCAGTGTGTTCCTTATCAATATAATTTTCTAACGGAGGCTAGATGACTACTGGTCACCATGTTATAGAGATGATTCTCGCTGAAGTTAGACTATCAGTTAATCAAAAGGTGTGTATGAAGTACCCACTCCATGCTTAGGCCATTCTAGGTGCTGGGGACACAAATAAAAAAGTACCTGCACACATTTTCTACAGACCAGATGACCACTGAAATCTCTTTCAACTCTGGGATTCTATAGGAACTGTAGGAGTATTTTCCATTTTACAATAAATACTGAACATCTTTGCAAAGACTGATAAAATGGCAAATAATTCCCTTGACTAATTAATGTAACATCTGTCTTGTTAACCTACTGCTCTTTGTTATCATCACTAAAATTGACCACATATTTTGTCCACGCTGCTGAAAGACGTGGAGGATATCCTATCTCATTTTGCTTATCATTTGTAGATTATGAAAAAGCATTTGATTTTGGTAGAACAAAACACGGCCTCATGGGCTATTTTTGCAGCTTTGTGTCTCCCAGCCATGCATCCAGATCATTCAAGATTCCTTGACAAGAGAAATAACCTTGTTCAGTGACCCTCTGATGAGAAACATCAAGGGAGGCATAAAGCAGGAATTGCCAAAGGCATTTGCCACTGTAATGGAGGACATCCAGACACAGATCCTGAGTCCAGGAGGAAATCCAGATACAGAATCCAGACTGCAGATCTGATTATGTTAGCTTGTATGTATGTCTTTCAAATGAAACACACTAAGGATGTTTTAAGGATATCTGTGTCCAGTTAGTTACTTAATGATCTCTAAGCCAATAAGGGTACAAAATCATTTGCAAATAAATATTGACTTCAAACAAACACCTTGTTGTTTTTCAGTTCTGTATGAAAATTCCTAGAAAAAGTTAAAGTAGTAGCCATGTAATTGATTTCAGTCTTAATGTTGTTCCTCCATCTGTAAACCTATTCAAATAGGTCTGTGATGTCGTTGAGTTCCCTCTAATGATGCAGAGTACAAATCATCCCTGGCTTCCCAACCTGTGTGCTTTTCATCTACTTCTTCACAAAAGTTTGCTGCAAGGGGGCCCACCCAACATGCTGGAGGCTTTCTTTGCTTTCTCTCAAGGGTCATGAGGTTACCAGTAGAGCACTCTGGCTTTCCACCTGTTATTCCTTGTCTTTGACACAAGATCAGCTCACCTTTTCCTGTCATGCAGTTCTTTGATAGCGTGTTTTACTCCTGCTCTTCTTTGCAGTTCATCGTTAGTTATAAGTTGCACCTTCCTCATAGGTACCATATGCCTCCACGTTGTCTTCTATGTACTTACTACTCATCTTTAGTTCTTCAGGAAAACAATGACTCTTTACTTTCACACAGGTTTGGAAGACACAGATGATTTGTAATCTATATCATTAGAGGGAACTCGAACCAATGATATCACAGACCTATTTGAATATGTTTACAGATGGAGTACAGATGGAAAACTTCATATTAAAAGAGCTTTGAAGTTTTCCAAAGGCAGTCTAGCCTGTTCTATTCCTCCTTTCTAACTTCTTCATTGCCCCGACTCATTGTCTATCTGTATATCCCAAGTGTACATCATATTGGACAGCTTCTGTAGAATGCCCATCTAATGACCAACTGTGATAGACTTAGTTCTTCTCAGCAATACAATGATCTAAGAGAATTCCGAAAGACTGTTGATAGAAAGTGCTCCAGAGACAGAACTATGGAGTCTGAATGCAGATCGAATCATACTATTTTCTCTTTTTTGTTTTTTTTTCTTTCTCTTTTTTTCCTTGTGTTCTGATTCTTCTTTTACAACATGAGTAATATAGAAATACGTTTAATATGATTGCACATGTATAGCCTGTATCATATTGCATGCTGTCTTGGGGAGGGGGGAATGATAGGGAGAGCAAAAAATTTAGAACTCAAAATCTTATAAAAAGTGAATGTTGAAAACTAAAAATAAATAAATTTTTTAAAAAGAATGCTCATCCAAATACATGTTGAAATGTGAGCAATAAATGGGATTCATTCATTTGGTCTTTCTTATGTTTATGGATAAGTCAAACTCTTTCACATGATCAAATATATCTTTTAGGAGGCTCTGCAGGTCTTGAGACTTGATACAATTAGCGTGTCATCCATAAACAGGGGCATGTGGATGACCTCACTATTCACAGAGAACCCCTCCTTGGCCTGTCTTTTGTTTTGAGTCTCTTTCTTTGTAGGAGCATATACCTTTGATGAATATATGTCTCCCCATTTTATGCCTCCCCTAAAGGTTACTATGAAGAGTCATTGAACAAAAATTTTCTGGTTCATTTTTCAGGGAATCTTCAATGATCTTGATGTATGGATATGAAATACATCGTAAAAGAACCTGTAAAGTTTTACCAACTTGAATGCTTTCTCATAATCAATAAACATTAAGTACATTTGCATCTTTCAGTAAACTGTGAGACGATAAATCTGTGGTCCGTTGTCGAATACCATTTTGGAAAACCTCCGTGTTCCCCACTAATGTCCTTGGTGACTATGCCATTAATTGACTCATAGAGGATTCTCAAAGTTTTTGTATAGATGGAAGAGTAGCTCTATATGTTGAGAGTTATTAATGTTCTCCCAGTCATCCTTTTTTGGGTATTAATAAGTTTTAATATTTTTCCGTGCCTTTGGTTTTTTGCCCCTTCTTTAGATGCAAGCCTTGAATATTGTAGGTTCATAATATGATAGTGTCCAGTAGTATATCAGCCTTTGGGCTAAATTTTTACCTGTGTGAGTCAGGTAATTTGTCTGAGCAATAATGAGGGGTGAAAAGAAATATAACACACTATAGGAAGGGTTACTTAACTGAAAGATGTTCAAAGAAGGAAGTACCTCCCCTCCCTCTAGCTATCAAAGTGATCTTCCTAAAGCAAAATTTGACCATGTTACCCCCTCTACTTGATAAATGCCAATGGTATGCTATCACCTCCAGGATCAAATATAAAATCCTCTTTTTTTGCTTTCAGAGCCCTTCATTAACCTGCCTCCCCCTACCCACTTTCATCTTTCTTAAAACCTTTTCTTAACACATTCTATGATCCATTGACCCTGGTTTTCTTGTTGTTCCTCACGTCGGTGATCCATTTCCCAATTTTTACTGGGTATTCCTCATGCCTGAAATTGTCTTCTTGTCTCTGTCTCCCAGATTTCCTGGCTGCCTTTAGATAGCAGCAGAAATCACATCTTCAACATGAAATCTTTCCAATACTCCCTGAAAGCCTTCCCTCTGTTTATTATCTTCACTTTATCCTATGTCTAACTTGTTCCTGCTCATTGTTTGCATGTTCCTTCCTCCATTAGACTGATCCTCAAGAGTAAGAATTGTCTTTTGCCTTTCATCGTACTTCCAGTCCTTATCACAGAGCCTGACACAAAGTAGGCATTAATAAAGTAATTAATGCTTTTAATAATTACTAAATGCTTTCTACTAATAACCACATACCTTTCTTTTATCTTTGTAAAAATAAAAAAAAAACGCAAAAGACAAAAAAAAAATCAAAGGTTACATTCCAGCAATATCTCATTATGAAAGGGATGGGGGGTAGGCAATGATCTTCGTCTCATAGACTGGGTCGGTGTAATCTAACTCTTGGATGGTGCTGCCATACTAGCAAGGCTTCAAATATAGGTCTAAAAAAAAAAACCCAAACTATTTCTTTTGTCCAAAGGCCATCCTAGATATGCGCAACCAGTTTGCCCCTTAGCTGCTGAAACTTTGGCCTTAGGAAGAAAGAAAGAAAAATATGAGATAGTTTCAGGCCTGTACTTCCAGTGATGGGGGAAGATGATACTGAGATTTACACAGTTCTCCAATTACCAGCGAACATTAATTCAACTGTTGGTATTCAACATCTTGTCTTAGTCCAATAACCAGCTAGTAGACACACCTCTGAGGAACAGAAACATTAAAGAAATTGAAGATTAATAGATATTTCATAGGTTTTTCGGGGGGAGATGAAGAAGTTAGTTGTGTTCCCAAAGGCAATAGGAAATATCATTTTATGAAACACTCATCATTGGATTTTGTATTCCATATGATGCACATAAGGAAACAGACTTCCAGGAAGGTAATTGAAACTTTTATGGAAACATATGCTGCAAAAGATAGAGAAATAGACAAATCATATAAAAAATTGATATTTTCTCCAAACTAAGTCAAAATATACTTTGATATTCAGTGACTTGGATGAACTCAACGGTGTTGATCCAAGGTGAATATGGGGGAGGGGAGTGGTGAAACTATTTGAAAAAATGATTCAAGACCAAGAAATGAAATAGTTCAAAGACTTAGAGGCTTTCAGAAGCCTCAGGACTACACATCATTCATACTTTCTTCAAGAAGAAAGCTGGAAAACACTGAATAGGGCAAGAACCAAACAACACACACAAAAAATAAAATGCATATGTCTCAATATCAGAAAATGACTGGTTACAAATATAGCTGTTATTCATTCAGTTCAGAATCAGTTGTCCATATGCATTCAGATCACTGACTGCTTAGAATAAAACTTGAAATACATATCAAATTAGAATAAAATGATAAAGAGAAAATACTGTGTCCTGTTATAGTAGTCACAATTTGACAATTTTAAACAAGCTATCCAGACTGAAAAACAGAAAGTGAATAAAAACAATGACATTGATTGACTCAGGATTGCTTAGAGCAGTTTAACTGTTGTTAAATGGTTCCTCTAATGAAAAGTCTGAAATAACTCGGAGACTATCTCAGTCAGCAAAGACTAGATTTCTTTGCCAAGTGGAGAGGCATGGAAGCCAAAGGCAGTAATGGTTTGGAATATGAGTTTATTTTCAAAACATTGTGGAAGAAGAGGATGGAAGATCATCAGTAGTATCATCTACCAAAAGAATGAAAAGTAGGGGAGGCAAAAACAAAGCAATAGAATTTATGCCATGAAATTCAGCTAGTAGCCAGATCTTTCCAATAACTTTTTAGGTGAAACTTGAAGGACAACAAATAGACTTGAAAGGGGACAGTGCTGCTGATATTTATATAATGATTTATTTTCGGGAATCACAATAACGAAAGCATCACATTTTGACCCTACTATGTTAGTACCCAATGTATTATGAGAAAATGTAAATGGCATTTGGATGATATTAGGAAGAATGGCTGGACTTGACCAAATACAGAAAAAATTCATGCTGGCAATTTCAAGGGTATTCAAGGATCAACTCTCAAGATTTCTCAACAAGAGAAAGATGGAAAAGATTATGGATGGTGACTAATAACATTTTTGACATTCAGTTCATTTATTTCAGTCATATACAACTCTTTGTAACCATATTTAGGGTTTTCTTGGCAGAAATACTGAAGTGGTTTACCATTTCCTTTTCTAGTTCATTTTATAGATGGAAAAGCTGAAGCAGACAGGGTTAATTGTCTTGCCCAAGGTCACACAGTTAGAAAGTATCTGAAGCCAGATTTGAACTCTGGAAGATGAGTCTTCCAAACCCAGCACTTTATCCACGGTGCCACCTTGCTGCCCTGTTTTTAAAAGTGCTCACCAAAAAAATCAGCATCTTATGATTCATTTGCCTACTTTTTTGCCTATACACAAATTTTCAAAAATGGCTTATCTAATCAAAGGTATCCTTAATAATTATATGAGATGCAACAGGCTTTCACAGGTGGTTTTCTTTATTACATTACATCTTCAAAGTCACGCAAGTGAAAGGCATTGAGAATATGAGCTTCTACTTTCTATTTGTTGATTTAAAAAAAAACTGATGTAGTTGGATAAAATATACCTTTAAAAGTACTCCTTAAACAAAGTTATATTAAGTTTATAAAGCCTATTCAGTGAAATAGTTGAAAAAAGACAGTCTAACCATCCACATTGGAACAAATATTCATGAAAGATGCACATTGCCTGGATTATAGCAATATCTGGATGAGTTATCTCATTGAGTTAATCCTTCTGTTCATATGTGTAAGCTGGAAGAGTTGCTGTAGAAAAATGAGTTGGACCCAGAATCAGTTATGAGGAGGAGATGGGACTGCATTGCATTAGGTAAATTGTATGGTGTTTTAAATGATCTTAAGCTTCCCACTGCCTCAAAAACCTATCTTTTAAACACTAATGTAACTTTGGTACTTGAGTTCAGGTGCCTTTGAACATCTTGGCATCCAAGTACATCAAGATTCTTACTTCCTGTAACCTGTCTCCACTCTACTATTGTCACCCAGAAAGGTGGTCAGAACTTGGAACCTCAAAATTGCTCCAAGCTTTTCCACCTCTATGATCTCAAACTCCTGGAATTCCTATGATCATAATATCCTATCATTCCATCCATTTTCCCCCCTCTTTATTCCTAAATGTAGTCTTTATTTTCACTGAAACTCTTAGTCCTTCCATTCTTCCTTGTTTTCTCCACATTTCACCTCTTTTCTGATTTTACTTTAATCCATTTACAATCACTGAATAGTTCATTAGTTTTATTGTGTACTTCTACCCTTGGTCCCTTGGTCCTTTGACTTTCCATTGATCCCCCTCTAAGAACCCTCAAACCTGGGTCATTGGTAACGTCTGCTTTCTCCATTCCTACTAATGAACTTCTGATGATTCCTGTATAAAGTAAAGAAAAGTATTTTTTGATAGGGTTCACTGCAAATTCATGCTATCTTTAACTGGGCCTTCACTACTATATAGCAATTCTTTTATTTATCTTTATTCTCTCCTATGCTCCTCTTATCAACTGTTCTAAACCTCTTTGTCTTCAATCTCCTGAGCCTCCTGTCTCAGGAGATGATTTGCTCCTGTTTTTGCTAGACAATGAAAGCTATGTCTTGAGCTCCCTCATCTCTGATATTCTATACCTCAAAGCTTTATTTCACCTTTACCTGTCCTCTTTGCTTCAGTCTGAGAGCATGAGATAGTCTTTTTTGCCAAGGCTAACCTCTCTACTTGGGACCTATGATTTCATCCCTTCCCATCCCTTCCAGAAACTTTTCAATGAATTTCTCCTTCTCATTTCATCTTTACTCTCTATTTACTTGTTGTTGACTAGAAACATACTCAGGCTCCCCCATCTTTTAAAAACCTTTACTTAATCCTCAAATTATCTCCCCATACTTCTCTTCCACTACAAACTCTTAAAAAGAGTCATATTTACTCTATGACTCCCCTTTATGACTGTCAATTCTCTCTTCAACTCCTTGTAACCTTACTTTTGGTCCCAATATTCTATTGGAACTGTTATTTTAAAGGTTGCCAGTCATTGTAGCACTTTTTGACATTGTAGACTATTTTTTGTTATTCACTTACCTATTTGGGACACTGCTTAGTGCTTCTACCACTATGACATTTCCACTTTCCTTACTGGGTCGTTACCTATCTTCAATCCCTTTTAATCCCCAAGGCTGTATCCTTTTTCTCTTTGGCTTCAACAGAGAACTATGTGTTCATAGGGAGCAGTGCCAAATAGAGATGCAAAAGAAGACAGAGTCTTGACAAGGGAGAGAATGAAGGGATTCAGAGTCTTAATGAGAGAATGTTGAAGAGAAGATGGTACCTCAAGTTTTACTTGAAGATGGAGAATTCCACAAACCACACCATCTATGTATCTCCAAAGGGGATGAATGATTACCATAGCAGTAGACCACACATACCAAAAATTCATCCAGATTTATCCCTTTGTGGATACTTTAAATTCTGTAGAATTCATTGTTTGAAAGGAAAGGAGATATTCACCAGAGAGGAACATTGAATGATGCTTCATAGTAAAGAGGGAGGTGAGTTTTCCTAAATTTTGAGTTTACGTATGAACCTATTCTGTATATTTGTTATGTTAAATGAGATCTCTTCTATAACTAATGTCTTATTCACCTGAATTCTTATAGGTACCCTTAGAGAGACATGAACAAACTTTTAATATTTTCAGGGGAAGCCCAGGGTGCAGGGTTTATGTGGAAGAGGTAAAATGAGATTTAGAAACTATTACTGAGAGAGGCACCCAAAATGAATCTGATCTGTCATATGGGCTGAGACCTAACTGACAGATAAGTTAATCTACTTCTGCGTTTTATAGGTATTGGGACAGAAAAAAGTAAGCATGCCATTCTGAGGCACTTATCTTTAAAATAAATAGTATTTTTTTCCAAACAACTTTTTATTCCTCAATCTATTTTTAGAATCTTTTTTTCACCAAAAAAATTGGAAATTCCCAAGTATTCCAATGCAACAATAATTCATAACATTGTAAGGTCCAGATATATCTGAAATAGGCAAAACATCTCTAAAACGCTCTTAGTTATTGTAGTCTGCACCAAAATGGAAACTACTTATCCCAAAACGCTCTATGCCACTGCCAAATAAATGGCAGAATTTCACCTTTGTGTTTCACAATGCAGTTGGCTGGCTCATGTTACTATTTTTTTTAAATAAACAAAGCATTTATTAAGTTCTTACTACATGCTAAGCGCTGGAGATACAAATAGTAAAACACCTCCCATTCTTTTTGAAGTAATATTTTTTTATTTTTATTTAAATTTATTTATTTAACATATTTGGTTTTCAGCATTGATTTTCACAACAGTTTGAATTACAAATTTTCTCCCCATTTCTACCCTCCCCCCCACTCCAAGATGGCTTATATTCTGGTTGCCCTGTTCCCCAGTCAGCCCTCCCCTCTATCACCCCCCTTCCCTCTCATCCCCTTTTCCCTTCCTTTCTTGTAGGGCAAGATAAATTTCTACGCCCCATTGCCTGTGTATCTTATTTTTTAGTTGCATGCAATAACTTTTTTTTTTTGAACATCTGATTTTAAAACTTTGAGTTCCAAATTCTCTCCCCTCTTCCCTTCCCACCCACCCTCCCTAAGAAGTCGAGCAATTCAACCTAGGCCACACATGTATCATTATGTATAACCCTTCCACAATACTCATGTTGTGAAAGACTAACTATATTTTGCTCCTTCCCAACCCATCCCCCTTTATTGAATTTTCTCCCTTGACCCTGTCCCCTTTCCAAAGTGTTTGTTTTGATTACCTCCATCCCCATCTGCCCTCCCTTCCATCATCCCCCGCCCCTTTTATTTTATTTTATTTTTTATCTTCCTCCCTCTTCTTTCCTGTGGGGTAAGATACCCAACTGAGTATGCATGGTATTCCCCCTCAGGCCAAATCTGATGAGAGCAAGGTTCACTCATTCCCCCCTCACCTGCCCTCTCCCCTCCTCCCACAGAACTGCTTCCTCTTGCCACCTTTATGCGAGATAATCCATCCCATTCTATCTCTCCCTATCTCCCTCTCTCAGTATGTTGCTCTCTCATCCCTTAATTTCATTTTATTTCTTTTAGATATCTTCCCTTCATCTCCAACTCACCCTTTGTCTGCACTCTCTCTTTTACATATATATATATATGATATATATATATATATAAACACACACACATATATATACACATACATACACATACATACATATACACAGATATATACATACATACACATTCACTTATATATACATAAACATATACATATATATATGCATATTCCCTTCAACTACCCTAATACTGAGGTCTCATGAATCATACACATCATCTTTCCATGTAGGAATGTCAACAAAACAGTTCAACTTTAGTAAGTCCCTTGCAATTTCCGTTTCTTGATTACCTTTTCATGCTTCTCTTGATTCTTGTGTTTGAAAGTCAAATTTTCTATTCAGTTCTGGTCTTTTCACTGAGAAAGCTTGAAAGTCCTCTATTTTATTGAAAGTCCATATTTTGCCTTGGAACATGATACTCAGTTTTGCTGGGTAGGTGATTCTAGGTTTTAATCCTAGCTCCATTGAACTCCGGAATATCGCATTCCAAGCCCTTCGATCTCTTAATGTAGAAGCTGCCAGATCTTGGGTTATTCTGATTGGGTTTCCACAATACTCAAATTGTTTCTTTCTGGCTGCTTGCAATATTTTCTCCTTGATCTGGGAGCTCTGGAATTTGGGGACAATATTCCTAGGAGATTTCTTTTTGGGATCTGTTTGAGGAGGCGATCGATGGATTCTTTCAATTTCTCTTTTGCCCTGTGGCTCCTCTGCTTCTGCCATCTTTCTTTGCCCAATTTCACAAAAGATTTTATATTCTAAAACCCTGATAGCTTTGGCCACCATTGCTCTTTTGCAGGTAAATCATTGGTTTTCTGACTAAGGTGCATGTTAGATCCTTCTTTGGCCAAACAGTTTGTAGGTTTCAAGCTTCTGTATGTGATTGCCAGTTCTAATGTTAACCTTAGAGATCTCTGAAACAACCAACACACACAAGAAGTCAAATTAGGAAGAATCTCCATAACTTCAAAATCTAATCATAACATTTGAACAAAAGGACTGAATGAAATATTCCTTTCTCTTCTGTAGTACTGATAGGAAAAGCATGAAGAAATTATCTCCTATGAAGTCAGGGGTTCTTAATCTGGAATCTGTGAGCTTATTTTTTCCTAATATTTCAATAAATGTATTTCAGTGCAATAGGTTCCCTTTGTATTCCCACGTATTTTATTTAATGTATTTAAAAACATTTTTCTGAGAAGGGATACAAAGGTTTTGCTCCTCTCCCAAAGAGGTCCATAATACACAAAAACATTGAGAACCCCTGCCTTAGGTGAACCTTATTTGGAGTGTGATATAAATCCAGAATGTGAGTAGTAGCCCTTTCCATGTGTTCCCTTGTAGCCCTCAGAAAGAAGAAGGCAGTATAGAACACTGAGTGGTTGGTCATAAGATTCAGAGATCCATTCATCTTCCTGTTTTCTCTCTCTGCCTGTCCCTCCCTATTGTTAAACTGCCACTCTTATGAAACTGTTACCACCTCTGGAAAATAGAAATATGTATGATTATTTCTACACATTTGGTTCCAGTGGATGAATGAACCTTCAGGCTGTTTGGAATCTGCTGAATATCACCAGATATTTATCCTTTTCTCCCCCAAGTGTTTTGGCCTGGGCAAAATGTGACATGCATTGTTCTAAGCAATTCTCCTTCAAATTTATAAACCCGAGGGAAATACAAGCTGTCTGTTCCTGATTTGTTTACACTTAACTCATCAAAATATTATTTTGTAAAGAGCCGTTTATTTGATCACACCCAAAGAGTATGATCAAATAAGGCCCTATGGAGACTCTCTTAATGCTTCTTTGAGTAGGATCTGTATCTCTTTTTGGTCAAAGGAAAATTATAGAAGCTTGTTTGATTTCAAGTACAGAATCTAAATATTTCAAACAGAGACCTTTCTTTTATTCTTTTTAAATACTAAGCATACTTTTTTCATTTTCAGCTATGGTTCTCATTAATAAAATTGATAAGGAAAGTCATTGATAGAACACAGGATCTTTAATGATTATAAACAATATAAAAGAATATTCTATTGCTGAAGTGTCGATGAAAGTGGCATTTAAACAGGCAAACCATAGCTAACCAAATTAATTTATGATGCTCCAAATGCTTATATCGCTTCCAATTAATATAGCACTATGGCAGGGATATAAAGGTGAAGAATTTTTTTTTCTTGAAATAAGAGATTCACACATTGTTTTTAAATGGAAAAATATGCTTCATTTTCTGACCCTCAACCATACTTTCATTGTCATGGGAAATGTGCTTTGGGTGAGACTTCAAAGCCTTGTATAATTACAGCAGGAACTTTTATCATGTTGGTTTATGTGCTAGTTTGGAGGGATAAGACTAACATTCGTGTCATAGATTAATGGTGTTTTCTTAGGTTTTTGCTGATTTCCATGAAATTGGTGGAGTACAAGGAGAAGGAGGAGAAAGAATTGTGAAGGAGAAAACTAGAAACTTGGGAGGAGACTTGAGGTCAGGGAGAAGGGGAAGGAGAAGGAGATGGAAGGAGAAGGAAAAGGAAAAGAAGAATTCAAGCTGAAGGAGAAAAAAGGTCTAGAACTACAAGAGGAGAAAGAAAATGAAGCAAGGAGAAAGTGGTATTCAATAGAAAAGATCTGAACAAAGGATTCCCCATTGGAAAATGGAGAGGTTGGACTATATGACCTCCAAGATCATAAAGCTATAAATCTATAACCCTGTGAGATTATCTGAGAAGGATTAGAAGAGGCAGATGAAGGGCATGAATAGAAGGGGGAAAGGATTTGAGCTGGAAGAGGCTTATACAACATTAGGGACCATCCAGTCGAAGGCATACATGTTCCAGAATCCTCTCTATGATGTATCCTACAATCTATAATTGTTTGAAGATTGCCAGTGATGGGGAATCCATTATTTCCCAAGACAATCCATTCCATTTTTGGATAGCTCTAATTGTTAGGAAGTGTTTCTGGACACCAAGCCTAAACCCGAGTCTTTGCAGATTTCCATTTCGTTCTTTGTTTGCCTTCTTGGGTCGAGAAGAATAAGTTGAATCTTTTTCAATATAGAAGTCCTTTACGTACTTGAAGATTGTTACCATGTCCTCTCTGAATCTTCACCAGGCTAAAGATCCCAATTTCCTTCAATTTGTGCCCATATGTAATGATCTCAAAAGTAATGATTGTTTTATTTTTTTTTTGTCTTTTTGCTGAGTTTCTAACATAGTACTTGGCACATGGTTAGTTACTTAATAAATGCTTGTTGACTGATTAAATTATTCATTCTGTTAACACTCTAGTTCATGAATAGTATTCCTAAATGGTAACACTAGAACTGAACTTAGTGCTCTAAATATGGTCTAAACAGAGGTGTAATGCAGCCAAACTATCATCTCCCTGATTCTGGACTCTAAGCTTCTTTTTGTACACAGCTGAGAAAGGAAAAACCCTGGGTTTTTTACAAATGAACTAACTGCTCTCTAGCTACATTTCAATCAACCAACCAGTAAACCTTTATTAATGACCTGCTGTACAATCCTTGACCTCACTGAGCTTACCCCTATCTTGCACTCATGTAGTTGTTTTTTTGAATCTGAGTATAAAATGTCATATTTATCCCCATTGAATTTCATCTTCTATTTAGCCCAATATCCTATCGAGATCTTTTTTAATACTGACCCTCTCAACTCATGTGTAAACTGTACCTACCTACCGCCTTAGTGTCATCTGTATTTCTAAACTGTGACACAACAGTATCTGATAAGAAGTGCATTAGAGCTCAGGAATATTAAACTGGGAAGAATAACTGAACCTGGATAAGCATACCAAAGGAAATCTGTGTCATAGGTGACATGACACAACCAAGAATTGATTTTCCAAATATATAAGAGAGGGAAATATTTGACAAGAGTGGAAAAGATCACAGATGGCATTGTTAGGAAAAGCATGGGGGCAGGGAGGACAAAGAAGACACCAGGGAGTTCTAATCACTAGAGGAAGCTAACTCGTGTAGTGGGCAGAGAACTGAGCCTGGAGTCAGGAAGAATCGAGTTCAAATTCAGCCTCAACCCCTTACTAGCATGTCACTTAACCTGTTTGCCTCAGATTAATCAACGGTAAAAAGGTGATAATAGCATCCACCTCCCAGAGTTATTGTGAAGAACAAATAATATAATATTTGTGAAGTGAACAATGCCTGCTCAATAAACATGCTTGTTTTTTTTCCTTGCCCATCCATAGACCTGCTTTCTTATCTCTATAAAGGCTTTTTGAGAAGGGTATACACATATATCAAGATTATTTTTGATGAAAAGATGAGAACTGTAAGTCTTTATGGATTGTTCATTGATTAACCAAATGAAAAAAAGAATTGACCTGATAGAGTGACATGCTTCTCAGTGACTCTTCTCCAATAATGAGTTTGTCATGCATAAGATAATAGAAAGCCCTTCAACAGATCAAGCTATAAATATAACTTTGATTAATGGCTCTCTGATTATCCATGTGAAGCTTCCTCTAATATGGGAAGTTTTGACTAAAACTTCATGTAGGTGACTCCCAAATCTTCCATTCCCACCACTCTTGTAAGCTTCAGACCAAAGTTTTCAGCTAGCTGTAAGACATCTCCATGTGACTTCCACTGGAACCTCAAAAACTGAGCTCATTATCTTTCATCTTGAACCTGTTCCTCCATATGACTTTACTGTATCTGCCTAAAGTAGTGCTGTTCATCCTGCCTCCATTTTCACAACCTTGTAGTCACTGTTGATTCTTTGATCACCCTTGCTTCTCATCCACTTAGCTGCCAGGCCCTGTCAGTGTCATCTCTCTACATCTTTGGAATCTATTCTTTTTCTCTATTCCTACGGCCACCATTCTAAGATGAGCCCTTATGATTGCTCGCCTGAACTATTACAAGAACTCCCTATGCTCAAAAATCTTCAATGGCTTCCTAGTATAAAGTTTAAAACCCTCTGCTTGGCATCAAAACCCTCCAAAAATGGACACCATCTTTCTTTTCCAATCTTATCTTTCATTTTACTCACCTCCACTCATGGAATATGTAGGCAAACCACAAAACTGTATTTTCCTTGAGCTCATAGTGAACTCTTTCCTCTCTGAGTCTGCTCACACTATTTCCTGTTCCAGGAAAAGTCTTCTCTCCTTTCATGCTGAACTATCCTTGGTCTTCTCATATTTCGGCGCTCATGATAAGCATGAGCAAAAAGCATCACCATGAAAAGAATTCTATCTTATGTGACAACATCTGTTGCAAAAGATGAAAATAGAAAAATTCCAAGAAACACTTGATGTCTTCCAAAAGGAATCAAATATACATAAACATTCAGTAACACCAATGCAAAAGTGGGAATAAAGGAAGATGTCAAAACTATGTTGAAAAAAGAAGTTCAAAAGGAAGTAAAAGAGGGAAAAGGCTTGCAGATACAAAAAAGCCCTATTCTATATACATATTCGCGCACACACACATTAATGAAAACTTTACTTGAGAAGAGACTGGGAAGGAACTAGATATTGCAAACACCAAGTAAAATGATTAAAAATGAAATTGGCTATATTTCAACTGAGAAGAAGTAACATTGTGGGTGTGAGAGTAACTTAAAAATGAACTGTCTTTGTACAGTCAGCCCAATGACCTGTTAGAATAAAGATTTAAGATCATTACCAAATTAGAAGAAAAAAATATGAGGAGATATGATATGCAAATAAAAGAGCTCCAACAAGGATTATTTCAACAAGCCCTTGACATTGGAAAAAAGGAAATAAAGTAATAGAAGGAATAGCTGAATATTCCGTTGACAAAAACTGTCACTCTTAACTAAAGGGGATTTAATTAATAAAGCAATCACCACCACGAGGAATCCAAATGAACACAGGAAACTTTCTTGGCCAACAAGTACTCAAGTTACTTGTTGAGTAGATAGACAAGGCAGTTAAGGACATCACCAGTTTAGAATATAAACTTATTTGCAAAATTTTAAGAAGAGTAATGATGGAAGATTGTTAGAAATATTATCTTAAACCACAGGAGGTGCAGCTGAATTTACAGACAACTTGATATGGGATTCAATTAAAACAAAACATCCTGAGATTATTTAAGGATGAAGCTGAAAGGATGATGAACAGATGAAATTTTTTTTTAAAAATGTATCAAGATTTTCACAATAAACTATTTTATTTACCTATTTAAATATTTTACTTATCAGTGACCATGAAGTAACCATATTTAGACTTTAATCCTGTTATTTAAATATCATAGGCATAAATATTTGTTGAACTGAATGTGTCAGTAGTTATTGATATCTACTCAACAGTCTTTTTTTAAAAAATCAACAAACATTTATGCCCGTGATATTTAAGGTACAGTGCTAGTACTGGGGATACAAAGACAAAAATGAAATGGTCCTTGCCCTCAAGGAGCTTCTATTTTTCTGGGGAATGGGAATGATAACAATAATAGTAATAACAATTACCATTTATATAAAATGCTAAGCACTTTACAATTATTATCTTATTTTGTCCTCAATACAACCCTGGAAAGTAGGTGCTATTATTATCCCCTTTTTACAGATAAGGAAACTGAAACAAGGAGAGATTAAGTGACTTGCCCAGGGTCACAAAGCTAGTAAGTGTCTAAGGCCACATTTGAACTCAAGACTTTCTTCACTCAAGAATTTCCAGCACTCTATCAATGTGAATAAATGTAAAAACTGTGGCATCCAGAAAGGAAAAGTAAAGAATTTGGGAAATATATTTGCTTTTTCAAAAAATGACAAAATAAATCATTGAAACAATTTTCAGGGTTTTAATAAAGTTCTTCACCTTCTAAACTCTAAAATGTAATAGCCCCAATTGTAGGTATAATGGAAACAATATGTAAATGGCATTGATGTGAAAATGAGTTTTCTTCTCAGAGCTGATTTGGATTCCTCCTAGCCATTGGATGTAGTTTATTGGCTCATCTATGTGAGCTATTTTTCACTTGTCAGAAGACCTGAAATAAGAATACAGTGCATACAACTATGTACTGTGATTGTGCCAAATTGTAATAAATTTGCTTTCAAATGCTTTTTACAGATTTTTTTCTAATATACCTATAACCTCCAATTAAAATTTAAACATACACAAAGACTCCATGAAGATCTTGCACATGCTAAACCATTTATCCTTATGTGCTTGTCTGTAACTATGATTTTGGAATAAATACGTTAAAGATTACATCCTCTTAATTTGTAGTACAGCATTACTGTGACAATTATTTGATGTCATATAAGTACCTAATTCAGTCGGTAGGAGAAATTTAATAGTTCCTTTTAGTGACATAGCCAGCAAAGGTCTCATTAATTGGCAGCAAGGCCAACAGCTGCAAACTGTTTACATATGACAACTTTTTGGACAAATCAGAGTTTATACAGTTGTGTGTAGTTTTCTCCTTAAGTCAAGATAGCATCATATGGCCAACTCCCTGTTCAGAAATTGCTTGAATTAACCCTGCAGTTTTTCTTAAGGAAAAGAAAAATAACATTAAATAATTTTTTTGCATATTTTCTCTACATGACTGTCTCTGTTTAGATACCCATAGTCCCTTGAAATTGTTGGGAGGAAGAGAATTGTTTAGGGAAAACATAAGACTTTCTGGATTAATATGTAAACTTTGTCAGATTTCAGGAAAGTTACCTTAGTCTCTTTATTATTTCCACAATCACCTAAAAATTTGCATAATTTTTTTTACCTTCCTGATCTAATAGTTAAAGCACCAGGATACCCGGGAATCAGATTCCCTTGACTTGAGGTGCAAATTTACGAGGTGATGGGTGTAAGTGAAGTAGTGAGTTTCTTATGGAAATCATTGGCATTATTATTCATGATTTAAATGTGACATTTTTTCCGTTTTAAAAAAAATACTAATTTTAGTGCTATAGATACACTTGGAGATGCTGTATCATCAGGCACCTTAACAGTCTCACCTGTTTCTTTCCTGTTGTGTCTTCTTGATGAGCAAATCTTTCCTTGCATTTCATAGGAACATGGCACATAATTATTCAATGGGGTAAGAAAGGGTATGCTCTACAAGGAGAAATATTGAGCCAATGAATGGCACAGTTAGCCTTATGGGTTCACCCAGGCCAAGTTTTGCCAGTAATTTCCTATCTGATCTTGACAAAAATCACTTAATCTTTCTCTGGAAGTTCACTCATTCATATTTCTTGTATGCCGAAAAACTTACCAGCTGCTGTGAGAGAGATTGGAATAGGAGACTTATGATTTCACTGTTCTAGGGAATTCACAGGTGTGGAAACTCCCTCTATCAGTGCAGATCAAAAATTTTTTTTGAAACTTAAAACAACAGAGAGCATTGAGAGCTTAAGTAGAGAATTTGGGAAATACATTTGCTTTTTTAAAAAATGACATATCATCTAAAATTTTTTAGGATTTTAATAAAGTTCTTCGCCTTCTAAACTCTGAAATGTAATAGCTCCAGTTGTGGATATGATAGAAACAATATATAAATGGAATTGATGTGAAAATTAATTTTCTTCTAATAGCTGATTTGGATTCACCCTAGTCATTGGATATAGTTTATCAGTTCATCTAGGTGAGCTGTTTTTCACTTGTCAGAAGTGAAGTGTATACTTCTATGTGTCAGAAGGGTGTGCAACTATGTCTCCTAGAGTCGAGACTTGAACTCAGGCGGGAATTAATAAAAGATTGTATGCCTTCAAAGAACAAACAATTTTGCTGGGGAGAAAGGACAAATGAACACAGAAGTAGATAACTACACAATTATAACACTGCTGTCAACAAATGCAAATTAACATAGTATTAACAATGTAATCTTGCTGAAGTGTCATTAAGTGGGGATAGAAAGGAAGATGGGGAGTGAGTTGAGCACATATCCCCAGTCAAGAATAATGGCCCACCAGTGTATCGTGAGGCCTTATTGGATGAATGCCAAGATAGTTGTCCTCATACTCTCCTGGTTAGTGACTTCACTTTCAGCACCCAGCCTGTGATCATGAGACTTCAAGGGAAAGAGACGTGATTTCGCATCATAAAAAATGTCAAAAATGTGGAGTAGAGTTTTTGTGAAAGAGGAAAAGGAACCAAAATAAAGGGAGACAGGGACATGGGGTTGAGGAAATTACCAAAAGGTTAAATTGATTACCAAAGCAAACAGTTAAAGAAGAAAAATCCTTAATTGATGTTCTCTGTCCTCCATGTAGTGAATTCCCAAATATGCATGTGCTTGTATTGCAATATGGTAGTCAGAAATTTGTGGGTCAATAAATGCCATTCTTCTTTGCAATGTTCTTTTTCCCCCAGTGCTAACCTGCACTTGCATATATGAAGTTTTGTAAAGCTCTTAGAACTCCTCAGAGATAATTAATTGCTGTTCAATTGCATAGCCTCTTTGTTCCAAGTGTCTGCTTAAACACATGGAACTAATGTCATCATTATAAAACCAATATGGTTTTGAATGCACAGAATTTTAAGTTATGGAAGGATAAAAATATACTGAAGGCATTGCTACAGGGACTAAGTCTTTGTGGAGGTAATCTTAGTTTACATAGTACAACTTTGGTTTCACATCTTGGATGTAAAAGTTAACAATATGTGGGTAAGAATTTCTTTAGAAGGGAGAAAAATAATGAAAACAGGTTTCTAACTCTTCCTTTTTAAAACCAGATTCAAGAATTTTGTGATATCCCTGGCCTTCACTTCCAAGGCAGGAACAATTCCAAACACATGCCTTTTCCTGCATACAGCAATTTGATATATCCTCAATTCTTCTAGGAAACCTTCCATATACCACTGTTTCTTCATATGAAACATTAAATAATTGTGAGATTTGTTTTCCTTAGGAAGCTTTATAGTTCGATGTTTATTCCCCACAAGCTTTTCATTTTATGACAAACTAGACTTTTTTCCAACCTCACTTTTTTCCCCATTTAAGCGTTTCCAGTAGCTATTACTCATAAACTTGTACATTTGTGCCTCAATAATCAGAGAGGTAGTTTTCTTTGGTGCTTTTTTTTATTTGTCCTACTTTTATGGTGGGGCTGCTCATGATTTACTATAATCATTAAAAGCAGACCTTAATCTACCTCTGTGTGAGAGCATTTCTTGTAAATAAACTGATCCTTTGTCTTCCAGAAAAAAAAATCTACGCCTTGAAAAAATTAAAATGCAATTATTGGGAACCTCTCTGCTTCACTTTTTCCTTGGCATTGTATAACACCCTAATTAGGGTGGAAATTTAATACTCCGCAATTAGTGGGCTGTGTGTGACTAAGGCCATTCTGTTTTGTAAGCACATTGGAAGTGTTTATGTGGCATTTAAGGTCTGCTCATTCAGCATCAGGTTATTCAATGAACTTTGGTTAGCATATTCAATACACATAGATTTACTGAGTCCTCAGTTTCCCACATTCAAACAGTAATTAAAAAGCTATTTCTCCCCACAGTAACCACATTCCTAACTGCTCCCAGTTTTTGCATCTATACACAGCCATGTGTTGGACGAGTAGAGTACTAAAGTATGTGTGTGTGCATACCATCAGAGCTATGTAGATAAATTCCACCTAGTCAGTACTAGTCTTTTAACAGTGACCTAGAAAGTGTTTTTAAACAAAACCAGATTAATGACCTTGAAAGCATTGAAATGCCAGATCGATTTTTTTTACTCCTAATATTCTAAATTGTTGGACTGTGATGTCCAAGTGCAAAAAAACCATCTTGAGACCAAATAACTAAAAAAATGCTTCAACCGTGGCCAAGCACATTGCATGTTTCCAAATAAAAATAGACACATGCTCTCATGCTTAGCCCTCATGTGCCAAGTATCAATTGAGTCAGCCTCAGAAAAGAATCTCACCATAAAGTTATGATGGAATGGAGCAAGTGATCAGATGTGAGTTGGTAAAGTGAATCCTTGTTTAGAAAAGACCACATGAAAGACTGGTACTGGGCTAATGGAAATGACAGAAGGGAAGGATGAAGCTATTTAAGTAATGGAAATGAAAGGAAGAGTGTGGTTGATTTGGTGGAAATAACCAATTTTCTGATAATGAATACATTACTGTCATTGATGGGAGGCAACATAACATCATGGATGTTGGAGACCTGGGTACAAATCTTGCCTCAGATGTTGACCAGCTCTGGGATAATGAGGTCACATTTTTTCAGAGCCTGAATTTCCACAACTCTAAAATAGAGACAATAGCTGCATTACCTACCTCCAAGTGCTGCTGTGAAGGAGAGTACCTTATAAATCTTAAAATGCTGACTAACTGGGAATTTGTTTTTGTTGAGTAATTTTTCAGTCATGCCCCCATTTGGGGTTTTCCTGGCAAAGATACTGGAGTGGTTTGCCATTTCCTTCTCCAGCTCATTTTACAGATGAGGAAACTGAGGCAAGCAGGGTTAAGTGACTTGCCTGGGGTCACACAGCTAATAAGTGTCTGAGACTGGATTTGAGCTCATGAAGATGAGTCTGGTTTTAAGCCTAGTGCTTTATCCATTGTGAAACTGCTACTCAAAGGCAGAAAAGACTTTGATTTGGATGTGTTTCTTTTTGGGATCTATTTGCGGAGGCAATCGGTGGATTCTTTCAATTTCTATTTTGCCCTGTGGCTCTCGAATATCAGGGCAGTTCTTGGTAATTTCTTGAAAGATGATATCTAGGCTCTTTTTTTGATCATAGCTTTCAGGTAGTCCAATAATTTTTAAGTTATCTCTCCTGGATCTATTTTCCAGGTCAATGGTTTTTCCAGTGAGATATTTCACATTGTCTTCCATTTTTTCATTTCTTTGGTTCTGTTTTATAATATCTTGATTTCTCATCAAGTCACTAGCTTCCACTTGCTCCAATCTAATTTTTAAAGTAGTATTTTCTTCAGTGGTCTTTTGGACCTCCTTTTCCATTTGGCTAATTCTGCCTTTCAAGGCATTCTTCTTCTCATTGGCTTTTTGGAGCTCTTTTGCCATTTGAGTTAGTCTATTTTTTAAGGTGTTGTTTTCTTCAGTGTATTTTTCAGTATTTTTTTGGGTCTCCTTTAGCAAGTCATTGACTTGTTTTTCATGGTTTTCTCGCATCCTTCTCATTTCTCTTCCCAATTTTTCCTCTACTTCTCTAACTTGCTTTTCCAAATCCTTTTTGAGTTCTTCTATGGCCTGGGGCCAGTTCATGTTTTTCTTGGAGGCTTTTGTTGTAGGCTCTATGACTTTGTTGTCTTCTTTAGGCTGTATGTTTTGGTCTTCTTTGTCACCAAAAAAAGAATCCAAAGTCTGAGACTGAATCTGGGCGCGTTTTCGCTGCCTGGCCATATTCCCAACCAACTAACTTGACCCTTGAGTTTTTCAGCAGGGTATGACTGCTTGTAGAGTTAAGAGAACTATGTTCCAAGCTTGGGGGGATGCGCCAGCTCTGCCACACCAGCACTCCTCCTTCCCCAAGAACCCCCAACCCAGACTGGACTTAGATCTTCAGCAGGCTCTTCACTTCTGCTCTGATCTGCCACTTAATTCCTCCCACCAGGTGGGCCTGGGGCCAGAAGCAACTGCAGCTGTAGTTCTGTAGCTGCCCCACCTCCGCTGCCCCTGGGGTGGTGGCTGAACCTTGAACTCCTTCCACTCCCGCAGCTTTTCCCACTAACCTTCTCTGTTGTCTTTGTTGTTTGTGGGTTGAGAAGTCTGGTGACTGCTGCAGCTCACTGATTCAGGGCGCTAGGGCACGCTCCGCCAGGCTCCTGGTCTGGTTGGTCCGCACCGCCCCTGCTGGGCTCTGCTCCACTCCGCTCCACTCCCAGCTCCGTGTGGGATAGACCTCACCCAGAGACCATCCAGACTGTCCTGGGCTGGAGACCTGCTTCCCTCTGCTATTTTGTGGGTTCTGCAGTTCTAGAATTGGTTCAGAGCCATTTTTTATAGGTTTTTGGAGGGACTCGGCGGGGCGCTCACGCTAGTCCCTGCTTTCCAACTGCCATCTTCCTCCGCCCCCCTGGATGTGTTTCTATCCCTGAATAATTCATCCAACTCTCCTGTCTAGTATAAAGGCAACATGATTCTTAAAATTAGTTTCAATTCAATTTAGTAAACACTACAGTTATCCCTTCCACATCACAACTTTCCCCATCATGGTTTCAGTATATCGAGGGTCAGCATAAGAAATGAAATGGGAATTTCTGAGTTTTGTGGAAGCCACAGATGACCTACAAAGGCCAGTAGGCTACATAAAAACAGTTTAGAAACTCAGAAATGAATAAAATATATGTATGGTATTGTACAATATCAACCCACATTTTACAATAAGGTATTGTAAATAACCCATAAAAGAAAAAGAAAAAATCAGACTTCTTCTCTGGTACGAAGAGAGGGCCAGGAATTTTTACATAGATTTCCCAGATCACAAGGTGCTACACCCCTAACTCTGGCAGTATAGAAGGGATAACTGTAATCAAATACCTGCTAGGTCAAAAGTACTATACTGGGAACTCATGATATAAAGATCCAAAAAATGAATCAAGCATGTTTTCAATGAATTTGCATTCTTTTTAACAGGGAATACAAAGATAATTATATTCGAGGGATAATCCTGGTATACAGTGGAAAGTACAGAATGTTTCAAAAGTCCTGGTGCAGAATTAAGGTAGCAAAGCTTCAAAATGCAATAAAACTTTTGGGACACCTTTGTAAAAAGGTGGGAGAGTATTTGTATAATGCATTTTTATAATGCCTCCCATATGCCAGGCACTACCCTAAGCACTTCACAAACATTAGCTCATTTGATGCTCATAACAACCCTGTTGGTTAGGGTTTGGTTGAGGAAGTGGAGGAGGCAAAAGGAAGCTCAGTGACTTATAGAGTCATAGAGAAAGGAAGTGTTTAATGCTGAATTTGAACTCAGATCTTTTGATTACAGGCAGGGCACTCTAACCACTGAGCCATACACCTTGTTGCCTCATCCTTGATGTTATGGAAAAGAGAGAGATCAAACCAGAGTACTTAAGGAAAATTTAAAGAGGGAGTAAACATTATCAGCTGGAGGGAAAGAAAGTCAGGAAAACTTAATGGAAGAAGTGGAACCTGAGGGGAGCCTTTAAAAAGGAGGACAGTGAGGAAGATGTGTATTTTGGGTACGGGGAACAGTCCAACATAATGCACAAATTTGAGAGATAACATATCAATTCTGGGGAATTGTTAGTAAGCCAGATTGGATAGAATGTAGAGACTAAGAAGGTAAGTAACAAAAAATATGGCTGGAAATGTGGGTTAAAACCTAATTACTGAAGCCTTTACTAATGATGATGATAATGGAGATAGCACTCAAAGGTTTATGAGTTACTCTACATATGTAATCTTATTTAATCTTCATAAGAATACTTCATCCTTCTTCATAAGAACACTGTGAAGTCGCTGATATTATTATCCCTATTTTGCAGATAAGGAAACTGAGGCAAAAGAGGTTAATGTGGCTTGCCCAGTGTCACATTGCTGGCCAGGGTCTCAACTCAGATCTCCCTGACTCTGAGTCTAGTGTTCTATCCATTACATCATTGTAACAACAATGCAGCTTGCAGCTGCTGTGGAGGCATAAGGCCAATAACACCAGCACACAGGAAGGCTGCCAGCACAAGTTCTTTTGATCTACTTTTCTAAGGAAAGCAACTTTAAGAGGTTTACAATCATACATATATCATTCACTTCGTTCAGGGGTAAAAGCTAGCGCCCTGAACTTCAGAGTGTATACAAGCAGAAATTATATAACCAGAGCTAATAAACACAAACCGGTAAACAGGCTTCTAACCGTCTAACTATATCAGTACATACAGTCACCAGAGAGAAGCATCAGCATCTGGGTTTTCAAAGCCAGAGGGATGAGGGGGGAGGGCTCTGTGATGGCTACCCAGAGTCTTGTCTGGTCAAATCACACGACACTCTTCCAGTGAGTGAAAGTCCCAAACAAAATGCTAACCTTAGAGTATATATACCTTTCTTCAGGCTCAGAGGGCATCACAACCATGTGACTCGAACCCATGTGAACTAGGCATTCTTGTGACTTAAGAAGGTCATCAAAGACTCTTGATTCAATCAAAGATTCCTGTTTGAAACAAAGGCAAGACTTATCAAAGGCACTTGATTACCTCAGTAAAACAGCAAAAAGTCCCACTTTGCTTGCCATTACATTTGAAATGCAAGACTCATCAAAGGCACTTGATTCCCTTAGCATTCCAAAAGAGAAAACAGTAAAAAAAAAAAAGTCCCAACCTGATTACCATTACAGCCATCTATTTTAAATTCCAGGCTAAAGAATTAATAGGGGCAGCTGGGAGGGGTAGTGGATAGAGTGCCCTGCCTGGAGTCAGGAAAATATGAATTCAAATCTGGCCTACTAGCCCCGTGAGCCAAACACTTAACCCCATTTGCCTCAGTTTCCTCATCTGTAAAATGAGCTGGAGAAGGAAATGGCAAACCACTCCAGTATATGTGCCAAGAAAACCCAGAATGGGCTGATAAAGAGTCAGACGAGACTGAAATGACTGAACAACAAAGAAATTAATATTTCAACTGATTGGTCACGGGAAACCACTGAACTTTGAGCAGGGACGTGACAGACTTGTAGGTCTGGAAACCAATTAGAAACATACACATTTATTACTTGCCTGCCTTATGCAAAAAGAAGGAACAGAGATGAGTCTCTCTCTCTCTCTAAGGAGCTTGCCAGTAGTAGTCCCTGAGAAGAGGACTGATTAGTAGAATATAATATGCTAGACTGGGAGTCAGCAGAGATGTGGGCTGAAAACCTGACACTAATAGCTGTGTGACCATGTGCAAACTGCTAAAATTTCTCTCAGCCCTGGTTTCCTCATCAATGAAGTGAGAGTAATTATTCCAATGGTATCTAATAATTATAGCTAACATTTCTATCGTGCTTACTATGTGCCAGGCACTGTGCTAAACCCTTTCCAGTTATTACCCCATTTGAGCCTCACAACGGTACCAGTAGTGGAATACTATTAGTGTCACCATAAGACTAACCATGATAAGACAAAATCATGATAAAAGAAATTACGAATCTGAGAAATTTTAAGAGACTTGAAGATTTGTATGAATTGACATATACTCATAAGAGCATAGTAAGGAGAACCATTATCCCTACTTTAAAGTTAAGGATTATGTCCAGTTTCACATGGCTATTATGTGTCCCAGGTAGATTAGAGCTCAGGTTTTTCTGATTCCAGTCCCAGCATGCTACCCACTGCCCTGCCAAGCCACCCTTTGTAGTGTTGTCATGAGATTCCCATGAATTAATTAATAGAAAGTGTTTTGCAGACATTACATTCTATGTAAATCCCAATTGTTGTTATAGCCCAGGAGAGATTCATCAGGGCCTCCACCAGGGCATTTGCCTGTGTGAATGGAAAGAATGGGGTTGAGTTGAGAGAGATCGTGGAGGTAGAATTAACAGGACTTGGCAACTGATTGAAAGTAGAGGCTGAGGGAGAGAGAAGAGTCTGTTAGAGTCTGGGGATGCATTGCTTGAAAGTAGGAACAGCTGTGCCCCAGAGGCCGTGCAGCTGCTTATGATTTTGTGGGCCGATTTAAGAGGCTTCAGGGTGTACCCACAGTGCTGGTGTTAGGTATTGTGGGAGAAACTTGGCCTGGGGTGTATGGAAGGAGGTTGGAGCATATGGCTTGGGATGTTTTTTCTTTCCCATTTTATTTACATCACTGTCATTTCCCCACCCCCTTCTCCCCAGTTCCCCCAGAGGACCCACAGGGAGGCAGAGTGCCCCAGGGAAAAGACTGTTAGCTCTTGGAGTCAGAGGCCCTGGGCTCCAGTCCTGTTTCTGTCACTACCTGTGTGACCTCGGGCCTCAGTTTCCTTATCTAAAAAATGAGGGGGCTAGACTAGATGGTGGTAAAGGTCTCTTCCAGTGTTAAGTCTACGATCCCTCCCTTGTAAAAAGAAGTACGGAAGACAGAAACCACAGGGGAGACATTTAAATATGAAAAACCAACAGGTAAAAGTAAAGCAAAATAAACCAACCTGTTGACCTTGCCTGATGATGAATACCCTCCTAGTCCTCTACTGAAAGGGAGGGAGGTATGTTTTATCATTAGTCCTCTGGCACCAACATTGGTTATTGTATCAATCTAAATTCTGGTCTTTTGGTGATGTTTTCCTTTACAGCATCATGACTCTTGTATATTGTTATCTTGGTTCTCTTTATTGTGTTCTTATGAGTATATGTCAATTCATACAAATCTTCAAGTCTCTTAAAATTCCTCAGATTCATAATTTCTTTTATCATGATTTTGCCTTACTATAGTGAGACTAAGAATATTTTACCACTAGCAGAATACTAATAGTATTTTACTACTAGCAGAATACTAATAGTATTTTACTACTAGCAGAATACTAATAGTATTTTACTACTAGTAGAATACTAATGGTATTCTACTGTGTAAATATTCCATATTTTGTTTCACAAACAGGGGGCATCTGTCCTGTTTCTAGTTTTGGGACTCGTTTGGGTTTTGGGTTATTGTTTTTGCTAACATAAGAAAGTACCACTACAAATATTTTAGTCTATAGGGGAACTATCTATTTGTCTTTGACTTATGTGGAGGGGTAGGCCTAATAATTTTTCACTGGATCAAAGGACATGAACAAGTTAGTCAGTTTTCTAGCAAAGTTCCAAATGTTTATCATTAAACACAGTTTATCATTAAACACAGTTCCACCAATAATGTATAATCTTGTGCCTCTCTTCCTTGTCTAACGTTAACTGTTTCTGTCATCTTTGCCAATGTAATGGGCAGAAGGAGAAACTTCAGTATTTTAATTTATACGGTTCATTGATTATTATCAGAGGAGTTGGCAGTGGAATGCAGGGCAGATCATCAGACTGTGAATGATAGAAGTAGAGTGTGTTTATGAGAATCAATGAGTATGAAGGAATTTGGGGAGCTTAGAGTCCTGGTTATTTATGCCAAGTATCACAGTTTGTTACGGTTGGCATCCATACCCCTGACCAAAGTTTTAGGACATAGTACAAGTACAAGTATATGCACTAGGGTATTGTTTTGTATTCTAAATCTTGGTGCCTCCCACAAAGACTCACAGGTGAATCCTGGGAAGCTGTGGTGAACAGTTTACATTGCACAGGAAATATGAATGTCAAATTATTAAACTTGCTGTAGTGTCCACTAGGGAAGAGGAGATTCCTATACATGAGGTTAGGTAAAAATAAAGGGACCTAGAACAGGGGGAATGAATGAAAGCAGCTGACTACAAGTGGCATTTCTTAATAAAAAGAACGATGATTTCAAGGTCTTGAATCTAAGTGGTCCTGAGGGTGGCAGGGCCATCAAAAGAATTAGAGCAGTTGAAAGGAGGGGAGGGTTTAGGGGCAAAGATGATCATTTCAGTTTTGAGCATAAGTTTAAAGTTGAAAAATGTCAGCTTCACAAGTACAGGATAGGTAAACATGGCTGAACAATATCTGTTTAAAACATGTTGGTTTAGAGGATGGTACGCTCAATATGAGTCAACTGAGTAACATGGCAGCCAAAAAAAATTAAAAAGTAATATGGGCCTAAAAAGCTTCATTTAAAGGACAATAGTGAGTTGAATGTTGGATGTGATAGTCCTGCTGGCCTCAAGCCATACTGCATCTGGAGTATTGTGTTCAATTCTGGGTGGCACATTTTAGAAGAGGTGTTGATAATTGGTACATATCCAGAGGAAGAAATCATCAAACTGAAAAGAATGGGGGCCATGGCATGTCAAGACTTAAAAGACTGGAGATGTTTAACCTAGAGAAGAAGATCCTTAAAGGATTACCTGATAGTTGTCTTCAAGTACATGAAAAGGGGCTTAGATTTATTCTGCTTGGCCTCAGAAAGCAAAACTAGGAGCCATGAGTAGAGAAGCCAGGTTTGGCTTTAATGGAAGGATAAACTTCTTGACTACTAAAGCTATTCTAGAAGGGGACAAGCTACTTAGGAGGTAATGGGTCTCATTCACAGGAGAATTTCAAGTGGAAGCTAGATGATCATATATTATCAACATGTGTATGCATAGCACCTTTCATGAGACTGAATATTCAGAGAAATTTTTTAAAGGAGAATATTTACTTAATGCTGAAATATAGGATATTGTTTTTATTTATCAAACTGAAACTTAACCAAACTTGAGCTTAATATACATGTATGTATGCATATATATATATATATACACATATACACATATGTATGCATGCATATATATGTGCTTATATATACACACAGAGATATATATGTATATATTTGTACTTCAAAGTTGTGTGTTTGTATGTGTGTATATATGTGTATGTGTGTGTATACATATATATTCATTTACAGCAAGGTGATAATTGAACTTATGACAGCTGTTGAGATCACCAAGAAAGAAGGTAGAGAAAAGAGAATGGAATATACAGGACTGAAATTTGCTAGATACCCATGATCAGGAGAAGCAAGATTGAATCAGTGATGGAGATTAAGGAGACAAATTTTGACCATAGAGCCCACAGTTCTATTACTGATGTACTTTGTAACTCCCAATAAGTTAATTAATCTGTCTTTTCCTTTTGACCGTTTCTCCTCCTTAAGTGAGTTATGCTGATTCTTTCCATCTACCACTTTGGAAAAGTTCTAATTGTTAGGGAGTTTTTCCTTGTATCAAGTTTAAGTTTGCCTCTTTGCAACTTCTATTCATTAGTCCTACTTCTATCATCTTGAGACCAAGGCACATCAAACCTAATTTCTATTCTTTGTAATAACCTTTCAGACATTTGAAGCAGTAGATTCTCTTCTTCCAACTACGATATTTTGAGTTTAATTAAGTTCCTAGGCCCTCTCCTCCCTCTTTCTTCCCCCTACTGTCCTTTAGGAAGATATTTCTATGGTCTTCATTCATCATTATCTGTGGTCTTAAACCCTAGAAATCAGTAGGTATATATTCCATTCTGTAGTATTGACACAGATATAAATTTCAATAAGTACTTATTCAAGATAGGAAATTTCAAAAGAAAACCTATATTGACCCATTGGTCTTAGTTTTTCATAATTCAACTGTATCGTAAGCATTTGTTCAGTTTTTTGTTAACCTTAAACACATGTACAATTATTGACTTTATTGACTTTTAGACAATTTTCATTGCAATTATGTGAGGAAGTGTCTTGTAAACTCTGAAGTACATGTGTTTTCCATGTTGTTTTTTTCTTCTATAGGAATTGCTTATTTGGGAGGAGTATGCAGTGCTAAGAGGAAATGTGTACTTGCAGAAGACAATGGTCTCAATCTGGCATTTACAATTGCTCACGAACTGGGCCACAAGTAAGCATTACACTCTTAATTCTGCCTCTTAAAACGGTTTTGTAAATATAATTCATTCACTTTGATATAAGTTCTTAAAACCAAATTTGTGTTTTAAAATAATGTTATTCAAAAATTCTATCTTTTTTACATGGGATCAATTTTGAAAATGTATTTGATATGCACCTCTCTCAAAAGAAAAACTATGGCAACAATTTATAAACAATTAAGAAGTTCTGGTTAGTGAACAGTTTTATCCTCATCTTGAAGGTCTTGAATTCATAGCCTTTTGCTTGTTTTTAAAGCCAAACAGTAAAAAAGAATAGATACTCGCTTGGGTTGACTTACTTGGACAACATCCTATGTAATGAAATAATCTTTTTGCCATATAAATGAATGATTACTACAATTTATTATTTCAATTAATGGGATAATTCTTTCTACTTCTAACATTAATTTTCTTTTCCAGATTCTTTCTAATAAAACCCAAATTTCTGAGTATAGACTCAATTCTAGCTTCTAAGAGAATGTCCTAGATTTAAAGAAATACTTATTTCCCACCTCCCAGGACCTGATGAAATGGATTCACAGAATGTTCTCATTTGAAGTGACTTTACAGCTTGTAGAGTCTAATCTCTTCATTTTACTGGTAATGAAACTGTGGGTCAGAAAGATTAAGTGATTTGCACAGTGTTTAATAATTCTTGCATGACAGGAAACAAGGTTCCTTTAAAAAATAATTTGAAAATTTTATGTTTATTCCTGAAGTGGCTATCCGCTTCATATTCATTAAATATACAAGTGAGAGAATCTACGCAATTATCATAAAAGAAACAATTGTGGTTTGAGTGCTTTATAATTTACACTATATGTAGAAATGTTTTTTTCTAGAATGGAAAGAGTTTAGTGAAATGGAAATATAGTTCATAGAAAAATTAATATTTCAAGGTAAAGTCCCAAGTAACCCACACATATGGGTCATCAATTTGGAAGTCCACTTTCCTGCCATGGAAAAGCTATATGTACAAGAAAGGATAATCATTTCATCTTCAAATTTATTTCTATTTTCATCGCTTCCATTTAAGAAGGGGGATTTTGGTAGGAGATATTTCTATAGTTGTTAAACAGTATAAACAAACTAAATTATGAATACCTTTATGTGATATTGTAGGCAATTCTTTAAATTAAGAAGGGCATTGAGCCTTGTAAGTTTAGTTCCCTTAGCAACAGTATGAACAAGAGACCGTAATTAGTATTGTTTTACCTGGACGATATTTTCTATATCAGTGACATTTAGCTTCTGTGTTTACTTTGATCCTTGGCTGGGTCCTTTCTTTGTCAGCACAGGTAAGCCTTCCGCCTGTGTGGGTCACTCGCTGTCTTTCTGCGTTCATCTACCCCATGGCTCTTGTCTCTGACTTCCTTCTCCCCCGTACCTCTGCCACTGCTTTTCAGCTACCTTTTAAATGTTGTCTTCCCCCATTAGAATGTAAGCTCTGTGAAAGCAGGGACTGTCTTTCTTTTGACTATATTTGTATTCCCAGTGCTTAGTATAGTGCTTGACACAGGGCTTAATAAATGTTTGTTGTCTTAACAGACTCTACATGCCTTCATGTTCTTTCAGAAAAATCATGCTTTTGTTTAATGTGCTGGCTACCATTGTAATACTGACTTCCAATTCTGAGGACTGAAGAAATTCCAGATAGTTTCTCACATTTGTGAATACAATGTCCAGAAAGCTTTGAACCAAATTTGTCGTATCTAAATTCTTTGAAATTTCCACCTAATTTGGCAAATTTTGACTATCAAATTAAAATTGTACTATTAAGAAATGATGTTCTGAACTTCTATGTCTCATAGCTTCATGTAACATACATATATATGTATATATATATATATACACATATATACACACACACACACACACACATGCACATAAACTAAATATAAAACTTTTCTTCTTTTTCCTTTAAAAATATAAGTACAACAATTTCTGCCATTATCCATTTTAGTCTTTTGGATCAAATACATGTATAGTTAGCACAGGATATCTGAAGAGAAGAAGGTTAATTTCAGTCATATTTTGATGTTACTCTTTAGCTAAAATCTTGGAAGACTACAGCCTACTGTTTATAAACCTATTGTCCTCAATTACGTACAATAACAAATACCTTTTTATTAAAACCAATAAGTCTTGGTTTTTTTTTAACCTTATCTTACTTTGTATGATTAAAGTGCTCTTAAAGTCTGTTGCCTCAGAATTATTTGATTTAGTAAGAAAAGGATGTTTAAAGTCCCACCTTTAAGATTAAAACAATAAACTCTTCATCTGTAGGAATCTTCCAATTATACCATGCGTAGTGTAATCAAACCAAGGGAAGGAAATTGGGTCATTTTATTATTTAAACTAAATAGTACCCTGCTATACATGTATGAAACTTGAAAGTGAACTCACCATCCAAAACAGGATGAATCTTCTCCAGATAAATATCCTTCACTGCTGACATTTCTGAATAGGTAATTGAATTCTGCAGCAATGATTTTCTCTAGGGTAAGCACATCTCAATAGTATTAACTAATAGTATTAATAGTAATATAGCTCATTCTTTCTCAAAGTAGGATTTAGAGACCACTGTTGAACATTTAGATCTTCCAAGTGGTCCATTGTCCAGTATTTTCATGTGTATTACGTCACAACATATAATTCATATAATATGTTTTGTTGCTTGCATGAATGCCTACAAATAATAGTTACAAAAAAACACTATTTCATTGATCTCTGATTAGAAATAACATTGATGTCTCTATTAATTTTTATAAGTTTTGTTTCATCTTGTATTTAATATGAAAAATGGAAATAGAAGCAAGATGGAAAAGCTATTCATTGAGGGTGTCGTCTTTTTTTTCCTCGTCAAATCAGTTCGGTGAACAAATAAATTTGGGAACAATTGGTGTGGACAGCTTCTGACTCTTTCTGACTTCTTTCCTTCATTTCAGCAGAAGAGAGAGGGAAATACCTTATAATTGGATTAACATTAGCAAAAGGATACTTTCTTTACCAGAGTGCACTCTTTTCATGTTGAGACAGCATTAGGCTTCTGTTCTATGGCTTTCAGAGTATTTCCTTCTACTCAGAATGCTAGGAGAACAAAAATAAAGCAAAGTCATTCAAGTGGATTTCAGTTAGTGTCTTCTGAATCTTTAAGGATCATGACCACATTAAATAAGGATGAAAGGAAGAGAGAGGAAGAGAAGACCAACATAAATTTTCACCAATACCTTTCACATACCTTCATTTGCATTTTGGAATCTAATGGTGAAGAAAAATACATGACCTCATCCCTCTTTTCTGATTAATTCCATTGAAAAAGTTGCAGTACTTTAAGTGGGATAAAGTATCATTAGCAATTGCTTAGATTCTCTTTAAACCTGTTGTTCTAATTAGAGCTCACTGGTGAATTTCTGGTTTTAATGTTAAAAAAAAAAGAAACATTAATTTGAGTGACCAGTTAGATTTTGGCCATCTAGGCCATCTGGATCAGAAGTTCAGAGATTTTAACTGAGCAAGTCTAAATAACTTTTGCAAGCTTTATCAGACTAGAGAAAACAGAGAGAGCTGACAATGGACTACCATGCTTAATTTATTTTAGATTCTGTACTTAAACATTTTAAAATACAGGTGATCAAGTGGTTTACTTATCCAGTAAAGCAAAAGAATAGTATAATGAGGACAGTCTAACATGCCAATCTGTGTTTCTGATCGCCACCAAAAGAAATCTTTTAGCATAAAAATAATCCCTAGAAAAACCAGAGTCATTGTCCTAGTAAACTTCTTCTGTCATTGGCTTTTTTTCTGGTACCACTAGAAAGTTGTGGCATTGAAAGGACTGATACAGCTAAGATTTATCGTTTCCATTTTTTTGGCAACACAAAGCTATTGACTGTGACTGATTAATATTAAAATTGTAAAACATGAGAAGCAATAAATGATCTCCAGGTTTTTGGGTAAGAAATAAGAATAGATAATCTTATTGTAGATGACACTGCAATTTTTGTTGTAAAGATAACAAAAAAAGCAATCTTTCTTTTTTTCATATTTTTTTATTTTAAAATTAAATACAAGTTGACAAAAGAAAAAAAAATTACCTTGTGCACAGCAGACCATAGAAGAGAATTCAATGTAAAATAATAAATTTCATTTCAAGAGAACCTACATGATGAATACTACATATTGTTTTCAAAGCTGCCCAGCTTTTCTTTGCTTCCTTGTTGGTTTTCTTTTGTTCTCTGCTGTGCACTTTTTACTTTATTTTTTTCCATCTCCCCTACCCCACCCTAAAGAAGGCTAAAATAAAGTGTGGACACACACACACACACACACACACACACACACACACACACACACTGATACGTAGATATCTATAAACATATAAACACATATACACTCATACACATATGTAAGACCATAGTATGTTTATTTCCACCTGTCCTCTGTTTCTCTGAAGGTGGACAGCATCTTCCTTCATAGGCTGAAGACTTTCCATGTTTTTCTAAATCAACCAGCACATCATTTCCTACACCAAAGCAATATTCCAACCCAATCACATCCTGAAATATTGTTTATGATGGTTTTTCCCCAAATTTTCTGCATTTCTTCTATTCTTAACTACATAGGTTTTATTTATACAAGAAATTTTTGATTTAAAATAATCAAAATTACCCTTACATTTCAACAGTGCTCTCCCTTATAATATAGTTTGATGTTTGATGCTGCTGAATCTACTTTCTTTAAATCTTTTTTCCTGGTTTCTTTGAAGTTCCTGACTTTTTGCTCTTCCAAATGAACTTTGTTATTATTTTTTCTAACTCAGTAAAATAATTTTTAATAATTTAATTGGAATGACATTGAATAAATAGGTAAAATTGTCACTTAAAAATTATATTGGTTTTACCTATCCATGAACAATAAATATTACTTCCGTTATTTAGATATGACTTTATAAAAAATGGTTTATGTTTATGTTCGTATACTTCCTGTGTCTGTTTTGGCAGATATACACTCAGGTATTTTATACTGTCTGGGTGTTTTTAAATGGGCTAAAACAATATTGAATAATATTGCTGACACCTAGTGTAGTTTCTCTGTTTTTCACTTTTGGTTAAATCTATTTTAACTTTAACTTTGTCTGAGATTATGATTACTATCCCTGCTATTTTTATGTAATATATTCTACTCCTGCCCTTTATTTTATCTTTGTATGTATCTCTCAATTATATGTTTCCTAAAAGGAACATATTGTCGAATTCAAATTTTTAATCTGTCATCCATTTCTATTTTGTAGGTAAATTTGTCCCATTCACATCTAGGCTACAATTACTTGTTTTTGTTTTGTATTGTTATTTTTTTCAAGGTAATTGGAGTTAAGAGACTTGCCCAAGGTCACAGAGCTAGTAAGTGTCAAATGTCTGAGGCCAGGTTTCAGCTTGGTTCCTCCTGACTGCAGAGCCTGGTGTTCTATCTACCCTGCCACCTAGCTGCCCCTGCAATTACTTGTTGTATTTTTTCCTCCTTCCTATTTTTCCTCACTATCCTTCTTGCCCTATTTGCCCTATCTCTCCTCACTCCTCTGCTTTACTTCTACCTACTACCTTGCCCTCCTGTTCCTTAACCTACACACCCCTCTAAAATTCCTTCCCTTATTTGCTCCCCCCACACTATCCCTCTTATTTCTTTCTGAATTTAGAAAACTTTTATACATACATGCATACATGTACACATACATCTCTATCTATCTCTCTATCTAACTCCCTTTTAAATCCATTCCTGATGAGAGTAAGATTACAGTACTACCCACCCCTCCTACCTTCTTCTTATCAATTTTTCCTTTTATGCCTCATTTTTATGAGATAATTACTCCTTTTTATCTCTCCCTAATCATCCCATCATATTCAACTCAGCCCAAGCCTTTCTTTCAAACTACCCAAATAATAATGACAATCATAAGAGTACTGTTAATATTTTCACATATACAAAGTAAACAATTTGACCCTACTGAGTTCCCTATAATTGGTCTTTAATGTTTACCTTATATTTTTCCTGCATATTATATGTCTAATTTTCCCTTAAATTCTGGGGGTTTTGTCACAAAAACCTAAAAGTCTTTAAGTTGGGTACATGCCCATTTTTTTCATTCAGGATTATACTTAACCTTGCTAGTTAAGTTACCCTTGTTCATAACCCCAGCACTTTTGCTCTATGAAATACAGTATTCCAAGACCTACAGTCCTTCTACATAGTAACTGCTAGGTCTTGTGTAATCCTTATTGTAGCTCCATGATTTTAAATTGTTTTTTTCCTTTACTTCCAATATTGTCTCCTTAACCTGGAAGCTTTGAAATGTGGCTATGATATTCCCTGTGAGTTTTCCTCCTGGGATCTCTTTCAGGTAGTGATCAGTGGATTTTTTTCTATTTCTGTTTTGCCTTCTTGTTCTAGAACTTCAGTGCAATTTTTCTTGATAATTATCTTATATCTTATAATTATCTTATAATACATATAATATATATGTAATTAAAATTATCTTATAATATTTTGTCAAAGTTCTTTTTTATCATAATTTTCAGATAGTCTGACTACACTTATATTTTTTCTCCTTCATCTGTTTTCCAGGTCAGTTGTTTTTCTTATGTTTCATCTTCTCTTCTATTTTTTCATTCTTTTGATTTTGTTTCATGATTTCTTAGTATTTTAGACTGTCATTAGCTTCCCCTTGCCCAATTATTGTTTTCAAGGAATTACTTTAAGTTTTTGACTCTCTATTTCAAGTTGGTTGACTTTCTTTTCATAATTTTCTTGGATTGCTCTTTTTTTTCCTAATTTTTCCTCAATCTCTCTTATTTAAAGTCCATTTTGAGTTCTTCCAGAACTCTTTTTGTGCTATGGACCATTTGACATTTCTCATTGGAAAAGGAATGGCTTTTTTAGTTCAATTATCTTCTTCTGAATATCAACCCAGCTCTTCTTTCTCCCCACGGTAACTAACTATGGTTAGGTGCTTTCACCTTTGCTTATTCATTTTTTTTGTTTTGTTTTTACCAGTTATTAGTTTGACCAAGTTATAGTCCCGAGGTATGGGGAATGATGCCCCAAGTTTCAGGTCCTTCTTACTGTTATTTTCTGTGATCTTTCTTGAGTCCCACCTTGGACTGTCCTCTCCACTCCTAAGCCATGCTAGGTCCCCCAGTCTCACTATCCCACAAACGATCTTGCTCTGCTCTCCCTCAGATAGCTGCAAACTATAGCTGTCCTTTCAGCCCTGGAACTGAAACCAGGGACTTTGCTGTCCTGCAGGTGCCCACAGCCAGTAGGGGCTACTGCACTCTCCAGATGTGTGCTAGCTCTTTCTCCCTGCAGCCACAACCTGGGAAGGGTCTGGTCAGCATAGCTGTGCTTCATGACTATGGAAGTTCCTTCAGTCTTGTACTCAGCTGTCAGATCCCCACACTGTCTGCCAAATGAAAGTTTCTAAGGTGGAGCCTATCTCTCAACCCAGTTGTCCCCAGGGCTTGTTGTTTGTTGATTCTTAGGTGTTGGCCTGGGGGTGTTTGCATTTCACTCAGGTGGAACCACTGTCCCTGAAGGCCCAGTATTTTCTGGGGTCTTCTCCTGGTATCTCAGAAGGACACCTGCTTTATCGCCATGTTTATTTCTGCTACTCAGAGGTGATGTTTTATCTTTGTCTGTGTGTGTGGAGGAAATTTAGAGAACTGAAAGTTTTCTGACCCATTCCACCATCTTCCTAGAATCCTCTCCTCCATCTATTTGTTTCTGCTGAAGCTAAAAATGAGCAGCATCTTAGAAAGATCATATGAGAGATCTGAAAGAGACCTCAGGGTCTATTTAGTCAAGTCCCACTCATTTTACAGATGAGAAAACTGAAGCTCAGGGAGATTTTGGGATTTATTTATGGTTATCTAGGTTATATGGTGTCTATTTTGACCCAATTATTTAATTGTTTGGAATATAACCTCAAAGCATTGTGATTTTTTAAAAGAACAATGTAGTCCAAGATTTTTATAGCAACATTATTTTTAATATAGGGAAAAAGGAAACTACCTAAAAGTCCAACAACTGGGGAATAAATATATTCTGTCATATTCACATATGTAAAATATTAATACAATTAAGACAGATAAGTATAAGGAATGTAAAGAAATACGGAAAAACTATGAAATACTGCCAAGTGAAAAAATGTCAAAAGAACTGAATATGCAGTATGATAATGGAAGATGATTAGTGAAGAGGAAGAATTCTGGTAGAAACTAAGGAAGTCTGAAAAGCCATGACATTTCGTGTGTTAAATTCATCTATATAATAACTTCAAAGTAAATTTCATCATTCATAATTATTTTAATATTAAATTTGCTATAAATCATTTATCAAAAAAAGGAGAGAAATGTGGAAGAGCAGAACGAAGTTTTTATTTGCATCAAGCACATGATATCATGGTAGAGTTGTTGTTGTTTTGCCAACATGTGAAAGACAATTTGTTCTTTCTTCACTTGAAAAAGATAAATGATGTCTTCATTGCAGAGCAAGAAATTAGTTGCCCTTCATGGAGAATTTATAATCTCCACTATGAAAGAAATAACTGAATCAATAATTAATGTGTCTGAATCATAGGATCATAGGACCTAGAGCTAGCGGAGATGGTAGACATCTAGTTCAACACCTTCATTTTACACATGAGGAAAACTGAGACCCAGAGAGATGAAGTAACTTATCTAGAGTCTCTCAAGTAAGTAGTAGAGCAAGAATTCAAACTTAAAGGTATTTACAGAAAATAAAACGGCACTGCATGTTTGATTTTTGGACTTCTGAAGTTCCTTCTAAAGGAATTATTCCCACATGGATCACAAAGAGAAGATAGTTTGGATTTGACAAGTGTTTGGAGGCTATCATATCCCAGAGACGTTCTGCAGGAACACTTCCCCAGTTGATATTTTCAGATTAAGGGTCAAGTGTTCCTAAGTATGCATTCACTAATTACCACAACATATATTTTATTTCTTTAGCGAGTAATGGGTGATTTTGTTCCTGATGGCACTTGTACATAATCCTTATTATCCCTAGGAGCATAGGAAGTTGCTTTTTCCTCAGAAGGTATATATACACCTTATAGGGAAAAAAGCCTCATGCTAACTATAAGTCTATTAGTTCTTCTTTCCTTTCTCCTATGTCACATCCATCCACCTTCCACTTGCTTAACATATATTTGGATTCTTTATTAGTATCATAAGGTCTAGAGTTGAATTAAGCTATTTTCTTAGGTTGGCCCAGTTAGTTATAGAACTGAGATTTGAGCCCAAGCCTGCAGATTACTTGTCCAGTGCTCTTCCCACTATACTTCGTCCTCACTGATAAACTGGAAATAGAGAGGCTTTCTTCCAATCATTTCACCTTTTCCTCTGACACAGAAACTAATTTGCTCTTAGTAGGTTATTCATTGTCTATAAAAATTAAACCAAAAGAAAACAGGATGTAATATTTGAAACAGCTTTCTGACTCTCCATACATGTTTAGTCTGAAATTCTTAGCTCCACATGGCCCCCTAAGACCATTCCTGCTACTACAGTTATCCCTTCCCCATCACAACTTCCTCCATCAAGGTTTTGACATATCATAGATTGGCATAAGAAATTAAAGGGGAGTTTTGGGGAGTTTTGCAGAAGCACAGATGACCCATGAAGGCCAGCAGACAACAGGGAATAAGTTTAGAAACTTAGAAATGCATAAAGGAAATGTATAGTATTGAATAATATTAACATATTTTATCTTTTAATATCATAATAATTCAGACTTCTTCTTTGGTATGAAGGGAGGACCAGAAATTTTCCAGATCAAGGGGGTATGGTACCCATAACCCCTGCAATGTGGAATGGGTAACTGTACCTACAAATTTGCAGATATTCCTCAATTTACTAATAACTATAGTTATTATTCTCTTATTAGTGAAATGAGTGCCTGTGGTAAATGTTCACTTTAAAACACATTTTCTATTTGTATTAGTTTTAGGTAGAGAAAACAACTAAACATGATACTCATTTTAAAAAGCTGTGTTCTACACATATGTAGGGATAGGGGACCAGATTTATGGTTTCACTGAGACAGAAGCCTTTTAGATGAAGAAACGTCCCCCATCAGTATAAGTCAATAACTTTTCTGCGACTTGGTCTGAGAAAGTTGACCACTGACGGGTTTATAACTTGCATTTTGCGTGTTTATTTGGAAAATAATGTAATCACTATGACTTTAACTCTGTTACACAACAGATGAAACACATAGGAATGGTTTTCAAAATTCTCTTCTTTCCTTATGCTTCCACCGCCCCCTTATTTTTATTCAATGCCCCACCAATTGCACCTGAGGCTGCTATGGCTTCCCTTCCCCATTGTTCCAACTCCCCCCAGGGGAGTGTTGTCACACACTTTGGGAACCTATATGCTTGCCTTTGAGCTCTCTGTCCCCCACACATCTCTCTCTTAATTTCCTTGGCTCCCTTCAAGACCTAGCTCAGACCCAGACATCCAAAAAGGCCTTTTCCAGTCTCCTGCCTCATTGAAGGTGATAACGCCTTCTCTTTTCTGAGTATCTTCATCTGCTCTGTAGATAATCTTGAACATAGCTGGTTATTTACATGTTGACTTTTTCATTCACACACATGCACTTTGAGGGCAGGAGTAATGTTTTTGTCTTTCTTTGCGTCCCATCCCTAGCACTTAGTAGAGTACGTGGTAAGCACTTGATAAATGGTTGTTCACTCATTGACTGACTGACCAGATGAATCAAAAATGGAAGTCCATATTTTAATATGGGTGAGCCTCAATAGCAGATTTAGTTGAACGAATGATACCAAAGAATCTAAATATTGCTAATCACATACTTAAAACTTTCCCCCCTGGGAGAGGATGAACATACTTACGAGACAAAGAGGATCTGAGAGGTTTTGAAACAAGACAAGTGAATCTATACTTATGAAATAGACAATTTAAAGGCCATCCGCAGACTGACATGCACCTTGGAAGTTTTGCTGTTGAATTTTAAAGTGGAATTTCTAGCAGTACAGATATCTTGTCCTTTTTAGGAGGAAACAGACTACCATTGATAACGCTAGGCCATTGAGGACTGGTGATATCCCAGATGATTGTCAGTAAATGATATATTAAGGAATGAGACAGAGGTTAATAGCTTACACATAGAAAAGTTTGCACTGCCCTATGTATGTACTACTGAACAGATGTCAGAGGACACCCCTTGTGTAGTTGAACCTAGTCTCCAAATGATGCAGTGTCTACAAGAAAGGTAGCATTTTAAGTTCCATCTACCAAACACCTGCAGAAAGTAGCTGTGGATGTTTTTAGCCAGAACATAACATTGTACAAATATGTATTTTAAAAATAAAAAATAGAAGTTAGGAAAGGTTATAAGATTGATTGCACGCCTGGGGAAATACTTGTCTTTTGTTCTGCTCCAAGACATGAACTGAATTACATCCCTGGATAGTGTGGTTTATTTGGGGGAAATGGGAGAACATGTGGATGTGTATGGGATGGGGGAAGGGGAGTGTGGGGGGGGGAATGGAAAATGGAGAAAAAAGCTATAACATGAGATTTTTTTCCTAAAGTTTTCACAAACTAGAGTCAAGGTAGTTCAAACTAAAAGAAAATGTCTCAAACCCCAGAACAGGAAGTCAAGAAAGCAATTATCCAGATGTGTGAAGTATGGAAATATTTGCCTGTAATATGTATTAAAAATGAAAAGTCTAATACAGTGCTGGAGTAAAACCAGTACAAATGGGAGACAGATTTGATCATGCAGGTAACCCAGGTAACCCTATTCTAGTAGACAATAAACTGGCGGAACTGATACTCCAGTTAGTATAGTATACTATCATCTCCATGTGAGGAAGGGAATTTCTGGATATTCAACAATGCTTTAGAAATACTAGGGGAAATTCTTTTATTTTAGCCGGACTTAGGAAATTTAAAATCTAAATGATGAGTGTTCTCTCTCTTTCCATTTATTGAACAAAGGATGTTTACGTCCCACTCATCTATTAATAGCCCCAGTTCACTTTTTCACAATCATAGAAAAGTTTAGCCCTGGTTTTCTAGCCAAATTCAAATTTGATTCATTAGGTTCTAGATTTCAAATTTCCCTCTTTCCTCCAGCTCCAATTGGATCCAGTATTCTTCGCTTCCTTTTCCAAACCGTGATTGGTGTTACTCTGCTGTGTTCAGTGGTCCTTGTGTTTCACTAGGGAGGTGGGTGAAGAAATTCTGATATATAATTTGGAATGATTTGAGCCCCTGGATAAAAAAAATATTCCATGAATATTGGTGGGTTTTGCTCAGTGTTATTTTAGTCCTACAAAATTTAAATACACTCAGTCCTAGTTTTTCCTTTTGTTTAGCATTTGCACTACAGAGAATTCTTTCCAGCAGTTCATAAACTAACAGGACCAAATTCCCTTCACTGAATGTATTGAGCTGAGAACACATGACATGTCCAGTAACTATAACTAACAACAAGAAAAAATTCCTGGTGGAAATAATCATCAAACAATGCAGGATTTTAAGAGAGATTTTGGAGGGAATTATTACCAAATGCAGTGAGTTCAGACACTAGTTTCCTACCGTCCTGTGTGACATGTTACCCATATTCCCTTTTTGTACATTCTTCCTCAGTAATGGATTGCATTTTCTGGCACTTTATCCTCCTATCCTCTTTATAAACAAAAGACGAATTTTCTTATGTTCGCCTCCCCTAAACAGTTATTTTTAAAGGGTGAGTGATAGCAAGATCGTACACGCAGCTATGTCATATATTGACCCTTTTAAATTGCATTATTGTAATAAATAAATAACTTTTCATTAGTCAGTAATGACTGGGCAATTATGGTTGTTTCCTTTAGAGTCCTATCATTGGCTCCAAGTTTTATGTATTACCCTGCAGTAAACTCAGAAGAAACCAGAGGAAGGAAGACAGTGCTTACTGCAGTTGTCTGGAAAAATCTAATGTTTTTCAGTCTTGATTGGTTCAGAAGAATGGCTTAAATAGCCTTTATATGTTTGCCAGTGACAGAAGTTTCAAATCCTCATCACTAGATCAGTTAGGAATTAGCCATAATATTGGTGACAGTTAATAAAAACAAACAAAAAACTCAACCAAAAACAATTCAGGAAGTGAGCAGAGGGTCTTTGATTCCCACCTGCATTTTTAACAGTGAGTCATAGCAGCAATTGGCTGGACATTATCATTGTGATGGAGAATACAGCTGTATTTTAGTCCTTTCTCTGCCTCTAGGGTTACATTACTGTAACAATGAGGGTTACAAAAGCAGGGCTGGTGTTTGTCTGTGTAGAAAAGAATGCTCTAAAATTAATTATTGGGTGGATTTCGTTACATAAAATAATGTTGTCCAAAATGGTGTTCAGTTAGCTTCAGACGAGTGGAAAGTTAGATTTGGCCAAGAACCTAGTGTTCTGGAATCCCATCAGAACTAATTCACCCTCTTTAGTCTGAAGAATTGAGGGTAGAAATTAGATGAGACCAGTTTTTCTTAGATTCTCAGTGCCTTGGGCTAGGCCATGTAAATAGATTTTCTTGCGGTATTTTGGCCCTAGGGTCATGTGAAAATAAAAATCCTGGAAGACAAATTGAGTCTTAAGTAGCAAGTTCAGACTGACTCTTATTTTATCCAAATTCACTTATTGATCCATAGAAAGGTTCTTTTTGCTGCTCCATTAGAAATTTCCCTTTGTTATTAAAATGCTATTGAAATTTGAGGGTGAAAATGAAACAACATAAATTATTGTTGAGAGTCTCTCGTGTGTCCTGTCTTCATTACTCAAAATCCCCATTGATTAACTACTCACTATTAGTGGAGAATCCTAAATTAAACACTGGAATAAAACTAGGTTTATTATTCTTTTATTCTATGAGGTTACTAATCGCTGATGTTGTCATTTGAAAGAGTTTTATAGGGACAGACAGGTACCCTGTCACATAATTGAAATAGCTTTGTTCTATAGTCACTGTGGAAAGCCGAAGTTGTGACAACAGCAACAAGTTCAAAGAGTGAGGTTGGGACAACAGAGCAGTGAGATGTTCAGTTAACAAACATTTATTAATCATCTTAGGTACAAAGCACCAAAGGTGACACAAAGGCAAAAAGTGACAATCTGCCCTCACAGTAGGAAACAGCATTTACTAGTAGGTATGGCAGGTGAAGTGTAAGGAAGACACACATACAAATAAGTAAATATAAATCAATTTCAAAAGGGAGAGGGTACTAATAAGAAAAACCTACCTAGGTTCAGAGGGACTCATCATCAGAAGGTTGGATGTAGTTCAGTTGTGCCCAACTCTTTGTGACTTAAATTGGTTGTTTTTTGGACAAAGATACTAGAGTGGTTTGCCATTTCCTTCTCCAGCTCATTTTACAGATGAGGAAACTGAGGCAAATAGATCTAAGTGACTTGTCCAGAGTCACACACCTAGTAACTGTCTGGGGCCAGATTTCAACTCAGGAAGAGGAGTCTCTCTGACTCCAGGTCCAGTACTCTATCTGCTATGCCATCTAGCTACCCCAAAGATTGGTTTACCAGGTGACAAATTTATTGACCCTTCATGAAACTATCTGCTAAAATATAAAAGAGTTGTAATCTATGTTGCTGGACTGCAACCCCTGTACCCACCAGTGAAATCCCAAATCATGAAATATTGAAATGTTGATGGATTAGCAGTATATAATTGCAGTGAAAATCTATCTTACCTTCCTAATGCAAATAAATGCATGCTAGAAGGGTGGGTCCCCAGAATACAGCTGGCTAAATCTCACCCTCAAGGTTCTAACATTATCCCTAAGAGACAGAGGAATGATATTACTATTGACTTAAGCCCCCATTCTGGTGTATTGCACACACACATGCATTGCACACAGTCATGAGTAATTACTACCCCAGTATTATTTGCCTATGTCATTACTTCCCACTATCATTTAATCAGTTGATATTACTGATAAGTAATTAGCATATAGAAAGGACAGAAGTAAAAACATATTCCCCCTAAACCAAGATCAAACTCTCTCCTTGCCTCTTTGGTCCCTAGAGATAATAGCTCCAACTTAAGATAGCTATTACAAATGTTAGTCCCACCAAGTTCTCTTCTTAGGGTGACATAATCACTAGATTTTTGCTACAGGACACAGCAAGTCTGGATCCCATGGAACTTCTCAGAGCTGTGCCCACCAGGCTCAACTGCTAGCAGATTCTACAGTCGACTTCAATTTGGACTTCAGGTGGCTCTTTCAGCCTTTCAAAACTCATAAAGCTGTAGCTCAGCCTATTCCATCTCCTACAGTCATTCACCTAAGAGGAGAATGAATAGATACATAGAGGGGAAGAAAACTCACATGCCACATGTTTATGGGCTACATGGAAACACAAGTAGGGAGCAAAGGACCTAAGGTTTCTCTCCAAACCTGGAGGCTCACAGCAAGCCCTTTTCCATCACCACCAGGAAAGAGATGGATTTGGCTGGTTGATGCCTTTTATATGCCTGAACATTCGGTTATGGTTCAGTAGCTGATGAAAAGTCTTCACCACTCAGTAAGCTGACAAGGAATAGTCACAGAATATCTGTACATGAACTGGGGATCGTTGTCCCTGCATCAAACATCATCATGAACTTCCAGAAGCAGGTTCACCAAACTCCAGGTGGATTAGCAGCAGGCAAAGCCTACCGCACATAATCCCATGATGGGCCCTTATTGGCCAGTGCTCAGTAATGATCATCTGAGTCCAGCCATGGTGTATTTGCAAACAGAAAGAATGTCCATTGGTCATGTTGAATAAGTATCAAACATAGGGGAAATTTAATTGGATGAGCCAGGAGAAAAAATCCAAATAAAAGTATAAATGAGTATTAGAGATACTTCCTAATGATTGCTGGAAAATGATAGAAAAGGTAAATGTAGTTCCTTGTCCAAATCCTGATGATTTCTTACCTAATCTATTTTTAACCAAACATTGATGAAACTTCTCAGTTTGTCAGATAGAATAAAGAACATATATCCTCTCTTCCCTTCTCTCATCCCTCCTTCCCCTCCCCACTCTTTTAGAGTATGAAAAATCATCATGGCTGACATTAATATGTCTCTTCACATGTTTTCTCTTTTGACTCTTGCAACAGTCCTGTAAAGTAGGTGTCATTATTATCCTCATTTTGAAGATGAAGAAACTGAGAATCAGAGAAGTCACATAGCTTGTAAATGTCAATGTAGGATTTGAATCCAGGCCTTCCTAACTCCAACTGCAGCACTTTATCCAATATGAACATTCTTTTCTCTTTCACCACCTGTCTGCCCCCTGTCTACTTCTTTTAGCCTGCCCCACAGGGAGTGACAGTAAGAGATAATCTTGTACTTTTTATGGAAAATACTTGTGAATATGGCATAATCTACCTCATATTCTAGAGAATAACTGGTTGAGATTTTTGGAGCCAGTGATCGCTTTGGCTCTCAAAGGAATAAAAAAAAATCACTTTGTTCCTTCTGAAGGGAAATGATCTCTTCCTTCTTAAATTCTTCATCGTACTTTGTCTACTCTTTCATGCTTATCAAATTGTACCTTATAGTTATTTATGTGTTTTATCCCCTATATTAAATCACAAACCCTTTGAGGGCAAGGACTCTGTCTCATTTTATCCTGGTAACTCCATCATCATAGTAGGCACTATACTAATGTGTGTGTGTGTGTGTGTGTATGTATAATATATATATATTTTCATGGATCTCAAGTCATCCCTGTGGCTACTCCCTCCAGTGGTTCAGATTATAGCCATTGCATTCCATCTCATCCTGTGAGAATCTTGTCCATATTCTCCTATAAATCCATCACAAGGGTCCACCCAGAAAGTTGGGTTATTCCAAATTTCTGTGCATTATGTAAATATGAATGTAGCACACAGGTGATTCATCTGTTATATCTTACTCTCATTATAAAGCCAAACTACCTCTTTTCCAGTCATGTATCCCTTTAATGATATCTTTTGTGATGTTTCTTGTTAATAATTCTTCTTAGTCCCTATGCTACAGCCTGCTTATGTCTACTGTGCAGCCCCCATGACTTGCTATCTTGTTTCCTTAGTAATTGTGGGATTCTATAATTAACTGCTGTAAATCTATATGTAGTAATATTGCCAGAAGACTATTGGGGTTAAAAAAGTAGATCTTGGTATCAGTCAGGGAAAAATGTAGAGTTAAGTGAAAACATTGCACAATTTCTTAAATGTAATGCAGCCTACACTCTTTTTCCTGATCACTTCTGGGCTTGCTCATTTTCCAACTAAAGTATCTGTTCAAGATATATGTATTCATAGACCAGCTCTATGTGTATATCTTACGTTGGACAATAGGATTTTTTTTTATACAGCAGCCAGGTGATGCAGTGGATAGAATGCCAAACCTGGAGTCAGGAAGATTCATCTTCCTGAGTTCAAATCTAGCCTCAGATTCTCACTAGCTGTGTGACCCTGAGCAAGTCATTTAATCCTGTTTGCCTCAGTTTCCTCACCTGTAAAATTAGCTGGAGAAGGACATGGCAAACAATTCCAGTATCTTTGTCAAGAAAACTCCAAATAGGGACATGAGGAGTCAGACACAACTGAATACAACTGAACAACAAAATTCTTTATTGACTTTCCCTTCCTGAACACTTTTGAGTAATTATGGATTTGGAATACTTTGTAAGGTGGTGGGTCTTGACATAGACAATGTGATCAGCAAATAAGAGCATCCAGAAGCTTTCAATATTCATAGGGAACCCCTCTTCCACTTGGACTCTGTTCTTGATGTCCTGTATGACAATAATACACCCTTAGTGGGCACCTATTTCTGTTTTATGGCTTGCTTCGTATTAAAAGTTCAGAAAGTTATCAAAAATAAATCATCTTTGTGCTCGCATCTGTCAAGTAACCTTGTATGACTTTAACATATATGCAAGGGACATAGCTTTTTGGAAGAGAGCCTTGAAGGCTGCGCTTTGTTCTACCAAATATTTTTATAATTAACAAAAACAAAAAGTGTAACAGGATCTCATGTTCTCTCTATGTTTTAATAAATTGTGTGACAATTACGATGTAGTCTTCAGTAGATGGCGTATGTAAGTTAGTCTGTTCCTTTCTCAAATTATTTTGAATCATGTCCTCAATACATGTCCTCTCATATTTCATGAGAACAGTTTTGTAATGTTGAGATAGGTATGTTCGTTGAGATAGTTATTGACATCCTCTTGATCATTGTTACAGTTTATGATTTAGTCATAATTTGTGATTTGTTGTATGATTTAGGTCATGATCTATGATTTCTCCATTGATTCATTGTCTTCTCTTTCATATATGTTGAAGATCACTTCTTCAGTACCCTTAAAACTATGACCTCTAGCTCAGACCTCCTCCAAAGGTACTTGGTATGGTCTAGCTGTCCTTCCCACCCTAATTTTCTTTAATCCTACTGCATTAGTAGCTACTTAATCAATGCTGAACTTAATGGAATTAGAATATTTCAGACTTGGTTTTACTTCAAAATTAAAGGATAATAATCTAGTACCCCCAGAGCTCTCCATTTTTATTCTTATGTACTACACAGCTCTAAACTTTAAAACAGAACCATATTAATAAGCTAAATGGAATTTAATTATTAGGGAGACAAGGGGCTAACCAAATCTCAGCTGAATCAATAGCAGGATGAGCAAAGTTAGCACTGACTCTTTCCTATTCTTGGAAGACTTGGTTCTGTTGAGTAAGCCAAGGATGTGAGGTAGCTACCCTGCAATGAATTGGCTGACTTTTCTTTCTATCCGTTTTCTTCTATCTGGAGAGTCTAAGGTTTCAAATATTTTGGGGAAAGAGATCATATAGCCTGTGATACAAAAAAGCAGAGCTATCAAATACCTTTTATGCTCCCCCTTAAAAACACACTGATATAAGAAATAATTAGTTTTCAAAGTGCCATTTTCTAAATTAGCATTTGTTTTCCTACACAGGTAGTAATGAAGCTAATCTGTTTCATTTATCTACCTGCAGTTGGGTTGCTTTGTATTTTATAATTGCTTGCAATTCCCCCTTTTGGACCAAGGTCAAATTATTGAAAGGCACTTGACAAGCCTGTTCAACTTGAGTGTCAAAATCAGGGGGTGGGGAACCTGAGGCCTCAAGGCCACATGTGGCCCTCTAGGTCCTCAAGTGCAGCCCTTTGACTGAATCAAATTGCACAGAACAAATCCCCTTAATAAAAAGATTTGTTCTGTAAAACTTGGATTCAGTCAAACGGCCACACCCAAGGACCTAGAAAGCCACATGTGGCCTCAAGGCCCCAGGCTCCCCGCCCCTGGTCAAAATCTTTGGGTTATATTAATGTCTGAACTAGCTCTAGGAAAAGTTGACCTAAACATCATTATACTTTAGTTATTTGGAGTGCGATAAAGAATTTGACAAAGAATTTGACTTTTAATTTAGAGAGTATTACTATTTCTTTCCCCTGACCTCCTCATCAAATCATTTTTCCAGTTTTCAGTTGGATAAGAATTTGCAACAGGATGTTGATCAGTTCATCTGAATTAGGTTTACAACATATCTCACTCGGCATTTGCTTACTACTCCCATCAGTAAAGTGATTTAAAGCATATTAAAGTGGTGGTTATTCTCTGTCCATTTCTGTCTTAGCCAAAGATTTCTATGCAGGTTATTCACAGCAGATATCCAACTTATTGCCAATGAAATATAGAATTTTTCTTTCTCAATCAAGTTTTTTTTTTCATTTTTTTGGAATTTCTTCACTGTTCCTAATTTCACTCACATTTTCTTTACATGTTATTCTGTGCCAGCATATCCTGGGATTTATTCCAACCTTGACTGCCACATCTGGACCCCACTATAAGCTCAGTTTCATGTATAGCTCTGAGACCAGTTTTCTTGGTAGTAAATAGCTGTTGTAGCCATTGCCACGGTGTCAGCCAAAGATGCTTCAGTGTGTGGTGGAACCTGTGGGGAGCAGCCAGCTATAGTTCTAAACAGCCAACTTCTCAGGATTCTTTAAAGGCAATTTGTTATATCTGGTTAAGTTCTTGGATGGACTCTCAGAAGTAAAACTTATTAATACTGCCAAATCTGTGTACTCACACTATTCAAATCAGAATACCTACGGATTGTTTGCCAATGAAATTCGATTTTTTTTTGGAAGATGGAGAAAGCAGGGTATGCTAAATCCTTCCCCCTAAAAGGAAAAAAAAGACACACACCAGCAGTCCACATATATGTGTATCTGTATATACACATGGATGTACATATACATATTCATATAATATACATAGACACATCTATTAATACACATATGTATTCATACATACACATACATATATGCTGAGATGACAAATATATAGCTCACTTAGCTATCTAGGGTATTTATTATAGATTAATCATATCATAGGTTTGGAACTACAGGAGGCCTTCTAGTCCAACTCTGATACTCTACATTTTACAGATGAAGAAACTTGAGACCTAAAGAAGTTATGACTGGTTCAAGGTCATACCCAGTAGCAGAACTGACATTCGGTTTTTTATCAAACAATGCCTGTTTTCCGAGAGTATGACTGCATTCCATGTTCTTTATCTCCTATAACAGACATTAATGTAGGTTCTGCCCAGTTTCTGAGCTGCTGTTGTTAGGCCAATTTATTTTCTTTAGCATTAAGTGATAATAATCATAATATTCTATGTACAGTATCATATTCCAAGATAACTCACCAGAAGATGTTTTAAACTAGCATACTTGATGAGCTGACCTCACACACAGGCAACACCAGTACCTTCATAAGAAGGACAATGGTAAGCTGGACTGAATCTAGAGAAGGGCAATTAGCATGGCAGAGTGCCTTGGGTTCCTAGTGTCTGGGAATCTGACTGATTAGCCTAAAGAAGAGATGTAGAGGGAAACATGATAGGTGTATCCAGATGTTTGAAGAGCTGTCAAATGGGATTCCACGTGTTCTGCTTTATCCCTGATGGCAAATTAAGAGCAATCAATGAAAGTTGTAAGGAGGCAGATATAGACTCGATGTCAGAAAAATATTCATAACCTAGCCTTCATAGGCTATCCTAGAATGGATGGAATTGCCTCAGCAAATAGGTTTCCCTGAATAGTCTTCAAACGCATTCCGAATAACCACTTGTACAGAGGGAATTCTTATTCAGGTTAGACTATGTCCACTAAGGTCACTTCTATTTATGAAATCCTGTCATTTTTATGACCTTGCTTCATTAGTCATCTTTTTTAACATATCTTCAATGTCTCCATCTCTGTTAGATTTTCATTAGCTTTACATAATATCCTCTTTACCTGTATTAACACTGTTACTGGCAGCTACTATGGCTGTGTAAGGCCAATAACACCAGCACATAGGAGGTCTGCTAGCACAGGATCTTTGATCTGCTTTTCTAAGGAAAGCAATGTTAAGGAGTTTACAATCTCACATTAATTAAACATGCATATGTAATTCACTTAGTTCAGGGGGAAAAGTCAACACCCTGAGCTTCTTAGCAAATACAAACAGAAATTACAAACAGAGAAAATATAAAAAGAGCAAATAATACAAATCAATAGACAGGCTTCTAGCTGTTTGACCAAAGCTATATATATACATAGTTGCCAGAGAGAGAAGCACCAACATCTGGGTTTTCAAAGCCAGGGATCTCCTTAATGGCTACCCAGAGTCTCTACACCAACACTTGTCAATGAGTGAGCCCCAAACAAAATGCAAACCTCAGAGTATATATACACTTCTTCAGGGTCAGGGTGCTTCACACCCCTCCAGGGTTTTACACCTCTTCTGACCTAACTAAAAAAAGGGTGTGGCCTTCCTACACACAAAGGCAAGACTCAGTCAAAGGCACTTGATTGCCCCAGTGCTGAGAAACATTCCAAAAGAAGAAACAGCAAAAAGCCCCACTTTGCTTGCCCTTACATCACCCTACTATCTACTCAAGTTATCATCCTATCACTACCCTTCACTTTACTTTTAGAAAAAAGTATGCTTACTGCTTCTCATTCCTCCCTACTAACTTATTTCTTAGTCCTTTACATTCTGGCCACTTTCAGCTATTTATCTACCAAGTGCTCTCTCCAAGGTTACCAAATGACCTCCATTTTAACAAATCTAATCATAATTTCTCACTTCTCTTTCTTGAATACCATGTAGCATTTATTTGGCAGTATCCACAACTTTTACCACTTTTCCTTCTTAGTGGAATACCCACTTTTGGGTTTCATAACATGGTATTCTTCAAGTTCTTTTCTTACCTCTCTAGCCAATCCTCAGTTGCCTTTACTCATTCTTCATTTTCCCCTCACACCTTAAATGTGAGTATCCTTTATGGCTTCTTCTCTGCTGTCTCACAACATTGTGTCCCCTTGATGACTTGATTCTATCTCAGGGCTTTAATTTGTTTCTTCATTCCAATGACTCTCAAATCTGTATTTCTACCCTTGATCTCACTCCACAGTTCCACTCCTATATTTCCAGCTAAATTCTGGGTATTTTCATATGGACATACCACTGTTACCTTGAACTCAACATTTCCAAAAAGAAACTCATCCTGTTAGAAGTAACAGTTTTTAAAGGAGAGTTTAGTTACATAGTACTAATGTTCTAAATGCAATGATCTTACCGTATAGTTTTGCAGTGTTACCATGGGTTTCAGATATAACATAAAAAAGATGTTATTGTAGAACAATATTGTGTTTTTGTACCAATATTCATGAGGGAAATTGGTCTATAGTTTTCTTTCTCTGTTTCTACTCTCCCTGGTTTAGGTATCAAGACCATATTTGCGCCATAGAAGAAATCTAGTAGTACTCCTTCTTTACCTATTTTTTCAGATAGTATATGTAATATTTTAATTAATTTTTCTTTAAATGGATATAATTTACTTGTAAATCTGTCTAGTCCTGTGTTTTTTCCCTTTGGGAGTTCATTTATGACTAGTTCAATTTCTTTTTCTTTTTTTTTTTTGTTTTTTGGCAGGGCAATTGGGGTTAAGTGACTTGCCCAAGGTCACACAGCTAGTACGTGTGTCAAGTGTCTGAGGCTGGGTTTGAACTCAGGTCCTCCTGACTCCAGGGCCAACGCTCTACTCACTGTGCCACCTAGCTGCCCCAAATTTCTTTTTCTAAGATAGGATTTAGTCATTCTATTTCCTCTTCTATTAATCTGAGAAACTTATATTTTTGTAAATATTAATCCATTTTATTTAAGTTGACAATTTTATGAGGATGTCATTGTATGAAATAGCTCCTAATAATTTCTTTTTGAATGGTATTTTATTTTATTTCCAATTACATATAAAACAATTTTTAGCATTTTTTAAAATTTTGAGTTCCAAAGTCTTTCCCTCCCTCCTCCCTGAGATGGTAAGCAATTTGATATAGGTTATACATGTGCAATCATGAAAAACATGTTGTGAAAGAAAACAAAGACCAAAATACACACACACACACACACACACACACACACAGTGAAAAATAGTATGCTGTGATCTGCATTCAGACTCCACCATTTTTTTTCTCTGGAGGTGGATATAATTGTCTTGGATCATTATATTCTGTTACTGTGTTTAATGTTCTCCTGGTTCTGCTCACTTCACTTTGCATCAGTTCATATTAGTCTTTCCAGGATTTTCTGAAATTATCCTGCTGGTCATTTCATATAGTGCATAGTATTACATAACAACCATAAACCCAAGCTTGTTCAGCCATTCCCCAATTGATGGGCATCCCCTCAACTTCCAGTTCTCTGCCACCACAGAAAGAGCTGCTATAAATATTTTTGTACAAATAGGTGCTTTTCCTTTTAAAAATTTTTTGGGGAATACAGACTTAGTAGTGGTATTGCTAGATCAAAGGATATGCACAGTTTTATAGCCTTTTGGGGCTAGTTCCAAACTGCTCTCCAGAATGGTTAGATCTGTTTACAATTCCATCCATAGCACATTAGTTTCCCAGTTTTTTCACATCCCCTCCAAGACTTATCATTTTCCTTTCCTGTCATATAAGCCATTCTGATAGGAGTAAGGTAGCACCTCAGAGTTGTTTTAATTTGCGTTTCTCTAATCAATAGTGATTTGGAGTATTTTTTTCATATGACTATAGATAGCTTTGATTTCTTTGTCTGAAAACTATCTGTTCGTATCCTTTGACCATTTATCAATTAGGGAATGACTTGTATTCTTATAAATTTGACTCAGTTCTCTATATATTTGAGAAGTGAGGCCTTTATCAGAGACACTTGCTGTAATTTTCCCCCAGCTTTCTACTTTCCTTCTAATCTTGGCTGTATTGGTTTTGTTTGTGCAAAAAACTTTTTAATTTAATGCTATCAAAATCATCTCCTAATGGAGTCTATGGGCAGTTAGGTGGTGCAGTGGATAGAGTGTGGGGCTTACTCCAGAATTTGTTTTGAGGCATTATTTTATATTTGTTTGGAGGTGAATTTGAAAGATGTCAGGTGAGCTCCTGCCTCACTCCACCAAATGTGCTCCACACTCCACATTTTTTCTTTCTTATTTATTGTCTAAACTGCGTATAGCATGTTTCTACATGTTGGTTTACCTGATGTCTCCTTCATTAGATTGTAAACCTTTTAAGGGCAGGGACTATTTTTTAACTCTTTTTATATCCCCATAAGTTAGCCTGGCACTTAATAAGTACTTAATAAATATTGTTGACCGACTGTGTTTGTATATCAAAGTTTTACTCAGCTCTGGCCTTTTCATCAGGAGTACTTGAAAGTCTTGTGTGTCATTAAAGATCCATTTTCCCCTTTTATGCTCAGTTTTGCTACATAGGCTATTCTTGGTTGTAAGCCTAGATCCTTTGCCTTCTGGCATATAATATTTGAACCTCTCTGTTTCTTTTTAGTGGTGGCTGCTAAACCTTGTGTGATCCTGACTTTGGTTCTGTGGTACTTGCATCCTTTCTTCTTGGCTTGTTGCTGAATTTTTCTTTGATGTGGAGCTATGCATTTTGGCTATAATATCCCTGGGAGTTTTAACTGGGATTTCTTTCAGGAGGTGACCAGTAAATTATCTTAATTTCTACTTTGTCCTCTCATTTTAAGATATATGGGAAGTTTTATTTTAGACCACTTGAAATGTGTTGCCTAGGTTTTATTGTTGTTGTTGTTCCTGGTTTTCAGGTAGTCCGATGATTCTTGAATTAACTCTCCTCCATCTTTTTTTTCCTGGTCAGTTGTTTTTTTTTCTATGAAATAATTCATATTTTCTTCTATTTTTGAGTCTTTTGACTTTCTTTTATTATTTCTTGATCTCTCATGGAGTCATTAGTTTCTATTTGGCCAACTCTAATTTTCAAAAAGCTATTTTCTTCAATAAGGTTTTGTGCTTCTTTTTCTAAGCTATTAATTCATCCTTTTCTCCATAGCTGTCATTTTTTTTAAATCCTTTTTTACTCCTTTAAAAAAAACTCTTTAACTCTTCTAGCAGTTCTTGTTGAGCATATGTCTAATCTGCATTTTTCTTTTCAGCTTTGCTTGTAGATGTTTTCAAGTAATTCTCTTCTTTCATTTTTGTTTCTTAAGCTTCCTTGTTGCCATAGTAGCTCTTTATCATCAGGTTTTTTTTAATTTTAGCATTCTTTTAGCCTATTTGTTCACTTTGGATTTATATTTTTTAAATAGAAACATATTTATATATGTTTTGGGCTTTTTCACTTCAGGAATGTAAGGAATGTATGGCCTAAGAACCTGTCCTTTTATGTCCTGCTGCTGCTTTCATAGCCCATTCTGGGGGCCTGTGAATTCTCAGTGCTCCCAAAATGATGTCATCTGGGCAGAGGTCTATTCACTGCCCTCCTGATCTGAGCTCTGCAAGTTCTTGACCCAGGTTTGGGTCTGTTGGCTTGTGTACGGATGAGTTTCAGTTGACTGCTATTGGACTCATTCAGTGTTAGTCTACTGAGATATTCTGTAGGTTCAGAGCACCTGCACTGCTGGATCCACTTTGGCTTGGGACTCCTGCCCTGATTACTACATAGCAGCCTTACATGCTGTATTAAAGACTAGAACTGATTCACCACTCTGGTCCTGGGCTCAGAGCCACACAGCCACATTTCTGGAATTTATCCCTTGCTTAATATACAGCTAGAGCCCTTTCTCCCTCATGACCACTCCTCTCCAACCTGGCGGAACTGAACAATGGATGACAGAACTACCAAATGGCCCATTTTCTGCATCCAATGCTAGTTCAAAAAACTAAGGAATCTCTTTCTGCCTTACTGCTTCCTGCCCTGTTGCTCCATCTTGAACTTGTTTCTATCCCTGGGCATTGGAATGCTCCATTTTACTGCCACTGAGTGTTGTCCTTTCTAGCCTCTGTTCCCAGTGTCTACAGACCTTTCTTTCTGTCTCCCTAAGCTTCCCTGGGAGATTGAAATGACTCACTGTGACTTATTCTTCACTTTCCTGATCAGAATTCCATCTGGTGTGTTTTCTAGCTTGTTGTGGAGGAGGAGTTCTGGGTGAGCTAGGCAATAAGCCATCTTGACCCCACCACCCTAGATAATTTTTAAAAGAAATTTTGAGCTTCCTGATTTTCACACGTAGCATTCTGATTGAAGGAATAAGTGCAACTTCTTCGTAAGACGATGGATCTAGAGTTAGAAGAGACCTCATAAGCCATCCAATCCAGTTTCCTCATTTTACAATGGAGGAAATCAAAGCCCCAAGAGGAGAAATAACTTAACCAACATTAAACAGATGATATGAGACATGAATCTAGGTCCTCTCACTCCAGATTCATTGCTGTATCTCCTTTATTCCTTTGAAATAACCATTTTGCTTATTTTTTGTAGACCTAGATTTGGGACAGCCAAATTATAGAAGATAACAGATAATGAGGGATTGATAAATAGTAGATGATATCCTATGTAGATTATAAGAATATGATCACTAGATAGTATGTAAACATTCTCCTTTAGTTTAGATTTGTATTAAAACAATATTGAATTCCTAATGTGTGGGATGAAAGACCCTCACCAATTAAAAGTTAATAAGGAGCCATCTCAGGATGGGAACAGAAATAAATTTTATTCAGTTCTCGAGAATTGGGCATCCCCCGCTAGAACAAATCCAGCAAGGGAGGTGCTTTACAAGGGGCAAGGCACCCATAATTATACCTAACACAAGAGAATTCCTGCCCACCTCTGACCCTTTTCACCATTGGCTGGGAGATAGGCTTACAATCTGAGCATGAAAACTAGACAAAGAACCGGGAAATTGAGGCGCAGAAACTCCAATTCCCATTCCCTTAGTTAATGATTACAACTGAGGTGATATCTATAAATCTAAAGAAGGAGAATAGGATAAGGGGAGGGGGAGACCCTCTCCATTCTTTACAGTAGAGAAAAATAGGTCATTATGACCCTGATCTTACTGAGCAAATCTTTAAACCAGAACCAGAAGAAAGAACAAAAAGTTTCAGGGTAAACTTTCCCAGAGGCTGAGCCATCGGACTCTCACAGCCTCAGAATCTTCCCCTTCCCTATATCTTGATTTTTAAACACTCCTCTATAGATATGAATATTATACACATCCTTCCCTGTGAAGTCTTCACATTTCATTTATTTACCTCACACAGTAAAGACTGATTAATTGCTTCTAAAATTCTTAGTGCCCTTCTAGGAGACCAAAGTTTAAATACAACTGAGTCAAGTTAAATCCTCCCTTTGTTTCTGGCATAGATAGCTGTTTGTATATGTTTATATGTATGTGTGTGTGTGTGTGTGTGTGTATGTACATATATATATATATATATCTTTTAAAATAATGGCATATATTCTCAACTTATAGAGGGAGGAAATAGCTCTTCTTTCTCATTCCCCTCCCTGGTATTGTTTTTGCATTTTCTTTGTATACCCAGAACTTAGTACAGTGCTTTGTATATCATAAGCACTTGATAAATGCTTGTTCATTAATTCTCTGCTTTCCAGACTTCTTCTGGGCTAATGGAGCAGCTAGGTGGTGCAAGGCATACAGCTCTGGGCCTGAAGTCAAGAAGACTCATCTTCCTATGTTCAAATCTATCCTCAGACACGTCTTAGCTGTGTGACCCTGAGCAAGTCACTTAACCTTGTTTTCCTCAGTTTCCTCATCTGTAAAATGATCTGGAAAAGGAAATGTCGAACCATTCCCACATTTCTGCTAAGAAAACCCCAAATGGGGTCATGAAGAGTCAGACATGACTGAAACAACTAAAGAACGAAACAACAAATCTGGGCATGTAGTGTATTCATATTTCCATTTGGGAGCTATACTTATGCTAGAGCCTATACTTTGAAAGTACTTCTAGTTTATCCTATCTGTGTCTATCTTATCTGTTCATAGTTCTTTCCATGTTGTCTCCCCCATTAGATCCTGAGCTCTTTGAGAACAGGAACAATTTTTCCTTTCTTTGTATCCTTGGCACTTAGCATGGTGCCTGACACATGCTGTTCAGTTTTTTCTGTTGCTTCTCACTCTTCATGACCCTGTTTGAGGTTTTCTTGGCAGATACTGCAGTAGTTTGCCATTTCCTTCTCCAGCTCATTTTATAGGTGAGGCAAACAAGTTTAAATGACTTTCCCAGGGTCACATAGCTAATAATTGTCTGAGTCCAGATTTGAACTCAAGTCTTCCTGACTTTAAGCCTGGCTCTCTATCTACTGTGCTACCTAGCTGCCTGCATGCCAGACACATAGAAAGCTTATAATATATGCTTGTATAATTATTGAATACTTAAAATAATTATAATCACAAATATGATGGCTAACATATATAAGGCTTTAAGCTTTAAAAGTATATGTATATATGTGCATACATGTATACATACATGTTTGTGTGTATATATTTACATAAATATATATTATCCCATTTGAGCCTCACCCCTTTGAGATAAGTGTGTTTTATTCCCATTTTACAGATGAGGAAGTTTAGGATGAGAAATATTCAGTGATATCTCCAGTCACACATCTACTAAGTTTCTGAAGCAGAATTTGAAATCAGATCTTCTTAAGTCTAAATTCAGCACTCTGTCTACCACACCCCCTAGTTGTCTACAACTTTTGTGTACCAAATGCCCCAAGCACACTTAATAGACTATCAAAGAAGAGCTTTATTTCTAGTTCCCTCTCTACCCTGCCAGCAGACACTTCTTTTTTAATATTTCACCTAAGGGTTTATGCAAGGGTCTGTAACCAAAGCAGTACTACCCCAAATCTGTAATTCAGTAGAAGATGGTAGCATGCTGTATCTCTACATTGGTCAGCACATGTCATTTTATGTTAGCGTGTTGTCCCTTCTTCAGTGAAAGAAAGTTAATCTATGAGTCACAAGTGATGGGTGAGGTGTGGCAACAAATCTACAGTCTGATATGAGCAAGGTCAAGAAAGTAAACTAGCCCGTTCAGGGTTTGATTGAGGCATGTTGGCCAAACAGCATGTGAGGGAATCTTGCCCAGAATGTTCTTCTGCCACCCCTTTGGCTCTAAGCTCCAAAATCCCTTGCTTTTCGTGATCTGTACATGTTGTCCTCTAGTTTTCATGGCAAGAGACTTCATTCTTCTGAAATGAAAAACATAAAATAAAGGGGCTCAATCTGCCATGCAGCTGAATAAACCCATCTCTTTCCATGTGGCTATTCACCATAGGCATTAGTGTGTTCCCACTCTGTTGTGGATTTCTTGGCTATTTGATGATTAGATAACCTTATAAAATGTCTACTTTATTCCTCATCACAGAATGACATAAATTTGTTTTTGAAAATAAGCATAAGTAGCTATGATTCCTTTGAGGTACCTTGATTTTTAAGCAGTCTCTCTCTCTCTCTCTCTCTCTCTCCCTCCCTCCCTCCCTCCCTCCCTCTCTCTCTCGCCCTCTTTCCCTCTCTCTCTCTCTCTCTCTCTCTCTCTCTCTCTCTCTTTCTCACACACACATCTTATATACATATATAGATATAGATATCTTTTGAAGACCTTGAGTTTTTGTTCTACATATGTTAATGGTTTTGTTTTATTCTGAAAGATATCAGATTTACCCAGCTTTTGAAAACCTAGCTATGGCCATTCAATTTTGGCATTTTTCATTATATTACTATTACTACTCACAGGAAATTCATTGAATGTATGATATGTTTGTGGGGGAACAGACTATGAATTAAATTATTGTATCAGAGGGTGGGAATTCTGGCAAAGAGAATTCAGCTTTTAGCCTGAGACTAAAGGTCAGAAGGCTATTAACAATTGCTCATTGTTCTCCATGGTATTTAGGATGCTAGTGATAAAAGACATGGAGATAGAAACTAGCCTCTGCATATACAGAGAGCAGGTCGGGAAGTGTAGAACAAACTCTCAAGAGGAAAGAGTGATTCAGAAGGGGTGAATTAGAGAAGAGAACGATAGTGTGACTATTAGGTGAGAAGCACCAAAGGTGTACCTAGAACTGAAGCCCAGGAGTTAGAGTGTTGGATAGGAGGGATCAAAGAGAAAGATAAGAAACACTTCTCAGCCTGCCACAGCTGAGGTTTCAGCTGTTGAGTGACAATTGCATGGGCATGTCTCACTTTTAATTTCTCCTTTAGATGCTATATTTTTAAATACATAACTGTTTCACAACTAGCTCTCAGTAGAGACCTGAAGTCTTTTCATTTGGATAATCTTTTCCTTTTACATTTCAAATAGTTCATGTTCAGCTAAAAAGAAAGTGAAATGATCAGTGGAACTCTCCCCCTTTTTAATAATTTCTTAGTAACTACAAAGTTGCGAATATTTTTTCTTTTCTTTTTTTTTTTTGAGGCAACTGAGGTTGACTTGCCGAGGGTCACACAGCTAGTAAGTGTCTGAGGCCAAATTTGAACCTAGGTCCTCCTGGGTTGCAAGGTTGCAGATATTTAAATTGCAGATATTTTAAAATGCACTACTTTTTCTCGACATGGCTTAAAACTTGGCATTCCACATTATTTAACATGATAACTTTCAGCCCAGATTCAAAGTGGGTTTGGAGACCAGTTGATTATATGATACTTAAAAAGGTAAAGATAACATATTTTATCATATTAACTGAATGTTAGTTACGTAGCAGTTGTGACCAGTAGAACTCATAATTATGTACAGGGAAAAGTGCAACTTTTAAGTTCATCTAAAGAATATGTGAAGCACAGGTTCTGTCAGGGTTTATCGAGCTGGAGAGATTTTGTATACACTCTTAGTGACAGGCTGTGTGTATTTGATATCCAAGGACTAGTATGTGTAAGTAAAGAGGGGCTGATCACCAGCAGGCTGGCCATTCAGTGATGATTTTTTTTAGCCAAACAATCAAATAAGTTCATTAAAACATTTATGTTATTCTAAGTATTTGCTGAAAAATGTTTTCTTTAGGGATTAGACATAAGCATTATTAATTAATTAGGCCTTGGAAAATTACGATGAGATATCCCCTCCAGGTTTATGAGACACAATTTCTATTCAGTGAATGAATATACTTATTTCTTTCCAACCTTGGTTGGTTCCTCCTTCCTTCCTTCATTCCTTCCTTCCTTCCTTCCTTCCTTCCTTCCTTCCACTTAAACACAGACACACCATTTTTCTGCTTTATTTCTTTGTAAGGGAAGGAAACACACACGCACGCACGCACGCACGCACACACACACACATGCACGCATGCGTGCGCACACACCCTTAGGTCTTTTAGCATCCACTGGGAGAACTGCCACTTTCTATATCATCAACGGAACACAAGATAGGGCAGTGCTGGAGCTATCTTGAACCAATTATTAAATTTTCATTGTAAACATTTACACCTTCTAAATCCATAAATGCTATAAGTCAGGGCTTGATTTATTGTTTTATTGACTATATAGATTTAAGAAAGTAATAGATTAATAAATTAGTAACAGATTAATAAATTAAAATAATAATAATGCAGATTAAACTTGAAAGGGTATTTTGCCTTTGGGGAGCTGGTAGTTAAACATTTATGAGCACATCCTGCCCTATAACATCTTTGGACATTATATTGTCAATATGGCTCATTTTATTTTTGAAAGCTTGTATCTTCCATTACTACTCTATAATTTGCTTTTAGAACTTAAAATAGTTAACCAGAGTCCTATTACTTGATCTTGTTTTAGAGGATATTGTATATAGCTAGATGTTGATTAGTATGAATAATAAATCCCATGATGTGGTCACATATATTTGATTTTGCACTATTCGAAGTTATAATCATGTAAAATATGCTATTGGTTCCAGCCCAATAGAAATATGTAGTGTGTGAGCGAATATATGTGACCTACTTCACACATTCATTATTCGCACTAATTGAGACCTAGCTGCATGCCTACTTATACACCTACACACATATATGTTAATATGTTATCTGTATTGTATATTTGTGTACACATATATATTAAAGGAGCATAATTTCAAGCTATATTGGCTTCATCTTTCTCACGTAGATTACCTGTTGAATATGGATTAAATTATTTTTCTAAACAAATCTGTTAAATGTAATTTGATGATTTACTCAATTTACTAGTACCTGGAACAACCCAACCTAAGAAATAAACTTTGTATTTCAGGTAAACAATATACATAAGAAAGTTCCTCAGAAAAGGTCCCTATGAGAGATTATATTTATTCAGGCCTCAAGTCACCATTTAATATAAATGCTAATTTGGGTTAATGGTCCTTCATTGTGTTAGTTTTTTGTCTTGCTTTGTTTATAAAGAATTTTTTGACTAATTTCTTTCCTCTAATAAATAATACCTACTACAACCTTAATATGTTTAAAGGCTAAAAATGTCTTCAATATTGACCAGACTTTCATAATATATAGTAGTTTTATAAAAGGTAGTTATGAAACATAACATACCATATTAGCAGACTCCACCTAAAAGGAAAACTGGAAAATTAAATTCAGGTCATTAATTTCAGTCAACATAAGATAACCTGTTGAGCTTTTCTTTTGCTGAAAATTTTATGTGCACAATTATACAGGGTCTTTTATTGTTCTTTAATTGCATCTCAATTATAAATCATTTGCCCAAGTAGAATGTAAGCTCTTCGAGGGCAGAGATTTGGTCTCATGGTCTATGGTGTCCCTTATAATGCCTAGAATTACGTTGGACATGCTTGTTGTTGTGAATTAATGCATGTAGTAATTTTACTGAATCCTCAAACCGTACTCAATCCAATTACTATTTAATTTTTATGTTTAGGCCTTCAATGTAAGATACCATTGAGAAATTTTTTAAAAAGATTTTTGTGGTATTTCGTGTAGCCCTGCTTATAAGAGAGCAAACTTATTTATCTGTGCTTTATTACTATAATATGATACTATCTAATTGGTTTTAGTCATCTCTAATAACAGACAGGAGCAAGGACAGATTTCTGCTCAGGTGTTATATGTTGGTGAATATGATCCCTCTCAAACTTGCTCTTTCTCCCGTACACTTCCCATTTTTCACATCCACATAAACAAATTATGTGGAGTCTTTTCTTTTACTCACTAGTGGCTGGAAAAGATAGACCTGCTGAAACTCAACTGCCGTAGGCCCCTGCCTATTTTTAAGAGGAGGCTTGAAAACGATGTGATTGGTGTCTCCCTCTCTCCTTTTCAGAGGCAAGGAACATTGCAGATACTGTAATAATTGACAGATATCAGTGAACAAGCATTTATTAAATAATTTGTTCCAAAAACAGGGGAAAGAAAGAGCCCCCCCCCAAGAAAATGGGGTGCCTGATCTCCAAGAAAGGGATCTTTTAAGAAAGAAAACAAACATTTCCATAGCATAGTAGAAGTTATCATGTAACTTTCTTTTTTTTCTTCCCTTCCCACCCCCCCACCCTAGAAGATGGCTACCATTACACATAAATACACACACATACACATATAAAACCATTCTATACGTTAACAATTCTCTTTCTAGATGCACATAATGTCTTCCTTCATGGGTCCTTTGTAGTTAATTTGAATATTTATAACTATCAAAATGACTTTGTTGCTCAAAGTCGTTCTTAAAACAATATTACTGTTGCTGTATACAATATTTTCTTGGTTCTGCTCATTATGTTATTCATTATTTCATGCAAATCTATCCATGTTGTGGTCGAGCTCATCACTTCTTATAGCACGATAGTATCTCCTCACAATCATATACTAAAACCTATTTAGCCATTCCCTAAGTGATGGGCGTCATTGCAATTTCCAATACTTTGCCACCACAAAGAGAGCTGCTATACATATTTTAGAACATATAGATTCTTTGCCTTTTCCCCTAATCATCTTGGGGAATAGACCTTCTAATGGGGGGGTATTGTGTTCCTTTTTCTGAACTGCCTTTTATTTACTTTTATTTTAAGTGACAAGGGATAGTTCTCTGGATAGTGGGGAGGGAAGGGGAAAATACATTAAGAAATGAAGTTGATGCGAAAATAAACGTGCTAATAAAAACATTTTAAAGAAATTATGTTTGGAGGCAGTGAATGAAAGTAGGTACACTGTCATCAGAAAGCGGGAATATAAAATAATTCTGATCATTATAACAAACCTACCATAGCAGTCACTTGGGAAGGCTATAGCTCAAAATAGTGTGTGCCTAGATCAAAATGTTTTTAAACTTATGATTTTGGAATTATCTTCAGAGCACCTAAAATGCCGTTCTTGTGAATATCCTCAAATGTGACAAACCTTTATCCCATGAAGTTAGATTTTAGTTTTAGAAATAGCTAAAGTCAATGGAAACTCAGTGATACTGTTCTGCTCTAGATATAGATAGATATATAGATATAGACATATATAGTAAGAATTGAACTTAATATTAATTTTAGTAATTAAAAAGATGACAAGTACTCAATGGTCCTTTTCCCATTTTTATGATCTCTTTGGGATACAGACCTACAAATGCTATTGCTGGGTCAAAGGGTATGCACAGTTTTATAGCCCTTTGGGCAGAGTTCCAAATTGCTCTCCAGAATGGTTAGATTAGTTCACAACTCCACCAACAATGCATTAGTGTACCAATTTTCCCACATCTTCTCCAACATTTATCATTTTCCTTTTTTGTCATGTTAGACAATCTGATGGGTATGATATGGTACCTCAGAGTTGTTTTGATTTGCATTTCTCTAATCAATAGTGTTTTAGAGCATTTTTTCATATGGCCATAGATAGCTTTAATTTCTTCATCTGAAAACTGCCTGTTCATATCCTTTCACCATTTATCAATTGGAGAATGAATTGTATTCTTATAAATTTGACTTAGTTCTCTATATGTTTTAGAAATGAGGCCTTTATCAGAGACACTTCCTCTAAAAATTATTTCCCAGCTTTCTGCTTCCCTTCTAATCTTAGTTGCACTGGCTTTGTTCATGCAAAAACTTTTCAATTTAATGTAATCAAAATTATCCATTTTGCATTTCATAACATTCTTTATCTCTTGTTTGGTCATAATATCTTCTGTTCTCCATTAATCTGACAGGTAAACCATTTTTTGCTCTCCTAATTTGGTTATAGCATCAGCCTTTATATAGAAATCATATACCCATTTTGACTTTATCTTGGTATAGGGTGTAAGATGTTGGTCTATGCCTAGTTTGTGCCATATTATTTTGCTGTTTTTGTTACATAGTGAGTTCCCAGAAGTTGTAGTCTTTGTGTTTATCAAACAGTAGATTACTATAGTCAAGATTACAGCTTTAAAAATGATCAGAAAAAAATTAACTCTTGAAAATCAACATCATATAGTTAAAGTAGCACTGAGTTTGAAGGGAAAAGACCAGTGCTCAAATCCTGATTTTTCTAATTACTAAGCATGTGACCTAGAACAAGTTACGTGTTTCTCTGGGCCTTTGTTTCCTTGTCCACAAAATTGAGGGGTAGGGGGTTTGAACAAGATAACCCATACAGGTCCCTTCCAGCTTTTTTAATCTGTGATCCTGTGATTTTATAAAGATTTGGCCATCCCTTCCTATCACTGGGAAATAAAGTGGAGAACAGATGGGCAGCTAGGTGCTACAGCGAGTAGAATTCGAGATGTGGAGTTCAGGAAGGCCTGAGTTCAAAACCAGCAAAAAAAAAAAAAAACCACTTTCTAGCGATGTGATCCACTATCTGTTTCATTTCATCCGTAAAATATAGATAACAATAATGGCACCATGAGTCCATGTCTGTGAGTGCTTCACCAAGCAAACGTTGCTATGTAAATGCTAATTGTTGCTATTGTTGTGGTTTGTTTTTTTTTGTTTTGTTTTGTTTTGTTTTTTACCATTGTTGGTGTGTTCCCTGGATCCTACTAAATCAACTCCATAGCACTTGTCAGAATTGTTGACATCATTTATACAAACCACATGTCATTGCGTTTGAAGATAAAATCAAAATGAAACTCCTAAGTTTTTATTGCGTCTGGCAAATCTGGACAATGTTGTGCGTCCAGGGCATATAAGAGGATTTTAAACCCATAGCAGTTTCAAATGAAAATGACTGTGGTCCAATTAGCTTTAAAAAGTTTTTTGTTAAATATTATCTTGCCAGAAATAACGGATGCCCCTGGAGATAGACCTAAAATAACATGCAATTTTCAGTCATGTGATCTTTAATTTAGACTAAAAATAGTATAAATAGCAGTTTATATAAACCTCAAATATCAAGATTCTTAGCCCAATGCAAGTTCATCACAACTGCAAATTTATGAGGCATTTAAGGTTTGAACATTTTAATCCAGATCAAGCATGATATATGTTAGAGGCTAGCTTCGGAAACCTAAGAATCTCACTTTACTGATTCTAATGACTGGAACATTCCGAAGGGAAATCCTTCTCAGAAGACCTACAAGCTGAAACTCTAGCCTAAGATAACATTTTTAATCTTAAATCTCTTGTCAGGCGTATGTAATCACGGAGGCTGTAGTACATAAAAAATGATGCCTTTATAAATGTCAGTTGCTTCTTTGAGTCGTTATCTTTAGGTCTTTGGTTTGAATATTCTGGCAATACTAGATGCCCACATTAAGAAACTTCAGCAGTCACTGAAGTCTACTCTCATTTTATTAGAAATTTGACCACCAAAGGAAAAAATGTTAATAGTTATAATATAATGTTCCCCTATGTATCTGTGTGTATGCGTGTAAATCACATTCCTCCAGTGCCTAATCTGACCCTTTCTTATGGTTTCTAAACCAAAAACTAGCTTTTCCCACCCTCCTGACCATGTGATGACTCCTCATCTTTCTGAGGCAAATAGGAGATATTTCCTAAAACTCAGAGGAGGAAAGAAGAGTATGGGACACACTGTTTTTATGGCCTAAATCAACTTCTTACTTTATTCACTTTCTTTCTTAAGTAAAGTTGCTTGTGTGAGAAACGTGGTTTTGGGGATCACTGGACTTCCCCAAATTGTGAGAAAATGCAGCTTTGGGGATCACTGGACTTCCTAGGCAGGGCCAAAGTCCTGAGGAAGAACCCTGTGATAATCCCTAGGGAAGGCTGTACAGACCACAGGACTCCCAGAGGAAGACCAAGTGGTAGGCTCCCCCCCCTTAATCTGTGGGGATCACAGGGCCTCCTAGGGGTCAGACCCTAAGGAGGACCCAAGTGATGGCACCTTTAGAATGGCAGTAAGATCACAAGGCTCCCGAGACGGGGCCGGAAGTCCCAAGTGATGTCCCCTTCAAGTGATGTCCCCTTAAGAAGGCTGTGCAGACCACAGGGTTCCCCAAGGGAATCAGGATTGGTAGCCCTCTTAACACCACAGTGGGAATCACAAGACACCCTAAGGCAAAATCCAGGAGTAAGCCCAGGATGAGCTTCCACTGCCTGTTGCTTCCCTTCACTTGATCTTAGGAAGATCCATGTGATTTGCCCATTCTCACCCAAAGAACTCAAGACCAGAGTGAGCAGAGGAAGGCATTTTATTACATTCCTCAAGGGAGCAGGTGTAATGCTCTCTGGAACACTCACGCTGATACAGCTGCAGGAGCAGGGGTAACCATTCCCTCCACTACTGCTAGAGTTACAGTTAGTTTACAATCTTTATTTTTTACATAGTTTTCCTAGGTTATAGAGTTTATACAGGTAGGATAATAAGGATACAGAAGCAAAAGTGAAGTTAATTAGATTTTCCTTGTCTTAGTTTAGGATTAAACTATATTCTTTTACTTCCCCTACTTTCCCTCTTTAACATATGCAAATTATGCAAATCAGTAGGCCTGGATTCTTGACCAAGACCAGACCCTAGATAAGCTTGAACTGGTTCAAGGGGTTTGGCCCCTCTAATTCCCCTGACTGCCTTCTCAAAAAGCAAGCGCATGGCATGCGTACAAGCCTTTGACCTCTCACCTGACCAACCTTGAGGCCTGGTTTCTGCTAAAGCTGCGGTGGGGGAGGGCGGGGAAGCACACCTTTAGTTCTGTGGAAACAAAACTCCTCCTCCCATTTCTTACAATTGTCTACAAAGTTTAGAAGGTTTTGGGTTTGGTGTTTTTGTTTTTGTTCTTTTTGAGCTGAGTTAAGAGTTGTTTGTAGATCCAGAAGAAACTGTCCGTAGTAAGGAAGAAAATTTTATAAATTCTGACCTGAAGGCATAGAGTTACTGACATAAAGCTTGACGATAATTTGAAGTGTCTTGCTATAATGTCTATTAAACAAAAATGCAGATTTTTAATTGAATTTTCCCCCCTTAAAATAAAGCAGTATGAACTAGTTTTTAAGCCTTAAATTTAACTCTTTTGCTTTGAATGGCAAACATTTATCAGGTGAAAAGAGTTTTACATTAATCAAGAAATTTAAGTGTCAAATATTCTACATCAGTTAGGCTAGCAGTATAAGTCTGAACAGAAGACTTCCTTTAGAGGACAGTAACAAAATTGTTCTTCTATCTAGTTTGTTCTTGGTGATGATGAGAAACAAAACAAAACTTTTGGTTTAGAATAAAAGGCTCAATAGTCTTTCTCCCCCTCCCCCTTCTCTTTTAATAAGGGCTTTTCTTCTTTCCATTTTAAAATGTTATATTTCAGGGACTCAAGAAGGCATTGAATTTTCTAAAATTAGGTCTATCCAGATAAGAGTGAAGTAGAAACCCAAGTTATTTATTCATGATGGATAAATTAGTGAACTTATGAACTGTAGACCTTACTTAGGATGATCAACATAATATCTGCAAGTATATTGTAATGTAAATGGGCAATCAACTAAAGTCTGTAACAATATGGTTTAGTATGCCTTGTGTAAATGCTAAAAAACAGTACATTATTTAGTTCGAGGTTGCGGACTGCTTCATTATCAAGGCTTTTTATCTCTGTAACCTCTACATACTGACCACATTTCAGTAAAACCAATTAAAATTTACAGTAGACATTCCATTTGAAAACTTTAACATAACTCTATTTCAAGATGATGTACCAAACCAAATTTAAAGTATCTCAACTTTACAAATTTTGTTATTATTAGTCAATTCCTTCGAAAGTTAACAGGAGCACCAAAATGATGAGTCCCCAAAAGGGGACTGGTTGAGAACTGAAGCTGTCATTTCTCTCCAGCTCCCTCTCCCTTAGTCAGGGTAGTATCTGCAACAATAAAGCTCCATGCTAATGGGCTTTGAAACAGGAGTTACATGAACATGAATATAGCTTTATCTAGCCCTCTGAAGCCTGGAGTTTGTGACATGCAAGATTCTATCATAGCCAATCATCTTTAACCATCCTGGGAATAAGAATGTGATAACAATATTGATTCCTCCATAAGGTTATGGCCACCACTTTATGGGGGTCTTAAGCTGATTTACTGAAACATAAAACTATCTTTTTGAAAAGATTATTTATATAATTTATTATTAAATGCCATCTGAATTTTAAATATTGTGCTCGTGTCTTTCTCTTTCTCTTTGAATAGCATGGGAATGAGCCATGATGATGACCATTTATCCTGTGCGGGGAGATCTCATATAATGTCTGGAGAGTGGGTGAAAGGCAGGAACCCCAGTGACCTTTCATGGTCTTCCTGCAGTCGAGATGACCTTGAAAACTTCCTCAAGTAAGCCCTTCACAGATAACACTGAAGACACAAGATATTTCTAAAAACAAAGAAGTTGTACCCCAAAGCTAATCTTTAGCCAGATTATAGAAAGAAGGAAAGAACATGAGAATTGACTTCCTGAAAAGTTGAGATACATCTCACTCTGAAGAGCTGTTTCATATTTTCATATCTTTGACAGAGGAAAACATTTTGCAGACAACTAGACAGCTTATTATCTCAAAAGTACATATATTCCTAGGACCTAGCTCATGAGCACCAAAACACCCACTGACTGAAAATTTCAGCCTAATGATACTGTATTTAAAAAACTCCCGTCCCAACTGTGTTTTAAAAACATACAAATCCAGAATAATGAGTAGCTAAGTAACTTTGCGATGTCAACAAACAAGAGATAGCCCATTTCTACCCTAAAGCTTCCATACCTGCATTTAATATCAATTTCAAAGGGATTGTAGTTGTAAACTACAGTGCACTTACTACCTCCCTTCAGTGGAACATAAGATATGAAGTTTACTCTGATTCCACTGTTCAGAAAGGAGACAAGACTATTTTCATTCTTGGCTTTCCTTTGAAGAATTTGCCATGGGAAGAAGCCATGACAACCTCCTTATGATATAATGCATATTTTCATGTTGGTATCCTGGTTCCCACAAACCCTCATTCTGAAACACGTTCCAGAAATGTGGTGATTTCTGGTTTAGCTTGACTTAATAAGATAGATAACAGCATGTGCTTTGGTACCACCCTTCTTTGGCTCAGGAGGGTCACAATTGGATCTTATTTATTCTTACAATCAGGGAGGCAGTTCATATCCCTTTTTCATAAACAGGGAAAATCAAGCATAGAAATGTCACAAGGAACCCACCAATAAACACATAGTAAATTTAGTACTTTAAGACCCAGTCTTGTGGTTTTCAACACTGTCCTTATCAATCTTGATGTTTCTCCTGTCAGTGAAGGAAGTTCTCACTTCCAGCCATAAGGAGATTAAGAAGGTGGCAAACACATATGATCAATGATGTTATTCTTAACATGATATATTTTACTGCTATGCAGCTGTTAGGATAGACTATTAAAAAAATCATAGGCATTTCAAAGACACTCGAACATTTCATGTAAGGCTGGATGACAATCACTTGCCTCTTTAGTTAATTTATGCTATTTTATGATATCGGGCTTGGCAATGTAAGGGTACTTTCAGAGAGAGAGAGTGTGTGGGCACATCTGTGTGCCTGCAGATTTTTTTTTCCTTGAAGTATCTTAAGAAGTTTGTTTTCATTGCCTTGGCCTTAGGAATCAGTTGATGGTGATTTCTCTTTTTAAAGTCCTATTTCATGTCACTGAAATTTTGTTTTTGTTTCCTTGTTGGAAACAGAAAAAAATCTCACAGACTTTTTTTAAACTTTAAGTTTTATTAACATGTTTTGTTTTTACATTACAAAAATTAACAGATTAGCCCCACTTTGTTAGAATTTTCTTGCAACAAAGTATAACAATTAAGTAAAAGTAGTAATACAGTGACCTCATCTGAAAGTGCATGTGACTCTTCACATCTATAGCACCACCCTCCACCAGGGATATGTAGGTAGATATTTAAAAACAAGCTGCAGTGGTGGTGGTGGCGGGGCGGGGGGCGGAGGGGGGGAAGCACAATGTATACATGAGACACTTCTAGGTTTAATCTACTTCATCAACTTTTTCTCCAACACTAAAATCTAGACAATCGATAGAACAATAAATCAAGCCCCTATTGGTAGTGTTTGCCAATTTCCAGGGGATAATGCTCATGCTGAAAATTTAACAATTAGCTCTTGCGAACCAGTATGAACTGACTCCAGCACACTTCTGCCCCCTACCTCTCTATTAAAAAAAGTATGAACAGAAACCTATTTCCTTTCCCTCCAATACCTCCCCACCCAACACATTGAAAGAGAAAAGGCAAACAAATTCCTTGTAACGAATACACATAATCAAGCAAAACAAATTCCCTCAATGGCTGTACACAAAAATATATATGTCTCCTTCTGCATCCTAAATCCATCACCTCTCTATCACTAATACCATGTTTCATTATCAGTTCTTCCTCTGCGATCAGGAATGATCATTGTATTGATCACCATTCTTTAAACTTTCCAAGTTGCTTATTATTCTTACAATGTTGTCGATTGTATAAATGATGTATAAATATTTGGCTCTGCCCATTTCATTTTTCATCTACTTACATTTTCAATCAGGTAAAACCCATGAAGTTCTTTGCAAAATATCCTACCTAACTATTTTCCAACTGCAACAGAAAGCATTGTCCTATCTATATAGTTAGCTTACCTTATGGTGCTACCAACTGTGTTAACAGAATTACCTCTGGGAATAGAATTGACTAAATTGCCATTAAATGAACATATCACTTTGTATTGATTTTTTTCAAAGACCAAAAATACACTGCTCAAACTCAGTCTCCACTTGTACTTTGCCCACAGTAAGAACTTGCTTAATGTCTACTGTTAAAAAGAAAAATTTAGAAGAGTAGTCTATTTGAAATGTTTCCTTTATTTAAAAAAAAAAGAGCTATCCACCTCCCAGTGAAAAGGAAATGAATTTTATTTGCTTCATCCTCTGATCCTCTTCATAGCCACTAAGATCCCATGGATTTCAAGGGAGAAGATCAACTTTTTTTACAGTATAGGAAAGAAATAGAACTAAATGAGCCTGGTCAGTGAAAAGAATATATCCCTGTACCTGCATCCCTTTGGGAGAAAGTATTTGGAAATGTGTTTTTTCTCAATTTCAAAGGAAATAAAACGGAGAAAAAGAAACCACAAAAATATATGCCTATGTAATATAGTCATATATATAAAACATAGTCACATATATATTTACAGAATACATAGAATTTATTTTTTACATATGTATCTTTATATTGGGTTAATTCTTTAATGTTTCAGGTCAAAAGTCAGCATGTGTTTGCTAGTAACAGATCCCAGAAGTCAGTATGCTGTACGACTTCCTCACAAACTCCCTGGCATGCACTACAGTGCAGAGGAACAGTGCCAGATCCTCTTTGGAACCAATGCAACTTTCTGTAAGAACATGGAGGTAAGTGCTACCCTGGGGACACAACCTGAGTGAAAAGCTCAGGAAGGAATAAAAAACAAATCCGCAGGACGACTGGTCCTATTTCACTTACAGATCATCTAACATGCGAGCTTGCATGCACATTCAGTATGGCATCACCACATTGCACGGAGTAGGAGAAGGCTTTGCAACATTATTGCTCTCTAAATGCAATTACCTAAATTTTATATTTAAATTTAGTGAATAAATCAACCAATAAATATTTATTAAGTGTCTACTATGTGCCAGGCACTGTCCTAAGTACTGGGAATACAAAAAGAGGCAAGATAGTCCCTGCCCTCAAGGAACTTAAAATATAATGAAATAGGTGACTGGAGAAAATAAATATTTAAACTGTCTTCTTTGGCTCTCAGATAAGGTTTCTGCACTCTGTTACCTTTAAAGTTATTAAATACTTCTGGGTTATAGTTATTCAACCACTTAGCAAACATCTAATAAGCTCTTCATAGAATGAATTTGGCAAAGTAACATATTATTATAAGCTAACTAAGAGGCAAAACCTAACATGTAGGGCCATTTGACATTCTGGTGGCTACTGAGAGGACCAAATAAACAAGATAAACTTGATACTTGAGTGGATTAATGATTTTATCAAATGGGGCTTCTCTAGTCTCTAATGAAGCTCATAATTCAACCCTTACCCTTTGTAATTTGTGTATGTTTTGCTGCACAAAATCTGCAGAGATTTTAACCATTGTGTGTAAGAAGACTTCTTTTTTGTTTTTCTAATGTAAAAAAAACCTGCCATTTTTGTATAGCTTAAAAAGTACTGTATATAAGTTAACCTATTTGATCATCAAAATATCCCAAGTGAAGTACGCAGAACAAGTATTGTTCTTTACATTTATAAATAAGGAAATGAGTTTCAGAAGGGTTAAGTGACACCAAAAGGTAGAGGAAATAATAACTGTCAGAGGCAGGAATGAAACAGGGGACTTCTAACTCAAGATCGCAGAGGTCCAAGTGTACCCATGTTGGTGGCCTCTCTCTTACCTTTCTCATTCTATGTTGAACCAAATTGTCCCCTTCCCAGCTACATAGGAAGTGCTCTATTGTAAAAGAATCTTCCAAATCTTTTTTTGACAGTCCCTATGATTTTATTGGTGTAGGCAATGCCTGCTAAGGAATCTTCCTGTACCAAAGTATTTCAGAAACTTCTCTGCAGCTTACTTATTCTTAGAGAGTGTGTATACCCAGAGGCTCACAGCTGGTATGTGTCAGAGACAGAACTTCAACCCAGGCCTTCCTGTCTCTATCCACTAAATTATCTTGCTTCTCCTATATCACTGGAAAAAGATAATCTTTGTTTTGTCTAGGCCATATAGTCACATAGTAGATATCTTTTTCACAGAATGGGTTTTATATGGAGACAGAACAGGTGACCAACATCATAATGTGGCTTGAAGGGGAATAAGAGTTCTTTGCCCAAAACCATCTATTCTTTTGCCTTTCTGGGTGTCTGGAATTCCTGGTAATATTCATTTCTTTTGCGCATGGCAATTAAGAGCCCTGTAGAAACTAATTTTAACATTTAACACTTTATTATTGCACATAATCAGGAGATTACTCCCTCAAATCACACTTAGATTAGCAGGTAGGTCTCCAGAGCACATATAACACTTCTTTCTTCAGTGTTCTTAGGAGATAACCTTAAGCAGTTGTGGGTGGTTTCCTTGATATTATTATTTATAAGCCCCCACAGGTGTGTTCCCTTTTGATTATTAAGTAGATATCAATTAGCCATCCAGATATAATTAGAATAATATATAATATACTATAATTTTAGAAAAGTGTATGAAAGAATAATTGGTATAAAACATCTACAAATGGGAAAATACTCTCCCACAAGTACATAAAGAGTCTGGGGAAATGGGCTCAAACTTAGAGAACTCATGTGTCAAAGGGATAACTCATAGCTCCTGGTTGCTGGAAGTCCTTTTCTCTGTCTCGTGGGGCCCTCTTAAATATCCCTTTATGTATGGTGGAGCTTTCTACTGGGCTCCTTGTAGAGTCCTGAAACTTTCCTCAAAGTATCTAGTTTTTTCTCAGTTTCTACTGCAGATGCTATCACTAGCCATTACTCTTTTGGAAAGTTCAAAATCTCCCAAAGTTCACAAAGTCATTCTATGGTCAATGCTAGGGGAGGAGAGTGGCGTTTTTCCTTCCCTTCCTAAGCAATTACTTTTCAGGTCCTTGGCTAGAATTGCTTCCACCATAAGGCCAACTCACAACTAGAATGACCAGTTCCCAACTAGCTTACTCTCTCTCTTTTTTTTAATCAAAGACCTACAGGGTATGACTGACTTCAAACATGACATACTTCCTATGTAGCATCATCTCATTTCATCTAATATAAACTTCCTCATCTTGCCTCATGTACGCTTATAAATTTCTCACTGTCCTCATTTATCTTTTCTACATCCCATCACCCAATCCAAGAGGAAGAAATGGCTCTCCTCTCTTCCAAATCTAATCATCTACAAGTATATTCCCTTGAACCTCCCCCTTCTCATCCCTTCCATGACCTTGCTCCCTTCGTTCTTTTTCTTTCTAGTTTTATTTCCTCTTACCCATCAAAAATGTTCAGGTCTCCCTATCCAAAAAGCAAAAATCTGCTTTCAACCCTGCTATTAATGTAAACTATCATTCTTTCTCCCTTCCTCTTTTCATTGCCAAATTCTGAGACTTTTTGCCTTTACCTCTTCAGCATCCATTCAATCTTCCACTCTTCCTGTAACATATTTCTTTTCTACCACTCTCCTGAAGCTGTTCTCTACTCACTTTCTTATAGCTACTTGAGTTATTTTACATTTCTCCTTATTTTCTTTTGACCCATAATATTCCTTCATTGCTTTAAAAAGTCTTTTTTTGCTTTTACTCATCTTTTCAATCTTTCTACTTGTTTTTGTAGAGTTTTCTTTTGAGGATTTCTTTCCTTTTTTCTCTGTTATTATCTGTACTTGTACTTTTTGGCACATTTCTTCCTGTTTTGAAGTGATGAAGGGCATCACTCAGCCATCTTGACGAAACTCGTTTTATGATTTTTCAAAGCACTCCGATGAATGTTCTTCAAAACACATTTGCCGATGCTTCTTATCACTGAATCTAATGACCTTAAAAAAAAGGTCTTTGTTTTTCTGGAGTTCCCTGCAGCATATACAATTCAGGCAGCATCGCAGTACAGGGGGTAAAACACTAGATTCAGAGTCAGTATCTAAGTTTCAGTCCTTTTTCTCCCATTTCTAGTTGTGTGACCTTGGACAAGTCACTTGTCTTCCTGAACCTCAGTTTTCTCATCTTTAAAATTGGAGTCATAATACTTGTACTACCTAGACTACAAGGTACTCTACAGGCAGTTAGGTGGTTCAGTGGATAGTGTCCTGGCCTTGGAGTCATGAAGACCTGTGTTCAAATCTGGCCTCAAATACTAGCTATGTGACTAGCTAAGTAGACACTTAATAATTGCTTATCAATTCATTGATCAATTAATCCTGGGCGAGTTACTTAATCTCTGACTTCCTCAGTTTCCTCAGTTGTGAAATCGGGATCATAGCACCTATCTCAAAGAGTTGTCGTGAGTATTAAATGAGATAATATTTGTAAAGTGTTTAAGTACACAATAGGCACTTAATAAATGCCTGTTTTCTCCCCCTTTCCCCACCTGCTTCGTAGGTCTTTTGTGAGAGAAATAATCTATAAACCTTAAAGTGGTATACATAAAAAGTGATTTATTCTTATTGACAATTCTTCCTTCTCATTTCCTTCTCCCTTGTCTTCTGTGACAGTACTTGTGATACCTGTGATACATACCTACTACTACTCATGATTTTCCTTCTACCCTTCTAATTATTCTTTTTCTGTCTTATTTGTTGGTTCCACATTCTCTCACCCTTAAACATAGGTAGTCTCTATGGTCCTGTCCTTGACACTGCCTTCTCTTTTGTCTCTCTATTATTCTCCTTTGGACATTTGATATACTCCCGTGACTTCAATGTTTACCTCTTTGCAGAGGACTCCTGACTCTCTACTTCTACCTATGACCTTTCCCTTGAAGTCAGACCTGCTATTCCCAACTGCTGGATACCTAAATGGCCTACCTATACCTCGAATTCAATGTGTCCAAACCTGAACTTCCCTCACAAAACCTGACCTTCCCTCTAACATTCCTCTTTCTGTTTTTGGTACCTCTGTGACGTTTTATGTCCCTTACACCTTTAAATTGATGATTCTATGACTGCATCTAGTTACCTGGCCATGCAACCTCAAACTATCTTTGAAGATTCTCTGTTCCTCTCTCTTTCCTCTCCATCTTTTTCTGCCAGTATTGCTCTCCCAATGTATCCTCCATCTATTCCCTCTTTTTTACTTCCATTCTAACCACGTTAGTTCAGGATCAAATTTCACCTCACCTAAGATAAATTCCTAACTGGTTTTCCTGATTCTAGTCTTTTCCCTCTTGAATCCATCTTTTAAACTACTGGCTGATTAGGCTTTCCAAGGAACCACTTTAATCACATCACTACTGCCTGATTCTTTATAAAGATCAAACAAAAACACCAGGAAGTAAACTCCAGATTTAAGCAAAGAATAAGTTCTGAGTAAGCTGGGCAATTTCCAAGGAAGATTTTTTAAAATAATGAAAATTGATAGATTTGCCAAATCGCAGAAACCTTCAAGTGTCTCTCCATTCCCTACCAAATAAAGCAAAAGTGCCTATAAGCACAAGGCCCCTAATATCTTATTCTAATCTACCTTTCCAGCTTTATTTCACACTACTTCTTTTTGCAAACTTTATGTTTCAGATAAACAAGACTATTTTCCACATTTTTGTCTTACCGTATCTGTGCTTTGTTTTATGCTGTTCTCTATCCTTGAAAAAGATTCTACCCCCTCTCATCTTTGTTTACTGAAGATCTTCCCTTCCTTCCAAGCCCAATTCAGGTGTCACCTCCATTATGAAGCTCTCTTCTTTACCCTCCCAGCTGAAAGTGACCTTTCCCACCTCACATTCCTCAGAGTGCTTTGCCTGGATCTCTCATTTGTACTTGGTCACATTTTCTCTTGTAATGGTTATTTGTGTGTATCTTTTCTGCTCATTCATCTGAAAGTTCTTGAGAGCAGGCTCTCTGCTTTTAATAAATGTTAAAATAAAATGAGTCACAGGACAAGTAAGTTTTTTTGAGGAAGTCAATGGCAGCGGGGAGGCAGAAAAGACAATCTGGGAAAGGCAAGAATGGATAAAAGCAAGGGGCAGGTCCTGCGGGATTGTGAGGGCCTGAAGAAGATAAACGGGAGCATCACTGAAGAGAAATTTTGCCTATTTCCCAAATTTGCTTGGGGTGAGGTATGTCTGTGCATGTTAGGCTAATAGGATGAGTCCCCCAAATGGGTCATGGCCTAATGTGAGACAGGAGCCGAGAAAGGGAAGCTACTCACAGTACAACCACAATGATTCTCTCCTCAGGAAGCTGTTTGGTTTAGCATAGGTTGGACAGAGAATGGATGGAGAAGCTATACTCATCTAGAATGGAACTGGAACAGAAAGGTGAGAAGGAGAGAAGATTAGATGGTTTTTCTCTCTTCCATTAACATAGTAGTAGAAGTCAACAGAGAATAATCATTTCAATCCATTTACCACCTTTCTTCCAAGGAGCTCAAAATACTGAGTGTATATTGAGAAAGAGTCTCCCTTTTTGTAAGTTGCTATGGAAGTCAAAAGGAGGAACATTTATTCATGTAGGTCACCAGGAAAAACAAAACATTTTTTCCTACTTACGCTTTCCTTGAGAGTTTCACAGGTAATAAAATGAATGAAATCAGCATTTTCTTCTCCAGGCCCAGTGTGAATTATTACTTGCTCAGAGGAGTGAGGGAGTCCTTATTTGCAAGACTGAGTTAAATGACTTACATTTGATGTTATAACAACTAGTCAGCGGTTCAGTGGTGAAGAAAGAACAGAGCTTAGGTGTCCTCATTATAAGGCCAGTTATCTTTCCATTAAGAATTATCAAAGGAGATAATGTATAAGAGGTCAAGGGAAGGAGTCTGGAAGGAAAATGGGAGAGGGAATTCTTCACACTAATGACCTCAAAATAGTCCCGCTAATCTTAAATAAGGGAAGAAGAGGTAAACCATGTTTTGATTATTCCTGATTTAGGGAAGGGTTACTACCAATAGGAATAAGCTAATTTACATGAAACCCAAACATTTAATGTTTCATTTTCTGAATTGTATGGTTTTCATTGACACCCTTTTCATTCGTTTTTTGTGGCTTTACATTTCTGGATTTTGGTTAACCTTCATTATTTGTGTTGTACTTATCACCAACAGAACATGAGAAATAGGTCCTCTACAGCTGGGGATTTTTTATCCTGCAAGTGTAAAACCCAGGCAAGCAAAAATAGAGTAAGACTCTAAAAGCCACCTCTGGCCCCTACCCAGCTTTCAGAGATGTTTCAGCAGTGACGTGAGTTTGAAATATCCTGAAAGATGGTTGCTTCTGCGGCTGCTGATAATGATAATAATAATAATAATAATAACAACAATAGTAGCTAACACTAACAGTATTTATATAGGACAGCTAGGTAGAATAATGGTCCTGGAGTCAGAAATACATGCTTTCAAATCCAGCCTCAACATTTATATCTCTGTGACCTTTGGGTAAATCTCTTCACTTTGGTTTGCCTCAGTTTCCTCATCTGTAAAGTGAGAATAACAATACCACTGATCTCACTGTTGTTGTGAGGACCAAATTAGATAATTATTGTGAAGCGCTCAGCTCAAGGCTCTAGACACGTTGCCCTTGTTGCTCAGTCATTCAGTCTTGTCTGACTCTTTGTGACCCAGTATAGGAGAGATACTGGAATGGTTGGCTATTTCTGTCTCCAGTGCATTAAGGCAAACAGAGGTGAAGTGATTTGCCTACAGTCAGCTAGTGAGTGTCTGAGGCAGGTTTTGAAATCAGGTCTTCCAGACTCCAGGCCCAGGGTTCTTTCCACTGAGCCACTCAGCCACTTCCATCAGGACATAGCAGGAGTTAAATATTCATTTCCTTCTTTCTACTTCAATGTTTGCAAAGCACTAACACAGTCTCCCATTTGATCCTCATGACAACCCTGTGAGGTAAAGTGTACTTTATGCTCCATTTTACAGACGAGGAAACTGGGGGTGAGAGAAGTCAAATGATTTACCAGGCATCACATAGCTAATGAGGTCTAAGGTGGGATTCAGAATCCAGTCATCCTGATTCTGAGTCTCCTAGCTCTCTACACGAACTAACCTTAGACTAGATGGTCATGCACGGGTCTACTTCTGGAGCTTGGGTCTACTTCTGGAGCTTACGTCTACTTCGGAGAAATAATAGGTTCCTTGAAAACTTCTAGATCTAATTGATTTTCATTAAAGTGGCCCCGATACCAACTTGCTCATATGCCTTCCATATCAGCATGCCTTCATGTTCAATTCCCTCGAGCACAAGAGAAAATGAGTGATTTTTTTCCAGTACCACCTAACACATATTACCCAAGGGCATCCTGAGAGGTTCCAGAATAAATCCAAATTCCAGTGGTATAAACCTATTGTACCCTATAAACCAAGAACTATCAATAGGTTTCATGCTAAGATTAGCATGGACTCTTGAAGACTAAGAATAGATGAACTTACGATTAATTGACTGCGAACCCAGACATGTTGGTACCCTTAATATTCAATTCCATTTTCTCTAAATGCTTAATAAATAAAAAGAACAAGTTATATGAGAAGAGACATTAAATGTGTAAATGTGTGAAAACATGGCAACTTTGTCCAAATTTCGGAACTAATTCTTCAGGGCACTGATTCCCAGTTAAATAATTATTTCATCGTATAATATGAATTCTCAACAAAATTCTCAAAATTATTTTTAATTCAGTAGTTTCCCCCCAAAAATGTACATGTAGGTATCATATAGAACTTTTAGTAAGGAGTCAAGAGTGTCACAATCCCCAAATGTTAAGAATCGTTGATATTAAGACCAACCAGTCTCCTTGTCAAAACTTAGATACTGGCATTCTGATCCATCTCAAAGATACTCAGATCTTTAGGTTACACTAAAAATTATTCAATGAAAGCTTTAATTGATATATCTCTTAACTCTTGGTTTTGTGAGAAACCAGACTTCTGATTCTACATTATAGTCATTTAAGTCTACTTTGGAATAGAACCTAAATATTATTGAAGAAACTGCTTTTTTGTGAATTTTTTCTTTTTCCTTAAAAATTTCTGGAACTTTAAACCTATTATGAAAAAGAAAATAATAATAAATTATAACAGGGTTTCAAAACTGCCAGAGGAATAAAACTGTTGAACACATGCTGATGCTGGGAATCTACTATAAGTTTTAACATTTTCTGTTTTATTTGTTTTGGATTTGGAAACCAGTTAATACAGAACATGAAAACAATGAGAAAAGAATCTGGGTAGGTTGTATTTTCAGGATCTTCTAGTGTAACTATAGACCACCATGACTACTATAGAAGTAATTTTGTTATTTTATTCATTTTTGAGGATGGGGAGAGGAGATATAAAAGTCTTAAAGATAACTCCAGATGAAACTCACTTTCTGATGATTGGGATTCTTCCATTGACATTCACACAGAATCATAGATTTTAAAGCTGGAATGGGTCTTTGAGATCATCTTGTCCAATTTAAAAATAAGACACCTGAAGCCCAGAGAAATAAAGAGATTTGCCCCCAGTGACTTGCAACTCACACAGGTAGTAAATGGCAGAGCCAGAATTCAGATCTAAGTGCTCCTATTTCAGATCCAGGCAGTGCTCTTTCCACTACACCATTCTCACATCTTTTATTAGGATAAGGAAGTGGCATTTCTGGATCTGCCACCCACAGTAGGAAATGCCAACTTGCTATGAGTGTTTCTGATGCTAGTATATCATATCCAGAAATCTTTCTGAGCTGGTCTTAGATTTGTGTGCATTCTTTTGGTGCAAGAGATCAGTGAACAACTTTTCAAAGTCCAATCCAAAATAAAAGCTATTTCTTCATTTAAGTATTTGGAAAAAGTTTTGAAAAATTTTGCTATGTTCCTTGAAAATAGGCGTGAGACAGCTTACTGCTAGGTTAAATATTTTCATGCCACTCACTGAACTATGTAAAAAAATTAACACCAAACAGTCAGTTTTAATTTTTATAACACTTTAGTTTCTCCCCCACACCATTGTATCTCTCACATCTCATCTGCAGAATGCTTGTATTGTAAGTCTCTAAGCTGTCTACAGAAATATGAACCAAAATAAAAAAATTGGCATGTGTAGTTGGCATCACTTCCAGAAGTTATTGGCAAATATAGCTGTCTCTTATTTTAGCCAATGGTAATGTGGTATTTTTAATTCAATAAAGCATTACCCCAAGAAAAGCCCAAATGTAAAAGTAATAAACATTGGACAGTAAATATTTGTTAGAAAAAGGAAGTACACTTTAGGAAATTAGCCTACTCAATCTTTTTTTTATGATTATATCTTCACCCTGCTTTCATGCTTTTTTAAAAATAACAGAGCCACTTTTAAACATTTCCCTGGAGTTAATTAAACCCAGTAATCATGTCAGATGGTTCACAAATCATAAAATATGTACGCTCCCATGATTTTCTAACCATAATGTTACTATTCAAGAAGGACATGGAAGGGGTGCTTTGAGGTCTGACAGTGCTTTGTCAGTTTGTTTCTTTTTGTTGTTGTTAACAGAGGTCTTGGAGGCTTTCAGTTAAAAGGCAACATAGTATGGATGTACAAATCCGTGACATTATCCAATCTACTTGTCACTTAGATTTTCCCAGTCTTTTTCTCAAAGTATATGACCCATTTTAATATAGGGAATCCCCCATAGAAAAGAGTGACTAGAAGTGGTATTGATCACCCTTACTAGTTGATTGACATCTGACTTCTTCAAGGATCTGAAAGGAAGATTTAAATCCTTTATTTTCCCTTTTTTAGTTTTGTTTAAAAAAAAATAAGATCCAGTTACCAAAGCAGGAATTCATTGTTTTAAGTAACATAGAATATAGGAATAAGGGAAGGGTATCTTCTTCATTCCCATCTACTTTATTACTGCCTTAAACATGTGGCATTTATTATTTTTTTTAATTTGTTTCTTTTTCTGTGGTAATTGGTGGAAAAGACTGTGAGCTCTGTGCCATTCCTCCTTTCCATGCCCTTTTGTTTAATATGACCTCTATTTTTCATTCATCATCACCCATAGTACTATCAATATTACTGTTTTCCAGGTTTCTCCCCAGCAAAAAAAAAAAAAAAAAAAAAAAAAACAATCCTACTTTAGTAAATTTGCCTATGTGTATCATCCTCAATTTTTCTTAATTCTAATCAATGCCATTCTGTCATTCATAAGTCTATCTTTATCCTTTCCCTGATTTCATTGAGGTTTGCATCAGTTATAATCAGGATCATTGTTTAGGTCTTGCCAGGACATTTTTCCCCCAAGTTAAATTGCCCCCTTTTTCTTACAGGCAAAAAAAAAAAAAGAAAAAAGCTAGGTTAATCTGGCAAGACTTGAGGTAACTAGATTCAACCTGAAATTACACACAACCTCTTTCAGACAATGTTGTACAGTAGTAGACTCTCACTGATGCCAGTTTTGAGAGCTGTCTTGACTGTCTCATTCTCAGCTTCTTTCCAAGCATCTGCATCCTCTCCTGATGCTGTTGTACTTTTGGCAGCCGATAGTCCCAATTTTCCAAAAGCGTTTGAAAGTTTACAGCAGACTCCATCCCAGAGAGCCATCTAGATTTTTTTTTATTTTTTGGTAAGCTGACCTCTTTTGGTGTCCTTGACCTCTTGACTCTCTTTCCTGAGCAGAGTGCCCGGACCCCTCGTCTCTCACGGCACAGCGCGTGTGAAGACGGAGTCTCTGCATCGGGGGCACGAATGCAGAGAGCTCCAGCAAATCGTGCAGAGCAACCAAATTTGCTTTTCAAGCTGGCGCGTCTGCTGAAGGGAAGGCTTTCAAATTGGAGTTGTATTTGTGGAAAATTTGGATTAGTATCTTTTTTCATCCATTTCTTGGCTTTTCTTTTTAATCTGCTTTTTGGCTTGTTTATCGGCAACACATTTTTGAGGGTTTTTACATAACCATTATCTTTCATTATTGTTTTGAATCAAAACTCTAATCCAGATACACTGACATTAAGTAGATGCATAGTATAGACTAGCATGCTCCCACATAATAATGACTTCTGTACAAAACTCAAGAAAAATATTAAAAATAAACTTTTTATTCAATTATCTTCAAGGACTGAATACGAATTTTATAGAACCCGAAATTCACATATAACAGGGCTCTTTTTTGAGCTCAGAACTCTAGTGAAGTGAATACAAGATCACTCAATAACTGGAATCAGACACAACTGAACAAAAATCAGAGAAAAAAGGGAGTGCATAGAACTTTCTCTGAGCCCTACTACACTTAACCACTAAGAGGAAACTTATTAGTTCTAATTTCTCTAATTACCATTTTGTTATCCCCTCACCTCCTTACTAACCTCATCTTAGCACTGCTGAAACTGATGGCATTTAAACTTATATATACCAGACAGACGAACTTTTAAGCTACAGCTCAATATACATTTGTTGGGCAGTTTTGTATAATAGAGGCAATACAGCATTGGGGGTTAGGTGCTGGGTTTAGAGTCAAGAATACTCTGGTTCAAATCCTCTAACACTCACTATGTGGCAATTTAACCTCTATATGTTTTAAGCATTTTCCTTAGACTTATCTATGAAATCATTGACATGTTGGAATCTGTGTCAATGAAGGCAGACTGATTGAAGGGAATTCCCATAGTAGGAGGTCTCTACGCTGATGAAATCACACATTGGACATGTATAGTATGATGCAATCACATATCCTCTAGGCACATTTGTTGTTCAGTCGTTTCAGTCATGTCTGACTCATCACCCCATTTGGGGTTTTCTGGACTCTGGAGTGTTTTGCCATTTCCTTCCCCAGCTCATTTTACAGAGGAAGAAACTGAAGCAAACAAAATTAAATGACTTGTCCAGAGTCTCCATAGCTGGTAAGTATCTGAGGCTGAATTTGAGCTCAGATCTTCCTAACTCTAGGCCTGGGTGCTCTATCCACTGCACCACCTAGCTGCCCATTGGGCACATACACTAGCCCAATGAAGAGAAAATATGAGACACATGGATTCACCGTAAGCTGGCTAGTGGTGGAAGAGAGGGAGTAGTTTAAGCAATGCAAGAAAGAGGCATTCCATTAACTTCCCTGGAGTGGGAGGGTACAGGCTATTGGACCTGGGCATAATGAACGAGGTTTCATAAGTATGCAGGCACTTTGGCACAAGAGTTGTTTTTTTCATGAGCAAGCTGTTAGAGCTTGCTCTAATCACCCAGGGAAGGTAACAATTTCCATCCTCCAGACAATAGCAGAAGTGCAGAAGGTAATCTGTAGAGTCGCCAAGGACAATGAAGAAGGCCTGCAGAGATGTAGTGGTGGCCACCAGAAGTTGGAAATGAAAGCAGAAAGTGATGGGGAGGAGAAATCCCAGTCTCCACCCATGTTGACGTCCTACCTAGGACAATATTGTAGTGCTTGGGGGAGTTCCAAAAACAAAAGTTCTCTGATTCCTTCTGTTTGGGGGCAATGAGCCTAAGAAGTCCTAGAAGTGTACCCAGGAGGATGCCTCTGATACAGGGGCTCTGTTAGAAATTTCCATGACTTTCTGGTAATTTTTAATGTTTAAAAATATATAAATTTTTAAAAACTAACAGCAGCTTTTGCTGCTTCTTTCTATCTAAGAATCGTATTTCCTTCTTCTTGCCTGTCTCTTATTCCTTTACTTCCTAAAGCACAAGTTCAAGTGTCCCTGTCTTCTTCAGGAAGCCTTTCCCAACTCTTCATTCTAGTACCTTCCCTCTTTTCCTTATTCCCTATTTATCCTATGCATAGCTTGTCTGTACATTGCTTACACTACATTGTAACCTCCTTCAGGGCAGAGATTGTCTTTGACTTCTTTTTGTATTCCCAACACTTACCGCATTACCTGGCACATAGTAGAGACCATAAAGATATATTGACTGAATATCACGATTCACTGGAATTGTGATTTTAAAATTTAAAATTTTTAAAAAGTGGATGACATTTTTAAAATATTCTCTCCAATACGTGGTCATAAGAAGCCTTGGCCCCAGCCACCTGGAGGGATTATAGTAGAAAAGAATATTGAATTGCAGTTGCTATGTGTTACCTGGGATTAGAATCTTCCTTCACCATGCTACCTTCCTACCTACTGACATTCTTAACCTTGCTACCCACCCCTGACAAGGACTATGATGGGAAGAATGGGAGATCCAAATGGATGTCTTGATCTCATATTTCCCAGGACCCTTCCAGTAACTACTTCCATGAATCCTTGCTCCGATGAACCTAAGAACTAAGGACCCAATTAATTGTTATTTGCCCTATTCTGTGATTAGTAAACCTACTTCCTCCTCCTCTTGGTTCAAAGCCACTGTATATCACTGTGTACTGAGGGAAAAGCTCCTTTGTCCTGATGGTACAAATACACACACATATACATATATTTTATAAATGTATGTGGAATACAATATGATAAATACATACAAATATACACATAATACATATGTATTATATGTATACATATACATATATTCTATAAATATAATATATGCATAACATAATGAACACATATAAATACAAATAAATACATATATACACGTGATGCGTGACTGCATAATAGATATAATTCTAGTGATAACAGATTGAAAACAAGTACATTTTAAAATCTATGAGAAGAAATTGGGAAGGCATATAGTTTCATGTCCCACAAGGTTTAGTTGGAATCCTAGGTCTAGGATAAAGCTTAATCAAGTCCATTTCAGAAGATTTGCCTTTTTCTTCACCAATTACATGGCAATTCTATTCCTGGAGAACCACCACATGATTCTCTTTCTGTCATTTACATGACCATCTATTTATGAAGGTGATGATCAAGATAAACATCTGAATCAGAGCTTAACTGTTACTGCCTGATGAGACCAGGTCATAAAATCATAGCATTAGTAATTACCAGAGGTTGACTAGTACCTCCTGCCACTAGGTAGGACTATAATCTAATCACACTTCTTTCCATACTCATGTGCTTGTCTGTCTTTCCTTGACAATTTTTCATAGAGGATCTTGTAATGTATTCACTTATTTCACTTCCAGAGATTTCCTAATGGAAGCAATTGGGTTTTGCCAAAACTGACATTTTCTCTATTCAGTTAAGAAGCCCTATCATCTAAAGGTCTCTAAGCACATCAGTATGTCATGATGAAAATTTTAAAGGCAATGATTCACATCTATATAGATTTTTAAAACTACAGAATGCATATGTATGTGCATAAATGTGAATATATATGTATATGTATATGATGCATATATATATATACATACATTTCTTTAATAGAGAAATATTGATTTCTCCAAATTCACACAAAATGGGAACAAGAATGGAACCCATCTTCTTCTCATAGTATCCTGCTATGCTTGTATGAGAAAGTAGAATCCAAGGCAGGAACCATACAAAGCTTAAGAATTATGATTAAAAGGAATCAAGTAGCACTGTCACCATTTTCATTCCACAGAGTAGCTGGTCACAGGTTTTTATGCTAAATAGACCACATATAGAGACTTGAAGCACCATTCCTAAGGAATGAGTTGTGGACTTGGCAAATTATAGAAGAGAGCATTATACAGCAACATTCATCACTTCATCTGGCTTGTATTTCTGGAGATCCCAATGAACTGTTCGCTTCCTGGAGAACTCTGTTGAGATCACCACCATATGGCCTCATTACTACAAAATTATTTTCCTTTTTTTGTGTTTCCTTTTCCTGTGGAAGTTGTAGCGTTATTTAGCAGCCCTGGAGTATATTATATTGAAGCAAGTATAATCATGGTTTTATTTTTTGTTATTACTCAGAACAATGCAGTGAAGCCGATTGCTATTAATAGCCCTATTTTTCAGCTGTAGGAACTCTTAAAAGCTTTGTTCCAAGCACATATAAAAGCAAGGTGAGCAATGTAACTAGGACTTGATCACAAAACCTGTGATCAAGTCTTCTTCTTTTTCTATTCTTGCTCCTCTTTTCTAATAACATAAACTATTTAAAGATAAATATCATTAGTGTAAAAGATGTTGTGGTAAAACATACATGCCCTTTTTATGTTCTTTGTCTTGTTATCTCATCAAATTCCACTATCAACTATTCCCTCTATAAAAATGACTCCCAGATCTATATCTCGAGCCCCAAGTTCTTGGAAGAGCTCCAGATCAGCTATTTCTTAGATCTCTCTTAGTGTATTGGTACTTTAAACCCAGTACAAAGTAAACTGACAACTACAAACTCCCTCCCCGCAACTGTTCCTTTTCCTGACTTCCCTGTATATGTCAGTGTCATCACCAATCTCTCTGATTTGCCTTGAAACCTCAGAGTTATCTTTGACTCTTCCTTTATCTCCCCTCTCACCTACACTCAGTTGCTATGTCTTGCTTACTTCTTCTCGAGTGTTACTTATTTCTGGAGTTTTTCTTCTCCCTATTCCCATTGCTATGATTCTAGTTTAGGCCCTTTTTACCTCTTCTGGACTACTACAACAACTTCCTAACCAATCTTTTTGTCTTTATTCTTCTTCCCCACTCCCATATCCATTCTGCACCCCAACGCATCTTTCTACAACATAGCTCTGTTCATGAGTCATTCAGGCAACAAGGATTAAGTACCTACCTACTGTGTGCCAGACACTATGCTAGATACTGGAGATACAAATACAAAGAATAAAAAATTCCTATTTAGAAGGAGCTTACAGTCTCACAGGAGAGACAAGTATACCTGTATGTACATATGGAAAAAAATTTTAAAAATATAGGTATATAACATATAAATAAATTATGTAAATACATATGTGTTTGTTTGTACACAGACACCACACACATTGTATCATTAAGGCAAGATTTATGACCTCGAGGATGACCATGAACATGCCTGAATGGTTTGGAATCACAAAGTATGAAAAACTCTTTATGTAGAAGGCAGAGGAAATATAACATTTATTTAGACTCCAGAGGATCAAATCCAAGAACCAATACCCCCAATTCAATATAATAGCAATTATATTCCAAAACCAGTAAGCTCACTTCAATGTAGTAACAAGGAAATTATAACATGGTATTGTAGCAAGGAACCAAGTCATCCTGTAACCTCTCTCTGCCCCGCCCCCTCCCGGGGGCTCTCTTGTAAACCATCACTCACAAATCCTAACTCTCTGCTCAGCACTCTCTTCTGCAGCTCTGACAAAGCTGGTTCTCTTGATGTCTGCTCTTCAGGGCTCTCTTGATGTCTGCTGCTTCAATGTCTTCCTCTCAGTTTTCACAGCTCTCAGTTCTGCTCCTCTTCAGTTCTCTTCCCCTTTTCAATTCTGGGCTCTCCTTTTATATAATCCTAGCCAGCATCTGATTGACTAGAATTCAGGTGTCTGATTGGCTGAATTCATGATTGACTAGAACTCAGTGCACATACCATTGGTTCTGGTCTTAGCAACTCCCCTTAGGGTCCTGAGGGCTTCACACCTACATCAGCTTATCAACTAGTAAGTAGGGGCTTTAGGCCTACTTACAAACAAAGATATAATCAAGCTTTCCTACCTAGGCCCAGCTGAGGCCTATTGAATGAGTGGGGAAGATCTTCCTTCGCACACATATACAGGGTGATTAAATATGAAGTATTTTGGAAGGGAGAGCATTAGGAGTTAGGGAGATCCAGAAAGGCTTCATTTAGATGATGGTGCCTGAACTGAGTCTTCAAGGAAGAAAGGTACTCTGAAGTACAGCCAAGGAGCGAAGACAGTCTGGCCATGTTGGAGTGGCCAGTGTCGAAGCACAGAGATAGGACTGTAACTCAAGTTTGGCTGGACAATAGAGTACAGGAAGGGTACAATGTTGTAATAAAGTTGGAAACACATATTGGAGCCCAGTTGTGTAGGGAATTAAACAGTAAGAGAGGAGAGTTTATATTTGATTCCAGAAGCAATAGGAAGTGACTGGAATTTATTGAATATGGGAGTCATGTGGTCAGACTGGCGCTTAAAGAAAATTACTTTGCCAGCAATGTATAGTAAGGACTAGAGTGGCAAAAGACTTGAAGCAGGGAAACTAATTGGGAGGCTGTTGCATTAATCTAAGCTAGAAGTGATGATGGCTGTGAACTAAGGGGGTAGCTGTGTGAGTGGAGAGAAGAAGCCATATGTGATAGATGTAGAAACAGCAAGATATGGCCGCCAATTGGATATGTGGGATGGGGGAGAGTGAGGACAATCGATTCTCATCCTCATTTTGTTCAGAAATCCTTAGTTTTATCCAGCTTTCATATAACCTACCAAATCAGGCCTATCTCCCATTATTCTCCTTCGTACATCCCATATTCTAGCCAAACTGGATTATTTGCTAGTCAGCCTGTGTATCCCTAGCTACATGCTTTTGCTCATTTTCCCCTCCGCCTGAAGTTCATAATCTTCTAGTTGTATCTTTCCAAATCCCCATCTTTTAAGACGCAGCACAAATACTATCTCCAAGAAATCTGCCTTGGAGACCGACAGTAGTCATTTCCTCTTCTGAACTGCCCACTCTACTATGTGAACTCTGACCTAAGTATCATTTCATATAATGTCTCTCTTGATGCTTTCACTTATTTGTATCTATGACATCTTTATGGGGCCAGAGATACCCTATAGCAATTAGCTTAAGAAAGTATCATGCTATCGAGGAAAGAACATGAAATTTGAAGTCTGAATATGATGCAGATAGAAACTCACATTCATGTAACACTCTAAGGTTTGCACAACACTGTACATTTGATTCTCACAAAAACCCTATGAGATAGGTGCTATTGTTATGTTCATTTTATGTTTATTTTCATTTAGTTCAAAAGGCTAAGTGATAGGCCCAAGGACATACAGATAGTATTGGAATTGGGACTCGAACCCTGTTCTTCATAGCTCCAGGTTCAGAGGCTCTGCCGTTTGCTAACTGCATGACTTTACAGGTTGCTTAATTTTTCTGGTCCTTTGCTTCTTCTTCTGTAAAATGGGGATAAGAATATTTTCTTGGTCTATCACACAGGTTTGCTTTGAGAATCAGATGAGATAATGCAAATGAAAAAACTTTGCAATGGCAAAGCATTATATAAATGCAAGCCATCATCAATGAACGAACTGTTTAACACAACCTTATTCCTATCTGTTTTGATCTGTCCTAATTATTGGACATTAGAGCCACATAAATACACGTAAGTATTATTTGGCAGTTCTCGATTTCTTTTACATACATGTGTATACACACATGCAAATTATATTATTGAACTACTGTAAGGTTAATGTGTGCTGAAACAAACTCTTTCCCAAGTTACAATAAATCTTTACAAGACCACCTGGCCTAGCAAGTAAGATTCTCATCTTTTTATTGTACTATTGATATGTGAACAATAATAAGAGAATATATATTTTTGACAATATAATATTCCATTCAAACCTCCAACTTCTTTAGGATGATCAGTACAGACACTTCTGACAAATGGGATAGATCTGAGTCTTTCTCTAACTCTTTTCACCCTTTGTTGCTCAACTTTTCCTTCTATTTTTGGTCTCTAAGATGTCTTAGCATTTTTGGCTTTTGAAAAGCAAGAGTTGCAAATCCATTCTTATTGAATGGTGCACATGTTTAAAATTGCTTGAAAGTGCTCCTTTGACGATGCCCAAAAGTCTATAAAATTGTGCTTACCCTTTGATCCAGCAATACCACTGCTAGGTCTAGATCGCAAAGACATCTCCCAAAAAAGGGGGAAAAGACCCAGTTGTACAAAAATATTTATAGCAGCTTGTTTTGTGGTGGCTAACAATTGGAAATCAAAGGGATGCCTGTAAATTGGGAAGGCTTAAATAATCTGTGGTTTATGATTATAATGGAATGTTATTGTGCCATAAGAAATGACAAGCAGGATGATTTCAGAAAAACCTGGAAAGACTTACATGAACTGATGCATAGTGAAGTGAATAGAAGCAGGAGAATATTGTACACAGTAACAGCAACTTTGTTCCATGAAGAATTGTGAATGACTTAGCTATTTTCAGAAATACAACGATCTAAGACAATTCCAAAGGACTAAGGATTAAACAGACTATCTGCCTCCAGAGAAAGAACTGATATTGATTAAATACAGACTGAAGCATACTATTTTCATCTTCTTTGTCTTATTTTTTCTTTTATTTGAGTCTTCTTGTACAAAATGAATAATGTGGAAATGTTTCATGTAATCGCACATGTATAACCTATGTGTGATTGTTTACCATCTTAGGGAGTGGAAAGGGCAGGGAGGGCGGGATAGAATTTGGCACTCAAGACTTCAAATAAAAACGTGTTTTAAAAAGTGTTCCATTGGAACACATGAGCATATTCAAGCTTAAGAGTTGGGGTGAACACTATACTTGATTGCTCTACACAACTTTGATCTTTACTCTTTCTTAAGAGTATGGCCTGCCTACCCGTCCATCATCTTGTCTACACTCTGGAAGGTTAGCTTTTTTTCACTAATGCCTGAAATTAGCCATGCTTGATTACGATGTATTGAATGAGTTGTATCTTTGACTCATTCCATAGACAATTTAGGAGCATATGGGTGTCTGTCTGTTTTATCCATGTGGGCATGTTGGTTCAACATTACAGCTTTTCTGTCTTTCTTTGAGTAATTTGGGAGACATAAAGGTATTGAGACATGCCCCAAATCAGAGAGTGAGTTCTTACACATCTTGAATTTGAGATTTTATTTTGATGACACATTTTTGACTTCCAGATAGTTGATGTGTCATGTCAATCCAGCTAATTCTTTTTGACATAATTCTTGCAAAAGGTTTGGAGTGAGAGTTAAACTTTTTACTATATATACATATATAGACATATAGATGTGTTTATATATGCATGTATATCCCTATCAAAAGCACTATGCTTATAATTTATTTGCATATAAAATGATTCAGATTTTCTTTTTTTCCTATCCTCCCATTTTAAATTGCAAATATTTAGTACTAAATAGCAATTGAAAAGAAGTTATCTTTTCTGACACTATTTACAATTCAGAGCTTGTATACCAATATCAATAAATTTCATATTGGCCTTGGAAATCACTAGCAATAATTTTTCCCTTCCCTTTGCAATTGCAGCATTTGATGTGTGCAGGGCTGTGGTGTCTTGTGGAAGGGGATACATCTTGCAAAACTAAGCTGGACCCTCCTCTGGATGGCACTGAGTGTGGGGCAGATAAGGTAATTACTTACTTCAAGCAGCCATCTTTTAAGTCTTCTGTGGAACCACATTCCTCTACTTCAATTGGCAATCATCAGAATCCTAATTTAAGCATCTCAGAGGGAAACTGTAGGAGAGCCCTCATTGACCTTTTTCAAAACTGGTTTCCATTTCTTCACCATTCCCCATGACACTTATCCTGTAATTCTCTTTAAAAAAAAAAAGAAGAAAAATGACACTTTTGTTTTATAATATCCCCACCATGGTCTGACAAAACAAGAATGATTTGCCTTTCCTTAGGACTGTTGCACTTAACTTATTGGTAGAGATATATAAAGCTAGAGTCCATTCAGCAAGTATTTATTAAGTGCTTACTAAAGGCAAGACAGAGGCAGCTAGATGGCTCAATGAATAGAGCCTTGGGCCTGGAGTCAGGTAGACCTGAGTTCAAATGTGGCCTGAGACATTTACTAGATGTGTAACCCTGGGCAAGTCACTTAACTTCTGTTTGCCTTAAGCCGTTGGAGAAGGAAATGGGAAACCATTCTAGTATCTTTGCAAAGAAAACCCTGCAGAGAATACTGACATACCATGATCCACAGAGTCATGAAGAGTTGAGCCCTACTGAATCACCACCACCAATGATGTTGGCAAGACAATATGATGGCCTACTTTCTTTCAGTTGATGGTGATTTCTCTACCTTCTCATTATCCCTAGCTTCCAGGAAAGTTAAACTATTAACATACTCAAAAGACTGGAAAGATTTATTTTAAAAAACCCTGCCAATGATGTCATAATTGTCATAATTAGAATTATCCTGTAAATGACCATTTTATAGCCTTCATAAATTGAGAGATACCAGAGTTGTCTCATTCCCACTCCCATATGGACAAACACCATTTATCCAAGGACATTTTCCCCTTCTCCTTGTCCCATACTGTCACCTGAAGGGTACTCTCCAAGATCACCTTACTCAGTGAACACACATTCACCCTTCTTCATTTCAGTGGTGCCGAGCTGGGGAGTGTGTCAGCAAAACTCCTATCCCAGAGCATGTGGATGGAGATTGGAGTACATGGAGCCCTTGGAGCATGTGCAGTAGGACATGTGGGACTGGAGCCCGGTTCAGACAAAGGAAATGCGACAATCCCCCGTGAGTACTTTCTTTCCCAAAGACATTTTTATTTTATTCCTTTATTAATCATTTCCTGAAGTTCTAGTACTAGGTATTGAGCTAGGTAGGTGCCTTCTCAGAGTTTATTTGAAGGAATAAAACATTCAGTTCAATTTAAATGGCATTCACTAAGTGCCTACTTTGTTCCAGTCCTTAGGGTGGGTGTTGAAGATAAAAACAAAGCGTCCCCTGCTCTCAAGAAGCTAACATTCTCCTGACCACATACAAAAATACCTAGAAGGTGGAGAGTGCCATAAGAGAAGAACAATCAGCTAGGTGGGGCAGTGGATAGAGTGCTTGGTTCAGTCAGGAAGGCCTGAATAGTTATGCACTGACTAGGTCTGTGATCCTGGGAAAGTCACATCCACCTCGCTGGGTCAGTTTTCTTTGTAAAATGAGAAGGGTTGGGCTGTAAAGAGGATATCCTCCCCTTCTAGATCTATGATACAATTACCTGTAATCTTTTGAAAATGTCATGAGATTTCAGATGAGTGAGGGATTTTTTTAAGACACTTCTGCTTTAAATTTGAATAAAAATATACCCCAATACGCTACTACAACTACAAATGAAGTTTTTCTGTCCCCCATCAGGAATTAGAGTATGAGGAAAATTAAGTGGAATGAGAATGCAGGGCTGCCAATAGAGTGCATGTAACAAACAGTCTACCTACAAATTTTCATGATGCTTTTGAAAATTAATCTCTTTTAGTTTTTTGCCTGTAATAGCTCTGTCTGGTTGTTAGAGACAGAAAAAAAATGAATGGTGAGCCAGTATGAAAGAATACATTGATTCTATTTCTTTTTCTGCCTCTGCATTAATCATGTCACACATCACAAATGTATGGGACAGAATTTTCAAATAATAGGAGAGACATCTTTAGGAGAAACAAAGCAAATTTATTTTACAAACCTTGCAAGATTTTGGCACACCTCCATAATGGAGGAGGTGAGGTAAAAGGGAATGCTGCCTTAATTTATACTTTTTTTAGCATTTATTTATTTCTTGTTTTTAGTTTTCAGCATTGATTTTCACAGGAGTTTGAATTACAAATTTTCTCCCCATTTCTACCCTCCCCCCACTCCAAGGTGGCATATATTCTGGTTGCCCCATTCCCCAGGCAGCCCTCCCTTCTGTCACCCCACTTCCCACCTCCATCCCCTCTTACCTTACTTTCTTGTAGGGCAAGACAGATTTCTATGCCCCAGTGCCTATGTCTTATTTCCTAGTTGCGTGAAAAAACTTTTTTTGAACATCTGTTTTTAAAACTTTGAGTTCTAAATTCTCTCCCCTCTTCCCTCCCCACCCACCCTCCCTAAGAAAGCAAGCAATTCCACATAGGCCACATGTGTATCATTATGTAAAACCCTTCCACAATATTCATGTTGTGAAAGACTAACTATATTTTGCTCCTTCCTATCCTATCCCCCTTTATTCAATTTTCTCCCTTGACCCTGTTCCTTTTGGAAAGTGTTTGCTTTTGATTACCTCCTCCCCTATCTACCCTCCCTTCTATCATCCCCCCTTTTTTATCTTCTTCCTCTTTCTTTCCAGTGGGGTAAGATACCCAATTGAGTGTGTATGTTATTCCCTCCTCAGGTCAAATCTGATGAGAGCAAGCATTCCCCCTCACCTGCCCCCTCTTCCCTTTCTACAAAACTGCTTTTTATTGCCACTTTTATGTGAGATAATTTACCCCATTCTAGCTCTGCCCTTCTCCCTCTCTCAATATATTCCTCTGTCATCCCTTAATTTGATTTTATTTTTTTTAGATATCATCCCTTGATATTCAATTCACCATGTGCCCTCTGTCTCTCTGTATATGTATATTCCCTTCAGCTACCCTAATACTGAGGTCTCATGAATTATACACATCATCTTTCCATGTAGGAATGTAAACAAAACAGTTCAACTTTAGTAAGTCCCTTATGATTTCTCTTTCTCGTTTACCTTTTCATGCTTCTCTTGATTCTTGTGTTTGAAAGTCAAATTTTCTATTCAGCTCTGGTCTTTTCACTGGGAAAGCTTGAAAGTCCTCTACTTTGTTGAAAATCCATATTTTGCCTTGGAGCATGATACTCAGTTTTGCTGGGTAGGTGATTCTTGGTTTTAATCCTAGTTCCATTGACCTCCGGAAAATTGTATTCCAAGCCCTTCAATCCCTTAATGTGGAAGCTGCTAGATCCTGTGTTATCCTGATTGTGTTTCCACAATCCTCAAATTGTTTCTTTCTGGCTGCTTCCAGTATTTTCTCCTTGACCTGGGAGCTCTGGAATTTGGCAACAACATTCCTAGGAGTTTTCTTTTCGGGGTCTTTTTGAGGAAGCGATCTGTGGATTCTCTCAATTTCTATTTTACCCTCTGGCTCTAGAATATCAGGGCAGTTCTCCTTGATAATTTCTTGAAATATGATATCTAAGCTCTTTTTTTGATCATGGCTTTCAGGTAGTCCAATAATTTTTAAATTATCTCTCCTGGATCTATTTTCCAGGTCAGTGGTTTTTCCAATGAGATATTTCACATTGTCTTCCACTTTTTCATTCCTTTGGTTCTGTTTGATAATATCTTGATTTCTCATAAAGTCACTAGCTTCCCACTTGCTCCAATCTCATTTTTAAGGTAGCATTTTCTTCAGTGGTCTTTTGGACCTCCTTTTCCATTTGGGTAATTCTGCCTTTCAAGGCATTCTTCTCATCATTGGCTTTTTGGAGCTCTTTTGCCATTTGAGGTAGTCTATTTTTAAGGTGTTATTTTCTTCAGTATTTTTTGGGTCTCCTTTAGCAAGTCGTTGACTTGTTCTTCATGGTTTTCTCACATCACTCTCATTTCTCTTCCCAATTTTTCCTCTGCTTTTCTAACTTGCTTTTCCAAATCCTTTTTGAGGTCTTCCATGGCCTGAGACCAGTTCATGTTTTTCTTGGAGGCTTTTGATGTAGGCTCTTTGACTTTGTTGACTTCTTCTGGCTATATGTTTTGGTCTCCTTTGTCACCAAAGAAAGATTCCAAAGTCTGAGTCTGAATCTGAGTCCATTTTTGCTGCCTGGCCATGTTCCCAGCCAACTTACTTGATGCTTGAGTTTTTTGTCTGGGTATGACTGCTTGTAGAGTATAGAGTACTTTGTCCCATACTTGAGAGGCTGCATTGTTGTTTTCAGAGCTACACAGCTCGCTCTGCCACACCAGCGCTACTCCTCCCCAAGAACTGCCAATATGGACCAGACTCAGATGTTAAGCTGGCTCTGCACTCCCACTCAGATCTTCCACTTAATTCCTCCCACCAGGTGGGCCTGGGGCCAGAAGCAACTGCAACTGTAGTTCTGAGCTGCCCCTGGGGCTTTGGCTGAACTGCAAACTCCTTTCACTCTGTCCCAGCAGCTTTTCCCACTAACCTTCTCTGTTGTCTTTGGTGTTTGTGGGTCGAGAGGTCTGGTAACTGCTACAGCTCACTGATTCAGGGCTCTAGGGCCTGTTCCGCCCAATCTGGTTGGTCCCTGCACCCCACGCTGGACTCTCCTCTGCTCCGCTCCCCAGCCCTGTGCCATAGACCTTACTCTGTGACCATCCAGGCGGTCCTGGGCTGGAGCCCTGCTTCCCTCTGCTATTTCATGGGTTCTTCAGTTCTAGAATTTGTTCCAAGCCATTTTTATAGGTGTTTGGAGGGACCTGGGTGGGGGGAGCTCACGCAAGTTCCTGCTTTCCAGCCACTATCTTGGCTCTGGCCCCCCTTAATTTATACTCTTAATGAAAAGATTCCCTCCCACCTCTATCCTTTCTCACCATTGGCTGGGAGGCAGGCTTACAATCTAGGCACAAAAAATTAGACAGAGAACTAGGGGACCAAGTTTGGTCCAGTCCGTTAAGATTTTCCCTATCCGGAACTCAACTGCTGTGGGTGGTGTTGAAAAGTCTAGGAGAAGAAATGAGGAGTGGGGGAGACCTTCCTGGAACAGAGAACAAACAGCTCACAGGTAGTCCATTATCTCCCTATTTGGTGCTAACATCTGAGAGAAGGGGAAGGGCATGCCCACAGCTCCAGGCCCTGACCTTCCAGAGTCACCACAAAGCCAAATCCCAAGCCTCTCCTACTCCCTCAGACATTCCCTATTTCAGAAATATGAGAAGAGTGTAACCCCTGTATTTTTACCCTGTGAAGTCTTCACAATTTATCCTTCCCATTCAGTACCCCCTCTGATTTCTTACGATTTTGATCACTTCACACATCATTGCTGATATAAATTGTCCATCAACTTATCTTCCCATCATGCTTCCCCATTACCCTTTTCTAAGGTTTCCACTCCTCAAAATCTCCAATGCATTGACAAATCAAAGGAGGCAGTCCCCTTTGTAAATACAGATACAGAGACCCAAAGGAAAACGATGATGCAATTGTCCCTTTAAGATTCAAAAAGTCTTTTCCTATATAGCTGTGCGGCAGGGAACATCAAAAGTCTTCTGGTCCTTGGCATTTGCTCTGCCATCCTCAGCACAGCATCCCAGCATCTTCCTCTTGTCTTCTTATAGGAACCAGCTTTCTGTCCATTCTCCTACAAAAGTCACCTTAGCACAATTTTAAGTTACCATTTCTAATCCTTATACCCTGATCATTTTGCAGATTCAAAATTGGAACCTTGACGATTTGTTCTATTTAAGAAATTCACATCAGAACCCAGTTTCTTATAGTTCATATTAATTCATTATTAATTTCCTTGCCAGGAGGATGATATTTCACTAAGGAATTAACAACGGGCTCCACTACATACATAAACACATTAAATAACCAATTCTTAACACAGTACATACAACATCATAAACTTTTGTCATGTCATGTTTCTTTGATGGCATTTACAGAATAAACCACAGGCCATTCTTCTTTTAACATTATTAATTGTAGCAAAACTCTAGACAAGCTTGATATTAACCAAATAGCAAAATAATATTCTCACAAGCCCTTGACCTAATAATTGTCTCCATACCACTACTGCTCTTAGAATCCCCTTTAAACAAAGGGAAACATCTTAGGATGAGTCTTAAGCAGTTTGCATAAGTTTCTGCACATGTTCTACCTACAAATTTTCACGATCCTTTTGAATATTAATCTCTTTTAGTTTTTTGCCTGCAATAGTTCTGTCTGGTAGTTAGAGACAAAAAAATGAATGGTGAGCCAGTATGAAAGAATACATTGATTCTATTTCTTTTTCTACCTCTGTATTAATCATGTCACACATCACAAACATCATTTATTGTTTGGAATTCCTTCTGTAGTTGCACATGAAGATAATTTCTCCAGGATAATAACAGATAATTGATTTTAGCCTCACCTAACCCTTAATAAACCTATCTGCTACCTGTATGCCCACTAGACTTATCCCCTCAAATGTGTTACAGCTGTAATTCAGGCATTTTGAGGCAAAATTGTCCATTGTTTTTGTTTGGGTGGGGAGCTATGTTCAGATTGTATTCAGCATTAAGGACTCTCATCCTTTCCAGGGAGAACTGAAGTTGGGTGACTTGGGTTTCTCAATATTGATACTTAGTACCTATGGACTCTGGGCAACTCACTTAGTCTCTCCATCCCATAAGTATTTATTAAGGGCCTACTATGTTCCAGGCATTGTGCTAAACACTGGGAATACAATTAATTAAAAAAAAGACAATCCATACCCTCAAGGAGTTTACCATCTAAATAAGAAGAAAGCACACAAAAGGAGGTAGAAAAGTGCAGTTGGGGTGACGATGGGACACCAGAGGGTACCTAGCCCTGGGGCATTTTGTTTGGAGATAAACCAGGCACCATAGCAGATGCAAAGTGGAATGAACTGAGTCCAATTTCTGCCCTCTGTAAAGGCAGACACAGGGAGGAGTTTGTTACTCCACTCTCCGATCAGAGGGGAAAGGAGACTGAAAGAGGTGGTGTCAATTGAAGCTTGAATTAGCAGCCTAATGGTGAATCTAGGGGTGATACACTTATGCTGGGAGGTGCATCTTGTTCCAGAGTTAAAACCAGTCAGGGCAGCAGATGAACAGTGGAGTTTCTGGCTCGCCATTCCTTAATCAGTAAAATGGAAATAATACCTGTGCTAGTACCTGTATCACTGGGATTTAGAAAAAGAAAATACTTGGTAAACCGTAAAGACCAATAGAAATGTTGGGGTTATTGTAGCTCTAAGAACTATACAGTAGCATATTCCTTATTACCCGATGGAGGGTTGTTTACCACATAGTAGTGTAGACATTCATCATGATCTCCATTCATCCCTTTCTTAAGTACTACTAGGTTTAAGGCACTCTGATAGACTCTGGGGACAAAAAGATAAAGTGAAAATGAGAAAGCTAAGAATGACATAGGCTCTTGTCCAAAGCTGCACATATTCTAAAGTAGCAGTTACTTCTTACCACAAGGGGCAACAAGGAGGAGAACGTATATATTCAAAGTATGCTTTGGTTAGGCATCAGCTTCTGTGGGGTGATCCTTGCCATCCAGGTGGCTCCCAGGCCTAGATATCTAGACCTAATATGGGGTTCACTTATCATTTCCATGCAGGTGACTTTAATATCTCCATTCTTGTCCCAACCATCCTCCTGAACCCTAGTCCCACGTTTTTGGCTGCCTGCTAGTCCCACGAGCATCTCTAAGCCATTATATCTAAAACAGACACTCATCATATTTCCTCTCAAAACTTTTCCTCCTCCAAACAGCCTCATTTCTTTTGAGGACACATATCACTTCAGTCATCCAGATTTGCAAAATCTGTCATTTTTAACTTTTCTCATTTCCTTTAGTGTCCCCCACCTTGACCCTATACTAACCAGACTTCAGTCAATAAATCAACAGGCTTTTATTAAGTATTTACTATGTGCCAGGCTCTTTAAGCACCATGGTGATACAAAGAAAAAGCAAAACCAGTCTCTGCCTTCAAGGAACTCCCATTCTAATAGGGGAAATAACATACATAAATCAGATCATATAGGATAAAAGCAGAGTAGATAGAAAGTAACCTTTGAGGGGAGGGCACTAGCAATTGGGCAAGGGATGGTGATGGTGAAAGGCTTCCTGGAGGAGGTAACACTTGAACTGAATCTTAAAGGAAGTTAGGCAGCTAGTTGGTATAGTGGATGGAGAATCAGGCCCAGAGTTAGGAAAGTCTGAGTTCAGATCCAGCCTCAGACACTTACTAGCTGTGTGACCCTGGGCAACTCACTTAACCCTGTTTGTCTCAGGTTCCTCATCGGTAAAATGAGCTGGAGAAGAAAATGGCAAACCACTCCAGGATCTTTGCCAAGAAAGCCCCAAATGGGGTCACAAAGAGTTGGATACGACTGAGATGACTGAACAACAGCAACAAAGAGATTCTACAAGTCAGAGGTTAGGAGGGAAGGCATTCCAGAATAGTCAATACAAAGGCATGGAGTCAGGAGATGGAGTGTCCTGTTCAAAAGCAGGAAGTAGGCTAGGATGGCTGGATTCTAGAATACTTAGAGAAGAGGAGAAGGTAAATAAAATTGGGAGGGAAGGAAGGAGCCATGTCATGAAGGGCTTAAAAGGCCAAACAAAGGACTTTATGGGTGAATTTAGAGCTAATAGTTGAGCAGGAGAGATGACACGACCAGACCTATGCTTTGGAAAATCACTGTGGAAGTTGGGCAGAGAATGAATTGGAATGGGAAGACACTTTTGGCTAAGAGAACAACCAGAAACCTACTGCAGTATTCCAGGCAAGAGGTGATGAGGGCCTGGTATCTGTGTGAGTGAAGAAAGGGGACATATGTGAGAGATACTGTATACAGAGAAATTATAAGATTTGTCATCTGATTGATAGAGGGGTCTTGTGTTTGCCATTCTACAATCCCTCGGCCCTCCTTTTCTATCCACTTACATAACCCACCCACCACTCTCATTCAAGCCCTCACCTCTCTCACCTGAACTATATTAAAGCCTCCTACTTGGCCCCTCAGTCTCGGTTCTCTCTCATCTTCCATCCCTCTTCTACTCAGCGGTCAAAGTGGGATTATTCCTAAAGCCTGCATCTAAGCATTTTATTTCCTTAATCAGAAAACTTCAGTAAGTGCTCTGTTGCCTTCAGGAGGCAAAAAAAAAAAAAAAACTCTGAGTGACCTTTAAAGACCTACGGAGTATGGCTCCCACTTTCCTTTCCAGGCATCTCATTCCCCTTTATACTTTCTCCGTACTAGTCAACTGGCCTACCCCTCACCGCAAGGTGCTGTCCATGGCATCCTATCTCCCCGCTCTCCGTCTTGCGCAAATTGTTCCCCATGTTTGGAATATCCTGCCCTTCACCTCTCCTGCCTCTGAGAAGCCATAGTCTCTGTCAAAGTCTAGCTCAGGTGCCTGAGATCTTTCCTGAATCATCCCCACTCCCTGCCCCCAATGTTAGCATTCTCTTCTTGAAACTAATCAACAACCATTTTTAAAGCACTTGCTAGACCCAGTGTCCTAGGCACTGTGCAAATGCAAAAGCAAAAACAGCGCCTGCCTTTTTTGTTTACTACTAACACAATTCACTTGAGATAAATAACCTCAACTTTCTCAGCCATTTCTTCACCTGCAAAATACAGATAATAATACTTGTATTACCTACCTCACAGAGTTAGGAAAAAACAGCTGTAATAGTATATGTGGGAAGTACCATGTAACTCTGAAGTGCCATAGCCATGGAAGCTATCACTATTATTATTTTACTTCTGTAGCATTTACATCTCTAATTTGCCCGACTATTCACAAAAAGATGTTTTTGTCTCATAAACTGAAATATGAGATGCTACATGGCGTATTGGCAAGTAAATGATAATAATTTATTGTTGGGATAGGAATCTGCTTTTCATAATGACAAATATGTAGAATTAATTCCACTAAATAATTCAGCAAATATTCACTGAACACTCATTATGTTATAGTCACCGTGTAGGTTAAAAAGAAGCGTAAGGCATGATCCTTGGGCCCTGGCTTATAGTTCTAGTTGAGGAAATAAGATACTGATAGATTGCTCAATTGGTAGATAGATAGATGGAGGGATAGATAATAGATGGATGGGTAGATAATAGATAGGTGGATGGATAGAGAGATAGATAGGTGTCTCATGTATCAGTCAATCAGTAAGCATTTATTAATAACTTTTCATGTCCCAATCACTGTGCTCTAAATGGTGGGCATACAAAGAAAAGCAAAAGGCAGTCTCTGTTCTCAAGGAGCTCACATTCTAATGGAGGAGACTATATAAAACAATTATTTAACTACAATTAAGCTACAGGATAAATGGGAGCTAATCAACATAAGGGAAAATGCTAGCATTAAGAGAATATTTATATGTATATATACACATACAGGGGAAGCCAGATGACTCAGTGTATAGAGTGCTAGCCCTAGAGTCAGGAGGGCCTGAGTTCAAATCTGTTCTCAAGCACTTATGAGCTGCATGACCCTGGGCGAGTCACTTAACCCTGTTTGTCTGCGTTTCCTTATCTATGAAGTGAGTTGGAGAAAGAAATGGCAAAGCACTGCAGTATCTTTGCCAAGAAAACCCCAAAGGGGATCATGAAGAATAGGACAAAACTAATTAACTAAACAAAAACAATGCACACACACACATATAATATATACACATATATAGATGTACATATATATATATATACACATAATACTAATATATATATATATATATATATATATATATATATATACACATACTACTATATATTATACACACACACACACACACACATACATACTACTGTCCAAATTCTGCATCTGACCCACACTGACCGTGTGGCCCCCAGGAAAGTTACTTCACCCATCACTACTCCAGGCAACTCTCTAAGACAGGTTGTTGAGCTGTTTTTTATTGTTAGACAGAGTTCCTGTATCCTAAGTTCTCTGCTCCAATGAAACCACAGGTCTGGACACTACCTCTCCCTTTTCCCGTTCTGAAGCTAAATGAGATAAATATTTCCAGGTGTAGCAAGAAGCAGCTTGGTACAGAGCAAAGAGGTTCTGCATTCAGATCCCAGCTCTGCTAGGGACCCTGCTAGCTCTATGACCTTCCCTTGAACCTCAGTTTTCTCTTCTATAAAATGTGGGTGAACTCTATGCTTTCTGTGGTCCCTTCTGACTCTCAATCCATGACTTTTATTCTTCCCCATTTTCTGGCCCTGCTTCTTGCTCAGGTCTCAGGCAGTTCACCCCCATCTGTGACTAGTGCTGGAAGCTTGTTGAAATAATTATTTAACCATCCCATTTTACTGGGAAAGATGAAGGCAAATCCTCAGCTGGTTCTGTAGAACCCTGAGTTGTTTAGCAGCGGCAGTGGCGGTCCAGTGCTTCCAGAAGACATGCAGAATGGTGACAGCAATTTTATTAAGTCTAGGCAGGAGTTTACAACTTGGCTTTTTCTGAAGGAGCTGACTTGGTGTTTCTTATAAAGCACAGCTGATCCGAGGCCCTGCAGCCAGACTGTTGACCAAAACAAAGTCCATTCATTGTCTCACTTCTTAAATCACGAGGCTCCCTGAATTGGAGATTCTCACAAGGATTTCAAAATTCTTTTTGCTTATGTACATTCTAGCCTTGGAACATGTGACCTCCCTTCACTTCATATTCCTGGCCCCTTTCCCTCTTCTTCTGCAGCTGGTTTATTCACTGTCCAAAAATATTGGCAAGAGAGCCTCCTTTTTTCTATTCAGTCTTGCTCTTTTCAGCTATTGGAATTTTTATTTCTTGCCAACTGACATTTAGGCCTTAGGGACTATCAGTATTTTTAAACCAGTTGCTTTACCTGCTTGATTTGGCCTGTAATTCGTGGGACTGTCATTATGAATTACCTTTGATGGCAAGGTAAAAAGTCATCAGCCAATCCTGGTGCTGGTGCTCAGAGGGCAATTCCTTTGGTCTTGGGGGTGGGGTAGGTGGGTGGGTAGGTGGAAAAAAGAAATGCCTGAAATGCTTTGGTATGAAAGGCATGACCTATCAACAAGAGGGTGATGGGAAGATTAACGTAGCATAATAAGTGGAAATGTATTAATGTTACCATTTGCTGTCACCACATGAGAGACATAAGAGAGGAAACCAGCAAGTATTTAAAAATAAACTGGAAGAACAGGGTGGAGCAGATTTATGTGCCTTTGATTGTTTTTCACTTCCAATGTGAAGCCCCCATATGTGCACAATCAACGTGCCAGGGGGACTGGCATTCACATGTATAATTGTTTAAAATCCAAGCTTAATACACTCAAAAATAAGTTACACGTGTTACTTGAATACCTTTCAGATGAGAACCTAAAACCAAGACTCATGGACATTTTAAAACCCTGTGGCACTTTTATTAATCCTTTGGCCTTGTCTTGTCGTCATAATTCCAGGATATCTCCTTGAAAATCTGGAACCACAGGAAAGCCTGCTCACTCACTAGAATTAAAATTGTGATTTTTATTTTTTGACTTGCCTTCATTCAATAAAGTAAAAAATAAAAGGCTTCTCAGTTGCCACCTGCCCTGTCCCTTCAGCTTCAACTCCCCAATTCTATCCAACCCACACTATGGGGAAGAGGCAGGACTTATGCAACTTACTGTAACTACTACTACCACTACCACCACCGCCACCACCACCACCACCACCACCACCACCACCACTACCACTACTACTACTACTACTAGCTGCCATTTATATAGTGCCTTAAGGTTTGCAAAGTACTTTTTTTTTACAAACATCTCATTTAATTTTCTCAACAACCCTGGTAGGTACTTTTATTATCCCCTTTTTATAGATGAGGAAACTGAGGCAAATAGAGGTTAAATGACTTACTCAAAGCCACACAGCTAGTAAGCTAGTAAGAGTTAGGATTCAAATTCCAATCTTCCTAATCTTTAGTGCTCTTTTCACTTTACACTTAGCTGCATATATAAGACTGGCCCATATCATCTCCTTCCCCACTGACTTCTGCCCCTTTAGCTCCTAACTTACGCATATGTTCCAACCTAATCATCAATTAGAAAGACTTAGGAAAATAAAGAAGCAAGAATGTAGATAGATACATTTTTAAGTGAATGTATATCTTTTTATCCAAGAAAGCCCCCTGTCCACTTTTTAATAACTTTAGTGGGGTCCAATATAGATTCATGTTTTAGGAAGCTTCTCTCACCACAGCACTGGAAGTCTATCAGGGTCAGAAATGGGCAAGGACTAATCAACCCTTCAACACGAATTGACTTTATTACCATAGAACTTATTCTCCCACTGCCACGCCATTTGAAAATCATCTGCTTCAAATCTTTCTGAAGGATATATTCCATGAGTCATTTCCCTGTGTAGATCTAGTCGTTAACCTAACGAAGTGAATGATGCCAGGACTAGATAGCCTCATACCGTTTCTCTCATCCTGAGCATCATTCAATTCTATTTAACAAACATCTCATATCTAACTGTGTGCTTGCTAGTCTCTGGGGTTACAAAAAAAAAAAAACAAAGGCAAAATAGTTCTTACCCTATACTCCAGAGCTAGTTCTCTACTAAGGGAATATAATATGTACTGAGATGAGTAATTACAGTATACAGTAATTTGAGGAGGGAGAGAGGAAAAAGTCACAGCGCAGCATTATTCCAGCCCAAGTTGGCACAGGGAGATAGAGAGTTCTATGGACACTGGGGACAGTTCTGAACAGGAGCAGGCCACACAGAGTTGACTAGCATGAAGGAAAGGCAATAATACCAGGACGATTCCAGGATGTCCTAGACATACACAGAGGCATCAAGATGGAAACAGGCATGAGCTAGAAGCTTAATTGCCCATTGCCCAGTTCTGGGCCATAGATCCAGATCAGGAATTTACAGAGCTCAAGCCCTGGATGAGACCACTTTGGAAGCACTGAAGGCTTACAGGTTCCCTGCCTCATCTGTTCCAGAGAACCCACAATAACACAACACTCAATACGCAGGAAAAGTAACAACAGGACAAGGCCAGACCTTCTTTCTAGAAGGAAATAGAACCTGGCCTTAATTTCATAGCTGAAGTCAGGAAGTAGGCTGAAAGAGTGGACAAACAGGAAAAGTATGCCACTATAAAAAGCTATCATGGTGACGGGGAAGCTCAAGACAATTCCGGAAGAAGGGAATGACTCTAAAATATCTATAAGCACAGCCTCAAAGAAAAACAGAGCTGAAACACAAATTCAACTGCAATTCCTGGAATAGATGAAGCATGAGTTAAAAACAAGAGTTTAAAATACATTTTAATAAATGAGATTAGAAGAGTACTGGAGGAAAAAATTAAAAAAGAAATGAGAGCTATGGAGAAAAGATTTGGATAATTAATAGCTTGGCACAAGAGGTTAAAAAATGTGCCCAGATAACAAGCTCCCTGAAAATTATAATGGACCAAATAGAAGTTAATGACTCCATAAGACAAGAAGAAATATTAAAATGAAGTTAAAACTTTTAAAATATTGAAACAGTGGAAAAAATGGGGAAAAGTATAAAGTATCTCATAGCAAAAATAATTGACCTAGAAAACAGATTGAGGGGGAAAATAATTAAGAATCATTGAACTACCTGGTCAAAAAAAGTTCCTCAGCATTATACTTCAATAAATCTTAAAAGAAAACTGCACAGATCTCTTAGAACCAGAAGGCAAAGTACAAATGGGGTGGGGGAGGTAACACTGGCCACCTTCTGAAACAAACCCCAAAATGAAAACACCCAGTAATAACATAGCCCAGAGCTTTCAGTTCAAAGGAAAAATACTCCAAGCAGTCAAAAGGAACTACCAGTACTACAGAGCCACAGTCAGGATCACACACACAATTTAGCAGCCACCATTCTAAAGAAGTAGGGAGCTTAAGATACAATAGTCCAGAAGTCAAAGGATATAGGCTTACAACCAAGAATAATTTACCTAGGAAAACTGAGTATAATCCTGCAGGGGACAAAATAGATCATTAATGAAATAGAGGACTTTCAGGTATTTTTAATGAGAGGTCCAGAGCTATGTAGAAACTTGGAAGTTCTAACACAGGAGTTTAGAGAAACATGAAAAAGCAAACACAATGATAAAAGACTACACAAGTATTTACTTACATTCAAATATGGACACTTGTCATGTTCACGGGGTAATAGAGACAGTCTAATTAGACAAGGCCTGGGAGGGGTTCTGCTATGTTTGGATGATCTCAAATGAAGAATGAGAGCCTGGGGAAGAGGAGTACTGGATAAGAGGGGAGAAGGGAGAGGAAGAATGGGGAAAAATATCTCACATGAAAGGAATGTGCAAGGAAGAGTTTATATGATGGAAGGAGGATGGTAGCACTTGAAGATTACTCATCTGATTTGGGCAAAGGAAGGAAGAATGCACATATACAGAGAGAGAGAGAGAGAGAGTTGGGTACAAAAATACATTTCAGCAGGAAAAGAGGAGGAAAAGGAAGAAGGGGGAAGTAGCAGGCATATAGAGTAAGGGTGTGTAATAAGGGTTTTCTTTTTCTTTTGTTCTCATTTGGGCATGGAGTAGGCTTTGAGGGAGAAAAGATGGATTTTTTGCTGATTGAAATATATATGTGTGTATATGGGTGTGTGTGTCTGTGTGTGTCTGTGTGTATAAAATTGAGCTGAACAGAATAAGATGAACTTCAGTAGCAACAAATGTAAATTCTTATACTTTGGTTCAAAAAATTTTCATATGTACAAGATGAGGGATACATGGCTAGATAGCTATTTGTCTGAAAAAGATCTGGGGGTTTTATTGGATTACAAGCTCAATCAATCAGTCATGAGATGTGGCAGCCCCAAAAGCTAATATGATCTTGGGCTGTTTTAAGAGAGGCATGTCTTTCAGGAAGAGGGAATATGTTCCACTTCTCATCTCCATGCCTTTTCCCTGCCTATTAGAATGTTCTTTGTCCTTACTCTTGCCTCACAGAATTCTTTATTTCCTTCAAGACTCATTCAAGCAAAGTTGCTGTCTTCAAAATTATCAGTGATCTGTTAATTGCCAAATCTAATGGCTTTATTCAGCCTTCATCCTTTTGACCTCTCAGCAGCCTTTGACACCATCAAACATCTTCTTCTTGATAATTTCTTCTCTCTATGCTTCTGTGACGCTGCTATATGCTGGTTCTCCTCCATATCTAACCTCTCCTTTTCAGTCTCCTTTGCTAGATCTTTGTCCAGATCATGCCCACTAATGGTGGGTGTACCAGAGGGTTCTGTCCCAGCTCCACCTTCTCTTCTTCCTTTATGTTGTTTAGTGATATCATCATCTCTCATGGATTTGTCATCTCTAAACTGATGATTCTGAAAAGTATTTATCTAGCTGTAAACTCTCTGCACCTCCATTCTTATATCTCCAACTCTCTATTGGGCATTTCAAGCTGGATGTCCAGTAGACATCTTAAACTCAGTATGTCGAAAGCTGAACTCATTTCCTTTTCTTCCAAAACCACTCCCTCCTATACTTCTCTATTATAGTTGGGGACACCACCAGTCTCCCAGTCACACAGGCTCCCAACCTAGATAGCATTTTCAACTATTCACTCTCTCACACTCTCCCACCATTTTGAAACTGTAAATTTTGCCTTTGTAGTATCTCTCATCTATGTCTTCTTCTCTCCTCTAACATTGCCAACATCCTACTACAGGCCTTCATCACCTCATGCCTAGATTATTATAATACCTTGCTAGTAGGTCTTCCTGACTCAAGCCTCTCCCCATTCCACTCTGTCCCCCACTCAACTGTCAAACTGGTCTTCCTAAAGCCCTAGTCTAACCTTGTCCCCCATCCCTGCCCCATTCAATAAACTCCAGTGGCTTCCTTTCACATCCAGGATCAGGTATAAAATCCTCAGTCATTCAAAGCCCTTCTTAGTTTGACCCCTCCTACCTTTCCAGCCTGCTCACATCTCACCCCACCTCCTCACCAGCGTATTTTGAAGTCTAGTGGCATTGTTGTGTCCTTCTTGTTATTCCTTGCACAAGGCACTCTTTCTCTAGACATCAGACATTTTAACCAGTTGTCTGCCATGCCTGGAATGTTCTCCCTCCTCTTCTTCATCTCCTGACTTCCTTAGATTCCTTCAAATCCCTCAATTCCTACCTCTACGAGAAGCCTTTCCAGATCACTTTTAATGGCAATACCTTCCCTCTAGTGATCCTCTTCATTTTATCCCATATCTATTGGTTCATACATAGTTGTTTTTGTGGTGTTTCTCCCTTTGAGCTCCTTGAGAGCTAGGACTTTCTTTTTGACCTTCTTTTTATCTGTAGCACTTATTAGCACCATGCCTCCTGGCACATAGTAGGTACTTAATAAATGCTATTGACTAAGCACAACCTTCATTGTGAAAGTGTTCCTGATTCTCCTTGCTGTTTGTGATCACCCTCTCAATATCTGTTTCTTATATTATTATGTATGTGCTTATATGGGTATGTCACCTCTCTCCTTACAATGTAAGCTCTAGGTCAACAGAAGTCTCTCACTCTTCTTTTAGTATCCCCAGGGCCTAGTACAGTGCCTGGCAAGTTGTCAATACTTAATAATTGCTCAGCGATTAGTTGATCATTTGGGAGGTGATCATCTAGCTATGCTCTGTCTTCATCAGACTGTATCCAGGGTGGCTATGTTCTCTTCTAAGGGCTATGGTTTAAGAAAATTGATAAGCTAGAGAGTGTCTACAGGAAAGCAATCTGGATGGTAAAGGGTCTTGAATTTATTTTACATGAATATTCCTTGAAGGACCTATGGCTGCTCAGTCTGAAGGAGAGAAGTTAGTTGAGAGATATCATAGGTGCCTTTATATATCTGAAGGGCTGTTGTATGTACAAGAAATTGGGCTTGTTCTGCTGGTCTGAAAAACAGTGAGTAGAAATTGCAAAGATGAAAACTTGAACTTCATGTAATGAGAACCTTCCTAACAATGATAGCTGCCCCAAAGTAGAATAGGCTTCATTGAGAGACGTTGGGTTCCATGTCCTTGAACTATCCAAGCAAAGGCTAGGTGACCACTTGTCAGGCATGTTATAATGGAGATTCCTTTCATCTATGTATTGGACTCAATGGCTACTTAGTCAATATCCAAATTTCAAGTTCTATGATTCTTATGATACTGAGTATTTTCAGCAGAGTAATGGCTTCAGAAGCCTAATTGTAAGGGGTTGAGAAGTGTGTATGATAGCTTAAAAATAGAGTCAATGAGAGTAATGAGCTCTAGGAGCCTGGCCATGAAAAAAGGGGGCAGATGTAAGAATTGGTAACTTGTAGGATCAAGGGCACAAATAAAGGGGATAGCCTAGACATCCCAAAGAATTGAATACATCGTGTGTATGTGTGTGTTGGGGCAAAGGGCATGGGAGAAGGAAAAATGAACACTGAAGAGGGCGGCCAAGGATGAAGTGTCTTCTAAAGAGCCAGTTTGGTGTTAGTGCCACAAGACAGAATGAAGATGAGATGAAGGGCCATGTGTCCAATTCTTTGGGCTTTATCATGCTCACCTATAAAATGAGAGGTGGTTGGACTAGATAATCCTAAAAGCATCCCAGATTTGAGATTCTTTGATTCCTCTCTCACATATTCTCCTGTGCTCCAGAAGCCAAGGCACTGCCGTTTACTTAGTGGCATCCAGTGGTATTACAAGCCAAGGGACTATGAGGAAATGGACTTCTAGGGGGCTTGCCTGATAAACCCAGTTACATCACTAGAATCTTCCATATGAACCACAAGCTCTTTGACAGCTAAAACAATTTTCTTCGTATCTCTTACCTGCCAAGCATAGCACAAAGCAGGCATTCAGGAAATATTGTTGACTATATCTTATTTTAATCTTGATTTCTCATTGACATTCTGCCCTCCATGTTCTGATATCCCCTAATTGAATGGAGAAGAAAAATTGAGCAAGTGTTCCCCATTTTCTGGAAGTCCTCTTCATCACTCTTCTGGGCACTGATAATAAAGGTGTTCATACAAAGCAGGCATTGAACAATTGAATGAAGAAGCTAATTTCTCATCCCTTTCATCCTAAAGGGAAAACCATAGGAGGCAGGATGATATAGCAGAAAAAAATGCTACATCTGGAATTGGGAGAAACCTGGATTCAAATCCCACCTTTGGCACTAAGTAACTATGGGCAAGTCACAAGCTCTCTGAGCCTCAGTTTCTTCAACAATAAAGTGGGGATAATAACATGAAGCAACTAGGTGGTACAGTGAAAAAGAGCACAGGAAGACCTGGGTTCCAATGTGACTTCAGATATTCACTAGCTGATAACCTGGACAAGTCACTTAACTTCTCTAGGTCTCAGTTTCCACATTTGCAAAATTTGAATAACACAATGGCACCTACCTCCAGGGCTATTATAAGGACAAAATGAGATAATATTTGTAAGGTGCTATGCAAATCTTAAAGTGCTATATAAATGCTAGCTAACAATAATTATATTACTTTATTATTATAAGTTTAGTTATAATAATATAGAGTTGTCGTGAGGATCATGAGATAATAAATGTAAAGTGCTTTGAAAACTTTAAGGTGCTGTATAAATGCCAGCTATTATTATTCCAGATAAATTATATTTACTCATTATCAAAGTTATCTTCCTCCAGAATATAAACCAAGGTAGTCTGTTTAATAGTCTTCTTCTGGTCCCCAGCTCCTAAAATAACACTGAGTTAATTGCCTTTGTTTTTTAAACAGTAGAGATGGTCAAGATCTCAGGTTTTAGTTACATCTGAAGAACGGGTTTTATGGATTGTACTGTATTGATATTCATCATTTTCTCTTTCCAAGTGTGTTTGATTTACAGTTCTAAAATGTATTCTTCTGATGGCTTGCTTAAGCATGTAGTAAATGTGCATCAGGGATTTCAGAGAAACAATACTGTCTATAAGAACAGATGGATTGCCTTGGAGATGTTTTTCTTCTTCCCTCTCTCTGTCTCTCTTCCCCTTTTGGCAGGAAAGGAAAAATTTCATCTACACCAGCTAATTTATGTGCCTCCAATTAACGAATGACCTCTTCTCTTCCGTTTCAGCCCTGGGCCAGGAGGCACAAATTGCTGGGGAGCAAGCGTGGAGCATACTGTTTGTGAAAATTTACCCTGCCCTAAGGGAGTACCTAGCTTCAGGGATCAACAGTGTCAATCCCATGACCGATACAACTACAAGAAGAAGGGCCCTCTGACAGCTGTCATCATTGATGGTAAATGGATTAGCTTCACTTTCAGTGGGTAGTTACTTCCTTTCCTTCCACCACCCCCAACCTCCCCCCAGCTTCTTCACTAAAGGTAAAGGAGAAACCCACCCCAGATCAGCATACTCTGCTTTATCATTACCCTACATAAGGAGTGGTACTGATTAGCTTCAGGGACTCATAGCAACTGGTAGCCTCCCAAATTTCTAAACTCATGTGTGGACAAACGGGAGGCTACCCGAGTGCATCCCGCTCATCTTCTATCCCGATCCAAATCCCCAGATGGCCTGACTTCTTTCCGAACTGCATTAAGGAAAATTGTACTCATGGTGATATTCCTTGCATCTCTCTCTATTCTTTCTCTTATTGTTTTGGTATTTCTCTATCCTTTTAAAACAAAAGCCGCACACACACACACACACACACACACACACACACTCAGTTTGCGTTTAATTTTACTTACTGGAAAAAAATGGAGAAAGTTTTGAAAATAGTTTATAGGTTTGGAAAGATAACTTGAAAACACATTCCCTTTTCATGTTATTCCATGGGTGTTGTCCTAAATTAGGAAAATATCTCCCCCAAGGAAAATTTTAAGAGATATAGAATAGTGCAGTGGAAATAGTGTTAGTTTGGAGTCAGAGGACCTGAGTGAAAATCCTGGCATTGCCACTTACCATCTTGGGCAAGTCATTTAAAATTTTGACCCTTACTTTAATTGTGAAGTGAGGATGTTGGACCTAGGTCTTTTTCAAGTCTAAATCTGCCATCCTATGGATTCCCAATGTTGAAGAAATCCCAGAAGTATAATTAAAAGTATAGCCTCTATTTAATAAAAATGGGGGAAAAGAGGGCCTTAGTCAGGCTATCAGCTGGAATTGTATCTACTTACCTATAAATAAAACTTTGTATAAGTATGATATAAGCTGAAGAAAACCAAAACAGCTATGACTTCTAAAATACCAGAAAAAGGAGATAAACTTTATATGTCTTGTGAAAGATGAGAGAGCCTTAAGAATTAAAACCCTATTTTAAGTCAACACTTAAGATATCTAGTAGGGAAATGGGGCATTTATCTGGGCCAAAGACTAAATTCCTCATTTATTATGACCAGCATTTATTCTGATACCTCAAGAAAGAGCCTCTGAGCCATACATCCCCTATTACTTAAATTATAAGATCAATTGAGTATAACTAAGTGAGGATATGATCAGGCATCATTTTAAGCCTAATGGACCTCACTAAGCAGTTTCTAATCCAAAAACATGACTCTTCAGCTATGGGTTGACATGGAGGAGATAATGCCAAACTATTTCTGACATTCTAAATGGTAGCAGATGACTCAAAGCAATTCTACTGTGGCTTAGTTTAAAAGCACCAGGTAATTATCCAGTCACTTTACTTTAAAAAAAAAATAAAAAGTACTTTTTTGTAGCTAGAATCTAGGTAAGTCTAGTTGCATTGTCATGTAAGAGACTTTCAAAGTTGAAGAGCTTGCCGCCACCTTCCCCCACCCCCACCCTTTACCTTCAAACACATACAACCTTGTCAGAATGGAAGAGAGAGAGACAGGGTCTGGTAGAGAAAGGAATGCTTATAGCTTTAGGCACCAGCAGTCAAAAAATGAGACCTTACCTCTTTTCTGGCTGGCCATTAATCTGACACAGGAGGAGACAGGAAGACTTCCAGATGTCCCAGTAGAATCCAAACCTCTAATCAGCAGGGAGATAACAAATACTATAGCTTTCCTTTTTTTTAGGTTAGTTTTTTTTAGTGTTTTTTTTTCCTCTGCTCAATAGCTGACTCTGATGAGGAGCTGCATTGTTCCAGAATGTTCAGTAGGCTATGGCCCTTCAGATAAAGACTTTGGAGTCCCTTTTATGTCTGCTCCCATTCTGTTTCAGAGGGAGGCCATGCTATAAGAGAGGCTCCTAGGCTATTTCATAAAATGATAGACATATATTAGTGGTTCTGTCCCTGAATGTTTGTTTCACTTCCAAAATTTCCTTTTGCATTTGTTTTCAAATTAAGAAATCCTGTCAAATCTTTGTTTCCCCATGCCCCTCTCTCCATGTATAAATTAATTTTCTCTTTAATTTTTTAACTCTTCCCATAAATTAAACTACTTAGTTACCTGATCATTACAACTTCTTCATTGTTACTCATCATCATTACAGAAAGTTTACTGAAGGGCCATTTTTTGACAATTAATTAATCATAGTCCTTAACTTACTAGGTTGGCTATTTGCTTTTGCCCACTTTTTTAATGACTTCTTTGCTGATTACAGTAAGGATTACAGTACCTTGATCTGAAGGCGTCTGAATAGCACCTTGAAGAGATGCCTGTACTGTTAAATCATTCTTAATCATGGCAATAAAGTTAGAAAGATTCTTGCTTTGGAGGAAAAGGCCTGAGAATTTGTCAAGGACAGCTTCAGCATTCTTTTTTGTTGGTGTTATTGTGGTTTCTTACATATTTGATTTTGCTTGAGTTTCAAAAGGAATAAGAGGTCAGCATTTTTTTAAAAGTATTTTATGATTTAAGAAAACAAAATAATAAATGCCCAATTCAGAGGGAAACTGCATATTACAGAAATGAAACTCTGTTCTTCTTAAACTTCCATTTATAAAAAGGCACAGTTACAGTAGAGCTCCTGATATGTGATTCCTGTGGTCTGACTCTTGACTCCATTGAAATCCATTATAACTGCCCTATTCATAGTGGCATTGCCATCACTGGTGAATTCCTTGGCTCCAGACACATATTATGAGGAAGGAAAGACTTATTTTTTTTTCTTTTTCCTTTAAAAAATTATTGCAGAAATAGATTTTCCAAAGGGGAGCTTAAGACCACAAATTAATAACACCCACTCCCCCCAAGAAGACAAAACTTTCCCTTAGAAAATAGTGCTAAATAGAAAAGTATTCAGATAGCAACTTATTTGCACAGCCAGTTGCCAAGCCCAACCAATTTCTCCTTTCCCTATTAATAGTCTTTCAAGAATTTCTTCCTCCTCTTCTTCCTCCTCCTCCTTCACCTTTAACTCCTCCTCCTTGTCCCTCCCACTCTCTCTCTCCCTCTCCCCCTCTCTCCCTCTCCCTCCCCCTCCCTCTCCCTCTCCCTCCCTTTGCCTCTCGCTCTCCCTCTCCCTCCCCCTCCCTCTCCCTCTCCCTCCCTTTGCCTCTCGCTCTCCCTCTCCCTCTTCCTGTCTCTCTCTCTGTCTCTCTCCTCTCTCTCTCTCCTCTCTCCCTCTCCTCTCTCCCTCTCCTCTCACCTCTCTTCTCTCTCCTCTCTCTCTCATCTTCTTCTCCACTCAAACTGGCCTAACTACCTCCATAGGGGATATCCCCATCCTAAGCACACATCCTGAAAATAGGCATTAAAACAGATCAAGAAAACTATCTTTGAAAGTAAGTTAATTTCATCCTACATTCCTAAGACCATTTGACACAACTCACATGCCAATCCTTTGCACATCTTTTTAAAAGGCAGGTCCCACTTCTCATGAAAGAAAATTCCATAGCTACAAAAGGAAATTGAAGTCTCAGGAACTGTTCTAAGTTAGGACTTAACTCTATCCGGCCTCCATGGGATCCATTAATGAGAATATCGTTTGTAGAAGAAATTGAATGAAAATAACAATAAATCAGAAAGAGCTACATTGCCAGTCATGTACATGTCATAGTGTCATAGCTATGTAGAGAATTTAGAGGATTTTAGAGAGATCTCATTTCTTCTGGGCTCCTTTCATGATATCATAAAATTTCAGTGTGGGAAGAGACCTCTGAGATCACCTAGTCTATCTCATACCTGAAAAATGGTCATCCAGCCTCTGCTTGAAGACCTCTAGTAGAGGGAAAGTCACCATCTTCTGAGGCAGACCATTCTACTTGGATAACTCTCATTGGTAGAAAGTTTCTCCTGAAGTGAAACTTAAATTTGCCTCCTTATATCTTCCGTCTATTTCTTGTTACTGTTACTGCTGTTTTACTATAATGGGACTAAAAGAACAAATCTCATTCCTTTTCTACATGATGGCCCTTCACATGCTAGAAATGGCCTTACCTCCTTCACCTGAACTTCATTTGACCTGAATTCATTTGACCTGTTACCCTCCACTTGACACTTCCCCATTTATCACTTTCCTTCCTAAATTGTGGCATTTAGAATTGAATATGGTACTCTAGATGCAGTCTGACCAAGGGAGAGTATATGGGACCATGAACCCCTTCTTCCTAGGTGTCATGATTAACTTTCTTGACAGTAATCACTATTGGCTTACATTGAGCCTACAATTCATCAAAATTCCCCAATCTTTTTCATATGAAATTCTATCTAGTTCTATGCCCCATTCTTTATGCTAGTGAAGTTGATTTTAACCCAGATAAGGTACTCCATTTATTCCTATTAAATTCCATTTTATTTCGTTCATTTTAATGTTCTAGTCTATCGTATATTTTTGAATCCTCACCTCATAAAACTAACATAAATCCAACCTGAGTTCATCTGCAGCTTTTATCAACACACCATCTATACCTTTATCTAAGTCACTAATAAAAGTGTCACACTACATAGTACCAAAGAGATCTACTGTATTGGAGACTTGAGAACCTCCAAGGTGACACTTAATCATTAGTGACTTCTTTTGAATCTAACTTAATTATATTATCATTTAGTCAGTATCTTTCCAGCTTTTCACACATATGCATTGAATATCATATCATGTAGTTTATATTCTATATCATATTACATAATACATTATAACATATTTTTATTATATAAGTATGTGTGTATGTGTATATATACACACATACATATATACATATACATACATATATATATATTTATATATATACACACATATATACGTATGAAAAGGCAGCATAATGTAGATATCATAGTGTAATGAATAGATAGCCAGGAAAAAAGTGGGGAAATGGGCACAGGAGAAGGGCAGATGGCAAGAGGGCCTGATTGCTTAAGTGGCTAGCTTGATGAGATATGAAGCATAATCTGTTCCAGTACCCTTAGTGATTCAGTGGTATAAGTCAGTGATATCAAGCTCAAATAGAAATTAATCCCTGCCCACTGGTAGTGCATTGACTTAGAACACCACAAATTAACATTACCTATATTGTATTATATTTTTACTTATTTTGTTATACCTTTGCCAATTACATTTTAATCTGGTTCTGGGCTACACTTGGGACTTTTGAGGCTGCAAATTCGATACCTCTGATCTAGGTGATTTCAGACTTACCAATAAAGATAGCTAAACTCCAGGGCAGGAGCTCCAAAAGCCCATTGGATTAACTGCCCCAGTATCTGGGAGCATCATTTCTGGGGATCCAGGAATCTAGATGGTACAGTATACTTTGTGGGAAAATTGGGTGGATGACTCTACATCATCCTTCCTTGAAGGATAAGCAGCTGCTTCCTCTCAGCACATACAGCTCCTACCTCTTCAAAAGGAGCCTACCCTTTTTTTCACGGCTCCACTTGTTAAGTTGTACTCTTCCTTCCCTTTCTGCTCTATATGACCTTCTCCCACTGTCCAACCATCCTCAAAAAGGTCAGGTTTCCACCCTGACTCTTCAGCTCTTTTTTATCTTCTTGGTTTTCTCACTTAAGTTCTTCAAGGTCATCCTGAAACAGTTCTGCCAAAGTTGGGCTCCATTCCAAGTATTCATGCTCTTCGTAGGGGGTTACCTTACTTGTCCAAACAACCCATTTTTTTCTCCCAACACTCTTTTCTCATTTCTGGAGGGAAAGAAGTAGAAGTGGGATATAAAATATGTTCTTTCCTTGGCCTGTCGCCAAGTTCTTCTGCTATAGGGGTGAACTTCACAGGGCACACAATTCAGGGTATAAGTGGAAAGATCATTTTTCTGCTACTCAGGAAGCCTAGAATCTAATCCTAGCTCTTCTGCTACCTGTGTGACTAACCTTTCTGAGCCTCAGTTCCTCAGGAAATTGGATTAAATGATCTCTTAAGTTTCTCCTGCCTCTAAAGTTCTGTGCTTGGGGACATGCTGTCAATCTATAGAAAAATATAGAAGGAAAATATTTACTCCAGGGCTCATTCATACCTGCCACTGGTTCATTCCAGGGAGGATTTAAATCCCTTTGCCCAGGTAACTTGATTACAAGGGAGAATGCTATGCTCCTCAGACAGTTTGCTAATAGTGAAAATGTAAAGCATGTTGTAAATCTCAAAGTGCTATATAAGTAGCAGCTGTCATAATTATTAAAATAAAAAACTCAAATCTTCATCTATCTGCACCTTACTTGTGTTATTCAACTTAAAAGAAAAACCATCTGACTATAGTCCACTAGGATATAGTAAAACCTAACATTTATGTGCAAATCAAATTCTACTGTCTATTTTAGCAACATCAAATGTCTTGGCATTGTGGGCCTCTCTTGTGGCACTTTTATTCTGCCTTATATCATAAGTTATTAGCATACTTCTCTCTTATGCTAGAAGGTAAGCTCCTCATGGAAGGAGAGTATGCCTTACTCAACTATGTATCTTTCAGAGTACATAGAACCTCAATAAATATTTATTGAATGTTTGGGTGAATGAACAATTGTTTTAAAAAATATTCAACTAGTCATGGTTCCCTTTAACTTTTCTCTAAATCATTTAACTGAAAAATTAGGGCCCACATTTTATTTCTCAAAATAGATTTTTCCCAAGATAAAATTTCTATTTTCTTACTTTATAAACAGCCTAATTGAGCATAAGCACCATTTGCTAACATCTCCCTCTCCAAACCCTAATAAAGAAAGGAGTTTTATGGAATTGTGGCAATAATAATAGTAACAATTGCTGACATTTATAGAGTGCTTTAATCTACCAATCAATTAACTAACATTTCAATGGTACAATGGAAAGAACCCTAGGCTTTGAGTCAGGAAGACCTACATTTAAATCCTCCTTCCAACACTAGCTGTTTGACCCTGGGCAAGGCATTTAACTTCTCTGAGCCTCAGTTTCCTCATCTGTAAAATGAGGGGGAGGAGTTGGTACTTGTTCATTTCTAAAGTCCCTCCCAGCTCTAAATCTATGCTCCTGTGATCCTTTGATGTATTAAGCATTAGTTCCTGTGCTAGATGCTGGGAGTAGAAATACAAAGCATTAAACAACCCCTATTCATTCACAAGGACTTTACATCCTTTTTTTTCCTTTTTTTTTTTTGGAGGAGGGTAGGCAGGGCAATTGGGGTTAAGTGACTTGCCCAAGGTCACACAGCTAGTAAGTGTGTCAAGTATCTGCAGCCGAATTTGAACTCAGGTCCTCCTGACTCTACTCACTGTGCCACCTAGCTGCCCCAGGAGCTTACATTCTAATGGAGGAGAAAAAAACATATATGAATATATGTAGAATAAATGTAAAGAGAAAAATGCAAATAAATACAAAACAGTTAAATACATGGTAGTTTGGAAGGTAGGGCACTAGGTTTTGGAAGGATTAGGAAAGTTTTTATAAAGAAGGTTGTACCTGAGCTGCATCTTCAAGGAAGAAAAAGCACTTCTAGGAGACAGGGGTAAAGATAAAATGTACTTCAGTCATGTGGGACAGCCAGTGCAACATCATGGAGATGGGGGATGCAATACTGTGTATTGTGGACAGAGAAAATTCCAGTTTGGCTGGATCCAAGACTGTGTAAAGAGGCATAATGCCCACTTGAAGCTAGAAATAGGTTGAGGCCAAATTCTGTGGGCCTTAGAAGCTAAACGAAATAATAAGAAGCTACTGGAGTTTGTTCAGTAGGGGAGCCACATGGCCAGATCTGCACTTAAGAAAAGTTACTTTGGCAATAGCATGTAGGATGGATTAGAGTGGGGAGAGACTTGAGGCCAGGAGATGAATCAAGAGGCTGTTAACATTAATCTAAATGAGAGGTGATGAGGGTCTGAACTAAAGTAGCAGCCATGTGGTGCAGGTAAAAATGGCATGATCAGTCACCTGATTAAATATATGGGATGAGGGAGAGGGAGGAGTCAAGAATGATGCCAATTCTGTGAAACTAGGAGCCAGGAATAATGTAATGGCTTGGACAGAATTCATGAAGTTTGGAAAAGGGAAAGGTATTGTTGTTGGTGGTTGTGGTTGTTGTTGCTGTTTTGGGGGGAGGATGAGTTTAGTTTTGGACATGGTGTAAGACGTAACAGAAAATGTGCAATGGACAATTGGTGAAACTCAGGGGAGAGACTAGGGATGGCTATTTAAATCTGTGTGTCACCTGCACACGGATAACAATTATATCCGTGGAAACTGAAGAATGTCGACAGAGAAGACATCATACAATAGTATTGGGGAACACCCAGATTTAGGAGGCACGAAGTGGATGATGTCCTAGCAAAAGAAACAGACAGGGAATGTCATGCAGATAAGAGGAGACCTAGAAGAGGGTAGAGAACAATTATTTGCATCATTATTTCCATTTACAGATGATGAAGGTTAGCCTCAGAGAGGTTTAGTGTACATTTCCTCCTGTAAAATTTTTACGGGAGGTCCAGACAAAATGGGTGGGTCTTCCTCTGGATTCCTTGAGTTTGTTTCAGTACTAAAGGAACTCTAGAGAGTCATTTGCCGGTTATCCCTCATTCTATATGGCTGGGCCACATCTTTGGCTAGTAATATATCTCTGCCTATATACTTTATGCCACTTTTAATTTTTATTCTAAACCTAACAAACATTAAATAAAATGATCATTTCTATAAATACAAATATATGTATATATATTATAAACAAGAGGATCACACATGAAACTGCAAATCTCCTTTACATTGAACTTGTTTTTCCTTTTAAGTATAATATAAATTCAGCGTGCAAATTTAAAAGATTTTCTCCTTGTCTATGACTCCTTCTGGTCTTCTTTGTTTTTTTGGAGGGTGTAGAAGGAAGGATAGTCTGGGGAAGCCTATCTCAATCCATCTCAGTCTTCCATCCCATTCTCCTACTGGAAAAAAAGAAAAGAAAAACAAAATTCTTTATATATACCATATATACATATAACATATATAGCAAGAGTCTTGTTTTTATTTGAATATATGCACATGTGTATATGTATATACACACATACATGTGTGTTTATATGTGCATGTGTACATATATGTATATATTAAAGAAAATAAAGCCCTACATTGGCCATGTCCAGAACTATATGTCTCATTTTGCATTTTAAGACCATCACCTCTAACAGAAGGTAACATGCTTCATCATCAGTCCTCTGGGAGTCATTACATGGATTAGAGTTCTTAAGTCTTTCAAAGTTGTTTTTCTTTATAATGTTGTTAATGTATAAATTAATCTCCTAGTCCCACTCCCTTCATCAGCCTCCTTATGTTTCTTCAAAATGCTCTCTTTCGTTATTCCTTAAGACATTAATAACATTCACATATCATGATTTGTTCAGCCATTCCCCAATTGCTTTGTGTCCCCTTAGTTTCTAGTTTTTAGCCATTACAAATAGAGCTACTATACATAATTTTTATGCATGAGCCCTTTCTTTAAACTTTAGAGCTATTAGTGGTGATATTGCTGGGTTAGGGTATGGACAGTTTAGTGACTCATTGGATGTGGCTCCAAACTGTTTTCAGGAATGACAGGACCAATTCCCAGATCCACCAGTAGTTCATTAATATGACTGTTTTTCCAAAGCACCTCCAACAGCTATCCCTTTTGCCAATATGATGGGTATGAAGTAAAACCTCAGTGTTCCTGAAGTTTTTCCTGGCCAAGACGCTACAGTCAATTTACTCCCACTATACATCTCTGCATTTTTCTTTGTGTGACCCACAGCTTTATATGTAGAACATCAGAGTCTGGATACAAAACAGTCTCGACAGAGAGGACTAATATACAGAATCTAACATGATAAAATATAATAAGGATCAATGTGAAGTTCTACCCTTGCATTCAGAAAGTCAATTGCCCAAGTATATAGTAAAGAAAAATTTAATAGAAACTCATGCAAAAAAATAGACTAAGGCATTTTAGTTATACTTTGACAATATGATATGGCTAAAAAAAGAAACCTTATTCAATTTTAAGATTAGGAAATATTCCATACACAAGAAAGCCTCTAGTTCTATTGTGTTAGCCACATTACATCTGAAATGCTGTATTTTAAGGGGGAGATGGACTTGGAGAATATTAAAAATGAAGGTGATGAGCACAGTGAGGGGATTGAAATCCATGTCAATGAGGAGTGATTCAAAGAACTGGAAACACTTAGACTGGAAAAGAGAAAACTCATGGGAAACTTATGACCACAGTCTTCAAACATTTTAAGAACCACCATGGGAAGGAGATTAGAGGATAGAACTAGAATCAATATGGTCAAAGCTGCAGGGAAGCAGGTTTTTTAGCTGCCAAAAATAATTTAATGGATTGCTTTATTGAGTTCCCTGTCACTGAAAATGCCCAGGTAGAAGCTTTGATGATCAAGTCTCTGGGACATTGTAGAGGGAATTCATACATCTTGTAGAAAGTTGGATCAAATGTCCTCCAAACTTCCTTCCAAGGCTAAGATTCTATGACTTCTGCCTTGGGCTTTTTTTGTTCCATATATATGTTGCTTTACTTTGTTTACCTTCTATCCTTTATAAGCACAAGTGTTTCCCTAATAACTACTTGGTCAGTTGTTTAAAAAAAATAATACAAAGCAAGGAGATCATTCCACAAGATGAAATTTTCTTCCTGGACATGTAACTTGTAACCTCACATCCTCTCCAGGGAAGTTTCACTTACTGTTCTCTCTACTCCCACTTCTGATTCCCCTCATTCCCTAACTGTAGCTGAAGGCATAAAATTTATCAACAGGCACCCCACCATATACACCCATCTAATACATGTGAAACCTGGTCATTTTACCAGTATATTGCATTGTAAAATATTTAATGAGCTTAGTACCTGAAAATGCTCTTGAAGAAAAAGTAAATAATTTGTGTCTGCAAAGTAGGGAGAAAAGGTTTGGAAACAAAGGAGGGAAACAAACAACATAATTACATTCTGTCTGTGTGGGTCTATCATTCTGTTCATCTCAGGACAGCTTAATTCCATTCCTTTCCTCTGAATGTTTAGGTATCAAATATGTATGGATGTCTAATGGGTTATATTTTCAGTTGCTTGCTTAAAACAAAAAAAACTGGTCTCTTCCTGCTCCACTTTTTTTTTTGCGTGATACTACTTCTCTTTATAGTTGCTGTTCTGATGCACACATTCACACGTTCATTCCTGTACAAATATGTATGTAATTTTTTCCCCTCAGATAAGCCTTGTGAGCTCTACTGCTCTCCTCTGGGAAAGGAGTCTCCCGTGCTGATAGCAGACAGGGTCCTTGATGGCACACCCTGTGGGCCCTATGAGAATGACCTCTGCGTAAATGGCAGGTGCCAGGTGCAGTACCTTTCTTTCTTTTTTTCATTTCTTAAGTAGTATACCAAGAGGAAAAGAGGCCGCATAACACAGTAGGCAGACTGCTGAGCCTAGAGTCAGGTAGATCTGGCTTTAGCTCCCACCTCCTACAGTCATTAGCTGTGTGACCCTGAGCAAATTGCTCCTCTCCCCTGGCCTTCAGGCAACTCCCAAAGACATCTATTAAATTATAGCAGGAGAGCAGCCTATGTTAGTAGAAGGAATATATGTATTCATATGTATATATGGAGAATATATGCACATATGAAGAAATATGTGTATATGTGCACGTATGGACAGATAGACTGACTGACTTCACTATTAATGGAACTAAAATATAAACCAGGGCTGCTCCTGGTGCTCAAATCGAGGTTCAGGTTAGAGAAGGCCTCCTAAGAAGAGGCCCTTCAAAATTGTGCTTAATGTCACAATATCCTGAAGTCTAATTCTACAAGGCACTGTCCATGAAGAGCTCATTAAATACTACGCAAATATGAAGATATTTAGCTGTATAAAGATCAACCAATAAGCATTTTGAAGCAGTGGATAGAACACCAACCATGAAGTCAGGAAGATTCATCTTCCTGAATTCAAATCTGGCCTTATACACTTACTAGCTATGTGACCCTGCACAAGTCGTTTACCCTTGTTTGCCTCAGCTTCCTCATCTATAAGATAATCTGGAGAAGGAAATGGCAAACCACTCCAGTAACTTTGCCAAGAAAACTCCAAATGGGGTCACAAAGAGCTGGACACAAATGAAATGACTGAACAACAACCACCTTCCCGTGTGCCTGGCACTGAGCTAGGCACTGAGAGTAGAGAGACCAAAATAATATAGTCCCAGTTCTCAAGGAACTTACATCATATCAAAGAGATGATGTTACAAATATAAATATATACATAATAAATATAAAATATATAAAGGGTAGTTTAGGAAGAGAGGGCACTAGCAGCTGAGAGGAAATAAGGAAAAGCTTTGAGTAGGAGAAGTTAGAAATTGTATGAGGCAGAAGTGAGGACAGAGAACATTCCAGGCATAGCAGATGGCCAATGCAAAGAAGGCACTGGGGGGAGGAGGGGGGTAGCTGAAATGTTGCATGTGAGGAACTCCAGAAATACTTAGACTGGAAAAGAAAAAACTCGTGGAAAACTTATGACCGCAGTCTTCAAACATTTGAAGAACCACCATGGGAAGGAGGTTAGATTTATTTTATGTGTTTCTAGAGGGTAGAACTAGAACCAATATGGTCAAAGTTGCAGATAAGCAGGTTTTTAGCTGCCATTTTGCCAGCCAATTTGGCTAGATGGTGGAACATGGGAAGGGGAGTAATATGCTGGAAAGGTAGTTTGGGTCCAGGATATGAAAAGTCCTAAAAATTAAGCAGGCTTTTAGAAAGAATCACTGGAATTTACTGAATAGGGGAATGACCTGTGCTTAAGAAAAATTACTTTGGCAATTGTATGGAGAATAGACTGGAGAGGGAAGAGATATGAGACAGGAAGACCAATAGTCCAGGTGAGAGATGATGGAGAGAGAAAGAAGAGAGACAGAGGAAGAAGAAGAAAGAGGCAAACAGGGTTAAGTGACTTGCTCAGGATCACACAGATAATAAGTGTGTGAGGCCAAATTTGAACTTAGGAAGATGAGTCTTCCTGACTTCAGGCCTGGTGCTCTATCCACTGCACCACCTAGCTTCAAAATGCTTATTGATTGATCTTTATATAGCTACATACCTTCATATATGCATACTATTTCATGAGCTCTTTAGGAATAGTGACATATAGAATTAGACTTCAGGAGACTTCCCAAGCTTCTTAGGAAAACCTGAGGTCTGGAAATAAGACCTATTCTATTGATAGGAACTAAAAACTAAGTACATTCCTTTGCTTAGCACATGTAATGAGCCAAACATCATATTATTATGTCATAAATACCCTGCCTGCTAAAGTCAGTATCTTAATGTTATTTCTAAAGCTGTGTTTCAGTGAAATGTTAGGAAAATAGTAAATGACTTTGGCAAGTCATTAAGAAAGACAAATCTGAATCTGTATTTCATTATAAATGTTACCCAACTTCATCCATTGACCAGATCTAGCTAACTCATTTGCTTCATTCATAGAAGGGGAAGAAAGAAATAAGGGAAGGAAGGAAAAAAGGAAGGGAGGGAGGGAGAAAAAAAGGGAAGGAGTGATAGAAGTAATGAAGGAACAAAAAGAGGGAGGGAGGGAGGAAGGAAAGAATGAAGAAAAAAAGAAAGGAAGGAAGAAAAAAAGGAAAAAAGGAGTGGGGGGAAGCATTTATTAAGCTCCTTTGTTCCAGGCACTGTGCTAATTACTTTACAAATGTTATCTCATTTAATGGTTGCAATAGTCCTCGGGGGTAGGCGCTATTATGACCTCCATTTTACAGTTGAGGAAACTAAGACAAACAAAAGTTAGTGAATATAAAATAAATAAAGGGTCACACAGCTAGTACATGTCTGAAACTGGATTTAAACTCAGGTCTTCCTAACTCTAGGCCCAGTTTTCTCTTCATTGTACCACCATCTAGTGTCGATTCCATGATATTTCCTGAATCAATATCTACCTCAACCTATTGCCAATACCTTGGACTTTGGAGTGGGTAGTCAGAGTCAGTAGTCAATAAACATTTATTAAGTACTTCCTAAGTGGCAGGCACAGTGCTAAGTGTTAGGGAAACAAAAGCATAAAATAGTCCATCCCATCAAGGAGCTCACAATCTAATTGGGGCAAGGCAGTACACAAAAATATAAAAAAGAAGCTGAAGGCCTGGGGCGGTTAAGTCCTGGAGCCAAGTAGGGAAATAATCTGAGGAGGTGAGAGTTCCAGACTTGATTTCATCTTGCAGAATGATGAGTTTCTAGAAATCATAAAGTTCAAGAAAGCAGCCAGGTCGGAAATGATAAGGTGAAATTCCCTGAGAGCCCTTCTTAAATGGTGAAGAATGAGGTGTAGATCTCCAATGTCCACCCACCACCCTCTCTAATCAGAGGAACACGGGCCCCAGGGGCAGAGTTGCTGAGGAGGTTTACGTTTCAGAGTTAATTTCATCTTGCAGAATGATGAGTTTCTGGAGACCATGAAGTCCATCTGGAGAGCTGATGATTTCCAGTGTCAAGAGAGGCATGTCTGATAGCCATGTCACAGGTTATACTGTAACTGAGGATGAGGAACAAGTTTTTTGTTGGCTCAGTTCAGTCTGCCTCAGAGTAGCATTTTGAGAGATTCCCAAATCTCCCCATCTCTGAACAGTTTTCTATCATTTTGAAATTATAAATGTTCAATCTAGGTTCCAGCTGAACTTCATCAGTGAGAATGCCAACATATAGTTTTAGGAGATGTGCTAACTTCAGGATCCATGAGCAATTTGGCATTGTGGCTATATCTCCCCTACTATGTGTAAAGCCAACAGACCCTCCAACAAAATTGGAAAAATTGGTGCTGACATTCTGGACCCAATATAAATGTGGGTGGGAACTTGAGCCATAATAAGTGTTAAGAGCTAGGTGTCGAATGGAACACCATAGATTTCCTGCATTTTGTGGATTTCAGTTAATTTTATATTTAGATTGACATTTCGTGGAAAAGTCAGAAAAATGTATTATCAAGCAATTTTAAATCTTTTCTCAATTGAAATCATCTCTCTTATGTTTGTTTTTGAGGTATATGTGTGCGTGTATGCATATGTGTGTGTATGTGTGTGTGTGTATATGTGTGTATATATATATATACATATATATATATACACATATGTATATATATGGCTTCAATTGATTCATGCCTAAAAAAGAGATGGCAATATCACAATATGTAAAACCATCTGAATATCCTTGTAATATCTAAGTTTTGATTTAAAAAAAACAACTAATAGTGAAACAGTCCTTCCTCTTTTGCAGAGGAGAGAGACTGGGTATGGGACATTACAAATACTGCCAGATTTGGTTGATATGTCAGGTTAGTTTTGCCGAACTATTTTTTAAGTTCTCTTTTTAAATTCTGTTTTACAATAAATCATTTGTTGGGTGGCTAGAAGGGAGGAATATATTCGGAAAGGATGATGGAACAACAAAAGATATGCATTAAAATTTGAAAAATTTTAAAAAGGCAATGCAAAAATGCCCAAATCCAAAACTACCAAGTAAAAATTTATTTTTCAAAACCTGCAAAGAAGTCTTCTAATGAGATTCTGCTGCCACAGAAACTCTTCAACTCAGTTGGAATTTTAAATATTTTCAACTTACGGCAAATGCCTAATTCTCTTTGCAGAAGAAAGCCTGACAGTATCCAGACTGCCTCAGCACTATGCAGCCCTATTATCAGATACAGATATGTGTGGATGATAAGTACTTGGTGCCCAGGACACTTGGCAAGACATTTTCCCCAACATAAAATGCAGTGCTCTAATGTATGCTCTAATGAGGACCTAAAATAATCTTTTCTTTGTTGCGAAGAATGTTCACTGCTTCTGCCAAATGGCACTGTGGAGTGCTAACGAAGCACTTATAATTACTCAAATGAGGAATTGTTGACAGTTCCCCATAAACTTGCTAGAGAGCCAAGTTTGGATTTTATTTTCTTAATAAATTGAACACTTAAGATGGGATATCCTAGGCATGTGTTGGTCCATGATATATCCTCATTATTTACATTCCTTTTTTAACCACTCCAAAGAAATATCATTAATATCCTTTATAGTAAAGCCAGCTGAGCAACTCCCAGCCTTTTGCTAGTGTATTTAACTGGCCTCTTGTCAGAGCTGAGGCATTTCTAAGAATACTAAAATTCTCTGGTCAGTGGAGTCTGCAATATGGGTCATAAGTATTTTCAACTCTAAGCCATTAGTAACCTATGGCAACCTTCAATAAACATGGATCCTTAATCCTCACTTTTCAAAAGGAAAGATGCCTTATACTATAAAGAGGGATGATGGCAACTGAAAAACATTTAATCTTTTAGTTATGAATATGCCAACTCTAGTCAGGTAAAGGGATCAGTTGAAGCCAAGGGCATTTGAATGTTAATGATCTAGTTTAAGGCAGTCTTGAAGAGAGAATCTTTAAGATAGAATCTCTCCAAGCAAGAGATTTCTGCTAAGGCAAGGGTGGGATTAGATGATCTCTGCAGCCCCTTCTAATCCTTAGATTCTGTCCATTAGTCAACAAGCATTCAATTAAGCAGGTACTATGTACTAGGCACTGTTGCTAAATGCTATGAATACAAAGAAAAGCAAAAATATAGTAATTCCTGTCCTCTAATATCTTATATTCTAATGGAGAGTTCAAATTTTGTGATTTTATGAGTGTATAATAAAAAGACAAGTTTTATTATAGTAATAGACAAACCAGTTAAGAAGGGCACAGTACGTAGAGGACATTCAGATTTGTCCTTCCTGGTTATAATTTTCATTTTGACAGAGCCGGCTGATAACTTAAAGGAGTGAATAATATGGGAGCTTAAGGGCAGCGTGGTGGCTCAGTGGATAGAGCACTGGGCTTGGAATTGGGAAGATTTGCCTTAAAAAGTTCAAATCCAGTCTCATTCTTATAACCTATCTGACCCTGAGCAAGTCACTTAACCCTGTTTGACTCCATTCCCTCATTTATAAAATGAGCTGGAGAAGGAAATGACAAACTACTCCAGTATCTTTGCCAAGAAAATCCCAAAAAGGAGTCATGAAGAGTTGGACATGATAGAAACAGCTCAGCAAGCAAAAAACAAAACAAAACATGGGAACTTAAGTCTTTGGCAGCACCAAGTAGAGAGGTATTTGGGGGCAGAGAAGCCTTTCCTTGTTCTCATGTCATAGTGTTATGGGGGACTGGCTAACAAAGTCCAGATGGGTCCCTATAGAATGTTCCTATTTGTTCCTATTTGTCCCGATTGGCTGTGGAGCCAGAACTGATGACTCGAGATGCTGAGCTGGACCCAAGGGCACATACATAAGGGATAACAGATCAGTCTTTCACTCTCAGTGAGTCTCACAGAGCATGCTCAGATATTCCCTGCCTGGTTCAAATCTAACACGTGGAACTATGGGGAATCAGTCTCTGGTCATGACTAGTTAAGGGATTGATACTGTAAGATGACTAAATTCAACATCTTCTATTTAACTGTGAAGCCAGAAGAATTGATGACTCAAGAAATATTGGGCCATATCTGAGGTCACATATATAAGAGACAAGAGGCCTATTTCTCATTCTCATACTGTAAGATTGTCTCAGATCTCAGATGCTGCTCAGAATCTTGGGAATCATCAATTTTTCTGGATCAACAACCAATGAGAAGACTTTGAGTTTAGTCATTGCACAGTACCAGTCTCTCAACCACTCATAGCCAGAAACTTATTCTCTAAAGTTCCAGGTGTTAAACTGTAACCAAGCAAGAATGTAACCAAAGAATGCTTTGTATAACCCACCAGGAAGGACAAATTGGGGCATGCTCCACAGACTCTACTCACCCTCATTGACTGGTCCCCCATAACACAATGACATGAGAGCATTAACAGATTTCCCCGCGCAAACATTTCTACCTACTTGGACTAGCAAAGACTTAAGTTCTTGTGTTATTCATGTTAAGTTACCAAAGGCCTCTGGTAAAATAGAGATTTTGCTTAAAATGGTTAATACGTTAAATTATTAGCAACTATTAACATTGAGTTAGTTCATCAGGTTAGCTAATTTATAAGGGCCCTGAGGAAAGGGGGTATAAGACAAACAAGTTTTTACTAAGAAAAATGATGTGGTCAGGAACTAAGGGGCATCTTAGTAGAGTCCTAAGCAGCATGAGCAAACCACATACCTGAATGGATGGAGGAAAGCACAAAGGGGGAAGAAGAGGTAAAGAAAAAGAATAAGGGAGAGATACTAAAATAGAATTTATTTAACAACTTTAGCTATGGCAAAACTCTTAGTCTACTTGGTAAATGGCCAGATTGAGTAAATCTCTGAATTGTACAATATTTTAATGAAGTTTTATTATTTTCTGGTACAAATTCAGATAATTGCTAAGTAGGTGTTTCTAAGTAAAGTTCTATAGCCCTTGAGCACAAAACAGTACTGTCACATTAATTATAGTTGGAGAGAGTAAGTGTCACCCAGCCAGGGACTGTGGAGTGCATTCCCTAGCTGCAGACCGCAGCTGCCCAACAAAGATGGAGCGCAGAAAATCCATTGGAACTATCCATTTAGTGCGCCAAATATCAGTCACTCAATGTCAAGGCAACATGCCTGGCTCCATCTGGTAGCCGCTGCTGAGCAGTAGATTGACCTGCCTGGCCCTTTACAGTAGTGGTTGGCAAACGGTGGTGGCTGCCTGTTTTTGAGCTAAGCTGTGGGGCCAAATGATGGCTTGTTGCCAGCCGTGCCCAGTGAAGAGCCAGCACAAATGCCAAGGGACTTACTTAACTGCACCTGCCCCAGTCCATCCAGCCATGACACTGACCTGCTCCAATTAGGAGCAAGTCCAGATGAGCCACCCATCCAATAGAGATGTCATGCTCTGCTCAGCTAGCCTAACTGAGAAGCACAACAATGCATCTAGCCACGATCCATGCCCCACATCAAATTTCATGAGGACCCGAAAGAAAAAGGGAAGACATTGAAGTTCAGCTCTCCTGGAGTTGTAACTTTTTCTTGGCCATATGTTCGCTCTATACATGTGCCTCTATAAATACCATTACACTTTAACTTCATGCCCATTCTTTTCCCTGCCCCTACCATTGACTCTGTTACCAGAGTATATACCCATGGCATTGTGGGAAAATGCTTTGTAACTACAATTTTTTTTTATGCCATTTGAGTAAATGCCTTTCCCAAAGAACTGGTTCTTCTAGCTGATTTGTTGAGGAGAAACACAATGGCAGGGCTCCTGAGCTAGGATTAGAAGGATAGCCACCTACTGAATTATCTCTGGAACCCTGAAAGTAGGAGCATCCACCCTTCTGGCACTGGCTGGTTGGGCAACTGAACCCAGAATAGGATGTTAATTTATGCACTTATGTATCTATGGTATGTGTGCATATATATACATATGTACATACATATATGTGTGTGTATTATTTTTTTAACCAAACTTCATCAGATGCAGTAGCTAAGTGCCTCTTGTTCCTGTATCTGTGGTCCAGAAATCCAATTCTTTTTCTCAAAAAAAAAAAATCTCATTTGTTTACTTCCCTTTTCCATATAAATAGCCAAAGCAGTAATGAAAATACTTCCTATAGTCCCCAGTTCTTTAGCCACCTGCCTAAGACATCATAATTCCCCTTAATACTTTCTGGGTTCACTGTGGTGATACCAAATGTCCTTAATTTAAATCACTATAAGTAAGTAGTGGTCGTTAGGTTTGACAAGTCGCACCTGGCAGTAGCATGCTTCTCTGGAGTCTGGTCCTATTCCCCAGGCAATAGCATACTTCTCAGTTGTCCATGTCAGGCCAACATATGGTTCCTTCTGTACCCCTCAGCTAGAGTCTGCTAACGATCACAACTTATTCCTTCTTTTGGTGACCAGAAAGAGATGTTTTCTTTTCTGCTAGCTCTTGTGGATTCTGCAGATTAGTCAGTGAAAGATAAGAAACTGCTTCTTTTTTCAGATGCTTCAACTCCCCTATATGGAAAGAGTTGCAAACCTACTGTGTCATCCCAAATGTTATCCAGTTGTTTGCAAGCATTAAGTTCTTCCAGCCTCTAATCTTCTGACACAGGTTGGACTTTATACCTCTTGGATTCTTTTTCTCTTTCTTGGTTTGTTTAGAAGATGCCTCTCTTCCAAATTCTCATAGATCACTTAATTTTTCCTAATGTGCTAGAAAGTCATAGAGCCCATTTACCTCACAAGGAGACCACCCAGCATGTTGTATACATATATTTGTTATTTGGCACTGGCAGAAACATAAACATAAGAATATTCTTTGATGACCATTGGAATATTCCCCTTCTCCTCCCAACTTGATGAAACTGAGATCCTCCATTTGTTGTTGCTAATTCTTAGAGCAAATTGCTTTCCTGTTTGCTATGAGCAGCAAGGCAGGGAAGAGAAAAAAAGACTCATTTTAGGGACAAGACATTTTCCTGCGTTTTTATGGGGCTATCATGCCTTTCTCATCCCTGACTGCTACTTGCTCAGGTTTCATCTTCTATGAGAAGATTTGCCAAGAGTAGATACAAAGAGTCATTGCCCTAAGAAGGTGTGTTGATGCAGAGAATACTTCTTACATGTCAGAATTTGAACTAAAGAAATAAATTCACGTTTAGCACTAACAGATCAAATCACAACCAATCATTAGGCAATAAATAAAAAGCAAGAACAAGTGCATTCCCAGATACTTAGTAAATGCTTGCTCCCAGGCTTCCTGAATTGTGGGATAAATAATAACACAGCTGTTGTCAGAGCATCCACAAACCAAATAACTTCCAAACATAACTCAATTGACTTGAATTCTAGGTAGATGTGCCCCAAGAGAATGACTATGGGTATGAACTCTTCAAATAGAATTTCAAGCAACATAAGTCATCAAAAATCCCAAATCCTTCACCATTCAATTTATGCAATTCAGGAATGGCTTGAATGGGACATTAAGCATTGTAGTCTGACAAATCATGGGTAAGAATTAAGGCTTTGGTCAATCATGCCATAGAGGCAGGTGCAATTTAATTAGATTTGATCACCTGGCTTACATCCTGTGACTCTGTAACCTGCCTTTGGCTATCCCCACAGGGACCATAGACTTAGGGGTAGGGAACACAGTCTGATCTGCTGGACAGGCATTTTTGCTTGTGGGAAAGAGAAGCTAGCTTGAAGGAGGCTAAAATCATAGATAATGTCTACCTTGCCCAACCACACAGAGGACTGGGTGTTAGTAAGCTATGTACTGCTCTGGCCACCCTCCCCCTTTTTATGCCCCCACCTACCACCCCAAAACTGACTTTGTATGCTGCTGATGCAGGCACTGGTGAGCAAGAGCAAAGCGGGCTACCCAGAGACTATTGGGAGCTTGCTGGTATATTGATGGAGTTTGAACTGCTATGGCCACCTAAGCACTTCATTTTTTTCCATCTTTCCACTAAAGGGGATTTAGCTTAAAACCCTTTAAAACCCTTAAAACCAGAATCCCAGCTGAACTGTGGGACAGCTTACAAGTGGGAGGAAGAGAGAGGAGAGACAAGTGATCTGTCCCACCCGAACTAGAGCCAACAGTGGATGGTAGCTTACTCTTTTTATTAGCCTAACTTTCTCAATTTCCATACTATTCCTATTGTTTGATATAAAAAAAAACTTTATAGCCACGAAAGTCCTGCATAATGTGATTTAGTGATGGTGGCTCAGGGCAAGATTTTGGGAGAGGTATTGCCCCTTTGAAGAGATGGGAAACTATTCCTCAGCAGCAGCATGAGCAAAGGGAAAAGGTGGTGAAAGACCCCTCCCTGCCCCACTCCCATCCCCAATTTTCCCAAAAGAGAAAGAAAAAGTACAAGTACCGTCATCTCTCTAACCTATAAATTTAGAGCACATGAGTCACAGAGGCGAATACTTAAGTGAAGTGATGGCTGAGGAATTTGGTATACAAGGTGCTGGAACTTTCTGCTGGTTTTTTTTAGCTTGCACTAATGCTATATAGTAGCTACTAATGAGCACCAAGGCAATTTGATTGTAATTTACTATGGCTGGTCTAGCTGAGAGTTTTCTGAACACTAGTTCTCTAATTGACCTAACAAGTGAGGCTCTATGGATACCTCATTATTCCCAGGCTTATTAATGGTTAATTCACATAAGCACCCCTTTTAAGATGTGTGGGCAGCATAGGTAGGGAAACATTTATACCCTCATCCTTATATTATAAAAATAAGAAAACTACCAACTAATTTGGGACAAGAGTATTTAGGCAGATATGGGGTACAAGGACAAAAAAGAATAATTTCAAGAATACAAAGCAGGGCCCAGACAATCTGGTTGATGGCTAGTTTTCTATCGACAAGCTTCCCCATTTAAATATCAATAAAAACCATCATTATACCTCATTAATACTGCTAGTACTGATTATAATTTATAAATCTCGCATATTATCTCACTTAATTTTCACAACTCTGTGAAGGAGGCAATGAAAATAGCATGATTCCCACTTTACAGAGGAAGAAACCGTTTCTCAAAAGGTTGCATAACTTAATAAAGGTAACAGAGCTAGGAAGTGGTAAAACTGAGACATGAGCACAGATTTTCCTGATTCCAAGTTCTGTTCTTTAAAATAGGTAACAGGACATTTTGATGGCCAATGTATCATGGGGCTAACTTCAGAGCAGTAGGAAAGAGCTTTTTCCTAGCAACTGGACGTAATTTTTCAGACTGTTTGGAAAGAACCTTGAAAACAAAAGAATTTGTTCTTGATCATCAGTCACTTATGACTACAAGGGCATTTGGGTCTTCATTTAAAAAAATGCTCTCCTGCTTTGTTTCTGTGTTCCCCTGTATAACACCTTGTAGCTTACTTATCTAATTGTGTTTGTTGATAAGTTATTACTGAAGATGCAAATGTCTATGGTTTCGAAAACATTCTGTTAGTTTCATAGTATAATGTCCTATTAAGCACCAAATGGCAGAGTTAAAAGAATCAAGTAAGAGTTTGTACATTAGAGAATGATTTCTTTGAGGTATACACATAAGAGCTGCAAAATTGAAGTTAATGGTGCCAATAAAATAGGAAAAAGTCCTTACAAATCAGTATTGATTCACGTTTGTTTGGCCCAGAAGTTATAGGTCTTGCTCATATGGGCTCACACTATCTTGTCTACTGAACATCTCCAATTAAGTTCCCCTAAAAAACTAGGGATCCCAGTGGATGGAACACCAGGCATGGAGTCAGTAAGACCTGAATTCAAATCTGGCTGAAGACATTTACTAGCTGTGTGACCCTGGGCAAGACCCTTAACCCTATTTGCCTCAGTTTTCTCATCTGTAAAATGAGTTGGAGAAGGAAATGGCAAACCACTCTAGTACCTCTGCCAAGAAAACCCTAAATGGGGTCATGAAGAATCAGACATGACTAAAATAACTGAATGATCCATGAATGTTGATGAAAAAATGAAAAGCAGGGCTCACATTACATATGTAGGTAGCTTAAGTTGAAGGGTGCAAAGGTGACCTTCTCCATGTAGCCACAACATCTGATATTCTTTTAAAAAATTGCTTTGGTTAATCCTCTCAACAATATCCCTGATGAGGGATGATCCGACACCTGTGTAAAGAGACCACGTTATATTCTAGAACTAGAAGTCTCACAGGAACTACCTTGTCTAATGGCCTGATTCTGTAGATGAGGAAACTGAGGTCCAGAGGGTTGAATTGACTAAATCATGATCACATAGCTAGTAAATGGCAGTCAGGATTTGAACTTGGGTCTACATACTACAAAGCTGTACTCTTTCTACTATACCTTAAGCTGACCATTCCATTTCGGAGCGCCTCTTTATTTATTAGACCAGTTAGACAATCATAATGAACAACTGTATCCCTAAGGGCAGAAATTGAAGAACTGATAAAAATCTGGGGGGAAAAGTTGAAGCTTGGATCACTAAAAATCTTCAATGAATTTAAATTCCAAAAATCCTAGCAGATGACAAAATTAAAGAAAAAAACAGAACTGACATCTCCAATTATTTTGAATATGATATGGGAATACTTAGACTGGAATTCTCAAGTCTTTTTTGAGACTGACATTATAAATTCAACTAACGGGCCAACTATACCAAAGCACTGTAATTTTTTTAAATAAAAATGAAAAAGTAGGCACTTATTAGATTGAAGAATTCTCCCACAATATTTGACAGAAAATGTAAAACCTTTTCAGGACCTCCACATAACACTATGTCATTGACATGACAAGAACCATAGAAAAAAGGTGGCAATATCAAGGAATGTCCTGAGGACAAACATCAGACATCACCATCACAGAAGTGACTTGAAAAAACTCTTGAATATCTGCAGCAAGACATTGGATAATTATAATACTATCTGGCTGGTAGTAGAGTAGAATACATATTACCCAGCTAAAGGCAACAGAAAAAGAAACTTATGGGATTAAACCTAGAAAACAAGATTATATTAGAAATTTTATATTCCTTCAATCATCAACTAAAAAGAAAAGCTGAAGTATTGTTGAAGTATTATGAGGAGTCAGCAGCACAAAGAAAGAAATAAACATTTAAACATCATTCAAAAATTTTACTATAGAGGTTTGAGAAGCAAAAACTCAAGGAAAAGACATAATCCTTGAAGAAAGGGGATGTGGAAAATTTCTGATCTATATGGTCACAAGAAATCAAATACAACAAAAATCCATGTTGAATGAGATGCTAAACAGCTTATATACCTGCATATTGCTTACTTGTATATAGTATTTGATTGCATGTTGTTCCCCCATTAGATTATAATATCTTTGAGGGCAGGGACTGTCTTTTGCTTCTTTTTTGTAGAAGCAGGGATTAGCACAACTCCTGGCAAAAAGTAGGTAATAAATATTCATGATTGATTAAGAATAACAGAATAGTTACTGGTCGGCCTAGGGAGAACTAAAATAGGGTTCTTTTCAAAACCAGAAAGTGAAAGCCCAGATAAGACCTACAATTATTATTCCAAATTCTTCACAGTGGTACATAGATTGCTAACGAAATACTTTGCTGTCCTCCCAAATGCAAGCATGATCCAACCTTTCTTAGAAGAAGGCATCACAAAACTACTAACAAAAGATGATACCACCAATGACCTCCCCTAAATAGAGGGCAATTACATATTTATGTGCTTGATACAAACCACTCATAGCTTATGTCACTTAAAAAAAGAACCCTGTGAACACCAGTGTTGCAGTAGTGGTTCATTTATTTCAATAATGTCTGACTCTCTGTGTCCCCATTTGGGGTTTTCTTGACAGATACTGGAGAGGTTTGAAATTTCCTTCTCTAGTTCATTTTATGGATGAGGAAACTGAGATAAACAGTGTTAAGTGACTTGCCCAGGGTTACACACTAGTAAGTGTCAGAGACCGGACGTGAACTTAGGAAGATGAGTCTTCTTGACTCCAAGCCCAGGACTCTAACTACTACCCCACTTGGCTGCCATAAATACTCACAAAAATATTGCTTATGTTATGTATGTATGTATGTATGTTTATACACATGTATAAACATATACATATATGTATATATATATATGTTTTGTGGGTTTACTATTGTTCCAAAATTTCATATTAAGGCCTGTGTTATATGTGAATTGCTTTAAATATATTCTTCCCATTGAGCTTAGATTTCAGGTTGTCATTAAATCTCTTGACGTATACAACTACATCTTTCTCTTTGATAGCTTCATGCTTGATGTCGCTTGTCTGAAGAAAATCAAGATATTTGTAAACATCACCTTTATTCATTGGTTCTATTTGACCTCCAAATTCTAGCTCGAGGCCTTTAGTTTCTGTCTTTTCTTTATGAACTTGAAGAAATTTAAACTTCTTGGAATATACATAGATAGATATAAATATTTCCACATACATATAACATATATATGAATATATACACACATATACATATATATGAATATATACACACTGATATATGAGTATATATGTGTGTATGTGTATGTATTCCAGTATATTGGCCAAAGAGCAATAAAGCATGCCCAGAAAGTCCTAGGACTACAAAGAGCAATTTATTCATATGATTAATTAATTATTAAACAAGCTACCCAAAAGCACATTAACATTTATACTTCCTTCATTGATTATCTCAAAGCTGTTAACTCTGTTCTGTATTCATGCCTTATTTATCTACTATAAATATATAAAATAGACCCACATACAGGAAGAATGTTTGCATATTTGATATCTAGATGGAAAACAACTCAATTTAAACCATTCCACCAACAAAATAAGATAAAGTGTAGTTGGTATGAAATATATCCTATTTCATAGGCAGTTCAGTAATAAAAGTTAGCATTTATATAGCACTTATTCTGTGCCAGGCACTGTGCTAAGTACTTTTCTATTGTTATCTCATTGGGGAGCCCTTAATGGCTCTATACAGATGAGGCACAACTGGCTTCCAAGCCAGGAAAACCTAATTTCAAGTCTTACCTCTGTTACATTTTGGCTGTGTGACCCGAGCAAGGACACAATTTCTCGGTGCTTTAAGCACTAGATTATTACATGCAGATAAGTTTTTGGCCTGCATCTGGAGCTCCCTAGGGTAGGAGTTCCCTATACTAATGAAATCATAGGTCCAGTCCTTTTCCTTATCCCAATAGTTCCCTTCTCCTGAAACCTATTATCTTCTTTCCTAAATCAAACTGAATATGGTTTCCAAGGTAAAGAACAATATACCAACATCTCATGAATCTCTCAATGTACAATAATGCTTATTAAGTTATATGGCTCCACCAAAAAGCACATTAAATAGCTCTATCTCATAGACTCTTCCTCCAATGATAGCAAAATGTCATTTAGACTCAAGCTTAAAATTCTTTAGTTCACAAAAGAAAGAGACTAAGGACCTTGAACTAGGATCTGGAGGTGAAATAGAACCCATAAACGTAAGTAATATTTACAAATATCTTGGTTTTCTTCCAGCAAGTGACATTGAATCTAAAGCTATCAAGGAAAAAGATATGTATACACACACACACACACATGTATACTGACAAGTTGAAATCAAAGCTCAATGGGAAGAACATGTTTCAAACAATTCACATACAATTCTTAACATGAACTTTTGGAATTGTAAAATGGACAAAATAAATTTGGAACGTGTCCTATAAAAATCGACGCAACAATGTTGAAACACAGAACCCCTCACTCTAAGGCAAAAATCGAAAGACTAATGCTTCCTCATCAAAAAACATGAAGAAGACTGATAGATATGCTCAAAACAGGAGAATCAGGTTAAAAAACGTACAGAAGTACTTTTGCAACAAGGAGATAACATCTCACTGCACACCCTTAAAGGCTGGCAAAAGAAACATGCTATTGGTTTTGTTCCATGTAACTACAAGTGGCTTACCTTTGCACTGAACCTATGAAACAGCTAAGATCCAAGAAGAGTCAAAAAAGAAACATCTGTATCAACTCAATTAACAAAATGTTGATAAAGGAGTGTCGAACAAATGGCCAAATCACAAAGTTTGTTTTGTTTTTTTTGTTTTGTTTTTAATAGGAATGAAGGGGTGGGTTCTATGATGGTAATTAAGGACCAGGTTATTACCACTAGAGATTACATCTATGTTATCTTCAAAGAACCCTGACATTGATCAATGCTGATTACAAAAGGAAATGGCAAAAACTATGTACCATGTCGCAAAGGCAGTAAATATTTTGTGAATAATCAAAACCTAGTGAAAGAGAACTTGGCAACTACAAATATACACCCGAAGCTCACTATCTTTCATAAATTAACAAATGATAAATACCAGAATTCAACCAATAAACTACTTTGGAACAGGACCATTTTCACACACTTTTACCCAAAATTATCTGGAAAAAAAAATCCATAAATATTTAAGAGTTGTTTTTATTGATGTCACCAAAACCAAACTCATAATCCTTAAGCTACATAGAAAAAAGAACTAGAAATCTAACAGAAGAAATCTAGATCCTGTGGAAACAGGAAGAGCTATCATCCTATCATTCTGTCTGCTATAGAAGTTATCCTGAAGGTGGTTTCAGTGAGCCCACTGAAGATGAACTTCTATCCCTATACGTTTATTCAGATACAAAAAGCAATTATTTTATCTGTCTATGCCAGAGGCTATAGAACATTTAATATAAAAGAAAAATAGAAGGATGGCAACTGGACCACTTCTATTTAAGTCCCATCAAAGATGAGAGAACTAATTAGCAACAATAGTTCACGTATATATCACTTTCAAGGTTTGCAAAACATTTTATGTACTTTATTTTATTTGATTTCATCGTCCCTATAGTGTGGTCTCCAAACATCTCCCTATATTAGTTGTCCTCTTTTGAAGACATTCCAGTTTGTCAGTGGCCTTTCTAACATGTGGTGCCCAGAACTGACTACAACATTCTGGATGTGGTCCAACCAGGGCAAATGTATCATGATTGTCATCTCATTCATTCAGGACACCACATATCTCTTAATATAGCCTAACCAGAGCCACTTACAGTTTCCTGTGAATTTGTTTGCTAGTTAGTGAATTAGTTACACAGGAATGGTTAACAAGTGCCCCTGAAAGAGCTTCAAGTCCTTCACCTTACAAACTTCCTAAGGAGCTGATGATTTTAGCTAGTGGGGTGAGGAAAGAGGGCCCAGGTAGGTAGCAAATGGAATTATTCTTATTTTCCAGATAAGGAAACTGAGGCTCAGAGACATTAAATGATTTAACCAAAGCTATATACATGGCTTATATGTAGAATTTCTAGGACTAAAATCTAATGGCAAATTCATTGTTTTGTTTTGTTTTTTTTTTACCATTACTTAACCTTATTCATTATTTTATTTTATTTTTTTACTGTTTTTTTTTCCTATTCAGCTCATTCCTCTATACCACCCTAACATTATTATGCTGGGATATGTGGGTGACACAAAGATGTATAAGATACAGTTCTTGCCCTACCTAAACCTAGCTTGACTTCTGAAATATTAAGAATGCAAAATTGTCATAGCATGTTCTTTATGCAGAACATTGTTTAATACTCTGCATGTTCTTTTTATTAAGCTTCATTGGTGCTTTTTTAAAAAAAATAATAGTCATTTCCCTATATGTTATCTCTACTGAACTCTCTTTGATAATAAAACAAACAACAAAACAAAACTGACATACTATCTGACAGTATATACAACATTCCGAACCCATGTTCCTACCTCTATAAAAAAAGGAGGGACTTCTCTTCCTAATTACTTCAAAATTCTGGAAAATTAGAATTTCAAAATAAGCAGTCTTACCATAAGGAGTAGCTTGCATTCTATTTGAGGAAGAAAGGAAGGTAGTAGGGAAAGAAGGAAAGAGAGACACAGAAATTTATTTTGCACCTACTATGTATCAGATTTTTTGCTAAGCATTTTACAAATGTTATCTCATTTGATCTTCACAACAACCATGGGAGATTTGCTATTATTATCCCCATGTTACAATTGAGGAAACTGAAGCAGAGAGAAGTAAGCTGAATTGCCCAGGGTCAGAAAAGTTAGTAAGCATGTAAGGCCCTATTTGAACGTAAGTTTTCCTGATTCCAGTCGCAGTTTCTGTTCACTGTGCCACCTAGCAGCCTCTGCAAACAACAACAACAACAAACCCAGTTATAGTATATTTTACAATAATAGACTCTTTTAGCCACCTGGTGACAAGGAGCAAAGGGAAAAGCATAATTATGATGAGTTATTAATATAAAATTATTTCTATTTCACTAGTTTTAACAATGAGAAGGTCAAATATAAAAGGAAAGATCCAACATCACTCAAATATTTATATCAACATGTTTTTGGTCACGGAAAATTGGAAATAGAGTAAATGCCCATCAATTGGGAAATGGCTAAACAAACTGTGGTATATGACTGTGATAGGATGATACTAAGAACGATATATTTGACATGGGGAGAATCCTAGGAATTGATGCAAAATGAAGTAAATAGACTAGGAAAATAATATTCATGTTTATTGCTTTCCTAGTCTCTTTACTTGACTTTGCACCAAAAGTGGCTACAAAAATTATAAATGGAAAGAATGACAAAAAAAATCAAACCTGAATCCTGTGTAATTATAATCAACAAATTTAGACCCAAAGGAAAGATGAGCATCTTTTTGTAAATTTTTTGTTGTTTCTTTTCTTCTATATATTTTAAAAGTTTGAGTAATATTCTTGGTATTATATCTACAATATACAATTGTGTTTTTGAATTCAATAAGGAAAGAAAAAAATTATGGGCCTAAGAAAACACCCGTTAGTTCATTAAAGTACATTTGAAACTTTTAAAAGAGAGAGAAGTACAAATGTACCTCCTCCCATTCTTTTTAGAGGTGGAAGTGAGGGGACTATAGTTGTGGACTACTGTATATATCATCAGATTTAATTGATTTACTTGTTAGATTTGATGAACTGTTTTTCCCCCTCTTTTTTTCTTTACTATAGGACATGACTATCTGGATAGGTAAGAGAAAGATATAATAGAAAGAAGTGATGTAAAAAATCAATAGAAATTTTAAAATATTTTTATTTGTATCTTGTATACTTAAAACATGGAGAATATCTTAATACAAGAATTGACGCACTGAGTCAGACCCCACTGGTGATCCAGTGCAGTATTCTGTAACCAATTGTAACTGCAAGAGGTATACTATGAGAAGATATTTTGTCTTTCTTGACTTCTCCTTCAAGATTAGAGGCATCCAAGCTTCCCTCAGTAGACATTCATGCCTCTATTATTCATAAATTAATCTGTCTAATAGGATATACAAAAAAAATATTCAGCTAGTACTCTACTCTAGCCTCAAACATTTCTCTGACTTATTTTGTAACCTTACATCCATTTGACATCCTCGGGCCTCAATTTCTTAACTGTAAAATGAAAGGATTAGAGTAGATATTTTTCTAATTCTAAAGTTGTATAATTCTGTTACTTCTGAAAGTTTTTTTTTTTCAATTTGCTTCTTTAGGTCATAGTTCCAGTGTTGTTCATGAAATAATAAGTAACAATTAGACTTCATGATTTTATATATTTCTAAAATTTCCCTTCCTGGGTTATACATAATGATACACGTGTGGCCTAGGTTGAATTGCTTGACTTCTTAGGGAGGGTGGGTGGGAAGGGAAGAGGGAAGAGAATTTGGAACTCAAAGTTTTGAAAACAGATGTTCAAAAACAACAACAAAAAAAAGTTTTTGCATGCAACTAAAAAATAAGATACACAGGCAATGAGGCGTAGAAATTTATCTTGCCCTACAAGAAAGGAAGGGAAAAGGGGATGAGAGGGGAGGGGGGTAATAGAGGGGAGGGCTGACTGGGGAACAGGGCAACCAGAATATGTGCCATCTTGGAGTGGGGGGGAGGGTAGAAATGGGGAGAAAATTTGTAATTCAAACTGTTGTGAAAATCAATGCTGAAAACCAAATATGTTAAGTAAATAAATTTAAATTAAAAAAAAAAGAATTGAACATTAAAAAAAAAATTTCCCTTCCTTTCTTGGGGAATTGAAAAGGCTTCCCAATATCTCTTCCATTTCCCTGTAAATTTTCCATAACCATTCTCTGATCACTAAAATTTTTGTAACCAAATGGATTGGAGCCCTTTTAAAGTATTTCAAAAGGATCAAAAGTACTTTTGCCATTATACCTACACACAGATCTCTTTCTCTGATCAGTTGTGCCTGTACAACACTGTCTTGAATTCTAATGTACTATAACTGATCCATAAGGTGGCTTCAACTATAATATGATAACCATGAACATGAGTTATAAGAGGCTTACTTTGAAGACTCATAAATGGATAATGTGCATTTCTAGCATTTGTAAAATAGTACCTTGCCAAGGATCACCAGGATAATGTGGAAAGATTTTACAGAGTTTATTGTTTTGGGTTTCTTTGGTTTTTGGTCATCTTGTTCTCTTGGAACTCCAAACCATATAAATAATTTTTATAAAGCTCTAATAACCTTCAAAATTAATGACATGAATGGTATCCTATGGTAGCCTCCATTTTAAAAATCTCATCCATTGCCAAGAATATTACATACTGGTTCCATTGACTGTGCAGCAAAGGAATAAAAATGCCCTTGATAGCAGATTAGTTTGGCTACTGCCCTTTTGTTCCCAGCTTTGCTACTGCTGCTCAGACATGTACATTCCTATGTCATGTGTTCCATCCCTTAGGACATATATGGACCCTGAATAAAGCCAGCCAAAGTTGGCAGTGTGAACGGATCTGTCACAGTTAGTATATTCTATACATAATTAATTTGGAGAATGACACATATTACATCAATATTTGTATTTGATCTATTGAGACCACTAGTTCAATTGAAAATATGGGAAGCATTAAAGTTGTTTGAATTGAGTGTTGCTTTGGATACTTAGGCAGGTTAGCAGTAGAGCAATCAATCTATTGATATCCCAGTTTTCAGCAGATAGATCATATTAATGACTGAGAAGGAAAACTTATTCTGAAATAGTTAAATCCATTTTTCCCTTAGCACCTTCCTTTTACTTAGCATGAATATAGCATAGTCCATTCTGATTTATTTAACTCTAAAGTAGATGAAGTCTCAACTGTGCAAACCATTTCTTCATGTACCAAAACTGCAAAGGCGATTTGAAAAGTCAAAGGTTGAGACAGCAGGAAAGCAGAATTCATAAATTGTCCATTGTGTTTGGCCAACGTGGATTCACCTTCTAGTATGTAGTGGCTCATGAATATAAGAATAAATATGGACTTAAAGGCTTTGGCTCATGTTTCTGAGTGAGCAGGTAAGGAAAGATTTGATCTGATAGCATTTGTGTTTTTAATAAGTCTGAAAAAAAAACCCGAAGACCTAGCTGAAAAGTATTATTTTTTTAAAAAAATTTTGAAGAGCTCCAAATGTATAAGGGTGGTCATTGCTTTTGTTGGCTTCTTAAACTTAACTGGAAAGAGAAACAGATATATAAAAATTCAAAAACATTACTGTATCTACCAGGAACCATTTCAAAATGACTCTGAATTTAGTTGAGTGGCACATGGTCCTTTGTAATGTTATGTTGCATTGGTGTCTTTGGATAAAGTAAACCCAAGCCGGTAGCTTATTCTCAGATCACAATGCCGGTTTTTTTTCCTTTCTTCGGCCTGATTGTTGACTATCTTGTTTTTGTTGTTGATGATGATGTTACTGAATTTGAAATTGAATAACAGTCTCCAAGGTGGTCTTCTTTCTGGTATACCTCCTTTGTATTTCTTTCAACTAAATAATCTGGCTAACTTTATACTACTGAAAGGATTTTCTATGTGCCCTGTTGTTTATACCTAATAAGGTGAAGGAAAGGGGAATGCTGTTGACAAATTATTATGAAATTCTACATAAAGCAAGGAGAATATTAAAAAAACGCTCTATAATCAAACTTCCCCCACAGTTTGTGAAAATATTTTGGCTCCCAGTATTAAGGACATTGGCAATAGATAGGTGTACAGGAGGAGGGGGGAGGGGAAGGGTGGAGAGGACAGGAGGGAGATAATAGATGACTAAACTGAGTAGCCCATGTTTCAGAAAGGAACAAAGATTACCAAACTAATCAGATCCGTTCTCAAAGTCCATATTGTTCAAATCTTCCAATTATATCAGTCCTTCTGGGAGAAATAAAATGCTGACAAACATGGTTCCTTGTTGTATTTGCCCATAAATAATTTACAAGGTTTAAAAATAGGCTATCTCTTTGCAGCAGAATTGTAAAACTAGAGTACTTCATGCATACCTGAAAATTGTCCTTGAATTGCCAAGTAGCTGAGCTGCCTTTGGCTTTGTCTCTGAGAAAAAATCAAAAGGCCAAGACTACTTAAACTTTGGCAACAAAGTTTACTGACTCATATGAAGTCTAAATCAATGCTGAATTTGGACTTCTAGCAAGGAAAGGGGGTTTGTTTTTGTTGTTGTTTGTTTGTTTTTGGCCTAAGGACAGGAATTAATAGACTACTGTTAGAAACACCAATCTGCTTACCTTGTGCCCAGGTAGTACAGACGCTCTTGCAAGGGATTTTGCTTTACAACAGAGAGAGAGAGAGAGAGAGAGAGAGAGAGAGAGAGAGAGAGAGAGAGAGAGAGAGAGAGAGAGAGAGAGAGAAAGAAAGTGTGTGTGTTCATTCATGTGTTCTCAGAGAAAGACACTGGAGGAAGTTGTAACTAGAGGACAGAAGGTAGAAGGTTGGTCTCCTCCATCTTGAGGTCATGTAGATTTCGCTGAGCCGAGTACCTTAGTATGGAATTTGTGCTTCTCTGCTGTTTTCTTCAAATACTTTGAAAGATGCAGCTGTTGCTAACACAAGGACCACCATCCATGGGAGTAATGATGGATAGAGAATGTTTGTGACCCAATGAGCACTGAGCGTAGGGATCTATGTTGAATAAGATATCATTTACTATCCTTAAAGACATTTTCCTCTACCCATGGTTCCGAAGAAAGGAACTTCCCTGAACAGCTCTCTCCCTCCTGAGTCTATGCTTCACTTCTTTCCCCTAAGAGGCAGGAGTTAACACAGGAAAGCCCTATTTCCTGCAGGAACCAGTTGTGCCCAGTCAGCATATACCCATAGGGATTTACCTTTTCTTCTTGTGCTTACCATCCATTAGGTATTCTGCTGCTAGATATAAGGAAAACTTTCTGTGCTAATCACATGTGCATTATTATTTGGAACTGGTATGAAATGAAACATAACAGAAGGCTAATTTTTAGTGAGCACCAAATCTGGAGACAAAATGGGGATAGAGTGATTGGACTATATAGCCTCAAGCCTGTGTTGCGTATCTATATGTGTTTACAAATACATGTATGTGTGTGTGTGTGTGTGTGTGCTCGCGTGTGTGTGTATTCAGTCTGACTCTCATTCATAATCATCATTACTTTTCTCCTACCAGCAAAGTATCTTCATCTTTGGGACTCTTTTGAACTAAGAAAGGCTTATCTCTGGAGCAACTTCTAACTTTTTAAAGTTTTCCTACCCCAAATCCACCCAGCAAGTATATTTTTATATGTCTCCTTTAATATTTCCATCACTGATTAGCCATATATTAATTCTACCTGTGTCTCCTAGATGTAAGCCTAGTTTTTGGAATATGTTTACATAAACATTTTTTACCCTATGCTATGGTTTCCTATGCTTTTAACATGTGTGAAAAAAATTAAGATTCCCCTACCCCCCTATAATAATAATTTAAAATTTTGCCATACTTTACAATTCATAAAGCACATTTTTTCAGAATAATCTAGGGAGGATAAGAATAACTTTTATTCTCTTTTATAGATGACAAAACTGTCTGAAACAAGTTGTCACTTACTTAGGTTCACATTGCCATTAAGTGACAAAACCAGTTGTTGTTTTTTTTAATTCACAGACTAGTATTCTTTTCATTACACTATGTTGTCAGGTTCCAAAGTTATCTGACACATCAAAAACATCTCAACACTCCAAAGAACCCAACATATTCACAAAAGAGACCTCAGTTAAGTTAGAAAACTTGCACGATAACTTCAGTGTCTAATTAAAAGATTGTAAACTTTCAAATGTCTAGAACTTCTGCCTGATATTTGACCATGTGTATTCAACATCCATCAGTGAAAGGTGCCGTACCACCCATGCAAACAAACATAGGAGATGAAGCATGGGTTTTTTTTTTTACCTCTTGAGGGAAAAGAGAGAGAAGAGATGGAGCTTTTTGTAATGTAAAATGATATTATGAAGATATAATATACTTATAGCCTTAGATAGCTTACCTACCAGGATTCTCTGAACAAATATTTTGAACATATGGACCATTTGAATATATAGAATCTGTTATTGAGGTAGAACTTACAGTGGCTGGTCAGTATTCCAGAAAAAATCACCCCCGTTTCATGTAGGATTCATTTAATTACTCTCATACTTCCCAAATTCAGGGGTGTCCAATCTTCATTGGAATAACTCCAGTCACAGTATTTAGTAGTCTTCCTTGGCAAAATGTTCTATGTCTGTTGCCAGATATAATTTGTTTTCTAATGTTTCACCTAAATCCTACCAATTGAGTCTTAAATTTATTCTTTACTCTTCCTTTATTGGCAGTGGACAATAACAAATTCCTCTTGAGAACCAACTTTGAGCTTCTTTTTTTTGAAAGCAGCCTCTTTCAAGTTTCCTCAATTTAAGTTCATTTACATAGGTTCTTTATCTTTGTGATTCTTTGGTGGGGGGGGGAGCACTTTTTGCCACTCAGGACACTTCTAATCTTTTCAAAGTTTTTAATTTGGACATAGCTTTACCTCTACTAAACCATAACCTGTATGTATGGAAATCATAGTCATTGCCTAAGAATGTCTTACAATACCTCGGACCCCTTTACTGGTTCATTATCTGTCATCCCTCGTAAAGGTGAGTGTTCCTCAAGGGTTTATCCTGGGCTCACTCTCCCCTTTCTTAGTGACCTCACTAGCTCACTACCATGGTTTTAATGACCATCTCTCTGCAGATGATCAGCAGATTTATATGTCTCCCCCTAGACTCTTTCCTGGGCTTTAGTTTCACATCACCAATTGTCT